>NC_059134.1:9643009-10335481 GCF_020740605.2 Lemur catta | reverse complement strand
CAGATTGTCAGAGCACTTCACACATATCTCTAGTATAACACATAAAAAATCGTGTCATGTTTATTTCCTTATATATTTACAGATTTCTTTAGACTATAAGCTTCTTAAGGGCTGGGAACTAATCCCAGGGCTTAGTCCAGTGTGCAGAACAAACCAGAAAGTAAATGAAAAATTGAATGACATAGTCACCCCTAGAGTGAAAAAACTCGGGTTGAGTGGAAGAGCTCTAGACTTAAGTGAAATCTTTCTGAGCGTGGCCTGAAGTAGTGCTTGGAGTTCCAGCCTGAACTCAACTTTTATGGTAGATAGTAAAATATGAGAAGCATCTTTTTCTTTTTTATTATTATTATGAGAATTTTTTTCCTCTTTTTTCTTTTTATATTATTTCAAAATATTACAGGTAACCAATATTTTTGGTTATAAGGATAGATTTCATAATGCTTGAATGAGGGTTATAAGTGTGCTCATCACCCTGGTAGGGTTCATTGTACCCATTGAGTAGGTTTTCACCTATCCCCTTCTCCCCCTCCATCCTGCTTGATTTCCACTGAGTTTTACTTCCCTCTGTGCACATGTGTGCCCATCGGATAGTTCCAATTTGATAGCAAGTACATTTGTGTTCATTTTTCCATTCTTGAGATACTTCTCTTAGGATAATGGTCACCACATCCATCCAAATTATTGCAAAAGGCATTAATTCATTTTTCCTAATGGCTGAGTAGTATCCCAAGGTATACGTACTCCACATTTTGTTAATTCACTCATGACTCAATGGGCACTTGGGTTGATTCTACATCTTTGAATTTTGCTGCAATATACATTCAAGTGAAGGTATCTTTTCGGTAAAATGACTTCTACTTTGAGTAAATGCCCAGTAGTGGGACTTCTGGATCAAATTGCAGGTCTACTTCTAGTTCTTTGAAGAATCTCCATACTGTTTTAATTTGCAGTCCACCAACATGTGTAAGTGTTCCTTTCTCTCTGCTTCTATGCCAGCATCTATTGTTTTTGTCCTTTTTAATAAAAGCCATTCCAACAGGATTAAGGTGATATCTCATTATGGTTTTGATTTGCATTTCCCTGATGATTAGTGATATTGAGCATTTATTCTTATATTTATCGGCCATTTATCTATCTTGTTTTGAAAAACTTCTGTTCATGTCTTTTGCCCACTTCTTAATGAGATTGTTTGCTCTTTCTTGCCGATTTGCTTGAGGTTTTTGTAGATTCTGCTCATTTTCCCTTTATCTGATGTATAGCTTGCTGATATTTTCTCCCATTCTGTAGATTGTCTGTTTGCTCTGTTGATTATTTCCTTAGCATCCAGAAGCCTTTTAATTTAACCAAGTCCCATTTATTTATTTTTATGATTGCTGCAAGTGCCATTTGGATCTTAGTCATAAATTCTTTGCTGAGGCTAAGATATCCAGAAGAGTTTTTCCTATATTTTCTTCTACAAATCTTATGATTTCCAGCCTTACATTTAAGGCTTTTATGCATCTTGAGTTAGTTTTTGGAGTGGTGAGAGATATGGATCCTGTTTCATTGTTCTGCATGTGGCTATCCAATTTTCCCAGCACCATTTACTGAATAGGGATTCTTTTCCCCAGTACATAGTGTTGTCTGCTTTGTCAAACAGCAATTGCCTGTATGTGCATGGTCCTAGCTGGAGCAATCAGGCAAGAGAAAGAAATAAAGGGTATCCAAATTGGGAAAGAGGAAGTCAAACTATTGATTTTTGCTGACAATATAATCTTATCTCTACAAATTCCAAAAAGCTTCACCAAGAGACTTCTGGAATAAATACATTCAGCAAAGTTTCACATTACAAAATAAACATACACAAATCAGTAGCATTCCTATGCACCAATAACATTCAGGCTGAGACTCAAATCAAAGACTCAGTAACATTCACAATAGCTACAAAAGAATACAGTACCTAGGAATATACCTGAATAATGAGGTGAAAGATGTCTACAAAGAGATCAGTGAAACACTGAGGAAAGAAATCACAGATGACAAGGCCAAATGGAAAAATCTAACATGCTCATGGATTGGTGGAATTAACATTGTTAAATTGTCCATGCTACCCAAAGTGATGTACAGATTCAATGCAATTCCCATCTAAATGCAAAAATCATACTTCACAGATTGAGAAAAAAAATAAATCTATGGTTTGTCTGGAACAAGAAAAGAGCCAGAATAGCCAAAGCAATCTTATAGTGCAAATTTGGAGGCATCAAACTACCAGACTTCAAATCTGCTACAAGGCTGTACTAACTAAAACAGCATCGTATTGGCACAGAAGTAGAGACATGAACAGATGGAATAGGACAGAGAATTCAGACATAAAACTATCCTTTTTCTTCTACCTGTTTTCCCTGTCATTCCAGTGTTCTCCTCTACGTGTTTCCTACTCTGACTATGGAGGAGATATTCTTACTTTGGGGAGATATATGGCTAGAATAGTATTTCCAATTAAAGTTTTTTGTTCTTATGATTGTTACTATCTAAGCACAAAGACTTTAAGAATTGCACTCTTTAATATTCGCTTCCCTTATTTAAGCATGAAGAAAACACTAGTCTGAATTGTACCAGAGTTATTCAAGAAATCCAGAAATACATGAATTTAGTTAGCTTTACATTTACATTGCTCATTTTTTATAGTAATAGTATGTTTCTCATCAGCTTTTGACATTAGAAATGAAGAGCTATGCATTACAAGCTATGCAAGAAAGTAAACATTAATGAGTTCTTTTCTCAGTTCCAGAGTAAACATGAACTCTCAGATTGAATGCTGTGTATAACAAAAGACATGGCTACCACTGAAATTATTTATGATAAAATAAAAGGCTCGATTCTACTTTATCCTCTGTCAACATTCATACCATAGCTGATATAGAATTTCTTGATAGAGCATGCCTTTGAAGAAGTGAATGAAAGCTAAATAAATCAAATGAATTTGATAGTTTTAGAGATAATAAAATTAGGTTAAATGTGAGTAAACAAGACTGAGTACAAGTACTTAACACACATATTAATGTACATATGAAACAAACATTTGCACAGATTGACATTGTTAGACATAGAGGAACCCCTTGTTGGATTTAAGAAAGGGTTTAGGCCGGGCGCGGTGGCTCACGCCTGTAATCCTAGGTCTGGGAGGCCGAGGCGGGTGGATCGCTCGAGGTCAGGAGTTCGAGACCAGCCTGAGCAAGAGTGAGACCCCGTCTCTACTAAAAATAGAAAGAAATTATCTGGCCAACTAAAAAATATATATACAAAAAAATTAGCCGGGCATGGTGGCTCATGCCTGTAGTCCCAGCTACTAGGGAGGCTGAGGCAGTAGGATCGCTTAAGCCCAGGAGTCTGAGGTTGCTGTGAGCTAGGCTGATGCCACGGCACTCACTCTAGCCCGGGCAACAAAGTGACACTCTGTCTCAAAAAAAAAAAAAATAAGAAAGGGTTTAGTTTTCTGTTTTTTTACAGTGGCAGAGGTTAGGAATGTCAGGACAGGAAGAAAGTGCCTTCGGTAAGCAGGCTATTGCTCTTCCTTCATGTCCACAGACCTCCTGAAGGGTGTGACACCCAGTGGAGAGTGGATGCCGAGAGGAGTCCTCTTCGTGAGGAGGAGATTGGTATCTTGGCAGCTTTAATCAAGATCGCTGTGACTTATGCCCTGGGCAAACTAGTAGTTTTCACACATTTTCCTACATAATTCTCTCAGTAGGCCTCTGAGAAAAAAGCAATTTATTTTGTATTTTAAAGATGGGAAAGTGGGTAAATAACTTGCCCAGGTAACTATCTGAACCAGGAATCTACCCAGACTACTGTCCCCAGAGCCAAAGACTTTCACACACCTGAGTGTGTCTGGCGTGCGTGGACGTGATGACGTACTTACTATATCCCAGGAAGTGAAGTGCAGGTGATGGTTTTACCGCCGTTTGGTAAAATGTTGCCTACTTGCTTATCCTTCCACAACTTGGTCTTTGTAATATTTCATTTAAGTATGTTATTCTGAGGAAATAAAATGGTAAGAGATGTTATAGCCAAACAATATGGAAGAGTTCTTTGAACTTAGCCTTTGACACCACTGACCTCCTTGAAAAGCTCCTCTCCTGCAATGTTTCATTATCAGGGAATGTTGGGAGCTAAACATCATCTCTGGATAGCTTTGCTGGGTGTCACAAAGAACAGTGCCACACAGCCAGAGTTTAATGGCTAATTCCCATGCACTGTCACTGGAGAAAATGGGGTCCAGCCATGAGTGGGCACTACCTGGTCATTATGGCTCCTCAAATCCTGGTTGCATTAACCTGAATTGCAGGCTCTTTTGAATCTGCTCCACAAGTGCAAGCTTCAGGAGTCAGCCAGTGATTTGGGCAGAATGTACACACTGTTTGCGGTTCCCACTATCAGGTTTCCTCCCTTCTTGGATCCCCACTCACTTTCCAGCTGCTCTGGGTGCCTCTGTCTTGGTTCTCTAGTTGTTCAAGCCAGCAAAAGTACAGGTTTCTCTCTGAATTTCAGTCACCCACCATCACCATGGCACCTGCCTTCAGGCTAAATGCTCTAAGAATGTAAAACTCACCCAGCGCTATGCCATTCCCTTGCTGCAGGTGTCAGACTTATACCTCCACTTCTACCTTGTTTTGATTACTCTTCAGTGCCTTCTGGTAGGTTTATTTTGGTTTGTTTCTCCAGAGTGCACAGTTGTTACCTGTGTGCGTGTTGGAGGGAAGTGGCAGGGTCATCCACTTTTAGAATTGAAACCTCAAAGACCTTTTTATGTATCAATACTTGTGCTCTTAACTCTTAAATCTCTTAACTTTCATGTTAAAATTAGACACAGGTGATACCCAAACCATTCTTACACTATGGTATCATAATAGTGTATCTTACTGTTGGCATTTCTTACTTCTTCCTATTTTGTTCATGCTGTCGTTTGCTACTAAAATCCTTCACTTTTTCAATTATAGTTTAATAGTGATTTATTGAGTGCTTACTATATGCAAGACACTATGCTCTATCTGTTGGAATCTTATTCATTCCAAATACAAATCAAATGCCAGTGCCTCCAAGGTCACGCCCCTCCCTGCTGCTGGATAGATGTGATTTACTTTCTTCTGAATGCCTTAGGTAATTTTTCCCTCCCTTATGACATTTTATTCCTTACTTTGCTTGCTTTTATCCCCACTATGAGATGTCTCATTTCTGTTAGATTATAAACTTCATTTGCAAGGGCAGGTCTCACTCATGTTTGTGTCCATGCATGCTACCTTAAACATGCTTTTTAAAGTCAGGAACTGAAAAGAAACATGAAGGTGTTTGCATTAGGAAGGGAAAGAAAAAAATGTACGGTATCAGCTTCTTCCCTTTACTCTTAATAGTAGAGTGGGACTTCAAGTAATAAAATATTGTTTACTTCTAGAGAACACTTAATAACAATAAATCATCTCCTCCTTCCTCTTCTTCTGCCTCTTTCTGTTCATCCTCTTCCCATTGATCTTGTCCTTCTTTTCCTCCTACTTCCCTTTCCCCTTCATCTTGCCCTCCCATCCCCTCTTCTCTATTTTTCTCACTGTTTAATTATGATCAAATTCTAACTCTTTTGTATGTGTATTCTCATCTTTAAAATGGGAAAATGTGCGTGTTGATGTGCAACACTTTTTTGCTTTAAGTTGTTATAGTCAAAAAGGAAGCCTTTCTTTCAGCTTTAAAAATTTACTACCAAAACTCAATTAAACAGACAAATGATGTCCCAAAAATGGATAGAACAACCTTGTCCTTCATTGAGCTTCTTTCATTTATGAAATATTATCATGAAATGTAGTCTGAATTCTCAATAACAAAAGACATCTATAAATATTTTTTCTCTTTGAGGCATCATAAGGAACATATTGTAAAATGGAAATTGTAGAAATAAGGTGAGATGAATTAAACTAATTTTGCTAATCATTCTACTCCTTTGTTAGAGTCACATGGGAAGACATCTACAAAGAAAAGATGTCTCTTCAACTCATTGTGTCGCTGGAGATCTAGCACTGACCAGGACAACTCACTTGTGTCACTGCCAACATCCGCCACCATGGCAGTACAATTCCTTGGACTTGCCTTGGAAAGAAACTGTGAGAATGACACACAGGAGGTTGTCGATGCCCCCTGTGTCAAAACGAGAAAGACAGCTGGCCAGGGAAGGAGAAACATGGCCTCTATTTTAAAGATCGCTGTTGATATCCTCAAGAAACCTAATAATTTAAACAAAAATAACCGTGACTTGGAGCACTGCAATGAAGAAGGTGCTCAAGTAGAACATCCACTTGAGACCAGACTTTTTGGGGTCTCCCTGAAACACATCTGCAAAAACGACAATCTGCCGAAACCCATCATGGTAAGGCTAATTTTGTCCTCTAAACTAATGGGAAAGGGGGTGTGGGAAGCGAGAGTTCTACGAGATAGATCTGTCCCCAAACAGAAAAACTATAGACACCCGTGGTTACTTCAAACTATAAAAACCTAACACAGTATTGCAGAATCAGAAGCAAGACTAGTAAAAAGAGATAATCTAGTCTACTGATTACAAGGAAGAGCCACATAAGCCTGCTCTGATAAATTAGGGTTTTCTCTGTAGACAGAGAATCTTCATTATCCCTCAGAAATCCTTTCTTGAACTCTGCATTGTTCTGAAAGTCTTCCTTTATCACTTTAGTATCAGAGACTAATGAATCTCCTCTAACTGAAATTTTGTAACCTTTCACCAAAATCTCCCCAACCCCACCACCACCTCTACACCTTGGGAACCACCATTCTGCTCTCCATAAAAATTGACTTTAATCTTTTAGCCATCCATCCAGCTCCAATCCTTAAGTGCTTCTATGCTAGCACATCCCAGCCTCTGGCAGCCAGAGAAGGCAAGTACATGTACCTTTGTTTATATGTGTGAAGTGCCATTTTGGTTTTTTTCCTTTGCTTTCCCATAGGATATTCTGTTATTTCTCAATGAGAAAGGCCCTGTGAAGGAAGGCATCTTCTTTGTGCCAGCAGACAGGGAATACTGCCAAGAACTGAAAGAGAAACTTGAATCCGGAGTACCAGTACCACTGTACTGGGAAAACGCCTTTGTCTTGGCGTCTATCCTAATGGTAGGAAAAGTTCTTCCTTTACCCACAGCACGTGTAGCTCTGAAGCAAGATATTTTTTTTAAATTGTGAGCATTATTTCTGTCTACAATGACCTATAACAGATTTAGAATTGAAATAGTGTTAAAAAACATTTTGCAAATCCACATTGGACTTTAAAAGCCACCATCACTGATATGACATATCAGATATGCTCTTTCAATAGTTTTCCTTGCACTCTAATCTCATGTTCACTTCTGAAACTCCATGTGAAAGATAAAATTTAATTAAAATTTAAAACAATCAAAACACACACACTCTCAGAGCTGTTTACCAAAACAAACCTCCTGCTTATGATGATTTCCTCACTGCCTCACTACCTTCTTAATGAAGGCAAAGTTTTCAAAAACAAACATTTATTAAACTTCTGAAAATAATTACAGAAGTTTATGATTATAAAATACATTTGCCTTACAACTAAAACAAAAATTTGCTGAGACTGCTGAAAATTCCTTTTGTTTACATAATCATCATGCCACAGACACTCCTTCCCTTGTCCCCTAACTCCTTTTAATTTAAAAGCTGAGGGGGAATGAATTTGACATCTAGGTTTTCTTTTACCTTTAACACGTTTCGTTTTCTTTATAGTTCTTACGCTTCAACCATGGTTCCTTAAGCCCCATCTACCATTACAAGGTTATAGAGTTCTAAAATGTTTTCTACCCCACATTGTTGGAAATGCCCTACAGTTTTGGAAAAGCTAGAGTCATAACCAGCTTTAAGCAGAGGTTTTGACCCTCGAAATTGGTTCTGCAGAACTGCCTTAGGCTCTCGTCTCCCAAAGGATTGGAATAGACCAGAGCCAGGTGTAGAGACAGGGCCCTAACCTTCATCTCAGGGCCTGAAGCATAAAAACCAAATGAATGAAAACATGATGACAGTGACTCTTGCATTCCTCTACTCCAACTGAGTGGCCAGCAGCTTATAGAAGCTTACTTCATGACTTTATGTACAATCACGTGTTTCTTGGTACATGGTCCATGTCTGCTCTTCAACAAACCCTGCTATAGAATTTTGCAATGAAATGTCACTCAAGAAAGTGGAAGACTTTGAGATAGGGTCATCTAATCTGTTTTGCACAGGGTTTGTATTTATTCTGCAATCCTGGAATACAATAAATATGTACATGCTATAGTACTAAATTATATATCCCAGAAGATATATGTATGATGGATCTTTTATTTTTCATATGATGAGTTTTTCTTCCATCTCTTCATTTAAGAAGCTAAAGCCTGTCTCAGAAAATATTTTCTTACTCTGCTAGTCTTTGTGGCACTACACTCCTCCAAATTTTATGCTTAATTTTTGAGGCTACCGCAAAGAAGCATCGTTTTAGAAGAGCCACATTCTGTTTCAAATTACAGAAATATTATTTGTCTGAAAGCAGAAGATGAAAAATGGTCCCAGTGATTGAAGAGTCTGGTTAATGGGTTCCAAGTAATTGAAGTTTTGACATATAACTGTGTTTTACTCCCATTTCTTCCAGTGGTTACAGGAAGGAACGTATTTTTTACCAAAACTTTGTGAACTTCTGTTTGTTTTCTTTTTTGTTGTTGTTTATTTCTTATTGTCAAGTCTGTTTTGAAATGGCACTTAAGATTTCCTTCAATTTTTCACTTCTGTTGGTTTTGCTTACATATAAGTTTAACTCTTCAAAGTGTAATTGGGCAAAAATTGCTGGAGATACCACAACTTTGATGCCTCTGACCTTTGAGGAAAAGTTCACATTTAATTCTGTGGAATCTCAGCTCCAGTGGATTTGGGAGTTCTGCTGATGGCCTAGGCTCTGTTTTGGAGGGGAAGAGACTTTCAGTGAAGTGCCGTGAGTTGGTGACAGTAATTCAGAACCACACCTCTCATGGCCTATTCGTCTGTGTTGGTGGTTGGATTTCATAACCTGTTATTCCAGCTGTGGAAAGTTCACTGAGTTGTTACTAAGTTATCTTCCCATTGTAGCTTTAAAATTTAATGATGTTTTTCTTCAAGACAGATCAGAAGTATGTTTTCCACTGAGATTTTAAAGGAGCTATTATCACTATCTGATTTTGAAATAACAGATTTTTGCCTCTTCTAAATTTGACTTTTAAAGTGGGTGCAACGGCTAAACTTAGTTTGGAATTATAAAACCTCAATAGCTTTGCCCTAGGACAGGTAACTTTTGTGATGCTGTACGTGATTCACAGCTATGCAGGTACACTTCTACTAGAAGATATGGTAGAACAGAGAAAGACTTTGAATCAATCATCTTCCTCTTCATTAACTACTCTAAAAAGAAACAAAGTACGGTAAGAGAGTGACATGATGAGAAAGAGGTTCTTAAAATTACCTTAGAAACTCGCTTATAGTTGATTGGCTTTCTCTTGTCCCACATTAATGTTTGGCCATATGACACTAGCTGTAGCTTAATGATGACCTCTGGTATGGATGTGACCTTGGTTAGTATCGTGTGCAAAAATGATGAAGGTCTGTCCCTAGCCTGGAGGCACTCATAAGCAAGTGGGAATGATGCCCATGTAATCAGCTAACTGCAACAATAAATTATCATAGTTTCCATATTAGTGAAATGAACATGATACATAAGGAACAAGTTGTTTGTTGCCTTCTATAAAGAATATAAAGTTATTGCTTCAGTGTTCCAGCAAAAGTTAAAATTATGCAGTTGTAGACTTTCACCTTTCTATATGTTGTAAGCAGGAGATTGCAAGAAGGCAGCCAACTAGAGGTATAGTGCTTTGACTTGAAATTGAGTTTCCTTTGCCTAATGTTTGCTTAGGGGAAGATCAGAGTAAAAGCTTGGTGCTGCTAATGCCATGCCAAAAGCTACAGTGAGAGGTGGCCTAGCATCAGCTTTCTGGGACTAGGAACAAATTTAGTTTACTCTTAAGTTTTTGTAAACAAAAGCAAAACAGCCAATGCCCTGGGTCATGTCCTGGTTTGTGTCATGGTTTGGTTTCAGCACACCCAGCCTCACCAGTAGTCTCAGCAGAATACGGTCTCCAAGAAAGGATAATGTACTGTAGACACATTACTTACTGTATGTCAGACATGGTGGTGCTGCCCCAAGCCCCCAGATCTCAGCTTGTACCCAGAATATTTATCTTCCCAAATATATGACAACCCTTCTATATGGAATACTGGGGAAAATTCTAAGTAGATCTTGATGCAATTGTGCACTAATAGAATTGGAATATAAATTTCTAAATTTAATTCACTTCTGTCTCCCTAGAACCTCAAGAAATGCTTGGTACCTATGAATAAGCACTTATACAATGATTGAATGAATGATTATGAGATGAGCCTCACAGAGTTCTGGGTGCATTTCTTTGAGCTAGCCACTTAAGGGAAGGGGAAAAGAGGACTTAGAATGGTTTACTGCCAGACCCGGTCATGTTATACTAGTTTCTTAAAGTGTTTGCAAACAGGAGGTTCCACACAAGTGGGTTGTCCTTTATCTTTCCCACCATAATCCAGACTTGGGTTATTCCAATGGCTTTTGTTAAAGAAAAATTAAAGCTCATGTTTCTTTGTCCCCAGTCTGTGGTGAATTGGCACAGAGCTCTGTGAAGTTTATGGAAGGGAGGGCTTAAGTGAACTTTGCCACAACATATTTTCTTTCTGGTTTCTCTAATACATACTTGGTATGAGAATAATGATTTAAAATATTTGTTTTTTTCATCTATGTAAGGATTTTCTAAAAGAAATTCCTGGAAGTATTTTGTCGTCCAATCTTTATGATGAGTGGGTCAGTGTCATGGATAACAGAAAGGATAAAGATAAAATAAAAAAAATTCAAAGGTAATTATTTATTTTTTTATGTCTCAAAAAACCTTTCTATAAAAACTTTAAAAACTAAAAGTTTGTCTGTTAAAAATCAAAATCATATGCATAGGGATGAGTTTAAAAATGGATTTATGCTAGCTCCATACAGTTATTGTTTTCTTCCTAATCCTATTAACATGGAATACTTGAACACTGTACACCTTCTGTATATCTGAATTAATAGGAGGTGTAAATCAATAGTTCCCTAGATAATACTGTAGGCCCAGTCTACAGTTTATGATCTTAATTTTGGTAAATATTTAAGTAACCAGATAACTCCTCATATAATTCTTTCAGGAACTGAAATCATACAGAGAAAAAGACCCATTTCCTCTACTCAAGCAATTCAGTGTGATAGAGTAAGGACAGATAAACCAAGAATTACCATAATAATGCAGTAGAATCAGTGGTATAAAAGAAATATCTAGAGAGTCCTTTGGGGGCACAGCAGAGAATCAGTTAACTCCTTGAGAAGTGTCAAAGACAAGGGGAGTTGCAAAGTCTCGGTCTGATTACACAGTATGCACTGTTTCTACTCATGCACAGGGACAATGATTGGAGAACTCATCACCCCCATGCCTGGGTATTTCTTGCATTATAATAGACTAGGAAAGAAATGTCCATTAACAAAAAGAAATGCTTTGAGTTCTGTAAAAACTCAAGGATCCAAAAATCATTTATTTGCATATGCTTGCTTAGTACAATTATTTTCTTAAGCAACTTTTAAATATGAATTATCTACATACTGCTATTGATAAACATCATTTATATGTGTAACATACTATACGTGTGGAATATACCAGAAACTAAACCAGGTGACATAATACTACCTCTGCTTTCATTATGGTTTGGTGGAAGCTATTCAGATAGCATCAAAGTTTATATTTATTTGTTTGCTCATTGTCCAAGGCATTATCTATGTATCTATCCATCCTCTAAGTTGTTAAAGGGTGTTTTTTGTAAAAAGATAATATTTGACTGTCATGCAAATATAAAATAAACACATGTGAAAGGTTTTCTTTAAATTGTTAATAAGGGAACCAAGAGGATGTTACAGCCATCTTTGTAGATTTCAAATTACCACAACTTTTGTGTTCAACCAAGTTGAGCCAAAAATACTGAAAATGAATTTACAAAAAGATACAAAACTGGCCTTTTCTACCAGGGCAAGGGTGCAGATAAATATGTTGCCTCTCCACCAGCCAGAATGTTCAAGTCTTTAGCCAAGTGTCATGTACACTGCTATCAGTTATCTACAACTTACACAATTGTAAAGTAGCCCTTGTGAAAAGGTTTAGGGACCCCATAATAACCCAGAAGCATTTTCTAGATGTCTTATTTTCCATCAAATACACCCAGAAATCTTTTGGTCTATTTCAAAGTCCTTCACAATTAATCCTTACAAAAACTGTACTTACTGTCAGTGTATTACGGTGAAGAAAGGCTTTTCTGCTATTTGTGCATCAGGAGTCGCACTAACTTGTTATCACCAGGTTGCAGATTCTTATAGAAAACAGCAACAATCATGCATATCAGCTTATACGTGTTTTCTGAATAGTAGTAATAGTAATTTTTGGTGAATAATCATTTAAATATCCCTTATCAATTACCAAATGAGAACAGTGGAAAACATACTACTATAAGTTTGACTTATATGTGAAAGTGATCCTAATGAGTGGAGATTTGGGACAAAATCAACCTTAGAAGATGGTGGAGCAGAGCATAAACTCTCAGAAAGAACCTGGAAGTCTTTATAGCTGAGGTTTGAGTTCTCACCAAGAGACAACATTCCTGAGTTGCTACGTGGAAATAAAGGAGAACTTTACAATTTAATTGCTGTTTAATTTTATCAGAAAAGTTTTTGTGGGTTTTGGTTGAGATTATTCTGAATTGTTAGAGGATTTGCCTAAGTTTAAACACATTCTACCAGTTTCAGGGAAATATTTCAGGCAGGTTTTCATTTTTTAATGGTATTTTTCCTGCATTCTTTCACATTTTCATTGGGTTGTGAAGACAGTGTAGAAGTATGGAAAAAGTAAATCCCAAGTGCTTATGTTCTCCTCTTCAGGCATCCTCACTTTGCTCAGTACATGTTAAGTGAAGCTCTTGTATCTGAGTTGGGTTCTTGATTTGCCCTCTTCCTTATGCAAAGTTAGAGTTCCCTGTCTTTACAAGTTTAAAAAAAATGTCCTGTGTAAAGAGTGCATTTTTCTGTCTTTAGGCTCTTAGAGAAACTTCCAAGAGCAAATGTCGTGCTTTTAAACTATTTATTTGCCTTGCTATACAATATTGAGAAAAATTCTGCATCGAATCAGATGGATTCATCGAACCTGGCAGCATGTGTGGCTCCCATGATCCTTTGGCCTGCTACTTCCTGTGGCCCAGAATCAGAAAATCAATTGGCAAGAAAGGTAAGGAACGTTTTTTTTTGTCTGCTCTGGGGGACTGCATCACCATTTTGAAAATGGAATTTGAGATATTAATTCTACTAGACCATTTCTTAACTAGCTGAAATACACTTCTAAATTAGAGCGTACTAATTATGGGGTGTTTCATTCTATCCTGGTAGACTATACAAAAGTGATTTGTCGGCCAGGCGCTGTGGCTCACGCCTGTAATCCTAGCACTCTGGGAGGCCGAGGCGGGTGAATCGCTCGAGGTCAGGAGTTTGAGACCAGCCTGAGCAAGAGTGAGACCCCGTCTCTACTAAAAATAGAAAGAAATTATCTGGCCAACTAAAAAAAAAATATATATATATATAGAAAAAATTAGCCGGGTGTGGTGGCGCATGCCTGTAGTCCCAGCTACCCGGGAGGCTGAGGCAGGAGGATCGCTTAGGCCCAGGAGTTTGAGGTTGCTGTGAGCTAGGCTGATGCCACGGCACTCACTCTAGCCCAGGCAACAGAGTGAGACTCTGTCTCAAAAAAAAAAAAAAAAAAAAAAAGATTTGTCAAGAAGAAAAGTGATAACAATTGATTTACTTCTCCTTTCACTTTTTAAAGAGTATAAACAGTATGACTAACTTAAACCGAAGAGTGATAAGAAAGCAGCTAGTATGATTGTAAACTTTAAATGAGGCAAAACCAACAAAAAGGACACTGGAGTTAAGCAAGCCAAGGTGCAATTCTCAGCCCCACCACTTGCCGGATGCATAATTTTGGGCAAATTCAGTGATTCCGACCCACAGTGTCCTCATCTAAAAACATGGAAGTGTTAATAATACAGTAGTTACTTTAAAACTTCAGTCCTATAGTACCTGGCAGTTTATGGCATGTTTGAAGATATGACATACATCCAGATATGAAATGGGATTTATAGACATGTTGTCTGAGAACTAGCACCTCATTTTGTCTATCTTTGCATAGGTTACGCTGCTCTTTCAATTCATGCTTCAGAAATGTCAAACAGTATTTGGAGAAGAAGTCACGTCCCTGTATGGAGAATCTTCAGGGACACATTGTACTAGAAAAAATTCCTCAGGTATTGCCAATAATTGGATTGGTTTTTTGTGAAAAATAGACATATGTCTGTGAAGATGCTGGGGCAATGGTTTTCCTGGAGCCCCTGGCAGCTGAGGTGAAGGGAGCCTCTGTCCTGGGTCAGTAGAGCCCGGGGCTTCTGATCCTCTCCTAAAAGGCCTGCTAATGGGTCAGGGCGTGGTCATATTGTGGTAGGGCTAACAAATGTAATGAAGTTATTGGTGACAGCATGCAATGGTAGGATGGTTTGAACCTTTTTTTTAAATAAAACTTTACAAGGATCCCTAATATATACAGTAGGATGTGCTATGGTTGAAACTGGAATAAAAAAACCCAGAGGTAGTAGAGGCAGGCCTGTCTTTTTCCCCCCTTGCTTTCCATCCTTTTACTGGTCCCTGAGGTATTTTTCAGAATTCTAATGTGCTATGAGATGGTTTGTAAACAACTCACATCATTTGGGGTAGAGAGATGCTAAATTCAAAGACAAACAACCTTCTAGAATACGAATTCCTGTACCACCAGCTACTAGTTGTGTGTTCTAGGGCCAATTATTCTAAGCCTCTGAAAATTAATATTTTCATTTATGAAATGTGGATAAAAATTTCTTTGTGGTTATTATAAATATTAAATAAAGTAATGGGTATTTCAGAACTTTGTAAAGCAGAAATTGTTAAGGTTAGTGAATGGTTTCCCCAAGACTAGGTTAGTTATGTATAACAACCAGCAATCCATGTTAGAAGGCAGAGTCTTTTTCAGAATCTAGGCATATCTGGCATTAATTCCTTCCTATTTTTCACCATTTCTTGGCCTTATGACATGTTCATTGCTTTGAGAAAATCTTACTTAAGGAAAGCCCATTCATCAGGTCCTGAGATAAATCTAGTATACCCCAACAGGTGTTTCTTCTCGTATTCTGTACGAACATTTGGAATGAGGGTAAAAGATCCTTTCCTTCTTCAGAGTGTATTCAAGAAAGGAATTTGAATACTCCACATGAAAAGAGAATTAAACTAAGCACCATAATTTGTTTCTAAGGCAGTATGGGCTGTATTTGTGCTCAGTAAAAGTGTTAATCATGGTTTGATTTTGTCACAGACACTTCTCACTTTGAACTGAGTGACTCCTCCTCAGCAGAGAGCCTGGAATGTGAGCTAAATGAGGATGTTTATGCTCCATTCCCTGATGTGGCGAAGGACCTGGGGCACTGGAAGACAAGCATACAGTCCCTGTTAACGGACATCGATAATCTTGACCCAGCCCAGCTGGCATACCTTTTATCACTCAATGACTTCCTCCTGGAGCATCCTGAATAGGAAGTTGCTCCAATGGATGAGGCTGTTAAAGCCACACCATATTTTCATTCTCACAAATATTTTGAGCTCGACAACACAGGTGTTATTATTAATATCTCCATTTTACGTCATGAAGACTAAGACTCAAAGTGTTAAAGTAACTTGTCCAAGGACACTTAAAAAGTGAATGGCAGAATGAAGAAGACTCTCAGGCTGGTTTTCTAACTCTGGACCTGCTCTCTCTTGAGGACAAGGTAGTGCTCAAGATGGAGGGATGGGACTTTTCCCATGGACCTTCTGCTTCTCCTTTATTTTCTTCATCCTCCCCCATCCTCTCCTGCTCTCCCCACCCCACGCTGACACTTCTTCCTCTTGGCAAATTATTGTGTCTTCAAATGCCTGCATTGGATTAACCCTCATCTTATTGTTCTCAGAGTTGTTGAAAAAGTGGAAGAAGTGCATCCCCATGGCTTCAAATGGATTCTGTTACTGCTATAGCATAAAGTGCTGTAAAGAGAAGGACGTCTGGCCAGCTCCTGAGGCAGGTCTCTTACAGGCAAAGCAGAGGTACTTGTGCTGTGTCCCTTCTAAACCCTGCCCACTGGGCTTAGACCTGGAAACAGTCCCTGGCTGTGAACAGGCAGCATGTGAATCAGAAGAGAATTTAGGTGGGGGACCCACGGAGCAGTGACTGTGCTGTGATTCTGTGTTGGAAAAGCTGGACTTGGCTTTGTCTTGCTTCACACAACCAGGGAAAAGTACTAGGTCCAAGCTGTCACTGTGTGTTCTTGGCTTCTCTGTTTACTAAAAGAGTTTGATAACCAAAACCCAACCCTAGGTGGATTCTGATTTCTTTTAAGTCTTCTCTGTTCCCCTCCAAAATTTCTGCAAGGTGTCTCTGTATTCTTTAGTTATCATTTATTTTAGCTCCTTTCTGAATGTGTGACAAAACTGACGCCTATTCTGGATGTCACTTATATGCTTGGCTTTCCCTACAGGGCCTCCAGGGAGCAGAGTGACGATGAGGGCAGCCGACGTGGGCACCTGTGATGGGCATGCTAAACCCAAACTAAGGTCATGGCCACTGACATGCATCGAGAGGATTGTGAAGGGGGTTTTCAAAGGCCTGTGCACAGGGGTCAAGGGCCATTTTGTTTATTCCCTGCTCTCCAGGGGCCCTGATGATTTGTTCTAAATCAAATTGATTTAAATGAATAAGTAACCAGTCAGAAATAATGTTTTCAATCATTGATTTTGTAATTTTTCTTTTTTTGTTAAGAATATTGTCTATACCTTTACAAAAATAATTATCCGACCTGAGAGAATAGCATTACAATCATCATTATATTTTTCATTAGTTCACATAGGGTAAGGGGGAAATAATAGTGTAACTGGCTCCATAAGATAGAAAATGTTTTCTGAATAAAATTTTAATATCCTCACATTTCAAATGAGTTTTCAATGTGCACATTGTGGCTGGGGCTGGCAGCTGTTAGTAACCCTGACAGTAAGATTTATCTTAGTCCTGGTAACTTAGCAGCTACAGTCTCAAAATAGGCAGAAAATAGGCAGAGATATATTCTCTTTTGAGTTTCTTTACCAGGAATGGTGGAACCTTCTACAAAGCCTCACACTGCCTGTTTGGAGAAGAAAAGGTAAGTAATACTCCATCACAGACCGTGCCCAAAGACCCACTGGCCTGTGCAAAAGGCTGAGAGAACCGCCAATATTAACCCCTAGCTTATTATGATACTAAAATCCCCACCCTGGGAGGTGCTTACCTGCCATTTTTTGATCATGGGACATAGGTACTCGCGTGACTTCTCACTGTACTTGCATGCCCGGCACTCCTCCCCAAACATGCACTGATGCTCACACCCCTCCTGCATTATTCATTTCACCTCTAGAAAAAAACATGTTGGTTGGGGAGGTTCATTTGAGGGGGTTCATAACCCCCTCTCAGTTGACATGTCTACTGAAATAAATCCTTTCCTCCTCAACAATCCCCGCTATCTCATTAACTGGCTTACTTTGTGGCAGGCAACATCGAACCCCGCCTTGTGGGTTTGTTACCCACTTGGGGACTCATCCAGGATCCGTTCCTCGTGGATTGGTGGCCAAGGAGTGGGGAGAGACTTTAAAGGCTCTGTAGCAGCTGCCTGGCTGAGTTTCTGCAGAGGTTGGTTTTGGTTGGGTTTCTCCCACTGATTTCCCTGTTGCCAGCCCCAAATGCATCCCTGATTGTCAGGGACAAATGGACCTTTGACTTTTGGATTTTGGCATTTGCATCTGGACAGGTGAGAGCTCTTTGAAGGTACCGCATATCGGAGAGACTCATCTCTCCCTCTGGGGAGGTTCTCTGGAATTCCCATTGGGTGGGGAGCTTCAGCCATTTGGGAGAGAAGGACCTAAAACTCCTCTCTCCATTTGGGGGATTCCTGCAGAGTTCCTGTTTGGGCTGCAGGCCTCAACCACTCCGCAGGGTAGGACCTGTGACTGTTTGTATCTGGCACTCCTTAGGCTTATTTGTTGGAACTGCAGTCCATCTGGTGTGTTTGTGTGTGTGATATGGGAAATAAGAATTCCATCTGTAAATGTGAATGTTGTGGCCTGGGAATCCTCTGTCACTGCCGTTTCGGCTTTCATGCCATTTGGACCTAGAACAGGTTGTTTGTGGTAACAGTTTGAGATAAGATTCTTGAAAACTTCTCTCCCGTCTCCCTCTATAAATATTTGTTTGAAAGTACTGTATTTGTTTTGGCTTTTGTTTTGTCTGATGTGTTTTTCCCAGGTTTCTGTTTGAAACCTTTTAAATTTTACTTTGTAATTGAGTGTTTATCTATATTAGTATGTGACATATAAATGTACTGTCTGTGAGAAAGTTTAAAGAGATGCCAGGTTTTCTAGGACTCCAACTGGTCTCCACATATTATGTTCTGTTTTTGTGCACATGTTTGAACTGATGGGCAAATTACATCAAGAAGATTTCAGAGCTCAAATGGTCGATCTGGCACTGTGGAGTTAAAATGCAAAGTTTCTTAAACTGCCTATCTTTTCCCTGCTGAAGCCATGATGTCTAAGTTACAGGTGTTGAGATGGAGCTCACTGAACTATATTATCACAAACGCAAGGCCAGCTGGGAGCAGCCAGTTCCTCATTTGAAACTGAAGGGGAAAAAAGAAAGATTACAGAGGCCTTTTTAAAAAAACTCAAACTGCCACAAAAGCTGCTTTACCCAAAATTTTAGTCCATAGTTTTCATGACATTGCCTATGGGGCAACTAAAGTTTGGTCATGTGAACAAGTCCCAACTTTGTCAAAAACAATTTGATCCAACCATCTTTTACAAACTAGTCTGAATATGGCTATGAGCCTATAAAGAAAAAATGGTGTATCTGTGATACTGCCTGGCCCCAGTACTCTCGTAGGTCTGTGTAAATATGGCCCCTGAATGGCTCATTGAGCTACAATCCTATTCTCCAATTAGATTTGTTTTGTCACTTTGCTGGGAAAATGGGGCAAAATCCCTTATGTACAGTCTGTTATGCTTCTGTATCAGAACAAGGCAGATCCAATTAAATGTAAGATTCTAACACAGAGGACAGAAGCCTTCAAGAAGGTTGGGGAAGCAGCAGCCAGATCTGAGACCGTGTCTCGCCAGCAGAAGAAAGTGCCCGTGTTGAAGTAGACCTTCGGGCGGCTGCAGCAGTGGCTCCGGCTGTGCCTGTGCTGGCTCAGGCTCAAGCTGTGGCTGATGCGCCGGCTGCAGCTTTGGCCACAGCGGTGCCTCTGGCTGCAGCTCTGGTTTCTTTTGGAGACCCCTCTCCTAACACTCCTGGTCCCTTTATGGCTCTGGCCCTTGTTCTTCCTTACCCCACATCCACTGGCACCTCCAGCCATCTATCCTTCACTTCCTTCCTTCTCTGAGAATAGTCATCAGAAACATGGGAACATGGTCTCTCCTTCACACACCCAGCAGGGCACACAATTTGGTTGCGGTCCTCCCTCCTTCCCAGAAGGGCAACTTCCTTTGAGACAGGTCCCTATACAAACAGTAAATGAGAATGGACAACCAGCTGGATTAATGTTGGTTTATAACCCATTTATCACTTCTGATTTATACAATTGGAAAAAAAATAACCCTGCCTCCTGGGACGATACAAAGCCTATAACTGATCTGTTTGAATCTATTTTCACCACGCATCACCCTGTATGGGCAGCTGTCTAGAGCCTGCTTAGCACACTGTTAACCGTTGGTAACATACTGCTAATGTACTGTTAACCTCCAAGGAGCATTGCATTGTCCTGGAAAAGGCTCAAGTTGAAGCTGACCGATTGCGGACCATGGACCAAATACCTACGTGAGAATTAGAGCTAATTTAGCCATCCCAACAACATGACCCCAACTGGAACCCAAGCAACAGAGAAGAAGGTAACAGCCTACATTTTTGAGACTGCATCCTGGTTGGGCTAAGGAAAGTGTTCCCAAAACAAAAATCCAGACAAGGTTCAGGAAATAAGACATCAACGGATGAAAATCCATCAGCCTTCCTCGAAAGGATTGTGAAGGCATGTCAGAAATATACTGACATAAATCCAGAAAGTCCTGATAACTCAAAGTTAATTAACATGACCTATGTTGGCCAGAACATGCCCGACATCCAAGAAAAGTTACAGAAGTTAAAGGGGGTTCTCACTTTGCCCATCTCTCATTTGGTTGATATGATTATAAGGCACTTGTAAACTATGAACAGACAAAGCAACTGCAAAAGAGAAAATGTGGAAAGTGGCCGAGTAAAAGTGACCTCTTGGCTTCCTGCTCCCAGAGAAAGAGGTGTAGAACTTGGTCTGCCAGCATGAATGGATCGCTCCTCCGCAAGTACAGCCTTGTGAAATGGCAGAGAAACAGCGTGGGACACCCAACACAGGGGAAAAAAGGCTGAATGGGAGATAGGATCACGAAGTCAGGAAAGTGCAAGATTAACAACAGAGAATAGAGTCTGCGATGGCTGCGCCCGCCTGGTCAGCGATTGCAGTGGGATCTGACCCAAGGAGAATGTCCTGCTTCCCCAGTGATTTCCACACCCACTCAGACAGGGATCTGCCTGAAGTAGGTGCAAAATCGTGGCAGGAGGCATTGGGCTCTGTGGAGAGGACAATAGCGGGAAGCATCTTGAACTCCCCGGAGCTCTGTGCTAGGACTGTACTGGGTGGGGGAGGGACTAGTCTGAGCTACCGCTGGAGGGAGTTAGGAGACAGGCACCTTGCCTCTGGCGGTCAGCGGGACAAGAACATAGGTGAACACTAAAAAGGGGACTGTATACTGGAAATGCTGCAGGCAAATAGGCTGGCTCAGGGTGAGTCCGAAAGAACTAGACCTCCTGCCAGACAGTCGTGAGATTGCAGGAGGGTGACACAAAAGAGACAAGGGGCATCCTGACGACTCATCTCCCCAATCCTGCACCTACCAACTCCTGAACAGTCGCCCCCAGTGCTAGTGCTCTGTGTGTGGGCAGCCGCCATTTTGGGGGTCCACAACCCAGATGCTGTGGTGCTCTACTGTGCTGGGCAGTTCTTAGTAGGTTCTGGTTATTAGCCCTTTATCAGTTGTATAATTTTTGAATATTTTCTCCCATTCTCTAGGTTGTCTATTTGCTCTGTTAATTATTTCCTTAGCTGTGTAGAACCTTTTAAATTTAACCAAGTCCCATTTATTTATTTGTGTTGTTGCTGCAATTGCCATCGGGGTCTTACTTACAAATTCTTTGCCTAGGCTTGTATCTAGAAGAGTTTTGCCTACATTTCCCTCTAGAATTTTTATGGTTTCATGCCTTAAATTTAAGTCTTTATCCATCTTGAATTAATTTTTGTGATTCGTGAGAGATATGGATCCTGTTTCATTCTTCTGCATGTGACTATCCAATTTTTCCAGCACCACAGATTGAACAGGGATTCTTTTCCTCAGTGTGTATTGCTGTGTGCTCTGTAAAAGATAAGCATTATTTCTTTTTTGTATTTTCACTTTTACAGCTCTTTTTTCTCTGCTTTCCCAATTATGTTATAATAGATTTATAATCCTTGGATTCTAATCTGGGATATGCCATGAGCTGTATATGGGAATTTGAACAGGTATTTAACTTCCATGAAACATGATTTATTCATCTACTATAAAATGAAAATATTAACATCTATTTTATAGAACTGCATTAAGGATTAACTAGGAAATGGTTGTAAAACTGCTATGTAAGCTATAAATGTGCCTGCCCACATTTGCTTCATGCTTTCTCTATTTCCTTTTTCTTTTCTTTTTGGCCTTTCCTCATCTTTCTTAGTCCTCAATTCTTCCACTCTCTTTTTCATTTTCTCTTCTCCCTCTGTTGAGAGTAATATAAAATCTGCTAATACCAGTCAAGTTGATAGGATTTAGTCCTCACCCCAGGAGATCACACTTCCTTCTGAGGATATTTGCTGTTCCTACAATCTGAATCACAATCAACATTATCCTTTCATCAGCAGGATCTATGACTACTTTTTTCTTTGTGAATGTACTGGTAGAAAGCAGTGAAATTTGGTCCCTTGGATCATCAACTTACTGTCACTTCCCTGCTTTTTGGGATAGCATCTAACTTCTATGGAGATAAAGAATCACAGGTTGGTCACAGAGTTCATTCTGCTGGGCATCCCCCACACAGAGGGGCAGGAAGCTGTGCCCTTTGCTGTGTTCTTGATCTTCTACCTCTGCACTCTGCTGGGAAATCCTCTCATCCTCTTAGCTGTGATGTCTCATTCCCACCTTCACATCCCTATGTATTTCTTTCTTTGTAATCTCTCCGTGTTGGACACTGGTTTCTCTTCTGTGAGCACTCCAAAGGTGCTGGCCAACTTGCTGGTGAGAAGCTGAGTCATTTCCCTGGGTGGTTTCATGTGCCAGGTCTTTTTCTACCACTTCCTGGCCAGCACTGAGTGCCTGCTCTACACAGTAATGGCCTGTGATGGGTTTGCTGTCATCTGCTACCCACTGTGCTACACCATCATCATGAACCACTGGGTGTGTGCCCTGTTGGCTGCCAGTACCTGGTTTACTAGCTCCTTTCATGCTACAATTCTCACCACATTGACCTTCCAACTGCCATATTGTAAACTCTAATGAAATTTAGTATTTATTTGTGACATTTTCACTTTAGTCAAATTGGCATGTGGTAACACCCTTATCATTGAAATGGTGAACTTCATCAGCATTGGCCTCATGCCCATGACCTGCTTCCTCCTCTTCCTTGCCTCATATGTCCACATTGTCATTACAACCCTGAAGAAGCACTCTGCTGAAGGAAAACACAACGTGGTGTCTACCTGTGTTTTCCTCCTCTCAGGGGTTACACTGTTCTTTGGGCCCTTTGCCCTCATCTATACCCAGCCATCTTTGAGTGAAGTGCCAGTAACCCCAGTGCAGATCTTTGGCAATGTAGCCACCCCCATGCTGAACCCCACAATCCACACGGAAGGAACAAAGATGTGAAGGGAGCCCTGAAGAAACTGGCTGGGGCCCAGATTGTTTCAGAAGGAGGTCACTAGTCCACTTGTGGGTGAAGCTAATATTTTTTTTCTTTTTATTTGTGCATAAACTAATTTTTTAAAACATCTATCCACGCAAGTTGTAAGCATCTTTTGGGCACAAAAACAGCTTGGAAACAATTCTAATGGGTACAAACCTGTGGCATCTTCCTCATCTCCTGAAACAGAGATCAGATCTCTGAAGGTCCAGATAATAACTATTTAATGTGTTGCGGGTCGTATCATCTGTCACAAATTCTCAACTCTGCTGTTGTAGCATGAAAGGAGCCATAGAAAAATCTATTAAAAATGGGTGAAGCCTTGTTCTAATAAAACTTTATTTACAAAAACAGGTGGTGGGCAGAATTTGCCCCACAGGCCATAATTTGCTGACCCCTGTCACAAAGGCTAGCTGAATTTAAAACACTCTTTTCACTGCTATGTTGATAATAGCTTAAGAGTCGACCCTGATGTGGGCTGCATCCCACCAGGACAGGAGTTGAATTATGAATCAGGCATAGGTGGAGAAGTGGTGGATATTGAGGGACACATGAGTGTGCCCTAAGGAGAACTCCATAGGACCCCAAGTGCACACAGTGAGAACTGCTACTTGCTGCAGGCCCATCTGCCTGGGATCCATGCTATGCCTAGAAATGTACTCATTCCTTGGATTCTTGTAACTGAGATGGCTTGTGCCCAATTTTCTTAGGTATGAAGGTAAATTACCACTACTCTTGCTGATAAGTACAAATTCTTTCACCTCAGAAGTTACGGGCACAAGAACAGAGACACAAACCCATGGATCAGAAGAGAGAACACAGATATAAAACCATCCTCATATAGCCATCAGATCTTTGACCAAGCAGACAAAAACATACACTGGGGAAAAGAATCCCTATTCAATAAATGGTTCTGGGAATATTGGATAACCACATGCAGAAAACTTATTAAGGATCCACACCTCGCACCACTCACAAAAATTAATTTGTGATGGATAACAGGCTTAAACCTAAGGCATGAAACAATAAGAACAATAAGAATCCTGGAAAAAAATGTTAGAAAAACTCTTATAGCTATCAGCCTAGGCAAAGAATTTAAGAAGAAGACCCCAAAGGCAATTACAACAACAACAAAAATAAATATATGGGCTCTGATCAAATTAAAAAACTTCTGCACAGCCAAGGAAATTATCATGAGAGCAAACAGAAAACCTACAGAATGGGAGAAAATATTTGCATGGTACATATCCGATCAAGGCCTAATGAGCAGAATTGATAAAGAACTCAATCAAAACAAGAAAAAAAAAATCAAACAACTCCACTAAAATTTGGGTAAAAGCCATGAGCAGAAAATTTTTTGAAAAAGAAAGACTAATGGTCAACAAACATATGAAAAAATGCTCAACATTTCTAATCATCAAGGAAATGCAAATCAAAACCACAATGTGGTATATCACCTAGTGAGAATGGCTTTTATTGAAAACTCTCAAAACAACAGATGTTGGCATAGATGCGGAGAGAAAGAAGCACTTGTACACTGTTGGTGGGACTGCAAAATAGTGTAACCTCTATGGAAAGCAATACAGAAATGCCTCAAAGAACTAAAAGTAGAACTACCATTTGATCCAGTAACCCCACTATTGGGCATTGACGCAAAGGAAAACAGTCATTTTATAAAAAGTCACTTGCACTAGAATGTTTATAGCAGCAAAGTTCACAATTGCAAGGATGTGAAATCAACCCAAGTACCCATCAATACATGAGTGGATTAATAAATTTGGTATATGTATACCATGGAATATTACTCAACTACAAAAAACAATGGTGCTGCCTTCTATAAGGAACATAAAGTTATTGATTTGGATTCCCAGTAAAAGTTAAAATTTTAAAGTTGCAGACTTTAATCTGTCTCTATGTTACAAGCAGGAAATCACAAGAAGGTAGAAAACCATAAGCAGAGTGCTTAAACATGAAATTGAATTTAATCTGAATAAAGTTTGCTGTGTTGGAGGTCAGACTACAAGCTTGGTGCTGTTAATGCCATGCCAAAAGCAAGAGAGAGTTGGCCTAGAATCAATTGTCTAGGACCAAGACCAAATTATTTTACTTTTAAGCTCTCTGTAAATAAAAAACAAAAGAGAAACTCTCTTGGTCATCTCCTGTTTGTGTCATGGTTTGGTTTCAGCACACCCAGCTTCACCTGTATTCTCAGCAGAATAGGGCCGCCAAGAAAAGATAATCTACTGTGGACACATTACTTGGTGTACATCAGGCATGAGGTTGCTGCCCCAATGTCCTAGATTCCAGCTGTCACCTGGAATGCTTTCTCTCACCAAATAGATGAGAACCCTCCTATATGGAATGTAGGGATAACCCTAAGTAGCTCTTGATGCAATTGTGCACCAATAGCACTGGAATATAAATTTCTAAGTTTATTCACTTCTCTCTCCCTAGCACCTCAAGCAGCGCTTGGCACCTAGGAATAAACACATGTGGAATGATGGAATGCATGATGACCAGATTATGAGCCTCACAGAAATCCTGACATATTTCCTTGAACTAGATGTTTAAGGGAAGGGGAAAAGAGGATTTAGAATAGTTTCCTGCCACACACTGTCATGTTGTACTAGTTTGCTAAAATGTGTGCAAACAGGAGGTTCCACCCAGATAGGTTGTCCGTTGTCTTTCCCACCATAATCCATACTTTGGTTATCTCAATGGCTTTTGTTAGAAAAAAATCAAAGCATTTGTTTCTTTGTCAGTAAAGTATTGGCACAGTGCCCTGTGTAGTTCACAGAAGGGAGGACTTAACTGAACTTTTCAACAAGACATTTTCTTTCTGGTTTCTCTAATATATAAGTGGCATGAAAATAAGAATGTGAAATGTTTTTTTTTTTGTATTTATGTAAAGATTTTCTGCAAAATATTCCAGGAGGCATTTTTTTCATGAGATCTCTGTGATTACTGATCTGTCTGATGGATGAAGGAAATGATGAAGATAAGATAAATAAAATTCAAGGTAATTATTCTAATTGTTTCATATCTCAAAAATCCTTTTTAGAAACATTAAAAACTATAAGTTTGTGTATTAAAAACAAAATCATATTCATCAGGATGATTTTAAAAAGAGATTTATGCTAGCCAGTCATTTTTATTGTTTTCTCCCTAATCCTATTAACATGCAATACTTGAACATTGTATATATTCCATACATCTGGATTGATATAAGCTGTCACTGATATTTCTCTAGCTAATACTGTGGGCCCACTCTACAACTTATGATCGTAATTTTTGGTAAATATTTAGGTAACCAGACAACTCCTTATATAATTCCCTCAGGAACTGAAGTCATACAGAGAAAATGACCTATTGTCTCTTCTCAAGGAATTCAGTTTGGTAAAGATAGATAAACGAAGAAGAGTTACAATAATAATGCTGTATAACTCATGCTATAAAAGAAATATTTAGAAGGTACTGTGGTAGTACAGCAGAGAATCAGTTAACTCCTTGAGAAGTGTCAAGTCAAAAGGGGATTGCAAAGTCTCAGTCTGATCAAAGAGCATGCATTGTTTGTACGCATGCAAAGGGAAATTGCTGGAAGAACTCACTCACTATCTGCATTCCTGAATATTTCCTGAGTGATAAGAAAATAGGAAAGAAATGTCCATCAACAAAAAGGCATACTTTGAGTTCTGTGAAAACTCAAGCATCACAGTATCATTCATTTGCATATGCTTGTTTAGTACAGCTTTTTGTTTCTCAAGCAACTTTCAAATATGAATTATCTACATACTGCTATTGATAGACATCCTTTATATGTGGAACATAATACTGTTGTTGAGGATGGGAGAAACTAAACCATGACATAATACTACCTCCACTTGCGTTGAAGTTTGGTTGGAGCCATTCAGATACCATCAAATTCTTTATTTGTTTGCTCAGTGTCCAAAATATTTTATATCTATATTTGCATATTTATATATAAATCTATTCATATATATCATATTTATATATATCACATAAGCTGTTAAAGGCTGATTTTTAAAAAGATATTATGACTATCATGCAAATATAAAATGAACACATGTGAAAGATTTTATTTAAATTATTAACTAATAAACAAACCAGTAAGATGTTACAACCATCTTTGTATATTTCAAATTACCACGATTCATGTGTTCAATGAAGTTGAACCAGAAATACTGAAATAAAGTTACAAAAAGATGCAAAACTGATCTTTTGTACTAGACAAGAGTGCATATAAATGTGTTCTGTCTCCATAAGACAAAATTTTCAAGCCTTTACCCAAGTATCGTGTACACTGCTATCTGTTACCTACAACTTACCCAGTTGTAAAATAGCCCTTGTTGGGAAAGACTTAGGGACCCTACAGAATCCCAGAAGCATTTGCTAGATGCCTTATTTTCCATTGAATATGCCCAGTTATCTTTTTGTCTATTTTGAAGTCCTTCATAAGTTATCCTGACAAAAACTATATTCACTGTCTGTCTATTATACTGAAGAAAGGCTTTTCTGCTATTTGTGCAACAGTAGTCAGACTACCTTGTTTTCCCCAGGTTGCAGATTCTTATAGAAAAAAGCAGCAGTCATGAATGTCAGCTTATATATGTTTTCCAGATAGTAACAATAATAATTTTTGGTGAGTAGCCATTTAAAAATCCCTTAGCGGCTGGGCGTGGTGGTTCACACCTGTAATCCTAGCCCTCTGGGAGGCCGAGGCGGGTGGATTGCTCGAGGTCAGGAGTTCGAGACCAGCCTGAGCGAGACGGCGTCTCTACTAAAAATAGAAATAGAAATTATCTGGACAACTAAAAATAAATATAGAAAAAATTAGCTGGGCATGGTGGCGCATGCCTGTAGTCCCAGCTACTTGGGAGGCTGAGGCAGTAGGATCGCTTAAGCCCAGGAGTTTGAGGTTGCTGTGAGCTAGGCTGATGCCACGGCACTCACTCTAGCCCGGGCAACAAAGTGAGACTCTGTCTCAAAAAAAATAAATAAATAAAATTAAAAAATAAAATAAAAATAAAAATAAAAATCCCTTAGCAATTACCAAATGAGAACAGTAGAAAATATAATACTATAAGGTTGACTTATATGTGTAAGTGAGACCAATGAGGCAAGATTTGGGACAAAATCAACCCTACAAGATGCTGGAGCAGAGCAGAAACTCTCACAGTGGACCTGGAAGTCTTTATAGCTGAGGTTTGGGTTCTCACCAAGAGACAACATTCCTGAGTTGCTATGTGGAAATGAAAAAGCACTATAAATATAATAGCTTCATAATTTTATCAGAAAGGTTTTGTGGTTTTGGCTGAGATTATTCTGAAATGTTACAGGATTTGCCTTAATTTTTTGTACTAGTTTCAGGGAAATATTTTAGACAGGTTTTTATTTTTTTAATGAGACTTTTTCTGGCCTCTAAATACATTTTCATTGGGTTGTGAAGAGAGTGTGAAAATATACAAAAAAGTAAATCCCCAGGGCTTCTTTTCTCCTTCTCTACAGGCAGCCCTCACTTTGCTGGGTACACATGACCTGAAGCTTCTCTGTCTGAGCTGGTTCTTGACTTTGCCCTCCTTCTCATGCAAAGTTAGGTTTGCCTGTCTTTACAAGTTTTTAGATAAAATGTCTTGCTTAAAGAGGCATTTTTTGTCTTTAGGCTATTAGGTCAGCTTCCAAGTGCCAATGTTGTTCTTCTAGAATACCTATTTGTATTATTACACAACATTCAGCAACATTCCCCATCCACTCAGATGGATGCATTTAATTTAGCGGTATGCATTGCTCCAAGTGTTCTTTGCCCTCAAACTTCCTGCAGCCCAGAACTAGAAAATGAATTTACAAAAAAGATAATGAACGTTGTCTTTGTATGCCCTAGGGGTTTGAATCACCATTTTGAAAATGAAATTTGAGGTATTAACCCTGAAAGATAGATAACTTTTTAAATAACTTAAGTACACCTCCTTACAAATTTGAATTTACTAATCATGCAGTGTTTTATTCTATCCTGGTAGACTATAGGAAAGTGATCTGTCACACAGAGAAGCAGTAACAATTGATTTACTTCTCTTTTCACTTTAAGGGAGATGAACACTATGACTGGCTTCAGCCACAGAGTGAGAAGAGAGCAGCTGATAAGATTCTAAAATTTAAATGAGGTAAAAGGAACAAACAAAAAAGATGTTAAGAGTTAGGCAAGCCAAGGTTCAATTCTCAGCGCCATCCCCACTTCTCACATGCATAATCTTGGGCAAATTCAGTGACACAGACCCACGGTGTCTTCATCTAAAAATGTGGAAGTTGTAATAATATAGAACTTACTTTAAAATCGCAGTCCTATAGTACAAGAGGTTAATGACATGTTTGGAGATATTATACATATGCACATATGAAATGTGATTTATTAACATGTTATATGAGAACTAACAATTCATTTTCGTCCATTTATGTACAGGTCATCCTGCTTTTGCAATTTATGACAGAAAATTGCCACAGGGTATTTGGAGAAGAAATCACTTCCCTTTATGGAGAGGTTTCAGGGACATGTGGCACTAGAGGAAATGCCTCAGGTATTGTCAATAGCTGGATTGTTTTTTTGTGAAAAGTAGACATATGTCTGAAGATGCTGGGACAGAGGTTTTCCTGGAGCCCCTGGCAGCTGACGAAGGGAGCCTCTGACCCGGGTCAGTAGGTCCCGAGGCTTCTGATCCTTTCTTAGAAGACCTGCCAATAGGTGGGCACATGATATTTTCGTAGGCTCGAGAAATGTGCATGATGAGGTCACAGCTTTCAAGAAGTTATTGGTGGCAGTATGCTATAATATGATGGTTTCAACCTTTTTATCAATGAAACTTTATGAGGATCCTGAATATATATAGTAGAATGTGCTATGGGTGAAACTGGAATAAAAAGTTCAGACATTGGTCTAGGCAAAGAATTTATGAAGAAAACCCCTAAGGCAATCACAGCAACAACAAAAATAAACGAATGGGACCTGATTAAATTAAAAAGCTTCTGCACAGCCAAAGAAACAGCCACGAAAATAAACAGACAGCCTACAGAATGGGAAAAAATTTTCGCATACTACACATCAGATAAAAGACTGATAACAAGAATCTATTTAGAACTCAGGAAAATCAGCAAGAAAAAATCAAACAACCCTATCAAAAAGTGGGCAAAGGACATGAATAGAAATTTTTCCAAAGAAGATATAAGAATGGCTAACAAACATATGAAAACATGCTCAGCATCCCTAATCATCAGGGAAATGCAAATCAAAACCACAATGAGATACCACTTAACTCCGGTGAGAATGGCCTTTTTCAAAAAATCCCAAAACAACACATGTTGGCATGGATGCGGAGAGACAGGAACACTCATACACTGCTGGTGGGACTGCAAACTAGTGCAACCCCTGTGGAAAGCATTATGGAGATAACTTAAACAGATTCAAGTAGACCTGCCATTCGATCCAGCAATCCCATTATTGGGCATCTACCCAGAAGAACAAAAGTCATTCTACAACAAAGACACCTGTACCCGAATGTTTATAGCAGCACAATTCACAATTGCAAAGATGTGGAAACAACCCAAATGCCCATCAATCCAGGAATGGATTAGTAAACTGTGGTATATGTATACCATGGAGTATTACTCGGCTATAAGAAATAACGGTGATATGACATCTCTTTGGTTCTCCTGGAAAGAGTTGGAACCCATTATATTAAGCGAAGTATCCAAAGAATGGAAAACCAAGCATCACATGTACTCACCAGAAAATTGGTTTCCCTGATCATCACCTAAATGCACATCGGGGAAGGATACCAATTGGATATCAGACTGATACGGGGGGGGGGGAATGGGTGTATGCCTACATGATGAGTGCGTTGTGCACCATCTGGGGAATGGTCATGCTTGAAGGTGCTGACTCGGGGAGGTGGGGGGGAGGGGATGGAGGTATGACTACATGGTGAGTGCCAGGCGCACTGTCTGGAGAATGGACACATTTGAGGCTCTGACTCAGGGGGATGGGCGGGACACAGACAATGTATATAACCTGAGCTTTTGTACCCCCATGAAGAGCTGGAAAAAAAAAAAATTCAGACGTAGTAGAGACAGGCCTGTTTTTTTTTCTTCCCCTCCTTCCTTTTACTGGTCCCTGAGAAACTTCTCAGAGTTCTAATTTGCCATGAGCTGTTTTGAAAACAACTTGCATCACTCGGGGTTAGGGAAACACTGAACTGAAAGACAAACAGCCTTCCACACTATGAAGTCCTGTACCACTAGATACTAGTTGTGTCATCTTTGGCCAGTTATTCTATGCCACTGAACATCAGTATCTTCATTTATGAAATGTGGATAAAAATAATCTCTGTGGTTATTGTAAATATTAAATAAGATCATGGACATTAAAAAACTTTGTAAAAGAGAAATTCATAGGGTTAGTAAATAGGTTTCCCAAGACTAGAGTTAATTATGTGTAACAACCAGCAATCCATGTCAGAAGGCAGAGTCATTCAGAATCTAGGTATAGCTGGCATTATTTCTTTCATATTTTTCTCCATTTTTTGGTCTTATGATGTGTTCATTGTTTAGAGAAAATCTTACTTAAGGAAAGCCCATTCATCAGGACCTGAGATAAATCTAGTATACCCCAACAGGTGTTTCCTCTTTTATTCTATTCTAACATTTGGGAAGATTGTAAAAGATACTTTCTTTCTTAAGAGTAGGAATTTGAATACTCCATATGAAAAGAGAAATAAACTAAGCACCATAGTTTGTTTCTAAGGCAGTATGGACTGTATCTGTACTACGTAAAAGTGTTAATCATGGTTTGATTTTTTTTCACAGATATTTCTCACTTCCAACTGAGCCACTCCTCCTCATATGACAGCTTGGATAATGAACTGAATGAGGACATTTATGCCCCCATGCAGTGATGTGGCAAAGAAACTTGGCCAATGGAGAAGAAGTACAGACTGTTTTAATGTTCAGTGGTGACCTTGACCAACCTGAGGTGGAAGGTGGAATACCCGTTATCCCTCAATGACTTCCTCGTGGACCATCCTGAATAAGAAGATGCACAAATGGTCCGGCCTTGTGAAGCCAAGGCAATGAATGTTGCAATGTGCCCAAGTGTCCTGCTGCGGGATCCCGCTGAGGCCCTGTCTGGCACACACCGCCACCTGTCCATAGCTGCAGCAGAGGCAGAAAAAATGTGAGGCAAAACTGGTGCTGCTGAAAGCCCAGCATCTACTGTCTGGATTCATAGCTTCCCTATCTCGGGGAGTTTGATCAGAAAAAGCTGTGTAGTCCGGCTGTGATGCTCTTCTGTGTCAAAAAGATGAGGACTATCTGAAGCACAATTAACCCCTCCATGCAGGGGGAATAAGACAGAGTTTTAAAACAGAGTTTATTCACAAGCACTGATGCCAGCAAGAAAAATTCCACTAATCAAAACATTAAGAAGACAAGCTTGTCTGGTAAGGAAGGAAATTGTATGAAAATTTTCCATAAGTCCAAGCCATTGGCCATTTCTGTGTCCTCACAGAATCATTGCAAGAACAGCTGCTTGATTTGGATACAACTAGAAACTCCCCACACGGGCAACACATGCCTTCAAGAGTTCAAGGAAACAGCAGCACAGCTCACAGCGCGACATAAATGACTGCAGAGGCAAAATGTCCTTTCTCTGGGGTATTTGTTTAAAGAAGCAGCATAAAAGTCTCCGGGAATCTGCTCTCTTTCATGAAGAGGAGGATTATCTAAAACTACATAAGTCTTTGCAAATAGATGGACAAAAGCTTCTTAATCAGACTTTGGTCATGGGGATTGAGGTGGGCAAGAGTAGTGCCACAAACCAAAATTCTGAGGAGATTTTACGCCCAAGATTAATCCTTTGCCCACGGAGTAGCCATCCCAGCTTATCCTCTCCAGGTACTTCCCCATCGGGCACACCAGTGAGATCCAGGACAGTGCTTTCTCTCAGATTTCTGAACACTCTGTGTTTACACCCAGTGAAACTCCTCTCCAATAGCTCACACTTTTCAGTTCAAAAAAGACAGAACAGGCTCTCTTCTTACTGCAGCAGTTCTGGCCTTGTTTCTGGAATGTCTGGTCCCTCATCAGGGCAGGCCAGCAGCTGCCTGGCTTATACCAAAAGGACACCAAAGAGTGGCATTCACGAACACGTTCTGTAACTTTTCATCCCACCACATGGTTGAGAAATGGTGGGGCCAGCATGAAAAACTGATCCCTCAAAAAGAAAGCAAAGGCATCCAGACCAGAGGAAAAGAAGACAGGTCCTGTAGAAGGACACTCAGAGCCCCCTCCAAATGTTTCTGGTGTTCTAGAAGAAAACTCACTGCAAGAGGAACAGAATGACGTTCCCTTAAGGGCAGCGGAGGGACTGGGAGCTGTGCAGTCAGCCCAGTGCTGTAGTTCTCCCTGCCAGGACTCAGACAGACTCTGTAGCTCAAAATTCAGCCCGGTGGAAAGCAAACTCCAGCTGTGTGTGAAGCCACAGGAGGCCACAGAGCACGGTGGCCAGGGCTCCTCTGATTCTCTGCCTTGGGGAGGAGCCTCAGCCAGCTCTTCCACTGTGGATTCTCCGGCCAGCCCAGACTCCGGGACTATAGTCGTCTGTGATGTTGGGGACAAACAATGAACCACAGACATCTAACCATGATAAGAAACTGACATCCACAAGAACAGGAAATGGGACAATAATAACATAAAGATAATAATTATTATGACCCCTTTGTATAAGATACCTGGGAGAGGTAGCATGAGGATAATCATTGTTAATACTTATGGCAAGAAGAAATAATAATTCTCTTTACTGAAATGATTTTATAAAAACTTTATGACAAAAAATATTTGTTACTTAAGTACTTAGAGGTTTTTCCTTGTTACAGCATGGGATTCGTCCTGTCATGTGGTTTTAGAGGTACTCGCAGAGGACCAGAGAAAACATTCTCTGTAGAGGCAGCATGTCTCTGTAGAGGAAGTCTTGAGATTAGTGTCCTGAGAGGGCCAGGATGTCACAAATGAGAAATAAGGGATGGGGAGAGAGAGGAAGTTGTACAGAGAAACCATCCACATTTTAATAATTAGCCAAGAAAGATGCTACTAATCAAAGCATTAAGAAGAAAAGCATGTCTGGTGATGAAGAAAATCATGTGAGACTTTTCTCTAAATCTAAGCCAGTGGCCATTTCTGTGGCATTTTACAGTCACGTGTCCTCACAGAATCATTCCAGGAAGCAGCCAATTCATGCACCCAGAGTGGAGAAAATAGTGATTAAAGAACGCTGGGTAGCATGATGTCAGGTTTTTTCATTGGCTGTGTTTGTTGATTTGTTTTTTTTCACTAGAGATGGAGTCCTTTTCAAAGGCTTCAGGAAAAAGAAATGTGATGGAAAAGAAAACGGTTGCTCAAGATATCCTAGTCTTCCAAGGATTAGTAGCATTTTTCTTGCCTACTTAAAAAAAACATGTGATAAAATGTGGGAGTTTGTTACATAAAGACATGGGTGTTTAAAATATAAATATGCTCAAACAGAATACATCCATGATGAAAACTTTTTTAACCTGAGATGGCTCTGAATGTCTCTAAACTTTGAATCTTGCTATAGAAGACATCTGTCTTTATAAAACATTCCTTTCGTCAGTTGAACAGACCATGATTCTGAAACGGGAACTTCTTATTACCTGATATTTTCATAACAATCTCACTTTTCCTCTTCAAAAGAAAGTAGGTTGTTGCTTGTTGAGAACCCAGCCAGTGCACTCATCAGCAAAAAGCTTGATAACTTTATTCTGGTGTTTAGACTTTGGTGTCTTGAGTCCCGAGGGTTTCCAGGTTGGACTTTCTCACAGCTCTGAGGAAGCTCTGGGTGGTGACTCAGTTTATCCTGCTGGGCATCCTGCACATAGAGGGTCTGGAGATGATGCTTTTTGTTTTGTTTTGTCCTTCCACATTTTCACCCTTGTGGGGACCTGCCCATCCTACTGGCTTTGTCTCCACTCAGCATCACACTCCCGTATACCTCTTCCTGTGCAAGCTGTCTATTTTCACATAGTTTTCCTTTCTGTGAGATCCCCCAAGATGCTACTCTACCTCTCAGGGAACAGCCACACCATCTGCTATGCAGGTTGCAGGTCCCAGGTCTTCTTTCACCATTTCCTGGGCTATACCGAAAGTTTCCTGTACTCAGTGATGGCCTACAACTTCTTTGTTGCCATATGTCACCATGTACACTATACCATCTTCATGAGCCACCATCGTCCCCTTGGGGACCTCATTTTTGGGCTACCTTCAGGCCACCTTTCTCACCACTCTGACCTTCCAATTTCCCTAGAGTGGCCCCAATGAGGTGGACTATTACTTCTTGATATTCCAATGATGCTGAAGCTGCCTTCTGCAGACACATCAGCCCTGAAGTTGGTGGGGTTCATCAACATGGGCCTCATTCCCCTCGGCTCTTTTCTTCTTCTTCTTTCCTCCTATAGTCACATCATCTGTTCCATCTTGCAGATCTGCTCCACCAAGGGAGCAGACACTGCTTTCTCCACCTGCAGTGCCAACCTCACTGCCATCCTGCTTTTCCACCTGCTAGTGGTCCTCATGTACCAGAGGCCCACCCCAAGCCCCTGTCTGGATGCAGCTGTTCAGATCCTCAATAACCTGGTAACCCCCATGCTGACCCGTTGATCTACAGCCTCAGAAATAAAGGGCTGAAATCATTGCTGAGGAAAGTATTACATCAACTGGTCTTCCTTCCTGAGCGGTTGTAGAGACAGATAAGTAGCTAACACTTCCACCACACTTTGTAGGTTGGAAAGTATTTTTATTCTCACAAATATTTTTGAGCTTGAGAACACAGGTATTATTATCTCCATTTTACAATGTGGTGACTAAGACTCAAGGAGTTAATGTAACTCATCCAAGGACACTTAAGGACTAAATGGCAGAATGAAGACTCTCGGACTGGTTTTCTGACTCTGGACCTGCACTCTCTTCAGGGCAAGGTAGTGCTCAAAATGGAGGGATGGGACTCTTCCCATGGACTTTCTGCTTCTCCTTCTTTATTTTCTTCATCTTCCTCCATTCTCTCCTCTTCTCCCCACCCCACACTGGCACTTCCTCCTCTTGGCTGCATTATTGTGTCTTCAAATGCCTGCTTTGGATAAACCCTCATCTTATTGTTCTCAGAGTTGTTGAAAAAGTGGGAGAAGTGCATGCCCATGGCTTCAAATGGCATCCTGTTACTTCTATATCATAAAGTGGTGTAAAGAGAAAGACTTCTAGCCAGCACCTGAGGCAGGTCTCTTACAGGCAAACCAGAGGTATGTGTGCTATGTCACTTCTAAACCCTGCCCGTTGGGCTTAGATCTGGAAACAGGCCTTGGCTGTGAACAGCCAGCATGTGAGTCAGGACAGAAGGTAGGTGGGGGAATCCATGGAGTAATGACTGTGCTATGATTCTGTGTTAGAAAGTTTGGACTTGGCTTTGTCTTGCTCAGCCCATCTAGGGAAAGTATTAGGTCCAAGCTATCATTGTTGTGTGTTCTTGGCTTCTCTATTTACTAAAAGAGTTTGATATCTAAGATCCAACTCCAGCTGGATTCTGATTTCTTTAAAGGCTTCTCTGTCCCCCTCCAAAATTTCTGGCAGATATCCCTGTATTTTCCAGTTATTTCTTGATGATCCTTTCTGAATGTGTTACAGAACCGAGACCTATTTTGAATTTCACTTATTTGTTTTCCTTTACCTACAGTGCCTGCAGAGAGCAAAGCCATGACGAGGGCACCCCAAGTTGAAACCTATAACATGCATCCTGAAAGCGAAACGAAGAAGATGGCCAGTGACATGGAATGGGGAGGATCATGAAGGGGGTTTTCAAAGGCATGTTCACAGGGGTCACAGGGGTCAACATGCCTGTTCTGTTTATTCCCTGCTCTCCCTGGACCCTGTTGATTTGTTCTACATCAAATTGATTGAAAGAATAAATAACCAGTCAGAAATAATGGTTTCAATCACTCAATTTGCAATTTTTTCTTTTTTGGTCAACAGTATTGTTACTTCTACAAAAGTAATTATTCACACTGAGAGAATACCATTATTACACTCATTATTATATTTTGTCTTAGTTCACTTAGGGTAATCAGGGAAATAATACGGTAATTATTGGAATGCTAAATTAGTGAGAAACAGTCCACCCTATTATTTATCATTCTATGTTTTACATTTTGTCTAAAATATTACTTTAACTCTTGGTTCAGTAATATTCTATAATAATGTCACCATCAGAAAGCCATCAACCAGGTTCAATGTAATTACCTTCCAGATAGAATGTTCATCTTCCACCCTTGAACTATCTGTAAATCATGTTGCTTATTTGGCATCCTCTGATAACTGACGAGAAGGAGAGTTCTATTTACTTCGGGAGTTAGATAACTCATCAGGGCTATCCAAAGTAGGGCTTGAAGCAAGAGAAATCACCTGTTCCTATATTCAACAGCTACCCACAGTGGTCCCCCACACTGCATATTTTTGTAACATATCATTTCTATTTGATTAAGTAACCTCCTTGGGCACTTACGTCTCCTAGAAAAACCATGAGTTCTCAAAATAATTTTAGGTGTCTCTGTAATAGAAGTTTCAATTAAAGCCAATACGTAATTTTAACTGAAGATCAAAAATTACCTATCAAAGCGAGTAAACCTGAAGGCAGCCTCACATAATTCAAGTCCAACATTGAAGCCATTATCTCTAGGTGACCGTCATAGGCCTTTGTAAAGTTTTGGTCTGCTTAAGCGTATACTGCTGATGTTTCTAATGTTGTTTGAGCAAAAGGGTTGCAGAGGGCCAAAGGAATCAAGAGGCTCTGTGAAGCAACAATACAAAATGCTGTTATTAATAATTACAGCCCCAATCATATTCACTTTTTTTCCTGCTCATTTTGTTAACAGAGACTAACAAAATTCTCAGATGTAGTGCAATTTCCCCAGAAACCAAACAACCCTTCAATATTTTTGCCTCTTGTGTTGACACTGGAGCTGTCAGAAACAACCACTTATTTCATAGTTTCTTGAAGAATATCTCTAGTGGCTCCAGCCCAGCAAGTCTCAGAATTTTAGTGCCTTACTGGGTTCTGTACTTCAGCCAGGTTAATCAGCCACTCCGTAGTCACATGATTAACCACCATTTGTAATTCAATCTTTGTTTGATCTTCACATTGAGATACCAACATTGTGCCACCACTATAACGAAATAACAATGCATATCAGTTGAATTATAGCTAAGAAAGTTTTCAGAAAAAGAAAAGACAAGTCACATGTTTGGAGAAAACATTTGTAAAACATGTGTCTGATAAATAGCTCGTATGTTAAATGTATTTTGAAACATTTACAATTGAATGAGAAAACAAATATTCTAATACAGTTTTTAAAAGTTGGTCAAAATATTTTGAAAGACACTTCAACAACGATGATGTGCAAATATGAAATAAATGCACGAAAAGATCAGCAATGCCATGTATCATTAAAAAATGCAAACTGAAAGTAAAATTAGATGATTCCACTATACCTGTACTAAAATGACCAAAATTAAAAGGCTAACACCACCAAATGTTGGCAAGAATGTGGAACTGGAGGACTCTCATACATTGCTGGTAAGAATGAAAAAAGTACGATGACTTTGGAACACACTTTGACAATTTATTGTACCGCTAAATATACACTCACCATACAACATACTAATTCCACTCCTAGGGATGTGTCCAAGAGAAAGAAAGAAAAATACTCACCCAAAAACATAAACCCAAATGTTTACAGAAGCTTTATTCACAATAGACAAAACCTAAACCAACTCAAGTGTCCATCTTCTGGTGAATTGATAAACAAACTGTGGTCTATCTATACAATCAATACAATTGGTAACTCTCAGTGGAACAAAGGAGGAAACTACTAATGCCTGAAACACTAGGATTAATCTCAAAGCATCAGATTAAGGGAAAGAAATTAGTGACAAAACACTACATGCTGTAAGATTCCACATATATAAAATTCTAGAAAACTTAAAATTACTGTGACAGGAAGCATATCAGTGGTTTTAGGGGTTAAATTGGAGAAAGAAAAGCATTTACTGCAAAGGGGCACAAGGAAACTTTTCAAGGTAATGGGAAATTCTAAACCATTGTGGTGATGATGGCTATATGACTGCATACACTTGTCAAAAATTCAACAAATTATATGTTTAAAATTGCCTATTATATATAAATTGAAATTCAGTAAAATGGATTTTAAAATATATACATACACATACACATATATGTAAATAATCTCAGTTCAAGCAGCAGCTTAAACCTTTAAGATATTATGAACACTCTGTTGTTTTTTTTAAGTTTTCCAAGTCTCTCTTTCCATGAGGATTTGAAATGAATCTCTTCAGTTTTTTTTTTTAAACAAAATAGAGCACCCAAGAGACTCTTCCAGAAGACCTTAACTTTGTAACTGTGATTAGTTACTTCAATTCTAACACTCTGATTACAATAATAATTAACCTCTTTATGCAACAGTCCCAAGAGTCATTCTAAGCCAAATCTCTGAAGGTGAACAAAAAACATTCTTAAAGATCACAATTGCAATCACATTGCCTTAGGCGAGGTCATATTATTTTCTGGAGAAAGCAAATGAGGTGGATACATCTACAATCAAGTCACAACATGGCTGGTGAACAAACAGGACTGCCTAAACAACACAATGAGATTTAAAGAGATATTTCAGTGAATACAAATATGAAATTGTCTAGAAATCAGGGCTGTAAAAGTAAAATGAGATGCTTCAAGAACAGTGAGTTTAACATCACTGGCCAACAACTTGTTGAAGATGTTGCAGACCTTTCTAGAATCAGGTTGACTCTTAATCCTTTTAAGTTCTTTTCTAATCTGACATTTTATGGCTTTTAAAAAAATCCAATTTTCTGGTTGGATCCACTAAAGAAATAGAAAGTGAATGACTAGAGAGGGAATCACATTTGTACAAGTGAAAAGAAAATCTGGGAGTTGAGAAATTTTTGTTCACTTTTACCACGGGTCTAAAATAAAAGACAGAAGGCCTATGCTTAATTCAGTTGTGTCTTAGTTCTTGATTCATCACCAAACCTAATGATCCTGCCCCTCTTGACAAAAATGTCATCCAGAATATATATTGCTTTAAACTCACAGCAATGTTCTGAGATTAAGACATACTGGAAGTGTTGAAGATAAAATGATAGTATAATACTGCAATTTGGTCTAAGTCAAGACTTACACTTCTTCAATTGGACTAAGAAAAATAACTGACAAAAGTAATCAGAGATTACAAAAAGACAGTTTTTTAATCAAGGGAAGAAGAAGTATTTAACAAAAACTTGAATAACCACTGGGTGTGATTTTGAAAGGAGATTCAGTATGATATGAGGAAGACTCTTGGATGAGACAGAAATTTGTAAAGAACTCAAAGTTGCAGTAATAAAAACTTTTCAAGAATAGTGTATGGTATGTAGTAAGAAAAAATAGTCCAAGTTCAAATTTCTTAACATACATGAAAGAAGAAAATACCAACTGCTCTACAATCAGTGTGATGTAAGTATACTTTATTATGAAATTGTCTATTATATGTTAAACAGTCTGAGTGTTACCTAAACTCATTTACATGTGTATTTTATAAATTAAAGTGTAACTGCTGATCTGTCAAAAATTTTAGTGAAGGCAGATGTTACATTTTATAGCTTTACTGTAAGTATGCAATAAATGCTTTTAATATACTTTAGTGATGATTAAATTTTTTCTCATTTTACTGATAGCAGCAAAGATCTGAAATTATCTCCAACCCCAACTGCCACCACATTTTATTCCATTTCTATTCACCCTTCCCCAACACGATGTTCTTAACAAACAGTTGTTGAACACCAACTAGGTATAAATCACTGTCATGGCACTGTCATAGGACCCTGAGTCTGGCCTCATGACTGTCCCTACTGCAGAGTTGAGAAAGAGAAGATTCAGGACGCTTAAGACTCTTATTAAAAGATCACAAAGCTACAAATGACCAAACAAAAAATTCAATGCAAGTTCTCTGATTCTAAACCATGCAATACTTTGTCCATTGTGCCACATTTTCCTGACTAATTCTTGAATCTTGAATATGCAATTTATTCAATTTTCTAAGGATTCACACACATGCTAATGAGAAAAAAGTACTCCCAAAAATGAAAGCCTTCATTTGGCAGGGTGATAATTAAATTGTTACAAACAGATTGTTGTAGTCCAGAGGTCCCAGGGCCTTTCTTCCAAGACGTGATGAAGCCCTGAGACCATCAAATAAAAGGCCAGGTTGTTGTTTTTTTTTCCATTCTCATGAGGTTAAGAGACTCCACTAGGGACAGTAATGCTACATCTTTAGTTCTTCTCAGAGAACTATATTTGACCCAAAGTGTAGCAAAATAAAAACTCTCAATACCATTTTTCCCCATCCTGATACAATTTTTAAGAGAAGCATGGCAAATAGCAACTCCATTTGTTTTCAACTATCCTATCCCAGATTTATTTGTGTGTGTTCCAGTAAAACTTTATTTATGTACACAAAAATATGAATTTCATGTAATTTTCACATGTAATGAAATCTTCTTCATCCTGTGATTCTTTTCCCAACCATTTTAAGAGGTAAAAACAATTCTTCATGCATAGACAAAGATTTGGTCTATGAGCTATAGATAGCTCAAATCTGGTCTAAACTATATATGGGCATTTTAAGAACCAAAGTAATTAAGACATTTGGATTATTCAATAAATGTCATGATTAAAATCCATAACTTTAGAGTAGAGCGTTAGCTTTGTCATCAGACATAATTTGCACAAACCCTAAGGTTTCAATTCATGGTATCCCACTTACTAACCAATTTTATCTTTGCTGAAAAAGTGGTTTCTTTGATGTTGTTTGGTTAGAATGCCTTCATATACTATCATTTAAGGTTTTTCAAAGGATAAATCCCTTTTAATTACAGCATCAGTACAATTTGCAATCATTTTTCTCCTTCAGCTTCGTTCAAGAATTGCAACATGAAGCACTCACCAATCACATAAGGATAAAAGGCAACGAGTGAGTTGGCCATCTCTAAAATGGACAATGCTTTCCCCATTTAATGTGAAGAGTAACAGTCTGGGCCAGGTAATCTAGCACTTTGGGAGGTCAAGGCGGGAGGATTCATTGAGGCCAGGAATTCGAGACCAGCCTGAGCAAGAGCGAGACCCCATCTCTACACAAAATAGAAAAACTAGCCAGGCGTGGTGGCACGTGCCTACAGTACCAGCTACTTGGGACACAGAGGCAGGAGGACTGCCCAGCCCAAGAGTTTCAGGCTGTAGTGAGCCACTATGATGCCACTGCACTCCAGCCCCGGTGATAGAAAGAGAGACCCTGTCTCAAAAACAAACAAACAAAAAATGGCAAAATTGAAAGGGACTACAGAGATTATCTAGTCCTCATGCAAATCAGAGTAAACTGATAGCCAGAAAAGACAAGTCATTTGCTCAAAGCAACACAGCTGGTTAGTTTGTGGTAGAGGTGGGATCAGAACCCAAGTCTCCTGACTGCCAGGTCAGGGACATTTTCCATTGTATTATGTGATTCCTACTTCAGAGTCTGTGAAATAATGTATTTCATTATGCAAATCAATAATACTGCTGATCAAAACCTGTTCTGCATTATTACCATAGTCACCAACTATATTCAGTATCTACAAGGACTCCTACAACTCTTCTCCACTCACAACAGCAAAATGCTACTCTAAATTCATAATTGTTTTCAATAGAAACTTTGAGTGCAGTAATACCAATAATAGCCATGTAATAAAGATAGGCAACACTTATATAATTAAATTGAATTAATTAACCAAATTAATCCTCATAACAATTCCATGAGATAGTTATCATCCCAATTTTATACATAAAGAAACTGAGGCACACAGACATCAGTAACTTGCCCAAAATCTCACAGATAGTATGTGTGGAGCTGGGATTTGAATCGAGACAGTCGGACTGCCACTGCGCTCTTATCATCCTTAAACTGATTCATTGGAAAACCAGTAGTACCCACGTGTGAAATATTATTCATAGAATGTATTCCTGCTGCAAATATAAATTGATGTACCTTTTCAGTAATTCCAGAGCTTGAGAACTACTGTAACGTGTTATGCAATAAACAGACCCTTTACACAGGTATTCTTTCACTATATGTGTGTTTGCCCAATGGTTAGGATAATTCCCAAAATAGAAGAGGAAAAATTTCAAGACATTTCTGAGCTTCAATTTAAAAAAGTTGAAATAATCATCGGGAAACATGCAACCTTATACCCATGCTATAAAATCAGGGGCAGCGCTGCCTACTGTTGGTGCCTTTAAATAAAGATTACACGGCGCACTCCACAGAAGCCTCCACACCACTGAAATTCAACAAAATCTTGTTGAAAAACACTGACCACCAGCTAAACACCAGGAGGGTGAAAGTAACTGAGCTATTTTGATTTACAGGAACTTGTAAACTAGAAGAGAAGGGAAAGGAAATAAAAGAGGTTAAAGGAAAGGGTGCAGGGAGGCATGACGGCATAGTGGAAAGGAAGAAAAGGGAAGGAACACAAAGGATCCCAAGGTGGAAGGATCACAAAGCCTCAGTGTTGCCAAGGAACAAAGGGATCACTCTGGTCATACACCCGGGTAATATCTGATTCTGCCAGCCAGTAGTAATTGCCCCGGCTAACGGCAGAAGTCTTCCCATTTGACCTCAACCACCACATTCTTTGAGAAAAATGAAAAGATCCAAGGTTTTTCACCTGGGTCAACCACCCGCCCTGCTCCCCATCCCCCCAACACACACATCCCTTGTTTAGGATCCAGAGCAACACAACGAGCACTCTCTGAGGGCTTCCTGGGGGCTCTCCAACACAGTTGTCAGAAATGCCCAACACCCAGCGCAGGGCTTGTCACCATTTTCTGAATGAAATGTCATCTGGTGAAACTTGTCCCCTGATGAAACTCAGGATGCACAAGGCAGCCTTAAGACCCTCTCCGTACAGGCTCCATTAGGGGACCAGCGACCACACCAACAGCCCCCAGGGCCGGCCAGCCCCTGCCCAAGCCACACACTTCCTGACCCTTCCATCACCACCACACCAAGACTCTGGTTTCCCATTCAGTTGACAACTGTTATCAGGGGTTCAGTCATCAGAGGAAAGGGGGAGGGGTGGCTCTCCACCCTGGACTCCTCACTTAGGAGCATGGGAGAAGAAGCTACAGAGAGGGAAGCCAACCAGCCCAGGGACAATGAGCAGCAAGCCACTGCCGACCTCCGGGCGGCTACCTACTTCTGAATGAACCTGCAGGCCAGCTCCACCTCTGGCTCTGGGAGGCGGGTGACATCACGGGGTCCCCATGGGGGAGTCAGGCGTGCTCACTCCCTTGAGGTTTCCACCCTACCTGGCGCTGGAGCTCAGGCTCTGGGCGTGGGATTAGGGTCCCGAAGCCCAGCTGCACTCTGAGCCAGAGTCCCCAAACCACAGATGACTTCCCCAAGGGCGCTCCCGGAAGAGGGCTCCAACCGCCACAGGCTCCAGAGGCGCCCAGGGGGAGTTCAGCACAGATGGCGCCCACACGCAAGGGTAACCGGTTGAGCCCTGGCCGGCCAGACAGGGCGCACGGCTTGCGGCTGGCCAAGGTCCTCCCACGGGCTCTGGATGCCTGCAAGCCCCGCAGGGCCTGTCTCCGCTAACTTGGGTGGGGCGAGCACTCACCAACCTCGTACTTCTTCCTCTTGGTCGGCATCCAGCGGGCCATGGCGGCCACGACGACGTCACACTGCTGTGGCTGCGGCTCTGGCGGCAGCAGCTACTCCTGCTTGGTCACCGGCCACCACGCACCACTCTGGGGAGCCCTGCCCCGCGCCTGCGCACCCTGGGCTCTTCTGCCAAGTTCCGGCCAAGTTCGCCCAACTGCGCGGGCCGCCTCACTGCCTCACCACCGCCACATGCCTGGACAGAGCGCTCCGCTGGCTGTCACCTGCTATGCTGGAGCTGTCACCTGCTAGGCTGCCTGGCCTAGCCACCTCCTGCTGGCACCACTTGGCCCCTCCCTCTGCATACAAAGAATTGCAAAGATTTCGATCTTCCCTTGCCAACAAGACACAGGGAAGCTTCCCAAGAAGCCACAGAACACCAGGACTCTAGCCTACCAATAACGAGCAATTGACAAAACCATCATGCTCCCCGTGTCTAGGAAGAAGGTATCCATCCAGAACCTACACTATCCCCATCACAGTACCCACAAGCAAAGCCAAAGTCCTTCCCCAACATATGCTACAAACACACTCTTAATAGTGAAGGGGGAAAGAAAAAGAAAGCCATAATTAAAAAAAGAAAATCCTTGTCTAGAAGAAAATGTGGGAAAAACTCTTACAGACATTGGCCTACGAAAAGATTTTATGAAGAAGACCCCAAAAGCAATCACAGCAACAACAAAAATATATCAAGGGGACCTGATGAAATTAAAAATCTTCTGCACAGCCAAAGAGCCTGTCACAAGAGCAAACAGACAACCTGCAGAATGGGAAACAATGTTAGCATGCTACACACCCCATCAAGCACTGATAACTAGAATCTATTCAGAACTTAGGAAAATCAGCAAGAAAAAAATCAAATAACCCTATCAAAAAGTGGGCAAAGCACATGAATAGAAAGTTTTCAAAAGAAGACAGAAGAATGGCCAACAAACCTATGAGAACATGCTCAACATCTATAATCATCAGAGAAATGCAAATCAATACCACAATGAGATATCACATAACTCCAGTGAGAAGGGCCTTTATAAAAAAGTCCCCTATCAATAAACGTTGGCCTGGATGCAGAGAGACAGGAACACTCATACCCTGCTGGTGGGACTGCAAACTAGTGCAACCTCTGTGGAAAGCAATATGGAGACACCTTAAACAGATACAAGTAGACCTACCATTTGAACCAGCAATCCCATTATTCGGCATCCACACAAAAGAACAAAAGGCATTATATAAAAGACACCTGCATCCGAATGTTTCTAGCAGCACAATTCACAATTGCAAAGATGTGGAAACAACCCAAGTGCCCATCAATACAGGAGTGGATTAATCAAATGTGGTATATGTATACCATGGACTACTACTCAGCTATAAGAAATAATGGGGATATGGCATCTCTTATGTTTTCCTGGATAGAGCTGGAACCTATGCTACTAAGAGAAGTATCCCAAGAATGGAAAAATAAGCACTTCGCCAAGCCCAACCTTCTGCCCAGCTAGTAAGCAGCAGAGCCAGGATGCACTGTGCCTCTGAGGCCATGACTGAAGCTGTTACGTTAACATACCCAGATTCTGACAAATCCCAAATACATTCTGCGAGGAAGTAAAGTGTAATTTGAAGGAACACAGCTATTAAGGACACACTAAGGGCTTGTGACTGTAGCGGCACAAACAAGATAGGCTGAGACTTACATTTGACATATTTAAGTTCCACAATGCTAAGTGATAATATCAGCCCTTTCCCTTTTGCTCAATAGAGATAAACTTTCATGTAGTCTAATTAGTTGTTTTACAAAGTAAATCATTCACACATTGTGGTACTTTAAGTATTATTGGTGGTAAACTATGATTTGCGATACACCTCATCACTAATTGCAATAAACTGATATCACAATAATTATGATGAAACAGATTTACCTTATCCTACTAACTCTCTAAACTTAAGTGTATGCATTATTCCTGACAACTATAAAAACAGTTATTCATTTAATGATAGAAGTAAGAATGAGCCTAAAAGAACTGTGGCCTGGCCAGTAAACTTGATTTCTTTAAGTGACTGATGTTTGGCCCGGGTGCTGGCACACTGGTATTGCACTGCAGATGGAAGGCTATATATGGACTCTGAGGAGCAAAGTACATAGAAGGTGATGTTAAACGCTAGCAGTGGACCAGGCATCTGGTCCACAAGTCAGCTTTCAGGCACATCTGCAAACAGCCTGGTATGAACAGAGGAGTGCCCTCAGTCATTCATGTTAGTGTCCTAAGTCCATGCCTAGTAAGTAGGGAGAGTTCTTTTTGCATCCAGGAAAATGGTTAATTTGGAAGGGCTGAGGGATTACTTAAGTGGAAAATGTCTCTAGTTTTTCAGGGTCTACATGACATTTAGAAATACAAAGAGGCCTTGACTGCACAGCACTTTTCCACATGTGGCTTTTAGTGAGTCCATGCATGAGGAGTCAGAAGATTGCTTTTCAGGTGTGTATGTTTTTAAAACCTATTTGCACGTCTACTTGACTCCCTTGTTTGGTTTGTTTGTTTGTTTGTTTGTTTGTTTAAATCAATGACTATATCTCCCTCTTCCTTTTTTTTTTTTTTTAAAAGATAGGGTCTCGCTCTGCTGCCCATGCTGGAGTGCAGTGGCACAATTAAGCTCACTACAGCCTCAAACTCTTGGGCTCAAGCAATTCTCCCACCTCAGCCTCCCAGCTAGCTGGTACTACAGGCACACACCACCACGCCTGGCTCCATGACCGTATCTTCTGAAGTACTAGATTTTTTGTTCAAATACATCTGTCTTTTCTGGGGTTCAAGAGCCTCAGAGTATACATTTATGTCAAATTAATAATGTTTTCATCTTTTTTTTTTTTTGAGACAGAGTCTCACTCTGTTGCCTGGGATAGAGTGAGTGCCGTGGCATCATCCTAGCTCACAGCAACCTCAATCTCCTGGACTCAAGCAATCCTCCTGCCTCAGCCCCCCGAGTAGCTGGGACTACAGGCATGCACCACCATGCCCAGCTAATTTTTTCTCTATATATTTTTAGCTGTCCATATAATTTCTTTCTATTTTTTTAGTAGAGACGGGGTCTCGCTCTTGCTCAGGCTGGTCTCAAACTCCTGAGCTCAAAGAATCCGCCCACCTCAGCCTCCCAGAGTGCTAGGATTACAGGCGTGAGCCACGGCGCCTGACCATGTTTTCATCTTTTGAACATAACCATTCATTCTTGACTCCTTCAAACTTCTCCTCTCATTTCAAACAGCACTGCACTAAATTCTCATTTTTTTTCATGTGGTATGTTTTTAATTCCTACCTTGCACTAAATAGCCACAAATTTGAGCAGAGCTTCTCACCAAGGACTCACACAAATTTAGAAGTAAAACAAAATGACAGCACAGATGAGCAGGAAACATTCAAATCTTATGAAAGATATATCCAGAATGATTTTCATCATGTTTTATTTTACCTTGCTTCTTGCTATATGTCATCAGAAGACAGAAATTTTGGGACAAACCACAGAGTGCTCTGGTGGGCAGAGCCTGGAGAGAACCGAATCTTTCTCCATGGGGCTGGCTGAAGCAGACCACAGGTACCGGGGCATTCGGGAAGCCCACATACTCTCCCCATTTCAAGCCTTTTATCCATGGCAAAGGACTCTAAAACCAAGAAAAGTAAAAAGTATGATTTTTAAAAAAGGTGGTAATACAGAATTACTTCTAATTTAAATTCTAAACAAAGGAAGAGAAAGTAATATAAATTATAAGTTCTTTGAGGGCAAGAATTATTTTATACTTCTTTATTTCCCTATGCTTAGCATATAGAAATATGTGCTCCTTGTTTGATTTTTATTCTGTGGCTCTGGCCTAACTTGCATTAAAGTGTCTGGCTAATATTTCAAAATTCCTTGAAATTTGAGCAGAAGTAAAAAGAATTTAAGTGCATTTCTTTCTATCTAGCTGAAATACTCAAAGTTGACACCTACAGGAGGATTGTAATTTGGCAGTGTGCCAAGCCATATGCCACACGTAGTACAGAAAACCTCACTCAACTATGACGGATGTCAGGGAACACCTCTGATTTGTCTGTGTGCCTGGAATATAGCAGGTTCTTAAGAGATGTTTGATGAATGAATTGAAAGGAGCACGTTGAGAAGACTAGAGCATCTCTAGAAAATACTAGTAAGTACTAGAGAAGAAAAGAGGTAAAAAGGACTTGTCAGTGAAAAACAAAAGAGGAGGAGCTTGAACAGTGGGATTTGGGTACAGAAAACTGAGGGAAGACTCTGCAGAGTGACACTGTGTGCCTGCCCATGAACAGTAATGAAAGTTTCCTCCACCTCAAATAAAAATAATTACCAAGAAATTTTGAAATCAAGCAGAGAAGAAACCATGCCCTTTTTAGGAGTTTCTCCCAACAGTTCTATTCTTTTTGTTCTCTTTTCACTGTTTTATCCTCTATTAATCTCTTCTTTTTAAATGGATTTTTCCCTCTTTCAGACATTTAAAAGTTTAATTATTTTAACTCTTCAGGGGAAATGCTACATAAATCTAATAAAAATAATATCCTAAGCAATTTTCAGTCAGTTCCACAAAAAACCTAATGTTTTCAGTGATATTTGCTTATGTTACTTTTCAGTGAATGGAAGAAAAAGGCATCATTGGCCTACATATTATCTTTTAAAAACTTATGCCACTTTAGGACCTCTAATGCTTCTGTCAGATTGTTTAGGGGACATATGTTAATATACAGTCTGAAATGGTATCAGACTCTTAAAAAAATGAGTATCTCTGGAAAAGCTGAAGAGGTTCACGAATGCTAAAGTGGGAACAGAGAGGTTAGGATCAGATATTTTGAAAACTAGCTTTTTCTAAAATTTTGTCTATCAATGTTAAAGTGGAGAAAAACATGTGTGCTGGGCTATAGTTATGATTTATCATTCACAATTCTTTGCCAGGAAATTCCTTTTATATAAATTGCAGAGAGTAAACTTTTAGTTTTTCAATTACTCACAGATACAATAGCAACTGTTTTACATTATACTATGTAGAAAAGAAGAGTGCTTTATTTAAATGCTTTCCATACAGCTCTGATTGTTTTAAACTTCAGTGATGAACTGCAGCTCACACAAGGGTATCTGGGTCATCCAGATGACCCGTTTATAACTGAGGACTGTGGCTCGGCTTCAGGGCTGGCGTTTGCACTTTGGGTAGATGTCAAGTGAAGGCCCAAGGAGTCAAGGAACAGTACTGTGTGGAAGGCTTCACGGTGGTTCAAATAAAAAGCAGTGGCATAAATGTCATTACATGTCACACAGACATGCAGCAAGCCAAACTGTAAAGAACTTGTGCTTGAGAAGACATTAATTTAAGAAACAGTGAGTGTCCACTGTATGCCAGGCACAGTCCTAGGAACTGGAGATACGGTGATGAAACAGACAAAGTCCTTGTCTCCATGGGGTCACCACTCTAGCTGGGATGGGAGAGATAGAAATATCAGTAAACAAATACATATACAATGTGTCAGGTGGTGGAAATGCTATATGAAGCAAAATGAAGATGGGGAAGAGGACTGAGAATGATGGAACTGTTTTAGATATAATCAGATTTAGATATAATCAGATTTAGACATAATCAGAGCTGCATGAAAAACATTTAGATGGGGCTCAGGCAAGACTCTGAGGAAACGTCTGTGCAGAGACCTGAATGAAATGAGTGAGCAAACTGGGGCTCTAGCTGGGGACAGGTTATTCCAGGTGGAGGAAACAGGGCAAAGGTCCTGAGGTGGGAATGAGACCAGCTGCGACGACATTTCCACTGTGATCCTTTATATAACATATAATATGCCAACTTAAAATGAGCAATAAGTACAGCAGTAAATTAAATGGCACTTATTAATTTTCAGGGATGTACTATAAAATTACCTTGCCATATTAAAGTAACAGATTGTAGTTAAAAATAGTGACCCTGGTAATGACAGTGACTAAAATGATTTGTGAGGCATCATAAACACAAAATCAAAAATATAGCTTTCTAGTATGAAACTCAATATTGGTGATTTGGTTTTAGTAAAACAACATTGTCTATCATATGAATATTTTAAAATTAAATTTTATTGGTTGGATAAGTTTTATTTGTATTTAACATGTAAATTTGACAAACGTGAGCTATGAGCATAAAGAATTTACTAGTGTTCTGTCTGACATAAAGTAATATTATTACAAGGAAAAACTGCCAAAACAAGGCCTGTGAAAACCTTTCCTCTTAAAATGGATCACAGATTACTGCAGTTTGAGATACGCTGCTTTATTTCATTTAAGGTCCTTCACAACCTCTTTTCTTTACCGTGTCATTTTTTGTGATTTCCTTCTGCAAACTCTTACAATACTTTAAAATTCACATTTTACCATCTTATGCTACTTTTATAATGAAGAACTGAGTTGAAGATTAAAATCCATTTTACTTTTAAGGCTTGCTCACTTTATTTTTCCATTTCCAAGTAAAAATTATACCTATTTCCTATTTTTAGAGACAATACTTTTTACAATTACAATCTGGAGAGGCCAAAGAAAAATATGTAAAGTTTCCCCATAAGTGTAAACCAGAACATCCATACCGCTGGTCAGTGCTTTTGGTTGCAGATGATAACCAGGACCCTGCTACGCAGGTGTACACTGGCATACCCACGCTTCAACTGCTCTGTAGTCCTGATGGTTCCTTCCCTCTTGTTTGCAAAATCCTGTTATGTCACTTCCTTGAGAAGCTTTCCCTGGTAATAATCCTTCTCTCTGCTCTCTAAGGGAGTCTACTGTCGGACACAATAAATTTGCTTGTCCTTTGAGCTCCCCAAAGCACTCTCTTCATATCCCTAACACAGCATTTACCTCGCGCAGGATACTGCTTTTGCTGCCTGCACCTGTCTTGCGCCGGCTGGTGCACAGCGTTAGGCCAGACCGTGCTATTCATTTCTGTGTCCCTAGAGAGCCTAGAAGAGGGCCTGGCATTGCAGAAGTCTAATCCGGTTTTGCTGAATTCGACTGAAATCCAAGAGACGTACCGGATAGGTGATTTCTTTGACCTGTTCTCGAGTCTCTCTGAAAGCAAACTTGCACTAACAACCCCACAGCGGCCGGAAGCTCTCCTTCAATGTTGAGCTTGGCTCCAGGTCTGCTTGCATGAGCCGTGTGGAACAGCTGACGAGGAGTCTGCCCATAGGTCTTTATCATGGTCTCCAGTGCCCATCTCTGAACTGGATCTTCAACTGCAGAGACATCCATTCCAAAATATGTCTATACAGTACAAGAGGAAAAGAACAAGCGACATGTAGCATAAAGCAAGACTTGGCAATAATACCAAAGGGAAAAACAATACTTTGTTTTCTTTTCTAGCCAATGGTTTACTCCTCTTTATTCCAAACGGAAATGATTTAAAATTGTTTTTGATCATTAATGGTCTGAGATCAGGATAGAAGTAAGCAATGTTTCTGAATGGGTGAACAAAAATAGTGCATCTTGACTATTGGTTTTAATTAGGTACGTTTGTAAAAGTCCTTTCTAATTTAAGACCTGAGAATATGTATGACTTCATGCATAATACCAAGTTATTGAAAAAGTTGCTTGTCCAAAGTGATATACAAGAAAAGGCAAAATGAAGTTAAAAAACAATGCTGGTAGGTAGTTCAAGAGAACATTACTTAGGTTCTAAAGAAAATTATAAATGATTCTGAAAGAGTAGCAATGAAAATTACAAGCTTTTTAATGTAAATGGTATTATTACATGTTTCTTCTTAGTGCTGTCATCCCTTAAAATCAGATGGAGAGCAATGTGCATTTACTTGTTTATTTCTAAAGCTAGCAGTCAGTAGTGGACTACAGATTGGCCATATTTTGTGCATACTTACTTGAACAGTTTAGCTTTTGACATTTAATCAATCATAGCAACTTTCATTTACATATCTAGATATAACATTTCTATAAGTGCCGAAATAAAATTTCAAAGATACTTCACAAGTTAAATAATCTTCAACACTATTCCCCTCACCATCACTCCCAGCACCGGGGGAAAAATATTTGTTACAGATGCACATCTAAGCAGGGCATTTGTAATGGCTATTTGTCTTTTTTTGTTGTTGTTGTTTTGTTTTTTTGAGGCAGAGTCCTGCTCTGTCACCCTGGCTAGAGTGCCGTGGCGTCAGCCTAGCTCACAGCAACCTCAAACTCCTGGGCTTAAGCGATCCTACTGACTCAGCCTCCTGAGCAGCTGGGACTACATGCACCACCATGCCTGGCTAATTTTTCTATATATATTTTTAGCTGTCCATATAATTTCTTTCTATTTTTAGTAGAGACGGGGTCTCTCTTTTGCTCAGGCTGGTCTCGAACTCTGAGGTCAAACGATCCTCCCACCTCGGCCTCCCAGAGTGCTAGGATTACAGGCGTGAGCCACCATGCTGGCCTGTAATGGCTATTTGACTTAATGTACTAAAAAAACAATCAAATGCTGATTGGTATAATCCTATAGCCAGAATTCTTTTAAAGTTTATTTTTCCCCCATTCTGTAGATTGTTTACTCTGCTAATTATTTCCTTGGCCATGCAGAAGCTTTTTAATTCAATCAAGTCCCATTTATTTATTTTTGTTGTTGCTGTGATTACCATTGGGGTTTTCTTCATAAATTCTTTGCCTACCCTGGTATCTAGAATAGTTTTTCCAACATTTTCTTCTAGAATTTCTATGGTTTCATGCTTTACATTTAAGTCCTTTATCCATCTTGAGTTAATTTTTGTGAGTGGTGAGAGGGATGAATCCTGTTTCATTTTTCTGCATGTGGCTATCCAGTTATCCCAGAACCATTTACTGAATAAGAATTCTTTTCCCCAGTGTATATTGCTGTCTGCTTTGTCAAAGATCAGTTGGCTGCATATGGATGGTTTTATATCTGGATTTTCTGTTTGGTTGCATTGGTCTATGTCTCTATTTTTGTGCCAATACCATGCTGTTTTGGTTACTATAGGCTTGTAGTATAGTTTTAAGTCTGGTAATGTGATGCCTCCTAATTTGTTCTTTTTCTTAAAATTGCTTTGCTATTCAGATTCTTTTCTGGTTCCACATGAATCACAGAATTATTTTTTTTAGATCTGTGAAATATGACATTGGTATTTTGATGGAGATTGCATTGAATCTGCAGATCACTTTGGGTAGTATGGACATTTTAACAATGCCAATTCTATCGATCCATGAGCATGACATGTTTTTCCACTTGTTTGTATCATCTGTGATTTCTTTCCTCAAGCTACACATCCAATAAAGGACTAATAACCAGAATCTACAAGAACTCAAGAAAATCAGGAAGAAAAAAATCAAACAACCCCATTAAAAAGTGGGCAAAATGCATGAACAGAAGTTTCTCAAAAGCAGGTAGACAAATGGCCAATAAACATATGAAACAATACTCAACATCATTAATCATCAGGGAAATGCAAATCAAAACCACGATGAGTTAACACTGTACCCCTGTTAGAATGGTTTTCATTAAAAAGTTAAAAAACTATAGATGCTGGCATGGATGCAGAGAGAAAGGTACACTTATACAGTGTTGGTAGGACTGCAAATTAGCACAACCTCTATGGAAAACAGTATGGAGATTCCTCAACGAACTAAAAGTAGACACACCATTTGATCTAATAATCCCACTATTGGGTATTTACCCAATGGAAAAGAAGTCATTTTGTCAAAAAGACACCTGCACTCGAATGTTTATTGTAGCACAATTCACACTTGCAAAGATGTGGATTCAGCCCAAGTGTCCATCAATTCATGAGTGGATTAACAAAATTTGGTGTATGTATACCATGGAGTACTACTCAGCCATGAGGAAGGATGACTTAATGCTTTTTTCAACAATTTGGATCATTCTCCTAAGTGAAGTATCTAAAAAGTGAAAAAACAAATACCACATGTCTCGCCTTGAAATTGGAACTGATGAACACATGTGCATAGAGGGAAGCACATCTCAAAGGAAATCAAGTGGGGGGGGTGTGTGTGGAGGGGAGGTGCAAAAACTACCTAATGGGTACAATGAACACTACCTAGGTGGCAGGCACACTTTTAACTCTGACACAAGCATTACAAAAATGATCTGTATAACCAAAAACATTTGTACCCCCATAATACTTTGAAATTAAAAAAAAAATTATTTTTAAATATGGCTTCTTTATATTCCGTGATATCAGTTTCTGTTTATTAGTGAATGATAAATTAAGGTAAAAAGGCATTTCTACATGCCTTTTAAAAATGTTAATGATTATTTGTACTTAATTGTTAGCAGACATTATCCTATATGAGTTTCCTTACTCATTTATGAGGTTGGTATTATAAATTACATTTTACAAATTTGTACATTTAGGTACAGAGAGGTTAAGCTATTTGCCCAAGGTCACACAACAAGTGGCAGAGTCACAGAGTGAGGATTAGAACTCAATTCTTAATTCAGAGACTGTGTACTTAATCACTACTTTGTTTTGCCTCATGAATTGAATTTTATTAAATTCTTAAGAACAATGGCATAAACTATATCTTTTTAAAAGTACTAAAGTCCCAAAGAAGTGAAAATTCCATTCACGTGAGAATTACCTTGTATATTTAGTCTTCGGATACTTTTAATGTGAATTTTATATAAGAATAGCTGAAAAGATGGTGAAGGATTGTAGGCACAGAGTATATTGAGGTTAGAAGATTTTTTCCAGTATAGACAATTAATAATGAAATTAAGAATTTAATTTGGATGCTGTCTCCTTTCTCTCAACAATTATGAGACTTTCTAGCCATAGGGAAGGACTAGACTAAATGACATCCAAAAACTGGCCCCTGAAAACAGCAGTGTACATGTTTCTCAGGAACCACATTGCATCACCTAAAACTCTTCTGAACTTGTTGAAATTTGAACACATCTTTTCATTTGGAGACTGGCACAAACCAACCTCAGCATCAAGCAAAACTCAGTTCCAAAAGGATGTGTTAAGTTTCTTCTCCAAGCCTTAGTTGTTCTGCTGAGCAACATTTACTATTACTTTTATCACTTTCTCATCTACTCTGTTAAGTCAGTTAGCATTGGCTAGCCACTAAATAAAATCTAGGAAGAAATAAGGTTTATAAATATTTATTTTTTCTCAGAAAGTACGGAGGGCCATTTAAACAAATACCTTCTAACTCACTGAGGAGAAAAAGTTGTCAATCTAGATGGAATTCAGAAAAATTAAGGCAATTCTGTAAGGCCATGGTGGGGTCACAGACTCTAGAGCTGAGACTAAGGAACTGTGGAACAAGAGAAGCACACTGTGGGTTCTGTTCAGATTTTAAGATTCTCTGTAGCTTCCTAAATTGTTTTAAAAAGTACTACTACAAATTCCTATAATCTAGAATGTGCATATACTAAACCAGGGGTTCTCAACTGGCAGCACTTTCACCCTCCAGGGATTCTTTGGCAATGTCTGGAAACATTTTTAATTCTCACGACTGGGATGGGGAGGTGGTGGTACCAGTGGCATTAGTGGGAGAGGCCAGGGATGCTGCTAAATATCCTACAATGCACAAGGCAGCCTCCATGACAAAAAAATTACGTAGTATGAAAGGACTATAGAGCCAAGGTTGAGAATCCCTGTACTAAACTGTAAGTCTAGATGTAAATTCAAAAGCCAACAAATATCATTTTAAACTAATGAGATAAAAAAGTGAATGGAGGTTGAGGTAGTCCAGGATTTAAAAAATATATATTCATAAATACACAATGAAGAAAACATAATATTACATATGAATATATTCATAATGGTAATATGAATGAAAAATATTGATAAATTTTAGTTGACTGGGAGTTTTATATTAATGGATTCTTGGGCTACATTAAAAGAAATATAGTCTTAGATGGAGGGAGGTAACAGTTCTGTTAAACACTGCAATGGCCTCAAACCACATCTGAAATATTCTTTTTTATTCTGACTGCCATTTTTTAATAAGGACACTCACAAATCAGGATCTGTTCAGAAAGATCTTCAGAATAGTGGCAGGCTTGGAAACCACAGTAAACAAGGATGGCTTAAACATTAGTTTTCAAACCTCTTTATTAAGTATAAAACTGTCTTATTTATTGTCTGGTATTCCTTGCTGAAGCAGGGAGAAGGCCGTGCACATAGGAGGCCCTCGACCTGATGTCAAATGAACCGAGGATAATTAACCGGAGGAAAAACAAGACTGAGGGAGAGAAGAGGGAAAGGGTGACAACCTTCAAATATTTGAATAGCTGTCATGTGCAACGTTTGCTCTGTATACTTACAGAGGGACAAATATATGAAAGCCCCTTTTACAAAGTCCATTCCTCCAAGAGAACATATATGAGTAAAAACATAAAGTTCAAGATGGGTTGAGTAAAGGAAGGGAAAATGATTCCACAAAGGATTCTGGGTACCAGGAGAAACAACTAGAGAGCTAATGCCACAGTTCTCATTAGAAACTGACGGCTGAGTGTGTCTCTATTTGCACACAAACCAGGAGATTCACTCCTGTCTGAGTCATCGTCAGGCCTGCAGGCTGCTGCTTACAATGCGAAGGTAGAAGATTATTAACTACAAGGCCACTACAGTGAAGGTGCCAGTGTGGCTCTCCTATTAGAGACAGGAGTTACAATAAACTACAATAATGTGCTCCCCTATGGTGAACTACAATAATGTACCCTATGTACAAATAATGTACATAGGCTCCAAAGGTAACTTATATGGTTTGCAATAATTATTAAGTTCAATGTCTTTAAAAACTGAATTGCAGCTGGGAGCGGTGGCTCACGCCTGTAATCCTAGCACTCCGGGAGGCCGAGGTGGGTGGATTGCTTGAGGTCAGGAGATCGAGACCAGCCTCAGCAAGAGCGAGACCCTGTCTCTACTAAAAATAGAAAGAGGTATCCAAAGAATGGAAAAACAAGCATCACATGTACTCACCAGAAAACTGGTTTCCCTGATCATCACCTAAATGTACATCGGGGAAAGACACCAATTGGATATCAGACTGGGATGGGGGGGTGGGGGGAGGGGATGGGTGTATGCCTATATGACGAGTGTGTTGCGCACCCTCTGGGGAATGGTCATGCTTGAAGGTGCAGACCCGGGGAGGTGGGGGGGGGGAGGGGATGGAGGTATGACTACATGATGAGTGCCAGGCGCACTGTCTGGAGAATGAGAACGGATGTGCTTGGGACTCTGACTCGGGGGGATGGGCAGGACATGGACAATGTATATGACCTAAACTTATGTATCCCCATGATGAGCTGAAATAAAAAAAATAAAATAAAAATAAAAATAAATTATCTGGCCAACTAAAAAATATATATAGAAAAAATTAGCCAGGCATGGTGATGCATGCCTACAGTCCCAGCTACTGGGGAGGCTAAGGCAGTAGGATCCCTTAAGCCCAGGAGTTTGAGGTTGCTGTGAGCTAGGCTGACGCCACGGCACTCACTCTAGCCCGGGCAACACAGCCAGACTCTGTCTCAAAAAAAAAAAAAAAAGTGAATTGCATATACTTTAAAAGGGTAAATTTTATGGTTTGTGAATTACATTTTAATTCCTAAAAAGTGAATTGCATTTTTATAAACATAGACATGCTTAATTTGAAGCTAAAATCTGAGACAGTAAAATGATTTGGCTTACTATAGCTTTTTGGTGAAGGAATAAATAGAATTCTTTTTCCTGTGGTTTGATTAGTCTTGATAGTTCTTAAAAAGCCAGTCTAATTTATTTTTTCTTCTGATGACCCAACATAACTTTTTAGGCAGTTATAAAAAAAAAAAAAACCCTTACCTTGATAGACTATAAACATTTTCGTGAAAGGAGGCATCCTAGCGAGGAAGTGGAGCACAGCGCTGCTGTTGGAAGAGTGGGAGCCGTAGTGATAGGGCTGCACGGGAGGCATGGGGTCATCTTCCCTGGCTCCTTTGCGGTGCTCTTCCTCCAAGTACTGAAGGAAACAGTGAGTTGGAGAGAATTTGTGACTGTGGGCCCCAGGCAACACTGGAAAAGCACTGGATAGTCTTCTTTTCCATCCTTCTCTCCCACCCCTTTGCCGCCATTCTCTACTGCCTGCTTGCTCTCCCACTTGTGTCTGGAGACCTCAGCCTCCTTGAGCGCCCTGGAGTCTCCTCCTTGGGGGCCCACCAAGACCAGAACACTAGAGAAGCATGTCACATTCTTCACCTTCACTCTCTCATTCCCTCACGGAAAACTTCCCTGTTCTGCATCCTAACTCCCAGCACCATGCCTCCCAACTAATGGCTCCTAATGTCTAAGCTGATGAAGCACTCAAAAATGAGAGCTGTTTCTACCACTAGAGACATCTGCATTTTAAAAGAGAATTTCAAGATGTAATGCTATGTTATTTGGAGAAATGCTTCTCCAGAAGTGGAAACACAATAGAAATGTAAAAACTGTGTCATATTATTGATATTATTAATCCTATAACATTTTATGGCTATTTTGTAGCATAGTTGCAAAAACATAGAAAGAAGAATATGGTGGTTTTTCACTGCTCCTATCTTCTCATCATAAAGCAGGAAGCTCATCCAAACATTTATTGTCACTAGTCTCATCTCCCAGAGCTTCTGTCTGGCTCTGATAACAAAGTCAGGTGCAGTGAATTTTCAAGAGTCGCTTCTTGATTCCCATAGCAATGCTTCATTTCCAACTCCAGGAGAATCAAATAGTGACAGTTGTAAAATGCTTAGAAGGATGTTTCTGGAACTATGATATAAAATAATGTGGTGAATATGAGAAAATTGCTTTAGCTGCTCCTATCTTGATACTGTTGTGCAGAATACAATGTGTGACTATTGAGTTCTTTTGAATTTCCAATAGAATTCTACTGATGTTAATTTCACAGAAAGAGGTAATTTGTTTCTATTGAAAAATTTTAAGATCTGGTAAATTTCTGTTTAATAAATCAATGAATGCATAATTTCTTGAATAAAACTAATTGTTATGATACATTATAAATATATTGTTATACAAATAACACTAGGGGTATGAATAGCAGATCCCTGGAAATCTTTGTGATTTTTTATAAGGTATATAATTATTATATATTTGAATAGATAACAAATTATTAATTTTCAATTTATGCTAAAATAAATATATTCTTTTTCTGAGCAAGTGGTATTTGGTTTTTTTGTTTTTTTTTTTTTTGGAGACAGGAGCTTGCCCTGTTGCCCAGTATAGAGTGCAGTGGCATGATCATAGCTCACTGCAACCTCACACTCCTGGGCTCAAGCAATAAATCCTCCTGCCTCAGCCTCCCAAGTAGCTGGGACAACAGTTGCTTACCATCATGCACAGCTAATTTTTCTATTTTTTGTACAGACAGGGTCTTGCTCTTGCTCAAGCTGGTCTTGAACTCCTGAGCTCAAGCAATCCTCCCATCCCAGCCTCCCAGCATGTTAGGATTACAGGCGTGAGCCACTGTGCCCGGCCTGGGCAAGTGTTTTTAGAGAATTAAGACAGAAGATTATGTTTAATTTCACATAATGATTTCTAGTTTTCTGTTAATCAAAGTACAAGAAGGTAAAAAATAATACTATAAATTTAAATTAGGTAAAACACAAGTCTAAAACAAAGCTCCATTTTTCATTTATCAAAGTATGAGTAACACTAAAGCTACCTTGTAGGTATCCACATAACGATCTTTGTTTTCCTTGTACTGCACAGCTATAGGCTTAGAGAGATTCTTACAAAGGAAAGGATAAAAAAATGAAATATTTTGACACTGTCAAGATTACACTGCCTACATGTGCAGCCTGTAAGTAAACATGTGATCAACAAAATGCTCAGCCTTTAGTTTACTGCTTACACATGTTGCTTTGCAATTAACAGCCACCATTCAAAATTACGATTTTATAAATTATTAAGGTAGAATTTTCATACCAGCATTGGGACTTCCTGACTTACAAGTAACCTAAACAAGAAGAGCTAGAGCTGCTGCTATCCCTCCTACGCTTACTTCTGTTGCTTCCTCTGGAATTGTAATGGATGCTGCCCTTGGAAACCAATTCCTACCAAGCCATGAAATTCTTGTCCCCACTTTCCAGATTCTACATCCAGTTAGACGTAGAGTGTAGAGTGAAGGATGGAAATTATGATCATGGGGACATGCTACATAATAATTAGCCTAATCAGTAAAAACTGAAGAAACAAGTTGAGATTTGGAGCGTGCTGCTATCTAGTTAGTAGACACTGAGTGATAACACTGCACATATGGAGCATGTGTGCCTGTGTGCAAATGTGTCAGTGCTGGTGTTCACACTGTATGAACACCACACCACACCATTCCCTGATGTAAGAAAACTCAAGAAATGAATCCTCACTTAAAAGCTACAGAATCAAGTGGTGTCCCTGTGCAGCACTGGAAAGAACAAGAGAAAAAAATCTGAGGAAAAAAGGCAGACTCCTCTGGCTGAGGAAACTTCTGGTCTGGCACAGACACGGGACCACCTGGATTTCAGTATGTGGCACCATAATTAGACCAATAGCAAGATTTGCCGGAATTTTAGTAAGTAACCAAATCTGCTTAGCCACATGTTGATACACCTAATTTTTGATAAATCATTATTTCCTGGGAATATTGAAATCAGTGATATCAAATAATAATTTTGCTTTTGAGACTTTTAAACATAAAAACTTTGTTTAAAAGTACAAATAGTTTTATAGAATAGATACAAATTAACATCTCAAAATAGGAAAAAAAATCATGGTTTTTTTTTTTTTTTTTTTTTTTGGAGACAAGGTCTTGTTCTGTTGCCCAGGCTAGAGTACAGTGGTGTCATCGTAGCTCACATAAGCCTCCAACTCTTGGGCTCAAGGGATATTCCTGCCTCAACCTCCTGAGTAGCTTGGACTACAGGCATGCACCACCACACCTGGCTAATTGGGTTTTTTTTGAGACAGAGTCTCACTCTGTTGCCTGGGCTAAAGTGAGTGCCGTGGCATCAGCCTAGCTCACAGCAACCTCAAACTCCTGGGCTCAAGCAATCCTACTGCCTCAGCCTCCCAAGTAGGTGGGACTACAGGCATGCGCCACCATGATTTTTTCTCTATATATATTTTAGTTGGCCAGATAATTTCTTTCTATTTTTAGTAGAGATGGTGTCTCACTCTTGCTCAGGCTGGTCTCGAACTCCTGACCTCGAGCGATCCACCCGCCTTGGCCTCCCCGAGTGCTAGGATTACAGATGTGAGTCACCGCGCCCAGCCTAATTTTTTAATTTTTGTAGAGACAGGGTCTCACTACTTCCCAGGCTGGTCTTGAACTCCTGGGCTCAAGTGATCTTACTGCCTCGCCTCCCAAAGTGCTAGGATTACAGGTGTGAGCCACTGTGCCCTGCCAAGAAATCATGTTTAAGATCTCAACTTGTACTTTTTTACAGTATAAAAAGGTTTTTTGGAGGACACAGTTATATTAATGATTGTGATTAAAAAATCAGAAATTACAGTTGAGCAAACAATAAACCAAAATCAGCCACAAAACTGTTACTCCAGGTAAAACATTTTGGTATATACTTGTCCAGATATTTTTCTGCTTATCTGTGTAAGTATATTCAGCTTTTACATAAAAAGAACATCTTCAATGCGTAAAATATACATTACTACAATATCATTTTAATGGTTGCAACATATAACAATTTATTCAAACCTAGTGTTGAGCATTTAGGTTTCTAAATTTTAGCTACTTTGAAAAATGACATGAAGACTTTGCTTATGGATAAACTTTTGCATGCAGTGCCAGGCACCATTATAAGCAATAAACCAGACAAATACAGCTCCTGCCCTCATGAAACTTACTTCTACAGGGAATCCTTCTGGTAAAGCACACATTCTTAAATATTTCCCAAGAAAAAATTCCTAGAAGATAAATTGTTAAAACAGAGTATAGGCCAGGCATGGTGGGCTCATGTTTGTAATCCTAGCACTCTGGGAGGCCGAGGTGGGAGGATCACTCGAGGTCAGGAGTTTGAGACCAGCCTAAGCAAGAGCAAAACCCCGTCTCTACTAAAAATAGAAAGAAATTAACCAAACAACTAAAAAATAGAAAAAATTAGCCAGGCATGATGGCGCATGCCTGTAGTCCCAGCTACTCAGGAGGCTGAGGCAGGAGGATCACTTGAGCCCAGGAGTGTGAGGTTGCTGTGAGCTAGGCTGACACTACGGCACTCTAGCCCAGGCAACAAAGTGAGACTCTGTCTCAAAAAAAAAAAACAAACAAACAAACAAACAAACAAACAAACAAAAAAACCCCAGAGTATCTACATTTTAAGAATCCTTTGGATATATTATTGTCAATTTATCTTCCAGAAAGACTATATCTATTTACACAAGCAGTGTATAAAATGTTTAAATGTTGGCCAGGCATGGGTGGCTCACACCTGTAATCCTAGCACTCTGGGAGGCTGAGGCGGGAGGATTGCTTGAGGCCAGGAATTGGAGACAAGCCTGAGCAAGAGTGAGATCCCATCTCTACAAAAAAAATAGAAAAATTAGCTGGGTATGGTGGCACACGTCTGTAGTCCCAGCCACTTGGGAGGCTGAGGCAGGCAGAGGCTGAGGCAAGAGGATGGCCAGAGCCCAGGAGTTTAAGGTTGCAGTGAGCTATGATGATGCCACTGCACTCCAGCCCAGGTGACAGAGTGAGACTGTATCTCTAAATGAATAAATAAATAAAGTTTAAATGTCCATCAGCAGTGTTTGAAAAAGAAACAATGTGCTATTTGCTCTTTTGTAAATTGACAAATGCATTAAATTGAATCTGATTTCTTGAGAACTGTCAGAACTAGGCCTACTTTTTGGCAATTATAACTGAAATTAATATACAAAATGAAATATTTGAGGTCAATTTTTCTTTAAATATGAGGATATTATTTCCGAACAAACAAACAAAATATTCCCTCATCAAGTAGGGCTATTTGGTTATTCTAAAAGAGAGTTCACTCAAAAAAGGCAGAGTAAATGCTGAATTCTCTTCCTTTAACTCCTAAATTTCAAAGTAAGGAATTGGTGTCCTAGTTAACTCTAATGGGACCAATGAGTTTTGGTTTTATTTGTTTTTCTTTTTCTTTTTTTTTTTTTTTTTTGGCCTTTTAAAAAGTATCACTATGACCTTATGTATCTTTTTATTTCAAAGGAATTATTTCAATTAATTACAGTCATTATTCTTTTTATTCTTAGCTTACCCTATGTTAGTGAGAGCCACTTCAAATTGACTTCTGAGTCCTTTGACAACACTGTATTAGTTTTTTTGCTTTCTGACAAACAAAATATTCTAGGTTCACCTTCTATGTTTTCTTCTAATAAATTTAGAAGAAATGAGAGAATAGGAAATCACCACTTTGCAACCCCTAGTGAAATAATTGGTTCAAGCAATAATTATCAATGGACAAAACTATTAGGTACAAGTTCAGTGGGAGCCTGACCCCACAGGTGAACCTGAGCATCACTGGAGTGGAACACAGTAGGCCTCCTGATATGATGCCATATAAAGTTCACATCACCACCTATAAACGATTCTTGCACCCAAAAAGTTGAACCTGAATCTAAGCAAGACTTTGGAACTAACTTCTAGTCTCTAGAAAATACAGAGGTTAGAGGAACAAACTAAATAATGTCACAGGAAGCAATCAGAAAACACAGAATGTGGGGCATTCTACAGGATAAATGACCTGGTTTTTTCAAGTCAATGTCAAGAGAAAAGGAAGAGAAAAAATACATACAAAAAAAGAATGGCTGTTCTAGATGTATGTTTTTAAAGATACAGCAACCAAAGGCAACAATGGATCTAATTCAAGCCCACCAATTATAAAAAGACATTTTTGAGAGAATCAGGGACAATTCAAAAATGGACTGGACATTCGAAGATATCATTGAATTACTGTTAATTTTCTTAGATGTGATAATGACACTGTTATGTAAGAGAATGTCCTATTTTTTATAAGAGGTGCATACTGTAGAAACAGAGGTGACATAACGAGATGTCTATGATTTGCCTTAAATAAAAGGAAAAAAATGAGACAATGGAAGTTTGGCAAAAATCTTCATAATTCATAATTGTTGAACTGGAGTGATGGGTATATAGGGATTCATTATATATTCATTCTATTTTTGTGCAGGTTTAAAATTTTTCATAATAAAAAACTTTACTAGGATAAATATAACATATGGATGGATGAACCCAAAAGGTGATGTTTTTACTTACCTGTAGATTGATGGATCATTGATGTCAAGTGTCTCACTAACATAGTCAGCAAGTATAAATGGGAACACTGGATACTGCATGAGATCATTGAAGGATCGGCCAGCATGTTTGTTTAAGTGAGTCAAATACTCAAAATTAGTAATTTGTCCTGAATACCATAGATTTGTCAGAGCAGTGATGTTACCATATTCCAGAAGATTAGGGAGGTTATTTGTGAGTATACTGTGGTATACATCATCATGAACCTAAAAGGGAAGGAGAAAAAAACCAACCCCGATGTTATTTTTAAGCTTATTGGAACTTTTCTCCAAAGAACCCATGATGTTATAGACATGTTACTAATCTAAAGCCCTCCAAGAAAATACTTTTTGTCCAGTAAAATTAACCTGTGGAGAACTGAAAGTCAAATCCAGGTCTTCCTCCAAAAGTTGAGCTCTTCTTAACCACTATGCTTTGCAGCTGGAGAAATTTGTTAATAAGAAACTTACAAGAAAAGGGTTGTATGGAAAAGTCATTTATATACAGATACTAAGAAAAAAAGAAAGAAAAAAGAAAGGTTTTCTTCTAAATAAATGCCACATGGTGTAGTAAAAGAGCATGGTCTTCTGAATTAGACAGATCTGGGCTGCTTCCCTGCTAAACAGCTGTTACCACATCTGTAATATGAGAGTGATAATATTTACCTCATTAAGAATGAAATAAAATACCCTGTGTAAATAGGATATTTGATTTTCACTACTTATTGAAAACATATATAAATGCTTTTAGACATTCACAACAATTCTATCACAGAAAGAGGGTATTGATTCTTCTAATGCAATTAAATGATAATTGGTAGTAAGTGGGAAAAAAAATTGATGAGCCAAACCTTAGATAAAAACAGGTTTGAAATATCCATCTTAAGCAGGCATATGCTTCAGGCCTAGGAAGAAAAGCCACAGATGTGGATAATGAGAGACAGGGCTAAAAGTAAATGACAAAAATGAGGGAATGCAGCTGTAGTTATGGACCAGGCAGAAGCACAGAGTGCTTAACAACCTAAACCTGTAGCCTAAATCCGAAGATTGCCAACTGCTGAAGTTAAGGTCCATGGAAGGGAATTTATGACAGACTGTAAATCAAACTCTGGAAGGAAAAGGAAGTATTCGTTCATTCATTCAACAAATATTCATTGAACACCTACATACAGTAGCATTCAAGGTGCTGAAGAAATAGCAACTTAACAAAGCAAAGTCTTGACACTCTGTTGGGGAGAGGCACGCAATGGATGCTAATATTCCTATAGAGAAAAACAGAGCAAAGTAAGGGAGACAAGGGATGCTTGGTGGGGGGAGAGAGGTGTTGCTATTCTATCTAATCAGAGAGGGCCTCTCTGATAAGGGGACACTTGATCAAGGAACCCCCAAAAAGGCAGGGATATAGTCATTTGAATTTCTAAGGGGAAGAGTATTCCAGGCAGCAGTAAATGCAAAGGCCCTGCAGCTTTGGTGTTCCTGACATATTCAAGGAAAAGAAAGTCACCATGGATGAAGTAGAGAGAAAGACTTAGAGAATGGCAGAAGATGAGGTCAGAGAGGTATAACAAGGTGCCAGATCACTCAGGTCTTTACCAGCTTATTGGGAGGACTTCAGCTGTAACTGAGTGACACGGAAATGAATGGAGGGTTCAGAGCAGAGGAATAGTATGATCCAAGACATTTTAGCTGCTATGTTGAGAATAGCCTGAAGAGCAAAAGGTTTTCTGTAAAAGAGCAAAGAAATGCTCACTGAAGAGACTGAAGATCAAGACAGGGTTTGTCAAAGGTGGATTCTAACACAGCACTGAGCACGTTTAAACCCAGTGAGGAAGGTTCTCTTTGAGAAGGAAAGAAAATCAGCTTTGTCAAATGCTGCTGATAGGTCAAGTAAGCTAAGGACTAAGAAATATGACCTTGAGGGGTTGAGCAACACCGAGGTCACCAACAATCCTGACCAGACTGGTGAGAAGAATGTCTGACTAGAGCATTGTAAAAGAGAACTGGAGGCAGCAAGCATATATAACTCTTCCCAAAGTTTTCTACAAAGGAGAGCAGAGAAACAGTAGCTGAAGAGACTTGAGGTCGAGACAGGGTTTGTCAAAGATGGCCTCTGCTACAGCACTGAGCAAGTTTAAACTACTTCTTTCAGTAATTTGAGGAACTGGAATTTAACACAGTTTTGAAGAATAAAAATAATCCTGATATAACCAAGGCTTTACTTTAATAAGGACTAAGAAATAAGGCAATTATTATTTGATTTCAGAAACCCTTATAGAATCTATGAGTATAGTTACATCGGTCCATGATCACTGAAACATACATATCTATTAATAAAGCTGAATTTACCTTGGTGTAATCAAATGCTAACAGGAGTGTTCTGCCATTTGTTAAAAAGATTTCTACAGCATTATCTCTCAATTGCCACCAACGCTTGTGAACTTCTTTAATTTCTTCATATGTCCAAGAAAATGATGCTTGTTCCAACTCTCCTTGAAGACTCTATGACAAAGAAATAAATAAAAGTATTTGTTTTACACAAAATATAAATAAATTATTTTAATTTTAGATTTAAGAAATATCAAAATGAAATTTAAAAATCTTCATTTTGTGGCAAAATGGCAGATAACAGTACCTAGAAATCTTCCCACTGCAAAACACTTTCAATTTGGTAGATAAAATTTAAGAATTAAAAACATTAATAGATTTTGTTTTTTAGACCAGTTTTAAGTTTACAGAAAATTGAGCAGATAGCACAGAGAGTTCCAATATATCCTCCCTGCCCCCCACATCCCCCCAGTGCTCACAGTTTACCTTTTATTAAATCTTGGATTTGGTGTGGAACATTTATTACAATTGATGAACCAATATTGCTACATTTTTCTTACCTAAAGTCCATAGTTTACCTTAGGGTTGGTTCACTGTGTCTTATACATTCCATGGGTTTTGACAAACATATAATGACATGTATCCGCCATTACAGTATCGTACATAATAGTTTCACTGCCCTAAAAATTTTTTGTGCTCCGTCTATTCATTGTTCCTTTCCTCACCTCAACCCTTGGCAACCACTGATCTGTTTACCGCCTCCATAGTTTTGCCCTTTCCAGAATGTCATATACTTTGATAATCATACAGTATGTAGCCTTTTCAGGTTGGCTTCTTTTATTCTTTTACTTAGCATTTTTTTTTTTTTTTTTTTTTTTGAGACAGGGTCTCACTCTGTTGCCTAGGCTGAAGTGCAGTGGTATTATCATAGCTCACTGCAGCCTCGAACTCCTGGGCTCAAGTGATCCCTCTGCCTCAGCCTTTTTAGTAGCTGGGACAACAGGCGTGTGCTACCACGCTTGGCTGATTTTTCTATTTATTGTAGAGACAGGGTCTTGTTCTTGCTCAGGCTGGTTTCAAACTCCTGGTCTTAAATAATCCTCTTGCCTCGGCCTCCCAGAGTGCTAGGATTACAGGCATAAGCCACCACACCCAGCCAGCAAATATTCTTTTAAATTCATAGATGAGCTTGCAAGAAAATAAGCAAAATGAAATCCCCAGGAGTCAAAAATAAAAATAAATTAATAAAAACAGCAGTAAAGAGGAAGCAACGCTTTGGCTGCCTGGTTGTATGTGCCTGCGTGTGCATATATGACATATATGCATACTCCTACCCTCTACCCTGTTTCAGAAACGAAGTGACTTAGTTTAATATTCTCTTGAAGACAGAAGATGAGGCCTTGGGCTCCCTGGAATCAGGGTGTAGAATTGAGATTGCTTCAGAATGCTAAAACCCAGGAAGGGACAAATTCCTAATGATAGATTAGACAGATGTGTTCATCAATAAAGGGGAATAATGGGGAGGCTTGTATCTTTTGGCTTGGGGCCTGGGTGGAGAATAGAAAAAAGTTTCTCTTTGAGAACTTGTAACTGTGGGGCTGCCATCATATGGCTTTAGGTTTACAATAACCTACCTGAATGGCCTGGAAATAACCAAGCAATGAAACACAGTTCCCATGCCCCCAGATCATCCAGCAAAGGCAAAGCAGAGTCTCTGGAGGAACACTTCTGCAGCTAAGGCAGCACCCCTGCAAATAAAGCCCCACTGAATGTAACCTCTCAGATCAATGCATATCAAACAGCTACAGTCCTCTGCTATGTGATCAGCAGAAGGAAAGGAGATGAGAAAGTGACCACTGGAAGGCTGCATGTCCTTGTCAGCATTAATCCTAGCTTATTTAGGCAAATCCCCACATTCTGGAATGCAGAGTTAGGGGCCATAGGTCCTACACATCCTACCATCAGTAGGTCCTTCCCAAAGTACAAAATCAATAAAACTTTAAAAAATATGCATCTAATTCTTTTATAAATTGCAAGTGAATACATGAATTATGTTATTCAATGCTTTTAATAGAGAAATCATGAATAAAGTTTCTACTAAAGTTTAAAACTAGTTAGAATATTTCTCCTCAAACAAACCTGCATCCTAGTGGGTTTTCTTCCACCAGTTTTTCCTTTTAGAAAATTTCACTTACTTACTCTTTTATGTCGGAAGCTCAAAGCAAAATTTAAGATTCAATTGCAAGAACTATTGTATCCCAGGCTCTTTATCTTTCCAAAACCTTACTTTAATTTTTTTATTTGAATTTCCCTACTCTGTGTGTGTTTTATTATTGTCCTGGATCCCAAATAATTTTTAGAAGTAGAAGCAGGGAATATATTAAAATAAAATAAAATGTCTTAATGAAAATGTAATATTCTCATACTTAAAACCTAATTCCTCCTTTGTTTAGCTTCAACATTCAATAATTCACTCAATTCAGCATACATTAACTAAGCATCTATGTGCAAGGTTCTCTGCTAAGTGCTCTGCATGAAATAAATTTGTATAAGACAAAAATGAGGCATGAGATACTTGCACACACATTTGTACACACAATGAAGATAGCAAATATAAGAACAAATACTATGAAAGTACAGAGAAAGAAAGTATCTTCCAATTTATTAAAAAGCAAGGGCATATTTATAAGAATTTTTAAGGGAGAAAATGTTATCATTTGAACACAGAAAAATGTTGCCTCAAATATCAACTACTGAATTCTTTGGTTGATAAAAAGATACATCTTGAAAAATAATGTAATATTTTTACTAGCTGGGACAAACCGTGTAGTAATTGCTATATAAATTAGAAAAGAATGCTTACTCATATTTTTGGCTATATTAAATATTTTCATGACTTTTTCACACTACCTATGCTATAACCAAATTTTATTATTTTACTCCTTAATTTTCTTTAAAATCAAATATATATTCATCATTAAATCATATAATCTCATTTAGTATATTCTTAAGAATTCCTGACTTTAGAACATTGCTGAAACAAAAATCCTATTTCTTACAGGGATCTCAATAAATATTTTAATGGCATACAAACTAATTCAAATGAATGAAAACCTTTACTATACAAAAAATTTAAGTCTTTGTAGTTATTTTCTGATTAATATCAGTATTTCCAAATGAATAAAAGTTCTCATTACTAAACTATATGTCAGGATAACTTAAGTTATTCAATTATATAATATTTTCTTTTCTGCAGGCAAAGATACTTGACAGTGAACTAGAAGTGGCAGGCAGTAGTTATTTTGTTGCTACTGAGGATAGTAATGAGAAAGAATGGATATAAATTGAAATAATAGGAGTGCTTAGAATTTGACTCACAATATTAACAGTTATGAGACTTGGGCTGTAAGACAGAAGGAGATGGTACCATTTTCTTCTTAAAATTGTCTTTTACCAGCCTGGGCAACATAGCTAGAGCCTTTCTCTACAAAAAAATTAAAGAATTAGGCAGGCATGGTGGTGCACGCCTATAGTTCCAACTACTCAGGAGGCTGAGGCAAGAGGAATGGTTGATTCTGAGAGTTGGAGGTTACAGTGAGCTATGATTATGTCACTGCACTCTAGCATGGGCCACAGAGTGAGACCATGTCTCAAAAAAAAAAAAAAAATGTTTTAAACAATGTTTGGAATTCAGACCAATCTACATATACAGTGACAAAGAATGAACTCTAATAGTTGTCTGTGCTCTCTGGTTATACTAAATTTATACATTTTTGGAATTTGTCTCGATTTATGTAAGTACAACTTAAGCCTCTACTCACCAAACTTTCCACTGTATCAGAAACATTATCTTCCACAAAACACATTCCACATTTACCTGCAAAAAATAATTGGATATAAGGGTTTAAAAATGTATGTGCACTATTACCATATATGTACATATATGGTTAAAAAGGCAAAGGATTTATACAATCTGAAGAGAAACCAGAGTATTATATACAGTTACAAGCATGAACTCTAGATTCCTTTGATCTGAATTTGAATCTTAGTACCTAGAGATAGTTCCTAGTGCTCAATAAATACTTCTGAATAGTATTCATGAGATCTTGGGCAAGTTGCTTAACCTCTTTGTATGCAGAGTTCCTTATCAAAAAAAGATGGGGGGTCTTACTTCACAGAGTTACTGTGGGAATTAGAATATATGCAAAATGCTTATTAATAGTGCTTTGTACTCAGTGCTAAATAAATGTCAGCATTGTTACCATTATTCTTATATTACTAGCATACTGATTTGCTTTATTTTGTCACACATTAATGGAAGTCAAGTGGTAAACCAAATTTTCTAGCAAAAGAGAAATCCTTAATTATTTTGAAGATTGAGACACTCAATAGGGCAGAATAGGCTCTAAACATAGACCCCAATTTTTTCCTGCTTCATAGGCTGGCTGTTACTAACACGTCTCTACATCATGTTTCCAACGTTGGAAACTTCACTGGGGCTCTGCCACCTGCATGCTGGTCATCCTCGAGTGCTGGGTAGACCTTGAAGTACTGGCATGACTGGGTCAAGGATGACACAACCGCTGTCCATGTGACCATGGGGCTAATCTCAGCAAGCTCGAAGCTCCACACCTTGGATCCTGGATGCTGTACTTTACAGAATTGACTGTCAAATGTGAGGGTACATCAGAATCACTGGACTAACGAAAACACAGACTGCTGGGCCCCACCCTTAGGATTTCAGATTCAAAAGCTCTGGGCTGGGGCCTGAAAATGTGCATTTCTAAAGAAGGTAGTACCCTCGGTTACGTTCAGTTAGATAATCTGATATTTCAGTTCCTGGCCCTCATCCATCCAGGCAAAGATATTCCCTTGTTTCATTCAGTATGTTCCCCTTTTACCCCTTCCAAACTTCCATTCTCAGCTCTGTTAGCTTTACACACTAGCATGTTTCTGTACGTGTCCTTAGATGTGCTTTTACCTGAACCTTGTATGGCATCATTTCACATATGTGTCTTTCAGTTCTATAGAAGATACTGTGCACTGATTTTATCAATTTGATTCTATACCCTTCTTTCAACTATGTGTTTAAGGTCTACTCACTTCCTGTTTGTAAATCTAGGGTATGACTTCTGACTGCAGAGTATTCTGTCCCTAGCCCTTTGCTACACCCCTTCACTTGTCACTCCCTGATATGTGTGTGTGCACATGTGTGCGCATGAAGGTGATACCTGTTCATTGTGTGTTAACACTCACTAAACTGTGTGTTCCACGAGATCAGGGACTTTCTTATACTCACTGCTCTTACTTTAGCTCTCAGAGCAGCGCCCGCCCATGATAGGTTCTTCATCAATATTGAGTAAATGAATGAGTACTCCATGAAGGCAGAGTCGCTTCAATGTTGATCAAGTGTTGACTGTTGCTTGCCAGATGCTGCCCTGTCCTCTAAGAGCTTGGCCTTGTAACACAGATAACCTGCAAAGAAATGGGAAAATAAATCAACGATGGGTGATGCAAAGCGCTGGAACTAGAAAGTGCTGATGGTAGTAGAGCACTGTGGATGTACTTAATGCCACTGAATTCTATACTTTAAAATGGTACAATGCTAACTTTTACCTTATGTGTATGTTACCACGATAAAAGCTACATGAATGAATGTCCACCAGATGCTGATTTAGAAATGGAAATAGAAAGAGAATAAAAAGATCAAAGTTGCCAAAGTCCATTATGACATGAGTAAATACCATAGCTCGTAGATATACAAATGTCATGGTCAACATTTACCTACTCAAGGAGAAGAAGTCACTGGAAGTAGAACATGACTAGCCTACAAGGCTAGTGTTAAGTCTGACACTAAATGAGAAGAAAATGTAAATAGCAACGAATATACTTATTTTTTTCTTTTTCCTGTTTTTTTAGAGACAGGGGCATGATCTTTGCTCATTTGCACGCAACCTTGAACACCTGAGGTCTAATAATCCTTCTGCTTCAGCATCCTGAGTACCCACGGGTGCACACCACTGCACCCCACTACACCATTAGACATTGTCAAAAGGAGTTCCTCTAGCTAGACTGGAAGAGGGATCTGCAGAAGTTGGCAAAGTATGGCCCTCGGGACAAATGTAGCCCCAGGCCTGTTTTGGTGTGGCCTGTGAGCTAAGAATAGTATTCATATGTTCAATGGGTTGAAAAAACATTGAGAGAAGAATACTATTTCATGACACGTGAAAAGAAAGGAAATTGAAACGTCAGTGCCCTTCCATAACTTTCACTGGCACGTAGCCAGCCACTCCCATTCATTTAGGGACCGTCTAGGGCTGCTTTTCAGCTACAATGACAGAGTTGAGTAACAGCAACCCAGACGGTCTGGCCTGCAAAGCCAGAAATATTTACTCTGTGGCCCTTTGAGAGTACGTTTGCTGCTCTCTGCTCTGGGGACTGGACAGCAATTGCAGACACGAGTGGGCCACCCTGGAACCCCCTAAAGGTAGGGTTCAAGCTAGGGGTCACCCTCTTGACCAAGCCCACCTAAAGACAGAGGTTCCTCAGAGAGAGAGAATGCCGTCCTGTGCTCCACCCAACTGCAAGGCCGGGAGGTGACTGCCAGTGGAAGCCAGTGAGGACAAGGGATCTTGAATCCCCAGGACCAGGGCTGCTGTGGGTGACACCTTCCCTTTGCCCTCAACCCCACCCACATTATCTGCCTCCTGCTCTGTCCCCTTTTTAAGCTGCTGTGGGTGCAATGAAAAACTAGAAAACACCTGACTGAGTGTCAAAGGATGCAGGCGACCAACTTGCACCTACCACCTCTGGTCTCCCCGCCTGGCCTGGCCTCCCCTCCCCTCCAAGGCCCCACCCCCACCCAACCCGAGGGGAGGGGCTGCCTGGGGAGGAGAGGGGGCGCCAGTGCAGGCTGAGGCATGGGCACCTGCCCGTTGCTAGGGACCTGAAACCTCACAAAGGGGGGCGGGGGCAGCAGTGGGCACCTGTGACCCTCACTCGCCCTGCGGCCAGCTCCGCTGCGCTGTGGTCCGCTGTGCTCCCTGGGTGCGGGATTCGGCTTCCACACCCAACGCTTCGCTTCCTGTTTTGGGACCCTCCTTGTGGCCCCCCAGGCCTTGGCTGTGGCAGTCACAGCCAAAGCAGCCTTGTCGCCATGGCAGGGTGTAGGGTTGCCCCTCAGCTGCTCTTGCTGCTGCTCCTGGAAGAGCTGCTCAGGACTGTGGCCGCCATGCCTAAAGATAGGAAACCAGGTCCTAATCCTTATGGTTTTCCATGGCAACTAGTGGGATGTGCAGCTATGGGATTTTTTGCTGTTCTTTCTTGAGTGTGGAGAAGTTTTCCATGGCTTAGAAGCCGGCTTTCTGTGCGAAGACAGACTAAGCTGGCTATGATGCTTTGTGAATTCATTGAAGACAAAGGTAAAATACTTGAAAAATTTATCCTTTTTCAAAAAGACTACGAAGACTTCGAGTCATCTTTCCAGGATGCCACCTTGGGGAAGCAGTCCACAGAAGCACAAAGTTTGGAGGCAACTTACGAAAAGCTCAACAGGTCAATCTGAACTTGCGGATGAAATTCGCCATCTAGCAAAAGAGATCAAACAAGAGAAATGCAAACAAGCTCAACAAGATGACTTGCAGGCAGGCAGATATTGCCAAGAGAATACGGTCCCTCGAAGAGGAATCGAAATCTCTCAAGTCACAAGTAGCTGGAGCCAAAACAACTGTCCACATATGTCAAATGAAAGCGGAACTGCTTAAGATGGCTGCAAAAGTCACTTCAGATGAAAATTCCCATCTTCAAGAAAACCAGAAACAGCTTTTATGAGAAGCTGAAGCTTGGAAAGAATGAGTGAATGAACTGAAGAAACAGAAAGTAACATTGGAGGACTCCAAAGGCCATGCACGCCAAGTGCTAAATGAGAAAGAAAATCACATCAAGTCCCTGCGTGATCGCTTGCTAAAGGTGAACGACTGGGCTGCTGTGCTCGGGGAAGACACTATGGAGGGTGAGAACTTGGAGTCAGGGAGGCAGAGTGAATCGGACAGTGATGCCCACTTCCATCATCAGCGAAGAGGGGCTCTGAAGAAACTGCTTCGTGCTGCTGAGTTGAATGCTTCTTTCAGAGCCCTAGAAAGGGAAAGAAGCCGAACTTACACTCAGCTGTCTGAAGTGGATAAAACAAAGGAAGGACTTGCAGAGCGTGTTGAAAATCTTCAGACCGAATCAGCATCTTTGGAGGCAGAAAAGACACAGTTGGAAAGTGAGAAGCAAAAACTTCAACAGAAGCTTGAGGGAATGACTCAACTGTATCAAGAAAATACAAGGAAACGCCACAGGAAATTAACAGCAGAGGAAAATTACTGGGTAGAGAAAGAAGAGAAACTGTCCAAAGTAGATGGAGAGATCAGCCGTGCAGCTGAAGAGTTGGAGACCTACAGACAGCGAGTGGCAGATCTTGAAGAACACTCGGAGAGAATCGTTCATTTTTATTAGGGGAAGATTCTCTCCTATGAGAAAAAAGCACGTGATAATTGGTTGGCAGCTCAGGCGGCTGAAAGAAAACTCAGTGATTTAAGGAAAGAAAATTCTCACCACAGACACAAATTAGCTGAAACAGAGTTTAAATCTGCACGTCTACAAAAAGATCCTCATGCACTTGATGTTCCAAATACAGCATTTGGCAGAGAGCATGCCCCCCATGGTCCCTCACCATGGGGCCGGCCTTCCTCTGCAAGGAGAGCTTTTGTCTCTCCTCCAACTTGGTTTGGGGGGCCCACGGGGCCCACGCAGACTCTCATCTGTGCTTGAGGAGGAGGAGGAGGAGGAAGTGGAGGAGAAGGAAGAGGACGCTCAAGAGGCCCAGGGGATCAATCCTCTGGACCACCAGATTACCAAGGAGACATGAGAATCCAACTGTGAGAGGTTAACTGAGCCTCACAGGGCACCTTCTGCCACTGGGCACCTCCTGTCGCCTCCATGGGAACAGGCCGGTAGGATGGGGATTCCTCCCTGCCCAGTTCTTTCTCCCCAAAGGCAAGACAGACTTTATTTTCATTCTGGCAGACATGGCGACAGTGAGGCCAACAACCATGACTACGACGATGACGATGATGATGGTGACCTCGCACTGCTGTAGCTGCGGCTCTGGCGGCAGTGGCTACACACGCGTGGGCGCTGGCCTCCACACAGCACTCTTGTGACCCATGCTGCATGCCTGCATACTGGGGTCTCTTCGGCTGAGTTCCGGCCAAGTTCTCCCATCTTCGCGGGCCGCCTCACCACCTCACCACCGCTCCAGGCCTGGACAGATTGGTCCGCTGTCACCTGCCAGGCTGCGGCTATCACCCCATTGGCTTGCTGGCCTAGCCACCTCCTCCTGTCACCACCTGCCCGGCCCCTCTCTCCAGACACAAAGAATTACAAAGTTTTCCATCTTCCCTTGCTAACAACACACAGGGAATCTTCCAAAGCCGTAGTACTCCAGGACTATACCCTACCAATAACTAGCCATTGACAAATCTGTCATGCTACCACATCTATGAAAAAGGTATCCATTCAGAAACTACACTGTCCCCATCAAAGTACCCACAAGCAGAGCAAAGTCCTTACCAAACATATTCTACAAACACACACTTAATACTGAGAGGGGGAAGAAAAAGAAAGCCACAATTCAAAAAAGAAAATCCCTGTCTAGAACAAAATGTGGGAAAAATTCTTACACACATCGGCCTAGGCAAAGAATTTATGAAGAAGACCCCAAAGGCAATCACAGAAGCAAAAAAATAAATAAATGGGACCTGATGAAATTAAAAAGCCTGTGCACAGCCAGAGAAACTGTCACGAGAGCAAACAGACAACCTACAGAATGGAAAAAAATGGTCACATGCTACACATTTGATAAAGGACTGATAACTAGAATCCATGAAGAACTCAGCAAAATCAGCAAGAAAAAAAATCAAACCACTGTATCAAAAAGTGGGCAAAGGACAGGAATAGAAATTTTTCAAAAGAACACAGAAGAATGGCCAAGAAACATATAAAATAATGCTTAATATCTCTAATCATCAGGCAAATGCAAGCCAAAACCACAATGAGATATCACTTAATGCCAATGAGAATGGTCTTTATCAAAAAGTCCCATAGCAATAAACATTAGCCTGGATGCGGAGACACAGGAACACTTATATACTGCTGGTGGGACTGCAAACTAGAGCAACCTCTGTGGAAAGCAATATGGAGATACCATAAATACACACAAGTAGACCTCCAATTTGATGCAGTAATCCCATTATTGGGCATCTACCCAAAAGAACAAAAGGCATCATGTTTGTACCTTTAAATAAAGATTACATAATGCACGCAACAAAAGCCTCAACATCAACAAAATCTTATTAAAAACAACTGACTACCAGCTAGGACCAGGAAGGTGAATGTGATTAAGCTATTTACCCACAAGCAAAGCTAAAGTCCTTTCCCAATATATGCTACAAACACACTCTTAATGGTGAGGAGAGAAAGAAAAAGCAAGCCACAATTCAAAAAAGAAAATCCCTGATAGAAGACAATGTGGGAAAAACTCTTAGAGACATGAATTTATGAGGAAGATCTCAAAGGCAATCACAGCAACAGCAAGAATAAACACATGGGATCTGGTGACATTAAAAAGGTTCTGCAGAGCCAAAGAAACTGTCACGAAAGCAAACAGACAACCTACACAATGGGAAAAAATGGTCGCATGCTACACATCTGGTAAAGGACTGACAAGTAGTATCTATTGAGAACTCAGGAAAATCAGCCAGAAAAAATCCAACAACCCTGTCAAATGTGGCAAAAGGACAGGAATAGAAATTTTTCAAAAGAAGACAGAAGAATGGCCAATGAATAAAAAAATGCACAATATCTCTAATCATCAGGCAAATGCAAACCAAAACCACAGGAGATATCACTTAATGCCAATGAGAATGGCCTTTATCAAAAAGTCCCATAACAATCAATGTTGGCATGGATGGGGAGAGACAGGAACACCCCTACACTGCTGGTGGGACTGCAAACTAGTGCAACCTCTGTTGAAAGCAATACGGAGATACCTTAAACACATACAAGCAGACCTACCATTTGAACCAGCAATCCCGTTATTAGGCATCTACACAAAAGAACAAAAGACATTCTGTAAAAAAGACAACTGCACCTGAATGTTTATATCAGCACAATTCACAATGGCAAAGATGTGGAAACAACCCTAGTGCCCATCAATCCATGAGTGGCTTAATGAAATGTGGTATATGTATACCATGGAGTACTATTCAGCTATGAAAAACAATGGTGATATAGCACCTTTCGTAGTTTCCTGGATAGAGTGGGAACCCATTCTACTAAGTGAAGTATCCCAAGAATGGTAAAATAAGCACTGCATGTACTCACCATCAAATTGGTTTCACTGATCATCCCCTACGAGCACATGTAGGAAAAACATTGATTGGGTGTCCGACAGATGTGGGTAGGGGAGAGGATGGGTGAATAACTACATAATGATTGCGATGAGCACTGTATAGGGGATGGATACGTTTGAAGATCTGACTGGGGAGGGCGACATAGGGGGACAAGGGCAATGCACGTAACGTAAACTTTTGTACCCCCACAACATGCTGAAATAAGAATTTAAAAAAAAATTATAAGAAAGAGAAAAAAGAAAAGAAAAGAAAAGAAAAGAAAATCTCTTTCTACAAGACAATGTGGGAAAAACTCTTAGAGACATTGGCCTAGGCAAAGAACTGATGAAGAAGACCCCAAAGGCAATCACAGCAACAACAATAAGTAAATGGCACCTGATGACATTAAAAAGCTTCTGCACAGCCAAAGATATTGTCAGGAGAGCAAACAGACAACCTGAAGGAAACTGCAGGCCAACTCCAGCTCTGGCCCTGGGAGGCGGGTGGCAGTGCGAGGTCCCCCCGGGGCGTCAGGCGCGCTCCCTCCCTTGACGTTTCCACCGTGCCTAGCGCTGGAGCTCGGGATCCCAGCACGGGATTAGGGTCCTGAAGCCCAGATGCACTCTGAGCCACAGTCCCCAAACCACAGATGACTTCCCCAAGGCTGCTCCCAGGAGGGAGATGGCTCCAACCGCCATGGGTTCTGCAGCCCAGCAGCAGCAGTTCAGCCCGGATGGCGCCCGCCCGCCAGGGTAACACGTTGAGGCCAGACCGGACAGGGCGCCCCCCTTGTCTGGCCAGCGTCCAGGGCCGGGCAACATGCAAGAACGGCAGGGCCTCTCTCAACAAACTTGGGCGGGCGAGCACTCACCAACTGCGGACTTCCTCCTCTTCGTCGGCGTCCAGCGGGCCATGGCGAAGACGAGGATGATGACCATGAAGACCTGGCACTGTTGTGGCTGCGGCTCTGGCGGCAGCGGCTACACCAGCTTGGGCGCCGGCCGCCACGCAGCGCTCTTGGGAGCCCTGCCGCCTGCCTGCGCACCCTGGGCTCTTCTGCCAAGATCCGGCCAAGTTTGCCCAGATGCGTGGGCCGCCTCACCGTCTCACCACCGCCCCAGGCCTGGACAGATAGGCCTGCTTGCTGTCACCTGCTAGGCTGCGGCTGTCACCTGCTAGGCTGACTGGCCTTGCCACCTCCTCCTGGCACCACTTAGCCTCTCCCTCTGCACACAAAGAATTTCACACATACTACACCAGGCAAATGTCCTCAGCAACATTCCTTGTAATATTCACAAAGTAGAAACCGTCCAGACGTCTTCCTAATGGTGAAGTGATAAATACAACGTAGTATGAATAGTATATCCGTACAATGAAATATTATTAGAAAGGCATAAAAAGTAGTGAAGTGGTGATTATACTACAACACAGATGATCCCTGAAAACATTATGCTAAGGAAAGAAGCCAGGTGAAGGAGGCCACGTAGTGTATAAACTCGTTTGTATGAAATGTCCTGAAGTAGGAAATCCATAGAGACAGAAAGTAGATTATTCATTGCCAGGTATAGGTGGGGGTGAGGTCAGGTTGTGAAGACTGACAGATTTTAGGTAGCAAGTTTCTTTTGGGGCTAACAGGAATATTCTGGAATTAGATAGTGGCAATTATTGTACAAAATACTGAATATACGAAAGATCACTAAATTATGCCTTTTTAAATGTGAATTTTAAATTTGAATAATATCACAATAACAAGATGTAAGGAGGTGAAATAGAGACATTTTTCAGACAAACAAAGCTGAGAGAATCCCAACTAGAAGACCTTCATTAAAGGAAATTCTCAAGGAAGAGGGAAAATGATACCAGATGGAAATAGGCTACAGAAAGACGGAAGAAAGCCAGAAATGGTAAATTATGAAAATATTAATAGAATATATAAATCATATTAAAATGGCATATAATTAACTAAATTATAAAATATAATAGGTTGTTAAAACAAAATTAACAATGACTTTGTGTTTAACACCTATGTAGAATTTAAAAATATGACAACAATAGCACTAAAGGTAAGTGGGGAAAACTGAGTATAACTGTAAGATTCACACACTTCACAGAAAATGGGCATTGTATTATTTGAAGGTAAACTATCATGAGTTAAACATGTATCTTATAAATCCTAGATCAATCACTAAAAATACAAAACAAAGATTTTGGCTAATTACCAACAAACCAATTATGGAGATAAAAATGACTTCTAAAAAATACTCAAATAATCCAAAAGAAGGCAAGAAAAGTGAAGAAGCAAAAAACAAACAAACAAATACACAAGGAAAAAAATCCAGATGAGACAAACTGTTTAAAAGATAAGTAGTAAACTGTTATTATAGACTGACACCCACTGATATCAACAATCTCAATGCAATAGTGTAAACCCCCAATTAAAGAGCAATAGTCAGGAAAATTCTATTACTTGGAATAAGCTGGGGCATTTTATAATGTTAAAAGGGTGTGAGAAGACAACGATAAAATTTCTATTTTATTTCACCTTATTCTTATACATTCTAGTGTTTCATTATAAAACAAAACATTAATGTAAATTAAGGTAAACATGTATATACCATTATAGTTACTTATAAACAAGGATAAAATATCTTCATTGGAGTATTCAGCAGATACTACATAACCTCCCAAACCTCACCAACATTTGTTCTTTTTTAATAGTTTATTTTATTATTTTTATTTCTCTTTAATTGTAAATTGACAAATTATAGTTGTATACATTTATGAGGTACAAAGTGATGTTATGATTTATGACCACAATGTGAAATAATTAAAGGTAATTAACATATCCATCACACTTCAAATACTTATTTTTGTGATGAGAACATTTGAAATTTACTCTCAGAGATTTTAAAGCATACATTATTATCTACTATATTGAGCAATATATCACAAAGGAAAAAAGCTTATTCCTCCTGTCTAGTTGAACCTCTGTACTCTTTGACCATCGTCTCGCCATTCCCTCCAATTAACATCCCCTCTGGGGATGCCCTTCCCTGACTGCCTTCCTAGACAAACTTCTATTCAGATGCAAAAAATTTAAACCAAGAGATGGAAGATCTGAAAGGGTATTTCAACTAAAAAAAAAAAAAAAAAAAACCTAGAATCTGAAACATAAGGAGAGATTATAGAAATATATAAAGGTGTGGAGGCCAAAAAAATGCACAAAAATTTTTTAGGGTTTTCTGGGAGGAAGCATGCAGTATTTTTTGACATCAAGTAAACTCATTTTAGAATAATTTTAATGTTACAGAGAAGTTGCAAGACTATTACAGAGATTTCACATATACTTTTCACCCAGGTCAGATGCACCCAACTAACATTACAATGGGACATTTGTCACAACTAATGAACTGAGTACTGAGTTCATTAGTTGTGAGAGACATTATTATTATATAAAGTTCATACTGTACTCTGATTTTCTTAGTTCCTACCTAATGTCCTTCTTCTGTTCTAGGATTCCATTCAGGGTATCACATTACAGTTAGTTGCCATGTTTCCTCAGGCTCTACTAGACTGTCACCATGTCTAAGATTTTCCTTGTTTGCAATGATTTTGACAGTTTTCAGGAGTACTGTTCAGGTATTTTGCAGAATGTCCCTCAGCTTAGGTTTGGCTGGTGTGTTTAATCACGATTAGATCATTTGTGAGACCAAGATGACAGAAACAAAGTGCCATTGTCATCACATCATATCAAGGATCATTATGTTCAGGCCACACTTAAGGGGTGGGTAAAATTATGCTCCACTTGAGAGGAGAGTATCTTCATCAGTTCCTTGGAATTCTTCTCTTTTGGAGATTTGTCTCTTTTCCATTTATGTATTTATTTATTTTGTTTATTTGTTATTTTAAATCAGTGTAGATGTGTGAGTGATTTATTTATGTGTGTATTTATGTATGTATATATGTATTTATTTATGTGTTTGCTTACTTACTTACAAGATCTCACTCTGTCAACCAGGCTGGAGCGTGGTGGTACAATCCCGGCTCGCTGTAACCTCAAGCTCCTGAACAGGGACCCCAGGACGTCCCACTGCTCTACCTGAAGGGCATGGTCTATATGGTGCTGGCCTTGCGCCAGCCATTCCGGGGACAGGCGCACCGCTGCACCTGGGAGCGCAGCCCTGTCTCCATGGCTGCCTGGTTCGAAGACGGCCTGTACACGCAGAGTGTGGTGGATGCCATCAGGAGGTCGAGCGGGTCTGGGGAGTGGGAGACTGTGGAGGTGCTGACAGAGGAGCCCGACCCCAACCGGAACGTGTGAGAGGCGCTGCGGCAGAATAACCTCTGAGCCTGCACCTGGGCTCCCTGCCATAGGGCAAAGGGACCAGGGAGGGGAGCAGGAGCTGCTACGTGATGGGGGGTTGGCCGTAGCAAAACAGTGTCTTTCGTTTAATGAGTCAGCTGGGGCTGGGGGAAGCCAAAGGTGGCCCTGGGACAGCACCCGCTCCAGCGGCTCATTTACTCCTCAGACTTGCAGGGTGGTGAGCGTTCCTGTCACCACGGCTCAGAGGGTTAGCACAGTTATGCTAGTGACCAAGGCCAGCAAAAGCTCGACCTGTGGGCTCCTCAACCTGATTTGCGGTCCTAACAGGATGATGAGAAAGCACAACGGGAGCCGGCTGGGCTGATCGTGAGGCCTGAGCAGAAATGACAAGAAGCCTTGCTTGTGTCCATGCCCTCCCTGGGCTGGGGCATCTCAGGAGCAGTGAGGGCACCAAGTCATCCCTCAGGGGTCCTCACCTGCCCTCCCATGTGACAGGCCCTCCCGCCTCCAGGCTGACCCTTCCCTGATGCGGAGCAGAGGGGGTTTCTTTACTAGGTGAGCTCACAGGGGCTTTTGACCTAGGAAAGAGGGCCCCTGATTTGGCAAAGAGGAAGCAAGGGAGAGCTTTAGAACATCTGATAAATGTTCATAAATAAGTCAGAACATATGAAAAAAAAAGTGAGAGCTGCTGGAACTGCGGCGCAAGGCCAGTGAGACGTGCAGCGGCTGCAATGCGTCGCGCTACTGCGGGTCCTTCTGCCAGCGCAAGGACTGCGAGAAGCCCCGCCACGTGTGCGGCCTGAGCCTGCAGGGCCCCGGGGCCATGGTGGCCCACCCGATGCCTGGACAGCTGGATGCCACCATCGGCCTGGACCCCTCTCTGCCCGTGGGTGGCGCCAGCCCCGGCGAGGCTGGCTCTGCAGTGCCCTCCTGCCCGGCTCCCCTGGCCCACTGGACGCCGTGCCCCACTGACCCCTCCCGGCCCCCGGCCTGCGGGACGCTGCACCCCGCCCGGCCCTCGGGAGTCGGCCCATTGGAGTCACTGCTGCTACTGCTTCTCTCCAAAAGAAGACACAGAACCAGCAAAACCTGCATTCAATGCAACTTCTCAGCTACCTGAGGGCTCGTGCGACGGCCTCCTGACAGCCTCTCTCTTCCCAAGCACCCTGGAAACCTCCGACCCGGCTTTAGACAGCGGAGCGGGTGCCGCAAGTGTGATGGCTCTGCGGGCGCACTCGCGCTCTGTCTCTCTGGTTTTCCTACCTATGCGACTTTCACACATTTTCTCCTGAATGAAAAAATCTAAGGGGGGCGGGGGAAAAAGTGATCCTCCCCCCTCAGCCACCCAAGTAGCTGAAACTATAGGTGCATGTCTCCATGCCTGGCTAATTTTTATTTTTTTGTAGCGGTAGGTTATTTGTTATGTTGCCCAGCCTGGTCTTGAATTCCTGGCCTCAAGTGATCCTCTTGTTTAAGCCTCCCAAATTGCTAGAATTAAAGTGTGAACCACTATATTAGGCCGTTGCAGATATTTATTTTATACTTTCATTTGTATTCCAAGACTAGTGTATTTATATTTTTGCTCCACTTTTTCCAGCTTTGGCCATTAGAAGCTCTTTTATTTGGGTCCTGTAGTCCACTGACATATCCCCACCATTTTTTTAACCCTTTTTTGCTTTCTGTCACCAGAAGATACACCAAACAAGTTGTATATGCCCTGCCCAGCCTTAATATTAGCTCTTTCTCTAAGGACCTCTTGTTCCTTTTATTGAAGAATAGTGTTAGGGAGCCGGGTGTGCTCATTGCTCCTTTGGTGTCACTGCTTTTAGTTCTCTCAGCAGACTGAACTAGAAAATATATGAGTGTGTATTAACTGGTGTGAACACAATTATAAATGCATAATTAAAGATATCTGTGTATGTGTGCCTATATTGAGTAAACAGTGGTTCATATTGATGTTTCCTGCTCTTGTTAATTGTCATATGATTCACTGTAGAAATCCCCCGTTACCTGTAATCTTCCACTCTTAAGAAACCTGGCTGCTATCATCCACATCCCATTTATTCACTTGTTCATTCCTAGTAAAAAAACGGCAATAGTTTCAGAACTGTTAACCTGTACTCCTATGGGTAACCACTTTACCAACAACTTTACCAACTGCCTTATCAACTAGAATACTGTGCTTATGTACAGTTCATTTTATTTTTAATCCTGCAATCTCCACTCATTTCCAAAGTGACTAAGGTCAGCACCTGTCTTCCTCAACTCTTTCACTGAAGTTATGCCATGCATTTATAACACAGACTCTTTTGTCACAACTACATTCCATCATTGGTTCTCTTGTCTCCTAATTCATTTTTGAGAATTCACTTATATCAAAGTGTACTCTTTGTGCTGTAATATTCTATTAATTTTGTCAAATGTGTAGTGTCACATATCTACCACTACAATATCATACAAACCCACAGAGAATCTACGCTTCACCTATTCAACCTTTTCCTCTTCCCAGACACCTGGTAACCACTTATCTGTTTACTTTCCAGATAGGTTATCATATAAATGGAATTGTACAATGTACAGCCTTTTCTGACTCGCTTCTTTGATTTAGCATAATGCATTTAAGATTAAATTTATCATTTTTATTATGGATTTTTATGTCTATATTCATGAGACCTATTGTCCTATAGTTTTCTTGACCTTTTTTTGGTGTGCTGACCTCATAAAATGAGTTGGGAAGTGTCTCTTCTTCTATTTTTTGGAAGAAATTTTGTAAAATTGGTATTAATTCTATTAAATATATATTAGAATTCCCCAATGAAATGTGAATCCATTCTTTTCTTTTTTGGAATATTGTCAATTACTAATTTCATTTCTATAATAGGGCTATTGAGGTCATCGTTCTCTTCCTGAAAGAATTTAGTAATTTCTGTTTTTCAAAGAATTGATTCATTTCCTTTAAGTTATTAAATTTGTGGGCATAAAGGTGTTTGTAATATTCCCTTTGAACAGCCACGAGGTTAGTAAGGGTGAACCATTTTTCACTATTGATATTGATAATTTGTGATATCTGTTTTTTTCTTGGTTGACTCATGCTATAGTTTGGATATGTTTGTCCACAAAATGTCATGTTGAAATGTGATTGCCAATGTTGGAGGTGGGGCCTAATGGGAGGTGTTTGGGTCATGGGGGTGGATCCTTCATGACTAGCTTGGTAGAGTCCCCCCAGTGATGAGTGCTCTACTTCCTGTCAGAGATGGTTGTTTAAAAGTCTGGCACTTCTCTCCTCTATCTTTTGTTTCTTCTCTCACCATGTGATCTCTACATCCTGGCTCCCCTTCTGCCATGAGTGGAAGCAGCCTGAGGTCCTCATTGGAAGCAGATGCTGGCATCATGCATCTTGTGCAGTCTACAGAACCATGAACCAAATAAACCTCTTTTCTTTATAAATTACCCAGCCTCAGGTATTCCTTCACAAAGATGCAAATGGACTAAGACTGGCTATAAGTTTATCAATTTTATTCACCCTGAAAAAGAAACAATTTTTGGCTTCATTGATTTTTTTCTGTGTTCCTATTTTCAATCTTTTTGATTCTGCTTAAATTTTTATTATTTTTCTATTCTTGCTTTATACTTACTTTTCTTTTTGTAGTTTCTAAGGTGTAAGCTTAGTTTATTAACGTTAGATATTTTTTCTTTTCTAACATTCCCTCTAAGCACTGCTACATTCCACAAGTTTTTATAAGTTGTATTTTCATTTTCATTTTATTCAAAATATCTTTTAATTTCTCTTAAGACTTCTTTTACCTGTACGTTGTTTGGATGTGTGCTGTTTATTTTTCAACACTTTGGGAAATTTCCAGCTATCTTTATTTTATTGATTTCTAGTTTATTATGGTCTGGGAATATACTTTATAGGTTTTCTGTTTTTAACCATCTGTTGTATTGTGTTTTATAGTCTAGAACATTGGCTACAATGGTGAAAGTTCTATGTACCCTTGAAAAAAGTGTGTATTTTCCTATTATTTGATGAGTTTTCTATAAATGCCAATTGTATCAAGTATTATTAGATTGATCATACTATTCTAGTCATTCATATCTGTGTTAGTCATGGTTCTCCAGAGAAACAGAACCAATAGGGTAAAGATATAGATAGGGATATAGATTAGATAGATTTTAAGGAATTGGCTCATACAGTTGTAAGGGCTGGCGAGTGTTAAATTTGCAAGGCAAACTAGCAGGGTGAAAATTCCGGCAGGAGTTGATGTTGCAGTGTTGAGTCCAAAGGCATCTAGAGGCAGGATTCCTTCCTCTTTGGGAGACCTCAGTCTTTTTCTCCTAAGGCCTACAACTAATCGATTAGATGAAGCCAACCCACCTTTTGGAAGATAACATGCTTTACTCAAGTTCTACTGGTTCAAATGTTAATCACATCTAAAAATACTTTCATAGCAATATCTAGACTGGTATTTGACCACACAATTGGGTACCATAGTGTAGCCAAACTGATACATAAAATTAACTGTCATGATATCCTTCCTGATTTTTCTGCCTAATTAATCTGCTCGACAGAGTGGTGTCAAAGCTACCAAGTATAGTGGGTTTGTCTATTTCTCCTTTCAGTTTCATCATTTTTTGTATCATGTATTTTAACATTTTGTTATTAGATGCACAAGTGTTTGGTACCTATAGTATGTCTTTTAGGAGAATTGGACCCTTTGTTATGTAATGCACTCTTTATTCCTGATGAGCTTCCTCATTCTGAAGTTTTCTTTGTCTGAAATTAATGTAGCTACTTCAGCCTTCTTGTGGTTAACCAATCTTGTGGTACATCACTCTCCATCCCTTTACTTGTAACCTATCAGAGCCTAGACACTCGAGGTAGGTTTCTTACAGAAAATATATACTTAGGTATTGGTTTTTATCCAATCTGACAATCTCTGTCTTTTAACTGATATGTTTACATAATTCACATTTAAAATAATTATTGATAAGGTTAGATTAAAATCTACCATCTTTGCAACTGTTTCCATTTGTTGTTTCTTTTTTTATTCCTATTTCTATACCTTATCTGGTTTTAATTGAGCATTTTTTATGATATCCTTTTATCTCCCCTCTTGGCATGTTTACAATACTACTTTTAAAAGACTCTTAGTCGTTTTAATACTATTTATAATAGACACACACACGCACACATGTAATGTAATCTACCCTGCCTTAGAGTACTCCAGATTCCTCCTTCCCATTTATATTATTGTCTTTCATTTCACTTACCCATGTTATAACTGCCTAATACATTGTTACTATTATTGCTTTAAACAGTAATTATCTTTTATGTCAATTCAGAAAAAGAATTTATTTTAACTTCATCTACTCTTTCTCTGATGCTTTTCCTTTATTTATGTAGATTCATGTTTCTGTCTTACAGTGTTTTCCTTCTTCCTGAAGAACTTCTTTTACATTTATTACAGTGTAGGTCTGCTGGCAATGAATTCACTTACTTTTTGTTTGTTTTCTTTTTTTCTAGAAAGTATTTGTTCTTTCTCTTTAAGGATAATTTTTCTGTGTATAGAACTCTAGGTTGTCAAGTGGTGTTTTTTAACACTTCATAGATTTCACTTTACTCTCTTCTTGCTAACATGGTTTCTGACAAGAAGTCTGCTGTAATTTTTATTCTTATTCTTCTACAGGTAAGGTGGGTTCTCCATCCCACTGAACCCCTCTCTCAACCTCCCCAGATTCCTTCAAGGCTTCCTCCTTTTCTTTAGTTTTCTGTAATTTGAATATGACATGCCTAGGAATAGATTTTTGATATTTATCTTGCTGTTCTCTGAGATTTTCTAAATCTGTGGCTTGGTGTCTTTCATTAAGGCCACCCTTAAAATATTTCTTCTATAACATTCCTTCTTCAAATATTTTTTCTCTTTCTTCTTCTGGTTTTTCAATTACACATTTGTTATACTTTTTGATACTGTCACAAAGTTCATGGATGTTCTTTTTAAAATTATTCTTTTCTTTCTTACATTATATTTTGGGAATGTTCTATTGATATTTCTTTAATTATTTGATTATATTTTTGGCTATGTCTGGTGTACCAATGAGCCCACCAAAGCCATTCTTTACCTCTTAAGGGTATTTTATTTTATTTCTAGCATTTCCTTTTAATTTGCTTTAATATTTTCACTGTTATGATTACGTTACCAATCCATTTTTGCCTGCTATTTATTTGTTCCATTAGAGCCTTTAATCATTATCATGATTATTTTAAATCTCCTGTTGGATAATTCCAATATACCTGTCATATCTGAGTTTGTTTCTGATGCTTGCTTGGTATCCTCAGAATATACTTTTGTCTGGCCATTTGACAAGTTCTTTGACTTGTTGAAAGCTGGGCATGTTATATATTCTAAATGGTACTGAGGTATATAGGCCTTTAAGTGAAGATTTATGTTAATCTTGCTAGGAACTAGACTTAAAATTTTTTGTCCTTGTATTTTATCTACTCTCTTGGCTTTTATATTTTGTCTTCCCTTTGCACTACTTCTCAGAGATAATCTGTATCTAGAAGTTCTTTGAGCTGTAATTCTGCTGGAAGGCTGTTGGCAAGGTGACGGTATAGGGAGAGGGAACTGTCTATGTATGACCTTCTGATTAAGTCTCAGTCTTTTTGTGGGCCTTTTTTCCAGGGGGGTGGCCTTCAAAATGTTTCTATCCTTCCGCCGGTAGTTATAGTTTTCTTTCCCCTTGTGACCCTACTCTTTTCCTTGCCTGCATCATTCCCAATTTATTTATTTTTTTGAAGACATGTTCCATATTGTTAATTTTTCCCCATTAGATAAGGCAGGAAGGGCATAATCCCTTTCCCTTACTGGGGAGAAGGTTTGAGAGTTCCCATCTGCCAAATCCTTCCCCCTGCAGATGAGATCTTTGTTAGGGGAAAGAGACTGAGTGGGTTCCAAGATGGCTGCTCTTCGCATCCACCTGCCATGGCTCAGAGAATCTGCCTCAGATTCCTACCATGAGAACCTAGTGGATTCTTGTAGGCAAAGCCTGCATAAATGTGGAGTCCCCTTATGATTGAGGACCCCAGGAGTTTCTCACTTGCATGCTAGTCTGTATTCAGTCCCCAGAAGTTCTTCAAAACAATTACTTGAATGTTGCTATCAGCTTATCAAGTTCAATGACTTGTGCATCAAGTAAGCAAATCACAGGGTCTTTGTCTCTCTGGATGCACCTCTCTCTCTAGATTTCAAAATGGTCATTTGCCATCAAACTTCTGCTCTCTGATGGGTCCAAGAAAAGTCAGTAATTTCTAGTTTGTCATGTTTTTTCTTATACAGACAAGAATAACAACTTCTGGATTCTTTACATGTTGGAGTTGAAACTATAAATCAGGATATAAATTTTGATACTTGATGTCGGCTAGTTTAACAAAGAAAATAAAAGAGGCATTATCTGGAGCATAATTATTAAAAAACATTTTTACATATTTATATAGCATCTCTATAAAGTTTAGATAGGAGCAGATTAAAAATGGTTAGTAATGTAAACATACTAGAACCCATGAGAGAAAGAAAAGGGGTAGATTAATTTTAGAATGCTTGGTGTAGCCATGCAGATAAGCAATTAAAAGTATGCCTAGATTAATTTTCCTGGAATTTTTTTGAATGCATGTCATCCAAGGTACTTAAATATAATAGTAATATTTTCTGTGTACTTATATTCCAGCACAGACACTGTAGTATTCAAGTCTAGTAACAAATTCATAATGTACATACTGCTATTAGCACCATTTTGAAGATTAAGAAATTTTACATAGATTTGATCACTTTTTCTATGTCAGGCAGGCAGGATTTGAGCTGTATATTCATGTGACTGCAAAGCTCATTTTCTTAACCAATACTATAATTCCTTTCAAAAGATAGGAAAGCATTTCTAGACAAAGTCCTATGATTTATATGTGTGACCAAGGTCTTTTTAGGTCTGAGAAGGCCTGATGACATAAATATATGTGCAAAAAGTGAAGCACTATTCATATTACATATACTATACTGTGATAATTTCTGGGCCATACTTTTTAAAGGGGAAATTGACATGATGGAATCCATAAAAGTGGCCAGAGTATTGAGAGCTTGAGAACTATTACACGAAATGACAGGTGATTAATATTTTTTTGAAGAACAAATTTTAGTTTAGTGGTGTGAGGTTCCAGAAGTTCCCCACACCTTTTTCACTTCACTGTCAAGATGGATATAACCTTGGGGCTCACTTTCCAGGTTCAGGACTCACTTCAGTGATCTCCTCATATGTAAATGTTTAGATGCTTGAGACCACGAATGACAGGGTCCCATCACACAATGGACCTATCCCTCCTTAGCCATAGTCACTTTTATAATTTTATATTCGACAACTTTTTTCATTAATTTGTCCCGATTCCACTGAACTAATATTGCCCAGTAGAACTTTTGGCCAAGATAGTAACGTTCTATGAGCTGTGCATTCTTCAATACAGCAGCCATTAGCTAGCTATATGTGGCAACTGAGAACTTCAAATGTTGCTAATGTGACAGAAAAAGTGAATTTTTAATTCAACTAAATTTAGTTAAATTTTTAATGACCCAGGGCTAGGGCTACCATACAGTATGGTAACCACATGTCTCAGTCTGCCAGGCATGATCTTGGCTTATGCATGTTTTCTTTTGTAATTATTTATAGCATCCTCATGCACATTTCTGTACTCCCATTTCCTTACCCATAAAATGAAGATAATTCTAGTATAGGCAAATACATAAGAATAAAGCAGAAGAGTGCTTAAACATTATTTGACAAAAAGTGAGTCCTTTATCTGTTTACTACATATGCATTAAGTTCAACTGTAAACAAATTAAAAAACACACAGTTTGCATTTCTGAGTTTATGTCCTCACATATAACATTGTATATAAAATATCTGATGAGTGAAAAAGTGATTGCATGCTTTAAAATACATGTAATCATCCAAATATAATAATTTTATGAGCAAGTTAAACTGTAACTTACTCTCAGGATCAGGTTGGAAAAATTCCTCAAACTTTCTGTGCTTCTTTCTTTTAAATGGGTATAATAAGTCGAATTATATGAAACTACAACTTGGTTTAACCTAATATTATCTTCCACAATGAGCTGTTGTGAAAATTAAATAGGTTAGTAAATATAATAAGAATTATGTGTGGTAACATAGTAAGTGTCAAATAAATCTTGGCTATTATCATTATAAACAAAATGCACATTAAAATAAAGTATCTTGAAAACTATAAAGAGCAACAGCCACTAAAATTGTATGTAATTAGCTATTTCCCCAAACCTTAAATAAATGGAATAAGATGAAAATCATAACTTCAAATATTTCAAAAATTATATTCAGATAGGAAGCTGCTGTTATGAGGACCTCCTAGAATCATGTCTGCTAGGCTTCAATTTTTAGCCCTTAACCTAATGACTGTTACTGTCACAACACTAAGAGAGAATGTTATACACAAGGGACCTAATCAAAGTTTCATACAAAGGGTGAAAAAAGCACATTTTAATTGCTCCTATATCCCAATAGCTCATCCCTGTTGAAAGGAAATCTTGAGGGAGCTTCCATCTAAATGTTTTTGATTATACCTCTTAATATATCCAAACTTTACATAAAAACAATGTCCCTTTGGCTGGTGCCTTGGGTAGCATTGTGAAGAAGCTACAAGAAGGAATCATGGCTTTTGATTCATGTTACCTACCTGGGCTACTCAGAAATTGAAATCTGCACTCCTAATTCTGACCCCCTAAGTAAAAGAGAGCCCAGGAGTCTCTGTTTTGAACTGCCACCACCACCATTATCAAGAGCTACTTCCCACAGAGCGTACTTGCTCTAAAGCTTACACAAGGTTTCCAGGTAGAGAAAGGGTGAGTATCTGAATTCCATCTGTCCTAGATCCTTTAATCTTGGCATGTTGAAGGACCTTCATGAAATCTAGCCTCCCTACAGGAGTTTCCTAAAACTACCTGGCATCTTTTGATGTAATATATCTGACTTTTCATGATTCAAACTATACTACTTTCAGACATGCTTAATAGTTAGAGAGATTTTGATGTTGAGACAAAAGGTATCCTGTAGGCTGTATGTAGCTCTGCCTTCTGAGGTAACATATAATAAATCCAATCTTAATTTGTGTTATTAGTCATGGAGATACTAGGCGTGAATTATTGTAATCTAAATCTTAAATTTTCCTGGAAAATTGTAATTTATAAATCACCATCATAAAATACAGCTCCCAGAATTAAGCACAGTTCACTGAATGCAATTTATCTTGTGTGGCGATCACTTCCCCTATTTGGGGTACTTTGTTTTTTTTTTTTAATGAATCATCTGGAATTTATAGGTGTTTTCCTCCAGATCTAGATCTTTTGAACATGAAATGCTATTAGTCCAATGCTTCTCAAGTTTAAAGATTATGCAGACCTAGCTTGTTTCCACCTATCCTTCTAGACTGAGGTTTCTCTTAAAAGCCCTCATTGACCCCCATTCTGGGCTCCCACTGTGTTCACTATATTCTTGTAGGACATGTGTAATCATGATGCTTATCACACTGTGTAGTCTGCCTCCCCACCCCCTTCTAGATAGTAACATTCTGAAGAACAGGGATTCTATATTATTTGTCTCTATGTCCTGAAAGCCCACAGTTTTTTTTTTTTGCTTATCCCTGTTAAATTCTTCTTGTTAATATCAGTCCATATTCACAGCCTAACAATACCTTCTTGAATCATTATTATAAGCATTCATCACAATTTTCTATATTAATGTAATCTATAAATTTCATAATAATTTATTATATAGCATTATCCAAGTTATTGATAGAATGGTTTTTCAAGACAAGACTACATACAAAGTCCTATGGAATAATAGTAACACCAGATTTTTCACTTTTATGATTAGTCTTTAGATCCTGCTTGGGTTCCCATAACTATGAGCTATTATTCTGTATTTTCATTGACCACACATAACTGTATCATGTCCATAAGACAATTATAAGAGATTTAGCAAATACTTTACTAAAATCAAGATAATCAAGGACTATACAATTATTTTACTCTATTAATCCAGTAAAACTTGAAACAAAAATTCTGGGTGTACTTTAACAATCTTCTGCTGTCTCAGAGTCATCACTGCTTTCTTTTATAAGAGCTAAGAACCTTTTTCCCCCCTGAGAGAAATCCTGCCATTTGCAACAGCGTGATGAAGCTGGGGGAAATAATGCTAAGTGAAATAAGCCAGTCTCAGCAAGGCAAATACTGCATCATTCCAATTCAATGAAGTATCTGTAATAGTCTAACTCATAGGAGCAGATAATACAATAACGGATGCCACGGACTGGAAGGTGGGAGAAATAGGGAATCGTTCAATGGGTATAAATATCAGTTAAATTAGATGCATAAATTTGAAAGATCTGCTGTACAACATAGTACCTATAATTAGCAATATGGACTTCAAAATTTGTTAAGAAGGTAGATCTCTTGTTAAATATTCTTACCACAAAATACCAAAACTCACAAACAAAAAACATACAAAGGGACACAAAAAAACTTTGGAAAGTAAAAGATGTCAATTACCTTGATTGTGGTGATGGTATCATGGGTGTCCAAACTTATCAAATTGTATACATTAAATATGTGTAGTTCTTTGTATGTCAATTTTACCTCAATAAGACTCTTAAAGATGTCCTTTTTTCACCTTAAACTGTTTTGGTATTTTGCTTAGGATTCATTCATCTCTGAGAGGGATCAAAGATAGGTTAGGGCCTCTGCTGATGCAGGCCAGATTCTTTGGAAATTCTCCACAAGTAATGGTCACAGGTGGTGTTAACAGGGCGGAACAAAAGGAAGCAGTAGGAATTAACAGCATGTGTCAGAGTCAGACTTCACGGGGAGCTGGTCAAATGTAATGGATCAAAAACCCACACCTGCTGCCAGTGTTGCAGCCATCGGACAAGAGATATTGGTGCTTCTGTGATTAAACTAGTTTTTAGTGTGACAGTCTTGTAAGAGACAAGGAACACAGAACAAAACAGTCAACCGCCAATGTAACGAATCAGAAATATGGAGGAACATGAAAACTCAGCTTCTTTAATAGAGGTAAAATCAGGATGTATGAAAATAAAGAACTGGGATTTTATTAAAAATAACTGGGAAACTATCATTTCTGGGGTTATAAAATCTGCAATAGTTTGTCTTGATCATGAGTTGACAATTTTGTACTCTAGACATCATTAAACTTTTCTAGTATAGAATTGACCTAGAATTGGTGACAGCTAGCCTCTGTAGGCATTGGGAAACTGAGAAGTCAAAAGAAAGAAAATGCCAGGCAACACATACTGGGCATCTGACTTAAGTCTGCTGGGTATTTTCTGACAATCTCTTCAACTACTTTGTGATGTCGATCCTCCTTAACTGTATTTATTTTTTTGTACTTGTTGATGTTTTTCCTCTGATGAAGGAAGAAATATTTAAAATTGAGTATGTATCTGTTTTACATCTGTAATTTATTAATAATTAAAGGTTATAAAGACCTATATGTTTCTTGTTTACGTATTAAAGAGAAAAAGACTATGATAGTAAAAGTAGTTATAATTCGTGAGTTAATATACCACTTTTTTGTGTGTGTGGGGGGAGAGAAATACATTGTTTGGAAAAAAACTTAATGAACATATTTGGCATAAATGAGGAGGCACACACCACACATGACCTAGATGGAAAAGGCTTAGAGGATGGTGGCAAAACAGTAACTTTAGTGGAATGTTTTATTGATCGGTATGGTATCCTCATTATTTTGTTGTTATTTACATTTTTATAACATATTTATAGAAATGTAATTAACAGTATAAAATTCACACTTTTCAAGTGTATTTCAGTGATTTTTAAGCATATTCAAAGTTGTACAACCATCACCATGTTCTAATTGTAGAATAGTTTCATTACCATCCCCCCAAATTTCCATACCCATTAGCAGTCACACTCATTACCTCCCTTTCCACAGCCCTTGGCAGAAATGAAACACTTTCTGTGTTTATGAATTTTTCTTTTGTTGACACTTATAAATGGAATCATGCAATGTATGGCCTTTGTGTCTGGTTTCTTTCTCTTAGCATATTTCAGGTTTATTCATGATGTGGTGTGTACCAGTAATTCATTCCACTTTATTGCAGAATAATGTTCTATTTTATGGATATGCCACAGCTTGTTTGTCCTTTCGCCACTCGATGAAAATTTGGGTGGTTTCCAATCTTTGAGTGTTATCAGTAATGCTGTTCTGACCGACCATTCACTTACAAGTTTTTGTGTGGACACATGTTTTCAGTTCTCATGGGAAAGTATCCAGCAGTGGAATATCTGAGGCATACAGTAACTGTATGTTTTGCATTTTGAGGAAATCCCAAACTGTTTTTCTAACAGTCTGTACCATTTGCAATCCCACCAGTAATGCGTGAGGGCTCCAGTTTCTTCATATCGTTGCCAATAATTGTAATTAATTCTTTGTCCCTGGGATTATAGGCATCCTAATGAGTGTGAAGTGTCATCTCACTATGGTTTAGATTTGTGTTTTCTTAATAACTAAGGATGATGAATATCTTTTAAGGTGCTTATTAGTCTTTTGTAGATTTAATTTAGAGAAATATTCATTGAAATCCTCTGACCATTTTTTTTTTTTTTTTTGAGACAGAGTCTCACTCTGTTGTCCGGGCTAGAGTGAGTGCCATGGCGTCAGCCTAGCTCACAGCAACCTCAAACTCCTGGGCTTAAGCGATCCTACTGCCTCAGCCTCCCAAGTAGCTAGGATTACAGGCATGTGTCACCATGCCCAGCTAATTTTTTCTATATATATTTTTAGCTGTCCATATAATTTCTTTCTATTTTTAGTAGAGACGGGGTCTCGCTCTTGCTGAGGCTGGTCTCGAACTCCTGACCTCGAGCGATCCACCAGCCTCGGCCTCCCAGAGTGCTAGGATTACAGGCATGAGCCACCGCACCCGGCCTTCTGACCATTTTTTAATTGTGCTATTTGCCTTTTTAATTGTCAAGTTGTAAGAGTTCTTTATGCATTCTGAATACAAGTTTTTCATCAGATATATCACTTAAACATATTTTTCTCATTCTGTGTTTTCTTTTTACTCTAGGGAAAATGTCCTTTTAAAGCACAAGCCTTCAATTTTGATGATGTCTAATTATTATTTTTTATGGTGGTCTCTGGTTTGGTGTCTTATCTAAGAAACCATCACCAAATCCAAGGTCACAAAGATTTACTCTTTTGTTTTCTGCTAAGATTGTTTTAGTTTTAGCTCTTACATTTAGTTCTATGATCTATTTTGAGTTAATTTTTTTGAATGGTGTCAGGAAGATGTCCAAATGAATTCTTTTCCATGTAGCTATTCAACTGTCCCAGCACCATTTGTTGAAGAAATTATGCTTTCTCAATTAAATTGGCATAAAAGCCTTGTCAATAATCAATTTATCATAGATGTATAAGTTTATTTCTGGATAGTCAATTCTATTCCATTGATCTGTAGGTCTATAACTGATGACAGTGTCACACTGTCTTGGTTAATATAACTTTATAGTAAGTTTCCAAATAGCAAAATGTGAGACCTCCAACTTTATTCTTCTCTATCAAGTTTATTTTGGTTTTTCTGGGTCCTTTGCACTTTCATAGGTAGGAATTCTATGATCAGCATGTCAGTGTCTGCAAAATACAGAGCTCAGACTTTGATAAAGAATGCACTGAATTTGTATATCAATTTGAAAAGTTATTGTCATTTTCATAATATTGAGTCTTCTGATTTTTGAAAATGCAATATCTTTCCATTTATGTAGGTCTTCTTTAAATTCTTTCAACAATGTTTTGTACTTTTCATTATAATGTCTTGTATTTCCTTTATTTAATTTATTCTGCAGTATTTTATTCTTTATGATGCTATTGCAAATGGATATTTTTTTTCATTTCAAGTGAATAGAAATACAATTGAACTTTCATTTTATGTTGTTTTGTATTCTACAAACTTTCTGATTTTTTAAATTAGTTCTAATAGCTTTGTGTGTGTGTGTGGTAGATTCCTTAGGATTTTCTATATACAGAGTCATGTCATTCACAAACAGTTTTACTTCTTTCTTTCCAATATGAATGCCTTTTATTTTCATTTTCTTGCCAGATTGTCCCAGCTAGGACTTCCACTATAATCTTGAATAAAAGTGTAGGGAGTGGACCTCATGTTTTGTTCATTGTCTTGGTGAGGTGAACCATCCAGTCTTTCACCATTAACTGTGATATGGGATGTAGGTTTTTGTGAATGCTGTTGTTATTTTCTATAAAAATTGAAATAGAATGTTTTTCAGCAGGTCATGCACTTTTTTTTTTCTTTTTCTTTTTTTTTATTTCAGCTCATCATGGGGGTACATAAGTTCAGGTTATATACATTGTCCATGTCCCGCCCATCCCCCTGAGTCAGAGCCTCAAGCCTGTCCATTCTCCAGACAGTGCGCCTGGCACTCACCATGTAGTCAATACCTCCATCCCCTCCCCCCACCCCCCACCTCCCGGAGTCAGCACCTTCAAGCATGACCATTCCCCAGACGGTGCGCAATGCACTCATCATGTAGGCATACACCCATGCCCCCCTCTCCCCGTCTCAGTCTGATATCCACTTGGTATCCTTCCCTGATGTGCATTTAGGTGATGATCAGGGAAACCAATTTTCTGGTGAGTACATGTGATGCTTATTTTTCCATTCTTTGGATACTTCACTTAATATAATGGGTTCCAATTCTCTCCAGGACAACCAAAGAGATGTCGTATCACTGTTATGTCTTAAAGCTGAGTAATACTCCATGGTATATGTATACCACAGTTTGCTGATCCATTTGTGGATTGATGGGCACTTGGGTTGTTTTCACATCTTTGCAATTGTCAATTGTGCTGCTATAAACATTCGGGTACAGGTGTCTTTGTTATAGAATGACTTTTGTTCGTCTGGGTATATGCCCAATAATGGGATTGCTGGATCGAATGGTAGGTCTACTTGAATCTGTTTAAGGTATCTCCATAATGCTTTCCACAGGGGTTGCACTAGTTTGCAGTGTGTGAGTGTTCCTGTCTCTCCGCATCCACGCCAACATGTGTTGTTTTGGGACTTTTTGATAAAGGCCATTCTCACTGGAGTTAAGTGATATCTCATTGTGGTTTTGATTTGCAATTTCCTGATGATTAGGGATGTTGAGCATGTTTTCATATGTTTGTTAGCCATTCTTATATCTTCTTTTGAAAAATTTCTATTCATGTCCTTTGCCCACTTTTTGATAGGGTTGTTTGATTTTTTCTTGCTGATTTTCCTGAGTTCTAAATAGATTCTTGTTATCAGACCTTTATCTGATGTGTAGTATGTGAAAATTTTTTCTCATTCTGTAGGCTGTCTGTTTATTTTCATGACTGTTTCTTTGGCTGTGCAGAAGCTTTTTAATTTAATCAGGTCCCACTCATTTATTTTTGTTGTTGCTGTGATTGCTTTAGGGGTTTTCTTCATAAATTCTTTGCCTAGACCAATGTCTGTAAGAGTCTTTCCTACATTTTCTTCTAGAATACTAATAGTTTCCCACCTAAGATTTAAGTCTGTTATCCACCGTGATTTGATTTTTGTGAGAGGTGAAAGCTGTGGGTCCTGTTTTAGTCTTCTACATGTGGCTATCCAGTTTTCCCAGTGCCATTTATTAAATAAGGATTTTTTCCCCAGAGTATGTTTTTGTCTGCTTTGTCAAAGATTAGATGGCTATATGAGGATGGTTTTATATTTGGATTTTCTGTTCTGTTCCATTGGTCTATGTCCCTGCACTTGTGCCAATACCAAGCAGTTTTAATAATCACAGCTTTGTAGTATGTTTGAAGTCTGGCAAATTAATACCTCCCACTTTGTTTTTGTTGCTTAAAATTGCTTTTGCTAAACGGGGTCTTCTCTGGTTCCACACAAAGCGTAAAATTATTCTTTCTATATCTGTGAAAAATGATGTTGGTAATTTAATAGGGATTGCATTGAATCTGTAGATAACTTTGGGCAATATAGTCATTTTAACAATGTTGATTCTTCCGATCCATGAGCATGGTATGGTTTTCCACCTATTTACATGTTCTGAGATCTCCTTCCTCAGTGTTTCGTAGTTCTCCCTATAGAGGTCCTTTACCTCTTTAGTTAAATATATTCCTAGGTATTTTATTTTTTTTGTTGCTATTTTGAAGGGTATTGAGTCCTTAATTTGGTTCTCCATTTGACTGTTATTGGCATATATGAATGCCTCTGATTTGTGTGTATTGATTTTGTATCCCGAGACTTTCCTGAATTCATTGATCAATTCCAGGAGTCTCTTGGTTGAATCCTTGGGGTTTTATAGATATAACATCATATCATCAGCAAAGAGTGAGAGTTTTATCTCTTCTTTCCCTATTTGGACTCCCTTGATTCTGCTCTCTTGCCTGATAGCTCTTGCAAGGACTTCCAATACTATGTTGAAAAGTAATGGGGACAGTGGGCAGCCTTGTCTGGTTCCAGTTCGAAGTGGGAATGCTTTCAATTTTCCCCCATTGAGTATGATGGTGGCTGTTGGTTTGTCACATACGGCTTGTATCATTTTTAGATAGGCCCCATCTATGCCTATTTTGTTAAGTTTTCTTATCATAAAAGGGTGTTGAATTTTGTCAAATGCTTTTTCTGCATCTATTGAGAGGATCACATGATCTTTATTTTTGCTTCTATTTATGTGGTGAATTACATTTATAGATTTGCGTATGTTAAACCATCCCTGCATCTCTGGGATGAAGCCCACTTGGTCGTAATGGATTATTTTTTTGATAAGCCCTGGATTCGATTTGCTAGGATTTTATTGAGAATTTTTGCATCTATATTCATAAGGGATATTGGTCTGTAGTTTTCTTTTTTTGTTGCATCCTTTCCTGGTTTTGGTATTAAAATTATGTTCGCTTGGTAGAATGTGTTGGGAAGAATTCCATCCTTCTCGATATTGGAGAAGAGTTTATGTAGGATGGGCACCAGTTCTTCTTTGTAGGTATGGTAAAATTCAGGTGTGAACCCATCTGGTCCAGGGCTTTTCTTTTTGGGAAGGTTTTTTATTGCTGTTTCGATTTCAGATCTAGATATTGGTCTATTCAGGAATTCTATTTCTTCCTGGTTGAGCCTGGGAAGGCTGTGTGTTTCTAAAAATTTGTCCATTTCCTCCTCATTTTCCAATTTGTGTGCATAAAGATTTTTATAAAATTCATAGATGATGTCACATGTCTCTGTGGCATTGGTCGTGATTTCTCCTTTCATGTTCCTGATGGAGGTTATTAGAGTTTTTTCTTTTCTGCTCTTGGTTAGCCTAGCCAGAGGTGTGTGAATCTTGTTTATGTTTTCAAAGAACCAACTTCTTGTTTTATCAATCTCCCTTATGGTTTGTTTATTGTCCTTTTCATTCATTTCTGATTTGATCTTAATAATTTCTCGCCTTCTGCTGAGTTTGGAATCGGTCTGTTCTTCCTTCTCCAGCTCTTTGAGTCTATTCATTAGATTGTCTATTTATAAGTTTTCTGTCTTTCTGACATAGGCATTTATGGAAATAAATTTTCCTCTCAGGACTGCTTTAGCTGTGTCCCACAGATTTTGATAAGTTGTGTCTCCATTGTCATTTAATTCAAAGAATCTTTTGATTTCCATCTTGATTTCTTCATTTATAAAATAATCGTTCAGGAGAAGGTTGTTTAGCTTCCATGCCTTTGAGTAGGAATGAGAATTTCTGTTAGGGTTCATTATTACTTTTATTCCGCTGTGATCTGAGAAGATGCATGGTATAATTTCTATTTTTTTTAATTTTTTAAGACATGGTTTATGTCCTAGGATATGGTCAATCTTGGAGAATGTCCCATGGGCTGATGAGAAGAAAGTATAGTCAGTGGATTTTGGGTAGAATGTCCTGTAGATGTCAGTCGGGCCCATTTGTTCTAGCATTCTATTTAAGTACATTATTTTTTTGTTTATTTTTTGTTTGGAGGACCTGTCCTGTACTGTCAGCGGTGTGTTAAAGTCTCCGACTATCAACGTGCTGTTATCTATCATTTTGTTCAAATCAAGTAGGGTTTGCTTTATGAATCTGGGTGCACCTAAGTTGGGTGCGTATATATTAAGTATAGTTATGTCTTCTTGTTGAATTGTACCCTTCACCAGTATATAGTAACAATCTTTGTCTTTCATTACTTTTATTGATTTAAAAACTAAGTTATCGGAGATTAAAACCGCCACGCCAGCTTTCTTTTGGCTTCCATTTGCTTGAAATATCGATTTCCACCCTTTTATTTTCAGTCTAAATGTATCCTTGCAGGTTAGATGAGTTTCCTGAAGAAAGCAGATACTTGGCTTGTATTTTTTTAACCATTGGGCCAGTCTATGTCTCTTGAGTGGGGAATTCAACCCATTCACATTTAATGAGAGAATTGATAAGTGAGACTGATTTCTGTTCCTCATGTTGGGTTGAATTTCATTATTCTGTTTTCTCACTTGAGCCATTGTGATAACTGGGTTTTTTTCTTCTCTTGACTAGTTTTATATTCGTGGGTCTTTCTTTTGCTGGTCCATGTGTAGCCCTGTTTTGAGTACTTCTTGGAGAGCTGGTCTTGTCTTGGTGAATTCTCTGAGTTTTTGTTCATCTGAGAATGTCTTAATTTCACCTTCATATAGAAAGCTGAGCTTAGCTGGGTATAAGATTCTAGGCTGGCATTATTTTGTTTCAGAAGAGTGAGAATGGGGCCCCAGTCTCTTCTTGCTTGTAAGGTTTCAGTTGAGAAATCTGGCGTAATTTGGATGGATTTTCCTTTTTATGTAACTTGCTTCTTTCTTTCTCCTAACAGCTCATAGAATGTCCTCTTTAGTGGAAATTTTGGTCAGTCTGATAACTGCATGATGTTGTGTCTTCCTATTTGGTATGAATCTCCCAGGGGTTCTTTGAGCTTCTTGAACCTGTATATCTAGAGTTTTGGCAAGGCCTGGGAAATTTTCCTCAATTATGTCTTCAAATAGCTTATCCAACCCTTGTTTATTGTCTTCTTCACCCTCAGGAATGCCAATAACTCTCACGTTAGGCTTCTTCACATAATCCCACATCTCTTGTAGACTCTGGTCTTTACTCTTATTTCTTTGCTCCATCTCTGTGACTGACTTATTTAATTGGAAAGTGTTATCTTCAATTTCTGAGATTCTTTCTTCTGTTTGATCTACCCTGCTCTTGAGACTTTCCACTGTGTTTTGTAGCTCCCTGAATAAATTCTTCATTTCCATGAGTTCAGTTTGATTTTTCTTCAATATTTCGATTTCTTTAGTAAATTTTTCTTCCAAGTCCTGGATCTTTTTTGTGGTAGCTTTGTGTTGGTTATCCATTTTTTTCTTGCATAATATTCAGCTTATTTATGATCCACGATTGAAATTCTTCCTGTGACATATTGCTATTTTGAGTTTGGTTTGTGTCAATTGGTGGAGAACTAGTAATCTTCTTTGATGGCAAGGTTTCAGCTTGATTCTTTATACTCCCAGAGTTCTTTTGCTGAGGTCTTCCCATCTGGATCAATCTTTAGGTCCCTTCTTTCAGCTAGCTTTAGGCTGGACAGAGGCACGCCATCCGTGGATCTTGGGCTGTGCAGTAGCCCAGCTAAGCTGCCTCCTCTGTCGCTAGGGGGAGCCCTTTGCATGTTGTTCAGGATGTTGCTACCTCCGCTGGGGGGCTGCTCCTGTTGGGTCCAGCCCCAGAGAATTAATTTGGCCCGAAACTGGTTTGAGAGTCCTGTTACTGGGCTGATTTAATTGCAGATGGAAAGTGACTTTTTCCTTGCCTCTTCCTCTCCCGAGGTGGTTTCTGCCTCTCTCTGCAGGAAAGACCATGGCTAGGGGGAGGGGGGATGCCCACATCCACCCAGTGCAGCGGCTACTGCAGCTCCCAGGGGCCACGGTCCGCCCGCCCCAATGTCCGCAAGGTCCACGCGCCACTCCCTGGCGACCAGGGAAGCACTCAGTGTTCACGCAAAAGCGGAGCTCCTAGTGGGGTCCACTGACTAGGGGATGGAGCCTCCCAGTTCCCAGTCCCTCCGCAGCGGCTAAACTGTGGACCCCGACAACGGTGGCTGCCCGCCTGCTAGTCGCTGGTGCTGGGGGTGAATGTTCAGGGTCTGGCAGGGGCCGGAGAAGCTGGGATTGAGGGAGCCCAGCCGCCCGCATAAAGGAGACAGTTCGGCGTCCCCCAGGTGTCTTTTGCTGCAGCCCAGTGCGAGCCCTCTCCTGCAGGTTGCAGTCCGCCCACAGGGCTCCGGGGTCCGAAATGCCCCCCACTATTGTCTCCTCTCCACAGAGCCCTGCGTCTCCCATGATGATTCTGCTCCGGCTTCAGGCAGATCCCTGATTGAGTGGGAGTGGAGGTCAGTGGGGAAACAGGCCACTTTCCTGTGGGGCTGAACCCCCCTCACTCGCTGGTGAGGCGGGTACAGCCGTCCCACGCTCCCCTCTCGATTGTCCGTCCCGCACTCTCCAGATTTTCATGATCTGATTTCCTGTTCACCTCAGTCTTTTCTTGCTCTCCGTGTCCCACGCTGATTCTCCATGGATTCACACCTCTGTTCTTGTGGGGGTGCGATCCTCTAGCATTGTGGCAGGCTGAGATCCATGCCTTCCTCTCCAGGAGCACGAATCTAGGAGGTCACCACCACTCCGCCATCTCTCAACTCCTCCAGGTCATGCATTTTTAATATTAACTTGTAACCTATTTTCTAACATCAAGCTGACCTTTGAGAAATCTTGTCAAAACCAAAGTTAAAATGGAATTTTGAAGTTATTATGTTTCCCCTCAGGAAAGAGGTTTTTTGTTATTGTTTTTTGTTTCTTTTCCTTAAGCAAGGGATTTCATAAAAGGATTTAGAGAGGCATCACAAACTCAAATGCCTTCATGGGTCAACCAGGCACAGAAATATACAAAGAGTTCAAAACAGTAGTGTTGTGATTTGGAAAATGCATGTTCTGTGAAAGACTCTAAATTCAAATTTATTTCTTAAAATTTGTATTCCCATAACAAAATACAGCTACTGGAGTACATCTGCTTATACCAAGAAATTTACAGCTCTTTTTCTAGATAGATAGGAGACCATGGCAGACAAATCCAGAGTGATGAAAGAATAGTTTTAGAATGGTTAGAATGAAATTCCCATACCATGACTTTATATCTTGAATTTAAAGTTACACCTCTCCCTCCCTCCCTCTCTCTCTCTCTCTCTCTCTCTCTCTCTCTCTCTCTATATATATATATATATATATATATATATATGCATAACCACTTCAATAATAAAGCTTGGTATAAACCCTAAGCTTTTAGTAAAAATATATTATACACAACAGTCACGTGTTAATGGTGCTTTAATATATAAAATAATAAAAGCATGGACTGTTGTATCAGTTCCATCACTTAGTGAGTGCCAAAAATGAGAAAGACCCAACGTGGAGGTATCATTGGAAAATGGGTTCAAATAGGCAAGAGAAAAGCAGGCTTCAGTGAACTGGCTAAAGAGAGGATGTGGGACAAACACCTTTGCCCCAAAACAGCTTCAAGAACGATGGCCCAGCTAGAGAGGAAATATAAGAGCAAAATTCTGCTAATATGCAGGATGGTATTTGACCCATTTTATTTCAGTATTTTAAAAATGCGGTGCCCAAATTATTACCTGCATTGAAGACACACAAGTTACGTTACTATACTAAAGGTAACTAGGAATCATTTTAAAATTTGGAAGGAACTAATTTATGATACAATGTTCTAGGAATTTAGTGTAACTACTGTGCATATTGTGTACACATTACTATAAACTATGCTTTAGTCGTATCTCTAATGCAGATATTTTTCCTAATTTTAAGCTTATTTTATCCCTGAGTTCACAACCTTGTATTTCTAAGCTATTAGATATTTAAAAAATTGTTTTAAACCAAATGTAATTCTGAAATATATATAATATTAATAACATTACATTGTAAATAATGGGTTTTGAGTTATTTAAAGTGCTAAGACTTTCTTTGTATAAAATAATAACTCAATGGTTTTATATACTAGATATTTAATATACAAGGCAAAATTCAAGTTTACTACAGGATCCAAAATGATAAAAACACTTAATCATTAGTGTTTCTTTAAATATTTGTATATTATATTGTACTTGCATTATACCATTTGAAATGAAATGCACTTACTAATTAATTTCCTTTTGACTATTCATCTACTATACTTCATTACCACTATTGGAAACATACATTTGAAGATGTGATAGCTAAAAATTACTTAATCTACACTTGTTGTGAGATTTGTAAGCCACAGAAGAGTTGTTTTCACCCCTAAAATTCTGATTACTTAACACTAAATTTGGGATCTTTTGTTTCTCACTTCTGATTTCTCCTCAATAAGAAACTCACATCCTTCCTAGATGTGGAGTTCAAGTTGAGTGACAGACAATGTTATCCATTGAGTTCTTGTCTAGAGCTACTATGTGTATATTTCTGAAGCAGTGAAAGTAGTCAAGGTACTCACTAAAGGGGAGTCTATCCTGGATCAGTGATTGATACACTAGCTATCAGTACTTCATGAAAATTTTTCTTTCATGTTCATTGCTATGAGTGATTTCTCTGATATAACAAAAACATAAAGATATAAAGGAAGCTGTGAATAGCTAAAGTAAGAGACATAAGGTGAGACAGACAGCCCTTGTCTCATATCCTTAATTACTTACTTAGTACATGCTTCCCTATGGGCTGATACTCAACAACTATAAGCCTTAGTCACCTAATATGTAAAATAGATATACTATCATTTATTCTGCAGAAGAGTTGAGAGGATTACAAGTAAGACATGGGAATTTCCTAGACGTTCAATTAAAGTAATCAGAGCAGTCTTTGAGTGGACAGGAACTAGGGAGTACTAATGCCCACTCTTATACCATGAAGCAAAAATTAAGATAGTTCTATCTGATATTTATTTACATTCCCCATATTTCTGGGATTTCAGGTTCTTTGACTGCTAACATAGATGAGGAACAAGTAAGGAACTGGGATACCTGGGTGAAAGGACTTGAATTTTGTTTTGTAGTTTGTGTAGTGAGACAGTAAATACCTAAGTCAAGTTTTCTTCTTCTTTCCTCATAAAATTGCAGAGGAGAATGGTGGCAGGAAACCATTCCTCAGTGACTGAGTTCATCCTGGCTGGGCTAACAGAGAAACCAGAGCTCCAGCTGCCCCTCTTCCTCCTCTTCCTGGGAATCTACATAGCCACAGTGGTGGGGAACCTGGGCATGATCACACTGATTGGGCTCAGTGCTCGCCTGCACACCCCCATGTACTATTTCCTCAACAGTCTGTCCTTCATTGATCTCTGCCATTCTTCTGTTGTTACCCCCAAAATGCTGACAAATTTTTTGTCAGAGAGGAACATCATCTCCTACCCAGCATGCATGACTCAGCTTTACTTCTTCCTTGTTTTTGTTATATCAGAATGCCATATGTTGGCTGCAATGGCATATGATCGCTATGTTGCCATCTGCAATCCACTGCTTTATAATGTCATCATGTCTTATCAGGTCTGTTCCTGGATAGTAGTTGGAGTTTATTTCATGGGCTTGGTTGGTGCCACAGCTCATACAGTCTGCATGCTAAGAGTGCTTTTCTGTAAGACTGATACTATTAACCACTACTTCTGTGACCTTTTCCCACTACTGGAGCTCTCCTGTTCTAGTACTTTTATCAATGAAGCAGTAGTTCTATGCTTCAGTGCATTCAATATCCTCTTTCCCAGCCTGGCAATCCTTGCCTCCTACATCTTCATCATTGCCAGCATCCTCCGCATTCGCTCCACTGAAGGCAGGTCCAAAGCCTTCAGCACGTGCAGCTCCCACATCTCGGCTGTTGCTGTCTTCTTTGGATCTGCAGCATTCATGTACCTGCAACCATCATCTGTCAGCTCCATGGATCAAGGGAAAGTGTCTTCTGTGTTTTACAGTATTGTGGTGCCCATGCTGAATCCCCTCATCTATAGCCTGAGGAATAAAGATGTCAAAGTAGCCCTAAATAAGTTCCTTGAAAAAAAGATATTTTCTGTAAAACAGTGTATTTTCCTTTAGCAAAAATTTATAACTTCTGGAGAAGATTTGGAAAGAAAACCGTGCAGAGATAGCAAAGCATGTCCACAAGTAATGACATTGCTGCTAGTGCTTGATATTTGGAAGAAAGGTGCCAAGAGTAGAACTAGATTCATAGGATCAGGAACATGGGGGCAGCACCATTTCTGGGACACCCAAAAGTCCATCTACCCCAGAGTAACCTGTATGACCTCTAAATATTTTTTTTTTAAATCTTCGAAGGCCTCCATGTATGTAATCACACTTTGTATGTATGGAATATGGCATTTTCTAGAGATGTCTTATTTGTCTTAATTCAGGGAATAAATACATGTCATCAGTATCCTTTGATATTTTCAATACTCTGTGTATCTGGCCTTTTCTACTAAGTGTATAAGCAAACATTTGTGAATGAGATATCCAAAATAAATAATTTTAACCACTTAGAATACACAAAATTCAATCCCAAATTCCTACTAAGTGCATAGAACTACATTAAGGAATATGGAGCCATATGATGGGTAATAAGACAGTTCCTACCTAGAAGGAGACACTAGTGGAAGAAATGGAAATTAATAAACAGGACTGAATACAGAATGTGTATTTTTACATATGTTTATGCAACATCCTTTGTTCCACACTTTGAGGACTTTGCTACCACCTCGATTTTCCTGAAAATCCTATACTTATTCTCCCTTATCCCAAAGGTGGGTGGATAACACTTTTCCACCTCCATTATAGAATCTCAGATGTAGAATTGACTTTCTTTTACTAGCATGATCATATGGGTTATTTATTCACTTGGAAAAGTTAAAATTGGAAAATTGTTTTCTGACTAATGACAAGTACCCCTCTTATCCCCAAAATCACTATATATTCTGGGGAAAAAACTGATATTTTTTAAGGGGGGAAGGAGACTTTTAACCAGTTAATTTCTTCTTCTCCCCTTCACCAAATTAAACTCCTACTGATGCTCTTGAGAACAAAAACCAAAAGTCTGGTTTGTCCTCTTGGGAGGTGGTCATTCCCATGAATAAGTCTTAGTAGCTATTGGTGGAATCTATCCATTCATTGGTCAGCTCCCACATCTTCTCTTGCTGGTAGTAGGAATATATAGATTTTTTTCTCATTTCTCCCTAGAATAGCTCCTAAGATTCTTGGAGACTAGATATTTCAGTATTATTTTATACCAACTTTTAGATAACAGGGCATGGTTGTGTTCTTTGATGCCTCTGAGCTTGAAAGCCTTCAAAAAAGCTGTATTTTTTGTTGTTGCTGCGATTGCCTTAGGGGTTTTCTTCATAAGTTCTTTGCCTAGACCAATGTCTGTAAGAGTCTTTCCTTCATTTTCTTCTAGAATTCTAATTGTTTCCCATTTAAGGTTTAAATCTGTTATCCACCGTGATTTGATTTTTGTGAGAGGTGAAATCTGTGGGTCCTGTTTCAGTCTTCTACATGTGGCTATCCAGTTTTCCCAGCACCATTTATTGAATAGGGACTCTTGTCCCCAGAGTATGTTTTTGTCTATTTTGTCAAAGATTAGATGGCTATATGAGGATGGTTTTATATTTGGGTTTTCTGTTCTGTTCCACTGGTCTGTGTCCCTGCCCTTGTGCCAATACCAAGCAGTTTTAAGAACCACAGCTTTGTAGTATAGTTTGAAGTCTGGCAAATCAATACCTCCCATTTTGTTTTTATTGCTTAAGATTGCTTTTGCTATACGGGGTCTTCTCTGATTCCATACAAAGTGTATAATTATTTTTTCTAAATCTGTGAAAAATGATGTTGGTATTTTAATAGGAATTGCATTGAATCTATAGATTACTTTGGGTAGTATAGACATTTTAATGATGTTAATTCTTCCAATCCATGAGCATGGTATGGATTTCCACTTATTTACGTGTTCTGCAATTTCCTTCCTTAGCGTTTCATAGTTCTCTTTATAGAGGTCCTTTACCTCTTTAGTTAAATATATTCCTAGATATTTTATTTTCTTTGTTGCTATTTTGAAAGGTATTGAGTCCTTAATTTGGTTCTCCGATTGAATGGTATTGGCATATATGAATGCCTCTGATTTGTGTGTATTGACTTTGTAACCTGAGACATTACTGAATTCGTTAATTAATTCCAGGAGTCTCTTGGTTGAGTCCTTGGGGTTTTCCAGATACAACATCATGTCATCAGCGAAGAGTGAGAGTTTGATCTCTTCTGTCCCTATTTGGACACCTTTGATTCTGCTCTCTTGTCTGATAGCTCTCGCAAGGACTTCCAATACTATGTTGAAAAGTAATGGGGACAGTGGGCAGCCTTGTCTGGTTCCAGTTCTGAGTGGGAATGCTTTCAGTTTTTCCCCATTCAGTATGATGTTGGCTGTGGGTTTGTCATATATGGCTTGTATTATTTTTAGGTAGGTCCCATTTATGCCTATGTTGTTAAGTGTTTTTATCATAAAAGGGTGTTGAATTTTGTCAAATGCTTTTTCTGCATCTATTGAAAGGATCATATGGTCTTTATTTTTGCTTCTATTTAGGTGGTTAATTACATTTATAGATTTTCGTATGTTGAACCACCCCTGCATCTCTGGGATGAAGCCTACTTGGTCATGATGAATTATTTTTTTAATCAGCACTTGGATACGATTTGCTAGGATTTTATTGAGAATTTTTGCATCTACGTTCATGAGAGAAATTGGTCTGTAGTTTTCTTTTTTTGTTGCATCCTTTCCTGGTTTTGGTATTAATGTTATATTGGCTTGGTAGAATGTGTTGGGGAGAATTCCATCCTTCTCAATATTGAAGAATAGTTTATGTAGGATGGGCACCAGTTCATCTTTGTATGTATGGTAAAATTCAGGTGTGAACCCATCTGGACCAGGGCTTTTCTTTTTGGGAAGGTTTTTTATTGCTGTTTCAATTTCAGTTGTTGATATTGGTCTATTCAGGAATTCTAAACCTGTACCTGAATGTTTATAGCAGCACAATTTACAATCGCAAAGATGTGGAAACAACCCAAGTGCCCATCGATCCACGAATGGATTAGTAAACTGTGGTATATGTATACCATGGAGTACTACTCAGCTATAAGAAATAACGATGATACGACATCTCTTTGGTTCTCCTGGAGAGAGCTGGAACCCATTATACTAAGTGAAGTATCCAAAGAATGGAAAAACAAGCATCACATGTACTCACCAGAAAACTGGTTTCCCTGATCATCACCTAAATGTACATCAGGGAAGGATACCAATTGGATATCAGACTGGGATGGGGGGTGGGGGGAGGGGATGGGTGTATGCCTACATGATGAGTGCGTTGCACACCCTCTGGGGAATGGTCATGCTTGAAGGTGCAGGCCCGGGGAGGTGGGGGGGGGAGGGGATGGAGGTATGACTACATGATGAGTGCCAGGCGCACTGTCTGGAGAATGAGAATGGACGCGCTTGGGACTCTGACTCGGGGGGATGGGTGGGACATGGAAAATGTATATAACCTAAACTTATGTACCCCCATGATGAGCTGAAATTAAAAAAAAAAATGTTATAAAAAAAAAAAGCTGTATTAAGGAAATAAGCATGGACATATCCAAATAACATCATGTTCTTCACTGTTTATTCTATTACATCATAGGACTACTTAGTTTGCTTTAGTCCAGCATGAGAATTTACACTTGGTTAAATTCCATCTGTAAAATCATCTATCTTATTTAACAAGCACAAAACAGTAATTGCTTTGTCATCGGCTTCAAATACGTGGCATGAGCACCTCAATGTGATGTCTCCTTCATCTCACCATAAAATTAAAACTTGCAATGAGAGGAGGTTACTCCCCTTTTTGAAAACTACAGGAGACTTCCTTCTTGACTTTCTATGTACTGATCAGTCCTTACCATAATACGCCATCATTTTATCCTACAAAAATATCTATATGTATGTGTACCTATAATATATGTGTATATGATACGTATATGTGTGTATGCTTATGTGTAAGCATGTGTATGCTTATGTGTCATAAACCAATACCCATATGTATTGCTTAGATACAAGGTTTATGTGTATGTGTGTTTTACTTTTATTACTGTAGGCACTAAACAAACAACATCTAATTTTTCTCATCCTGATAGATGATAGATAGAAATGACTATTTATTATGTTTTTCTGTTTCCAAGCATTTATTTATGTATTAAAACTATTAAAAAGAGTTCAGAAGGATAAAAATATATGAACCATCTCTACAGATTCTGAGAACTGGTGGAAGATATGCTATTAAATTATTAGGATAGATATCCTACAGATTACAAAATGGAGATGGAATACTACCACAAGAAAACAAGAGAAAGACCTTGAACATGATGACTTATTACAAATGGGAGAAACATAGAAATACATACGACTTATCAAGTGCTATTACAAAAGAATACATGTAATCAAATAGTGTAACAATTGAAAAGAACATGAAAAGTAAATATATTCTATCACTAGGCACTATGATAAACTTGGATAATGTTCTCAGATTTCATTTTTCTGATACAATTATACATTAATTTACAAAAGGAAACAGTTCCTCATGTACAATTTGAATTTTCAGAAACAATGAGCATGTCACAAAAGCAGAATTTAGACAGAATCATGTTTACCTTCTGCGTTAGCTATGATTAGGCTTCACTGTGCATCACACAGCACAGACACATGCACACATGCACATACACACATACACCATGGTGCCTTAAACTAGATTATGGTTCAGGTGTGGTACAGTGACTCATTATAGACATAAGCTTCTTTCACATAGTTGCTCTATGGATTAAAACATGAACTACTCATCTTTGAGCTCCAATAATGGCTGCAGATCCACCCTTCACTCAGCAACCAGACACAAATATATGGAAAGAGGAAAGAATGTCCTCTAATTTGAAGAGCACTGCCTGGAAGCGATAAACCTCATGTCCCCATATATCCTCTTGGTAAGGATTTACTCACACAGACAAACCCCACTGCAAGAAGGATTGAGAAATGCCACAGTTGTCTTTATAACCATGTGCTGAACTAAAATTCAGGACATTTATTATTGAGGAGAAAAAGGATAATAAATATTAGGAATAGCTAACAGTTTCTTCCACACTTTCCAATATTTGTAGTCAGTCATAGATGATTCCATGTTGCCATTGCTAATGTTTAATATTTGGGTTTAGCACTGTATTTAAGAATAGTGGTGATTAGAATATAACAAAATGTATAATGCCTAAATAAAATATATTAATATTTTGATAACTATAAAAATCTCCTAGAAAGCTGTATGTGGTTTCTAGGTGAAGTAGTTCCTCTCTCTCAACAATTCTGGGTTCACAGCATAAGAAAAGAAATAACCAAGACCGGAGTAGAACTAAATGAAATTAGTAATAAAAGAACTGTACACAGGATCAATAAAACAAAAAGTTGGTTCTTTGAAAAGATAAACAAAACTGATATGCCTCTTGCGAGATTAAGTGGAAGCAGAAAAGAAAGGACACTAATAAGCTCAATCAGAAATGAAAAAGGAGAAATTACAACTGATACCACAGAAATACAAAACATAACCTTGGAATACTACAAAAACCTCTATGCACATGAACTTGAAAACGTGGAGGAAATGCAAAAATTCTTAGAAACACACAGCCCCTCCAGGCTCAAGCAGGAAGATATAGAATTCTTAAACAGAACAATATCAAGTAACGAACTTGAAGCAATAATAAAAAACCTTCAAAAAAAAAACTCCTGAAAGACTGGATGGCTTCACGCCTGAATTCTACCAGACTTACAAAGAAGAACTGGTGTCTATCCTGCAGAACTTATTCCACAACATCAAGAAGGAAGGAATACTTCCCAACACATTTTATGAATGTAACATCACTCTACTACCAAAGCCAGGAAAGGACTCAACAAAAAAAAAAAGAAAATTTTTATTTATGTGTTGAATTGCATTTATAGATTTGCTTATGTTGAACCAAACTTGCATCTCTGGGATAAAACCCATATGACTCCCTCAGTAGAGGCAGAAAAGCAGTTGACAAATTCAGCACACTTTTATAATAAAATATCTTAACAAAATAGGTACAGATGGGACATTCCTTAAAATTGTTAAGGCCATATATGATAAACCACAGCCAACATCATACTGAACAAGGAAAAACTGAAAATATTTCTGCTTACAACTGGAACCAGATAAGGCTCCCCACTATCTTCACTGCTATTCAACATAGTGCTGGAAGTCCTTCCCAGAGCAATCAGACAAGAGGGGAGTTAAGGGTGTCCAAATGGGGGCAGAAGAGGTCAAATTCTCACTCTTTGCTGACTATATGATATTATATATAGAAAATTCCAAGGGTTCAACCAAGAGACTCCTGGAATTGATAAATGAATTCAGTAAAGTCTCAGGATACAAAATCAATGCACACAAATCAGTGGCATTCATATATGCCCATAACAGCCAAGCCAAAAATCAAACCAAACACTCAATACCTTTCATAATAGCATTAAAGAAAATTAAATACTTAGGAATATATTTAATGAAGGAGATGAAAGACCTATATAGGGAGAACTACGAAACACTGAGAAAAGAAACTGCAGAAGATATAAACAGATGGAAAACCCTACCATCCTCATGAATTGGTAGAATCAAAGTTGTTAAAATGTCCATGCTACCTAAAGTGAGCTACAGAGTTAATGCAGTCCCTATCGAAATACCACCATCATTCTTTATAGATCTAGAAAAAATAATTCTATGCTTCATATGGAACCAGCAAAGACCTCCTCTAGCCAAAGCAATATTAAGAAAAAAGAACAAATTGGGAGGCATCAGTCTACCAGACTTCAAGCTTTACTACTAGGCTATAGTAACCAAAACAGCATGGTATTGACACAAGAACAGAGATATACACCTTTGAAACAGGACTGAGAACCGAGATATAAAACCATCCTCACATTGTCATCTAATCTTCAACAAAGCAGACAAAAACATACATTGGGGAAAAGAATCTCTATTCAATAAATTGTGCTGGGAAACCTGGATAACCACATGGAGAAGATTGAAACTGGAGCCCCACCTCTGACCTCTCACAAAAATCAGCTCATGGTGGTTAACAGACTTATACCTAAGGCATGCAACCTTAAGAATTCTGTAAGAGAAAGTTGGGGAGACTCTTTTAGACATTTGCCGAGGCAAAAAGTTTATGAAGAAGACCCCAAAGCAACCACAGCAGCAACAAAAATAAATAAATGGGACCCGATCAAATTAAAAAGCTTCTGCACAGCCAAGGAAATTATCATCAGACCGAATAGATAGTCTACTAATGGGAGAAAATATTTGCATGCTACACATCTGATAAAGGGCTGATAACAAGAATCTATATAGAGCTTAAGAAGATTAACAAGAAAAAATCAAACAACTCCATCAAAAAGCAGGCAAAGGACACGAACAGAAACTTTTCAAAAGAAGACAGAATAATGGCCAGCAAACATATAAAAAAGTGCTCAACATCTCCAATCATTAGGGAAATGGAAATCAAAACCACAATGAGATATCACCTAACTCCACTGAGAATGGCTTTTATCAAAAATTCCCCAAACAACAAATGCTGGTGTGGATGTGGAGAGACTGGAACACTCATACACTGCTGGTGGGACTACAAATTAGTACAACCCCTGTGGAAACTAATTTGGAGATATCTCAAAGAGCTAAAAATAGAAATATTATTTGATCCCACAATCCCACTACAAGGCATCTACCCAAAGAAAAAAAAAGACATTCTATAATAAATATATTTGCACTCAAATGTTTATGGCAGCACAATTCACAACTGCAAAGATGTGGAAACAACCCAAGTGCCCATCAATACATGAGTGGATTAATAAAACGAGGTATATGTATATCATGGAATACTACTCAGCTACAAAAAACAATGGTGAAACTAGCACCTCTTACATTATGCTGGATAGAGCTTGAGTTCATCCTTCGAAGTGAGGTATAAGAAGAATGGATCCACATGTATTCGCCATGAAATTGGTACTAAGTGATCAACACTAAGGTGCTCACATGGTAGTAATATTTATTGGGTGCCAGTTAGGTGGTGGTGGAGGTGGGTAAACTCACAACTAACTAATTGGTGCGGAGCACACTGTATGGGGGAAGGGCACACTTGTAGCCCTGGCCTGGGCGAGGCAAAGGCATTGTATGTGACCACAATATTTGCACGCCCATACTATTCTGAAATAAATTAAACTAAAAAAAGAAAATACAGTCATTTCCTTCTGAGAGGAGCTCAACGGACCTCTTTTCTCTTGCTCAGATCCATCGCGGAATGGAGGCGGTGAGGAGGGAGCGGGCAGCTGAGGAAGGCACCCGGACCAGGACGCGGTGGCGGCGTTGGCAGCGGTGGCGAAGCAGGAGCGCCTCAGCCCGGAAGCCGCCTGCGGCCCGGGCGGTCCCGACTTCTCTGGCGGTAACTCGTCCCCGCTGGCAGGCCAGCCGGGCCGCCCCGGCCACCGCGGACACCCAGCCCGAGGAGTTACCGGTCCCCAGCCAAAAAGACAAACAAGTTGTCAGGGAGACGAAGCGAATCTCCTTGGAGTAAGAGAAGCCGAGGTCCCCCCACCCAACAGTCAGAGGGAAGCAGGAACTGGAGGCTCGTCCCGGAGAGGCCGTGAGGCTAGGCAGGACCGGGGACCGTCAGGACAGGAACACAGCAGAGCGAGCAACGGCGACCGAGACACACGCCGGGCTGTTCCCACCAAAGGGGAACCTCCAAGGAGAGGCCTGGCGGTGGGCAGGTTCAGGGACCCATTCGAGACATTTAGAAGCTACAGGCTCAAGAAGAAGAGAGGGAGTTTTATAATGCCAGACACGGGGAGCATCGCCAGAAGGACGAAGTTAGTGGCAGTGGTAATGAGGCTCAGGAGTTGGTCCTCGGCCTGGTGGCAACAACAAAGGAAAAGAGGTGCCCGCTAAAGACAAAACAAGCTTTGAACCTTCTGGGGCACTTCTGAGGACACCAACACTTTCCGGGGTGTAGTCATTAAATACCGTGAGCCCCGAGAAGCACGTATCCCCCCAAACGGTGGCATGTCTACCCACTTGAAAATGATGAGGCGCTTCCAATAAGGTACATACATGGACACGGTGCGCACCTGGGTCGACTGCGCCGCGTTGCAGGCGTTCCAGTTGATCGTCCATCCTGTGCAAAGCAGCAGGCCGTCTTTCAGTACCGGCTTGCGGAATGTACTCGTGCTGACGGCACAGTCGAAGAGTGAAACCCTACATCATGGACCTTGGCTCGGGCAATGGAACCTTCTTAAACAACAAACGTAGTGAGCCACAGAAGTACTATGAACTTAAAGAAAAGGACGTACTCAAGTTTGGGTTCAGTAGCAGAGAATACTTCCTGCTCCATGAGTCGTCAGACACTTCTGAAACAGACAGGAAAGAAGATGAGGATATGAGGAGGAGGAGGAAGTGTGACAGCTAGCAAACAAAGAACCTAAATTATTGAGACACCTTTTCCTTCTTGGAAGGCTTTGACTCAGCACTGTGGGGCTCTCTGTAATGCCTCTAACTGCCTTGAGTCTTTCCTCTGTTGCTCACCAGCTTATGTTACAATTTATGAACACTGACTTATGTTTCCTTGAACTGTTTTCTGGGGCACGTCAGCCACGTGCCTGGGGGCATTTGTTTTCAGAACAGTCTCACCAATTATAGCACATCCCTGTTTTAACATAAGTGTTGGTGCTTTCAAAACTACTGCCTAGGAAACTGTAAACCCTTGGTTAAGGCGGAATTGTGACTTGTTCTCTTTGTACAGTTAATTTTATTTATATAGTTGTTAAGCTTTGTGGACCAGGTGTTTTTGTTTTGGGGGCAAACCCCTGAGCAGAGAATCTTACTAAGCTTTGGTTATCACCGAAACAGTCTCCACTATATGTCAAAGCTTTGACCTGGTTGAGCTCTTGAGTCATTAAGTTGATTTTGCACTTAGTTTTTTGGGGTTGGAATTTACTACAGCCAATAAACATTATTGACTGTTTAACTTAAACAGATGCTTTATAGCACCTGCTTAAGCCTACAGACTGTACAGAAGGATCATGGTGACTACCACTGGGTGCTGATTTAACGTCACAGAAGAGTGAAATGGCTTGTGGATCTGTTCTCCACGAGAGAATTCCTGATTTCTCCATGGAGCATGTACATAACAATTTTGATCATATTAACTGTTCTTCAATTTTATGTTTTTACTCAAATGTTATCTCCCTTTTTCTTTGAGAAATACACTGTCACTTATATGGCAGGATCCTTATGTTATTCTAACAACAGGTGTATATAACTAAAGGAAGTTGTTTTGTTTACATATTTCTAAACATTTCATCTTTAAAAAAAATCGTTCAGAGGTTGTATTTACCTTCCCAAGGCTGGAAAGTAGGGGAATTCCCCAGTTTCCTAATTTTCCATCAGAGGAATATGTGTAAGTAGAAAAGTATTGACTACTGACATATAGTATGTATGTATGTACATATATAAATTGTGTGTTAAAAAGCTGATACTGATTTTCATATGACAATGTTAGGCAAAGTCCTCCCTGCATTTGAAGAGAAGGAGGTCATTTATATGTATGTTTGGGATAGAAAATAAAATTTGTAAGTATAAAAAAAAGAAAATACCGGCCAATATGCCTTATGAATATAGATGCAAGAATTCTCAATAAAATCCTACCAAATCGAATTCAGCTGCTCATCAAAAAAATAATCAATCATGATCTATTGGACTTTATCCCAGAGATGTAGGGATGGTTCAACACATGCAAATCAAAACCACAATGAGACATCAGTTAACTATAGTGAGTATGGCTTGTATCAAAAAGTTCTAAGACAGCAAATGTTGGCATGGATGCAGAGAGTTAGAAACACTCATACACTGCTGGTGGCGCTGCAAACTACTACAACTTCTATGGAAAGTAGTATGGAGATACCTCAAAGAGCCACAAGTAGAACTACCATTTGATCCAGCAATCCCACTACAGGGCATCCATCCAAAAGAAAAAAAGACATTCTACAATAAAGACATCTGTACTCAAATGTTTACGGAAGCACAATTCACAATTGCAAAGATGTGGAAACAACCCAAGTGCCCATCAATACATGAATGGATTTATAAAATGTGGTATATGTATATCATGGAGTACTACTCAGCCACAAGAAACAATGGTGAAGTAGCACCTCTTGTATTATCCTGGATGGACTTGGAGCCCATTCTACTAAGTGAAGTATGACAAGAATGGGAAAACAAGCACCACATGTACATCAAATTGGCATTGATTGATCAACACTTATATGCACATATGGTAGTAACAGATATCAGGTGTCAGGCAGGTAGGAGGTGGAAGGAAAGGGTGGGTATGCTCACACCTAATGGGTGCAGTGCACACTGTCTGGGGGATGGGCACACTTGTAGCTCTGACTCGGGTAGTGCAAAGGCAATATATGTAACCTAAATGTTTATATCCTCGTAATATTATGAAATTTAAAAATAAATAATTAATTAAAAATTGCAATTCTGGGTTTATGCCTATGGCCTTGTGTTTATTCATCCTGCTTTCCCATCCTAAAATAGCTTCTTAACTCAATCATGCCTTTCCAAATTTACACACCTTTCAATGACGAACACAAGTGTTTCATTTCAATGCATTTCTCACTACTCCAGGTTATAATCAGGCACACTTCTGGTTCTTCACATATGCTATAGAATTATGATGTCTTCTTTGGTAATTCTTATTGTTAATGAACACTTATGGGAATTATATCTATTGCAATTGTCAAATTCTTGAGAACAAAAGATTGTGATTTGATGGTATCATATTTCTTATTCTAATGTTTGATGATTATTGATGAGCCACATTTTTCACAGTTTATGAATTATTCTGTTACTAAGTTTTCACCCTTTTAACAATATATAAAAATAATTAAAAAATAAATAAACCTGAACATATAATAATTTAAAGCATTTCAAAGTAAATTAAGAAAATATATTTCATTTATCTCAAAAATGATATAACATTTAATGAATAGTGAATAAAGCATAAAATATAATTTTACTTCCAAATAGTTTACCCTTTATGAAGTACAAAAATAATCTCTACGACACATAATTTTCATTGTTCCTCAACATTTCTCTTTTGTTTTCAGAAGAGATAAGGTCATCCTCTTTCTTTTTAGGCTTGTTAAGAACTCCTCATGGATCTTTGGCAATATCTACCAAATTCAGTCTTTGGATGAATTCGGCCCCCAAGTTAAAATATTTCAAGCATTACTGTTTTATGAATATATGGGGACTGTCTGGAAAGTATCCAGCCATTGTTAATACTATTTTTTATCTTACATGACTGGATGCTTTCCAGACATCCCTCATATCATAATGTCTAAATACAGTTAGTAAAGGCAAATGAAAATAAAAACTTTCAAATCTTAGACATTGGTTGCTCTTCCTGATTTTTTATTTTTCTCCTTGTGACAAATCACTTTAGACAATTCCTTTAGTATATGTCTTAAAAATTTCCTGAGATTTTGAATTTTTAAAAGTCCTGTCATTAAACACACTAGGGCTGTAACATTGTCTCTCACATTCTTGTTTGTAATCTATAACCTACAAAAACAATGAAACACACCTATGTGACAATATTAAACACTTGAGAATCAATGGGGTAAAAGGGAAATTCTAATTGTTTCTTTTCCCAAGGGTTGATACTTGTGGGATAAAATTCAAGTGGGAGGTCATTATCCTTACTTGTTCTTAATCAGACTGTTAGTATCTATACCCAGCACATAAAATCATCATATTAACCAACATTTGCCAAGGGCTGAATGGCCTTGGGTATCAGCTTCATCAGAGATCAGGATCAATGACTCAAAATAATTGGCAAGAAGACTTTTGGGCTAGGACCTCCTCACATTATCAGAACCATTTTTCCCTCCAGATAAATGAGAAGAAAATGTGCGGCACCGAGCTCTCTGGGAAGAAGGAAGGGTATGTCTGAATCCTAGTTTTTGAACTTTAAAATCTTGGCGTCTTCTATTCTAGTCTCTCTCCCAGTGCAAAGGGAGATGCACATGGCTATTTATCTGTCTCTACCTGTTCTCATTCTAATATTCATACTCCCTGATAAGCACAGGTTTTCTTGTCATCTCTCTGTCTCCTGCAGTATAAAATTATGGCAAACACTTCTTTGTTTACTCATTTCAGCTCAGGGATTCTGAGGGCTTTGTTCAGTTATTTTGAATTGAAGTATTCACTTATCTCTAAACTTCTTTCAGCAGTTTTACTGAAAACGTATTTATTGAGACTTATTTTATGCAAGGTGCTGTGCCAAGAACTATACTGAATTTACAGTCTAGTATAGAAGAAAAACCAGTAAATAATTTATAATAATTAATACAGAATTAAGAAAGTGCCACATATAAGCAAAACAAACATATTCATGAGCACAGAGAAAATGGTGTTATTAACTAGGGCTGCACTATTAAGGCCCTTATCTAAAGAGTCTTAACTGTTAAATAGGATTTCATAGATGTGATTGAAGACAAGAAGTAAAGGAACATGATGAGTTAAAACTGAGAGCCTATCAAACGTCTTTTTATGGAAGAGACAAATCATGTAACACTTGAACATCTAGATATAAACGTCATGCACCATATATATTTTTACTGCATTAGCTAAATATCCTCGGGTATTTCAGGCATTTTTCAAATGACAAGATAACTATTAATAAATCATTTTTTTAATTATCCAGTTTTTGTATATGCCACATAAAATACTGTACCCCAGACTGAAAACACTGATCCAACTGCTGCTTGAATGTTAAGACAACAAATTTCCCTTTTCTTGAATCTAATTTTTTTTTTACAAATGCAAACTAACGTCTTTTTTTGAAAAAGCATCTCACACTATTGGCTAGTATTGAATTTAGGCTAAAATTTCTAATCACATTTTGCATGTGCTCCACTAATCCACATGTCCATTATCTTTAAATTCCATAGAGAGCGCATGCAAAATACATGATTATAGAAAGTGAACAGTATAGAAAATGTCTAGCGTTTCTCTTCCAAAAGCCTTCTCATTTTTTGAGAATATGAGTAGTTCTCTGACTTCCACCAATTAAACCATGAAGTACAATTAACAAAGACCAATCATAGTCCTCTGCTCCCCTGGATAGAGCGGTGTAATACATGACCTAAATTTAGGTCATTATATTACTCCTTTGGGATTATTCAAATTAAAACAAGGGAAGCCAGACCCCTCACTTTTGGAAAAGCTGTTGAGATCTAAGGATGCAGCTTGCCAGGCAGCTATGTTCCTGCTGTGAGGGATAGCAGACCCACAGAGCAGCAATTTCAGGCAGAAAGATACAGGTCATTGCCACGTTCTCTAGCTGGTTTTAGTTGGAATTCTAGTAAAGAAAATAACTTAGACTAATTTAAATACTTTTAAAGACTTATGACTTCTATGTTAATAAATTTTAGAAAGCATTTTCTTCTCTTCCTTATTCTGAGAAAAATGAAAATTTAATCATTATGCCATTTGAAATGCATGATATTTATACATTCTACAGAATATGGGAGGAAGAAGAGGAGCCCTCAGAAATAACATTAGTAAACTTCCTTCTAACTGAGGTAGAAAATCCAAAAGTTGATGTGTTCTCTTGATAGGTCATGAACTATTTTAATTTCAAGGTCCTTGATGTCTATAATTCCTCCTTGGGTCAACCAGGATCATCAGTTGTCTCAGAGTAGCAGGAGAGGCTCAGGAGACCCCTACATCATGTATCTCCTCTGATGAGGGATAAAATATCTCATGAGCTCCTCAGAATTTCTCTCTCTCTCTCTCTCACACACACACACAAACCAAACACACGAACATACAAATACACTCATGACAACACATTCTTTTTTTCTTTTCAACTTAGTACCTGGAGACAGAATAATGGACCTTGGAAACCATTCCTCAGTGACTGAGTTCATCCTGGCTGGGCTCTCAGAGCAGCCAGAGCTCCAGCTGCCCCTCTTCCTCCTCCTCCTGGGAATCTACATGGCCACAGTGGTGGGGAACCTGGGCATGATCACACTGATTGGGCTCAGTGCTCACCTGCACACCCCCATGTACTATTTCCTCAGCAGTCTGTCCTTCATTGATCTCTGCCATTCCACTGTCATTACCCCCAAAATGCTGGTGAACTTTGTGACAGAGAAGAACATCATCTATTCTGAATGCATAACTCAGCTCTATTTCTTCCTTGTTTTTGCCATTGCAGAGTGTCACATGTTGGCTGCAATGGCATATGACCGCTATGTTGCCATCTGTAGACCCTTGCTTTACAATGTCATCATGTCTTATCACCTCTGCTTCTGGCTCATAATGGGAGTTTATATTTTGGGTATCATTGGATCAACAATTCATACAAGCTTTATGTTGAGACTCTCTTTGTGCAAGACCAATGTGATTAACCATTATTTCTGTGATCTCTTTCCACTCTTGGAGCTGTCCTGCTCCAGCACCTACATCAGTGAATTACTGGTTCTGATCCTGAGTGCATTTAACATCCTGACTCCCGTCTTAACCATCTTTGCCTCCTACATCTTCATCATTGCCAGCACCCTCCGCATTCGCTCCACTGAGGGCAGGTGCAAAGCCTTCCGCACTTGCAGCTCCCACATCTCCGCTGTTGCTGTCTTCTTTGGATCTGCAGCATTCATGTACCTTCAGCCGTCATCAGTCAGCTCCATGGACCAAGGGAAAGTCTCCTCTGTGTTTTATACTACTGTCGTGCCCATGCTGAACCCCCTGATTTACAGCCTGAGAAATAAGGATGTCAAATTTGCCCTGAAGAAAATTCTGGACAGGAAATTGTGCTCATGAATAGGATTTAATGTCATGTTGTCACATAAAAACAGACCTTTGGTCTGATTGGATATGTAATTTTTTAGGTACAATGTTTAAATTTTTGGAAGTTCCGTGATGCTTTCCTATGTAACAGATCTCAAAAATTCCCCTCTACAGGGGATGGGATCAGCCTCTCCTAAGCCAATGGGACTAGGTATGGGTGAGAGATGATTCCCTAAAAGAAAACCAAGGTGTTCTTAGCACAATAATAGGGCGCTGGTGCTGGACATGCAAGAACACAGATGTCCTCTCCCTCACGAGCTGTTATTAGGATTACAGAAACTCGTGTGCCAAGTGCTCAGCACAGTGCTTCTGTCTGGCAGACGCTCCTCTCCTTTCTTCCCTCCTCTGGAAAATAGGAATTGTGGCTCACCAAATCCAAGCCAACTGCTTCCTTGCTCATGAGGGGAAGCTGAGGAAGGCCTAGAGAGGGGAAGGGACTTGTCCAAAGTGCCACAGACCACATCCTCTGACTCTGAAACAAGATCCCAGTTAATGTCTTTGTGGATAACTTCAAATCCCCTACTAAGCAAGGGAGTTATCTTTATACTTGCACAGAGTAGAAGGGAAAATGCAAAGCCTTTAAGACCCAGGGGAAATGTGTGCCACTATTTTGGGCTCCCAGGCTGTGCAACAGGCTGTGGACTGGCAGATCTGGGCAAAGTGCCCAGTCCAGATCCCCACACACCACATCATAAAGTCAGCCATCTCCTCTGGGGACTGGGCACTCGGGGTGCAGAGAGATCCAATCTTTTCCAGTGTAGGCAAGATGGCTCTTCTCTTATTTCCTGCTCACTCTGTAAGAGTAGAAGTGTATCCTTCAGGACCAAAGTTGGTCAAGTGACCTGTTTTGATGTTTAGAGTCATCAAAACAGAGCCTTTCAACTTGGCTCTAACTCAGTTCCAAAATTCCTGGCCTTGGGCAGTTAGTCTGACTTCTCCACTCCACTCTGCATGCTGTGAAACTTATCTATTTAAAGGAAGGTGAACAAGAATGGCAATCTAGAGCTGGAATGACAAGACCTGCCCCCCTCCACCCACCCTTAAGTAAAGTGTTTGGTGTTCACACTGCTGGTGCAAGTGTAAATGGATATTACCTGCCTGGAGGGCAATTTGGAACCAAATGTTGAGAACTTAAAAAATGTACAGTTCTACTATTTCATATCTTAGGAATTTTTCCTGGGAAAATAACCATGGATATCACTAAAATATGCATAAAGATGTTCATCGCAGGATTGTGTATAGTAGGAAAAGATTGAAAATAATCCGAATGTCTAACTATAGGGGATTGGTTAAATAAACTATGGTATATTGAAAAAAAATTTCCTTCTAGTCCACTTCTTTTGAAACTATATTGCAGTAACTATGGAGAAACACTAAGAATAAAATCAAATGACTCCTCAGGTTCAAAGGAGCGCTGGCTTTACTTTTTAATAATAATAATACAAACAATAACAAGAGCAACAATGATAATGATGACGATGATGATGGCGTGTGCTAGGTCCCTTCTAGGCATTTTATGCACCTTACTTCCAACCAGGCCTGAGACCAGGGTGAGCCAAGTAAAGCATCTTGGGGACAGGATTTAAGGGAGACAGGGGGCCAAAAAACTCAATCATCAAAACAAATAACATTTTAATGCAGTGCTCGGAAAAAAAAATCAAAATGAGTCCCCCCAAATCTTCCACGAAGACGACTTATTTAAAAATCAACATTTTAAATCTAGGCAGGATCTGACTCTGCCTGTGTACTCGCCTCCTCTCTGCCTCCCCTGTCCCTGCCCTCCTTCCAGGACTCCCCACAACAGCTCTCCCCACAACAGCTCAACAGCTCAACAAGGTGGGGACTACCCATTCCCATTTGTTTTGTTTTGTTTTTAGGAGAAGGAGCCGAGGCTCTGAGACGTTCCGACGACCTGCGCAAGGTCACCCGGCTGGGGGAGGAGGAGACAGCCGGATTGCGGCAGCCCACCCTGCTCGGCCCGACTCCGGCCCAGGAGGGCCCCCGGGGAGGGGAGGAGTCCCGCGGGTACCTCTGGCTTTTGAACTCCTTCAAGATCTCCAGGAAGCCGCTGTAGGTGGCGGGATCGCCGCCAAAGCGGATCTTCACCTGGTCCAGGTAGGTGAGGGCGTCCTCCACCCGTGAGGAGGCGGAGGGTCCCGGCGGGCCAGGGGTCGCGGGAGGAGCGGACGGCAGGGGCAGCTGGGGTCCCTGGCGGGGAGGGGACGGGCCGGGCCTGCGGAAGGCCGAGGTGAGTGGTGGGGGGTCCGCGGCAGCGCGGAGGGGAGGCCGAGGCGGGGCCGGGGCCCGGGTGAGGGGCGCCCGCCCACTGGGTCAGAGGACCGGATCCCTGCGGGAGGGCGGGGATGCCACCCACGTGCACCGGCAGCTTCTTGTGGCCCGCGGAGCCCGAGCGACCCTAGCGGGCGCCGCTCAATCCCCGGCCCGTGGGGCCGCCGCCGCCAGCGTGCGCCATGTTGGAAGTCAGAGCTGCGACCCGACCCGCCCCCGCCCGAGGGCCGACCGCGCACGCGCATGGCCCGCCCCCGTGGGTGGGTCCCGGTGACGTCAGAGAACAGGGCGGGGCTCTTAGAAGGACGCCTTAGAGCCTCGACTGGAATCCTAACTGGTGATTGATGTAGCAAGGGGGTGGTGGGCAAACCCAAACCTGCCGCCTGCTTGTGTCCCGCCCCTCAAGCTCAGAGTGATTTTTACAAGTTTACATGGTTGGGGGAAAAATCCAAAGAAGAATATTTTGTGACGTGTGAAAATTCTATGAAATTTGCATTTCAGTGTTCCTAAATAAAGTTTTATTGGCACGCAGACACGCCCATTCGTTTACCTGGCTGCTCTTGCTCTAAGGAGGCAGAGTGAGTAGCTGTGAAAGATCCAAAGACCTGCAGAGCCCGATGTGTTTGCCATCTGGCCTTTTATGGGGTATGTTTATGCATCTCTGTTTTGAGGAGTTAATATGACAATGGGAGTGTGTACACACGGCACCCTAATACAGGCCCCTGCGCAGTGACTTTTTGCTAAATGGCCTTTGACTTAGTCCCACTCCTCCTAGCTCTACTTCCCAGCTTTGACACCATTACTTCCCAACTGGACCAGTTCAGGAGCCTGGTACTTTCCCAGCCCTGGTACTTTCAAGAACTCACAGCATTCCACCACTGCTTCCAAACCTCCAAGGCCATCCTATTTCTTAGGAGATGAAATCTAAGCACCTACATTGCAGCCCATCAGACTTTGCCCTTCTGAACCTTTTCTTGCAGGATTTTCTACACAAGCGAACTGCCCTGTATTCATGCAGAACCTCCTGTTCCAGGCTGGTGGCTTCCTGGCCTCAAACACGTATGTGAAGATGTGCAGGAAAGTTGAGACTAAATCAGCATTGAGGGCATCATTTACCCGGAACTATGCTAGGCGTTGGGAATAGAATGATGAAAACTAACATGAACTTGGAACTCAGAACTTTTAGTCTTACTAGAGATAGACAGGAATCAAATAATCACACAAATGTAAAGTTTCAAGTGTAACATATGCTTCAAACGGAAGGTAAAAATGTAACGGTTACTAAATTCCTGTTACTATGGCTGTGTAACAAACCAGCCCAAGATTCAGTAGCTTCAGATGACAGCAACAACATTTATTTCAGTCTCCAATCTGCAACTGGGGCAGGCTTGGCATAAATAGCTTATCCCTGGTGGCTTTGCTGTCAGCTGGGGTGACTCATAAGGCTGGGGGCTGGAATCACTGGAATCCTGGAATCACGCACATGTCTGTCATTTGCTCCTGGCTGTAGGCTGAGACCCTTCCTGGAGCTGTTGCCTGGAACATACACATGTGGCCCCCTCCCCACCTGACAGGCACGCTGGGCTTCCTCATAACATGGCTGCTAGGTTCCAAGAACAATCGTCCTGAGAGTGAGTTAGCCAGGTGAAAATCATATTGCCCTTTCTTTTTTTGTTTGTTTGTTTATAGAGATGGGGGTCTCATCGTCTTGCCCAGGTCAGCCTTGAACTCCTGGACTCAAGTGGTCCTCCCACCTCAGCCTCGCAAGGAGCTTGGACTACAGACACACACCACTGTGCCTGGTTCCCGTATTATTTTTTCTGGCCCAGCCTCGGAAGTCACACAGAATCATTTCCATTGCATTCTTTCCATAACCTGCCACCTAGGGAACTTAACCCAGACCAGGACGGGATGGAGGAGGCTTCCCAGAGGAGGTGACATTCTAGCTGAGGTCTGAAGTTTGTATAGGTATTTGCCATAAGAAAATTCATAAGCAGCTGTGACTGTTTATGGTAGGAGGGAGCATAGCACATTTGAAGAACTTAAAGAGAGAGAGAAAAAAAAGACTAGTTTCCCAGACTGCAGAGAGGGAAGGAAAGGAAAAGAGTGCAGGATAATCGTGAGCAACCAGGAGGGGCAGACCACGCAGCACCTTATGGGAGGGACTTAAGGCTTTGGAGCTTAGCGTTAGTGCTGGTGGAAACAGCGCTTGGGTTTTGAGTTAAGGAGCTGCACGATCGGGTTTGCATTTGAAAGTGATCACTCTGGCGGCTCTGCAGGGAAGCGATTGGAGGGCACCCAGGGAAGGTGTAGGGAGGCGGTTTCATCATTTAGGCAAAGGACAATGGAGGCTGAGACCAGGATGGGAGCAGTAGAGAGAAGGCAGTGGAAGGGAGAGATATTTAGAAGGTAAAACATCGAGGATTCACGGCTCCTAGCCCAGAAAGGGATATTCCTGTACAATTAGCAGTGAAGGCAGCCTGAACCCTTTGTGGCCACCAGAATCTGGACAGCCCATTTCACATCAAAGCCTCCTGTCTTTGAGGGCCAACAGGATTGTCACACAATCCCCGCTCCCTCCATGGAGTGTGGATTCTATTCAAATTGTAAGGATCACTTTCAGTTTTTTCTCAAACAGTCAGGTAAAGCCTTCACTCATTAAGGGAACAGCCCACCTGGGGCATGCGTGTGCATGTGTGAGCATGTATAAATAATACACATACATTTTTAAATTCTTTCTTTCTTTATTTGTTTTTTTGTTTTGTTTTGTTTTTAGAGACAAAGTCTCACTTTGTTGCCCAGACTGGAAATTCTTATTTTTATCAAACATAAAAAGTTGCTACATTTTTTTTCTTTACTATTCTCACCTACACAGATTAAATTGGAAAGAGTTGACAATTTAGATAGACCAGCTTTGGAATGCAGATTTCTTTACCATTTGTCAAATGGAATGGCTTTAAGGCAAGGTTCTTAGGTAGGTCTTTCATGGGATAGTATTTTGGCAAGGTTAAAAAGACAAGATGAGGCCAGGTGCAGTGGCTCATACCTGTAATTTTAGTACTCTAGAAGGCTGAGGCAGGAGTTCAGGAACTCCCGACTGAGGTGAGGAGTTTAAGACCAGCCTGAGCAACAGTGAGACCCTATCTCTACTAAAAAATAGAAAAAATTATCCAGGTGTGGTGGCATGCTCCTGTAGTCCCAGCTACTTGGGAGGCTGAGGCAGGAGGATCACTTGAGCCCAGGAGTTTGAGGTTGCTGTGAGCTATGATGATGCCACTGCACTCTAGCCAGGGTAACAGAGCAAGACTCTGTCTCAAAACAAACAAACAAACAAAAAAAAAAAAACACAAAATCAAAAGATCCTATTTTGGATTAATCTCATCTTCCCAGTGGCAAATTTTATGATCCAATTCTCTGAAACCCAGAATCATGTGTTATGGTGGCAAAATTCTAAGGTGGCTCCCAAGATGCCCACTCCCCAGTAGTCATGCCTCTGAATGCCCTACTCTGGAGCTGTGAACAGGACTTGGGACTATGATGGAAGTCACTCCTGTGATCAGGTTACCCGAGCTGGCAAAGGGGAGGCATCTTATATTTAAGATGCCAAATGAGTTGGTTTTGAGTTAATCAGAGGGGAGATTGCTCTGGGTGAGCCTGACTTCATCAGGGACATCATTTAAAAGATAATTTGAGTCAGGTACTAGTACCTGTAGTCCCAGCTACTCGGGAGGCTGAGATGGGAGGATCACTAGAGGCCAGGAGTTCAAGACCAGCTTAGGCAATGTATTGAGACCCTGTCTCTAAAAAAAAAAAAAAAAACAGTCTGAGGTCAGAAACTGGAAGTGCCAGAGAAATGCAATCCTCCTAGCCTTGAAAAAGGAACTAGCTGTTTTTAAAAACTGCCTATGGAGAGGGGCAGCTGAGGTCCACACTCCTCCTGCTTGGAGGAACTCAGTTCTGCCAACAGTCTGAATGACCTTGGATGAAGTCTCTGAGTGTCTCAATGAGAACCCAATCCGGCTGACACCTTGTGAGGCCCCAAACAAAGAATCGAGTTCCACCATACTCAGACTCCTGATCCACAGAAATTATAAGATAATAAGTGGATGTTATTTTAAGCTGCTAAATTTGTGTTAATTTGTTTTGCAGCAATAGAGAATGAATACAGCTACGACATATCCTTGTCAAAAATGTCTACCCTGTGATAAGGACGTGTCAATGCAGGTTCATCCCTTGTGACAACTGTACCACTCTGGTGAGGGATGTTCACAACAGGGGAGTGTGCATATTTGTGGGGTCAGGGGGCATACAGGAAACTTGTGTACATTCCATTCAATTTTGCTATAAACCTAAAACTGCTCAAAACATAAAATAAAATTTAAGCCAGGTGTGTTGGCATGCACCTGTAATCCCAGCTACTTGGAACACTGAGGTGGGAGGGTGACATGAGCCTCACGAGTTCAAGGCCAGCCTGGGCAACATAGCAAGACCTCATGTCTTAAAAAAAAAAAAAAACCTAAAATCTATTAAAAGGATTTTTACCCTAAATCTAGTCAGGCCTTAAGACCAAGGGTTGGCACAATTTTTTTTTGATAAAGGGACAGATTGTAAATATTTTTGGCTTTGGGGCCATACGTTCTTTATCACAATGACTCAACCCTGCTATTGTGGCATGGATGCAGTTGCAGGCAATACCTAAATAAATAGGCATGGTTGTGTTGCAGTAAAACTCTATTTACAAAAATAGACCAGGCATGGTGGCACATGTCTGTAATCCCAGCACTTTAGAAGGCCAAGGGGGGAAGGATCCCTTGAGGCCAGGAGTTCAAGACCAACCTGGGCAACATAGCAAGACCCCCCATCTCTAAAAATTTTTTTAAATTAGCTAGTCTTGGTAGCCTGCACCTGTAGTCCCAGCTACTCAAGAGGCTGAGGCAGGAGGATCACTTGAGCCCAGGAGTTCGAGGCTGCAGTGAGTTACAGTGATGCCACTGCACTCCAGCTTTGGTGGCAACACGAGACCCTGTCTCCAAAAAAAAAAAAATGGTGGCAGGCTGTAGATTGTCGTCCCCTGTTCTAGAATATGTGAGGAGGGTGGGGCAAGTTCCCAAAAGTGCAGGATCAGATCTCAACTTTATATAAAATGTTGACATTTTCTTCATCATTCAGTTTTAAATTCATTTGATTTTTTTAAAAACTTATAATAAATTCCTAATAAATAATAAGTGTTCATTCATTGTCCTCATATTGCAACTTTGCTATAGGTTTGAACATTTTCATAAAGGAAAAAGTTGAGATGAGGAGATAATTATAAAGTCTCTAGAATTACTTTTCTTTTTTTAGAGGTGGGGTCTTGCTATATTGGCCCAGCTGATCTCAAACTCCTGGCCTCAAACAATCCTCCCACCTCAGCCTCCAAAGTAGTCCCAAGGGACTATAGGTTTGAGCCACCATGCCCAGCCAGAGTCTCTAGGATCCAACATAAATCCATTCTTGCTGAAACTAGATGGGCTGGTATATCAATTGCCCTGGGAGAGTTCAGTTTATTTCTGTTGTCCAGGAGTAATTGTTAAAAGTGTTCTAGTTTGGGTGACACATTATGTGGTTATGTTTAGCTACAAGAGTATAGAGTAGGGATTGAAATAACCATGTTCCCATCCTGCCTGTGCCATGGCTGGGAGACCTTAGGCCAACCAATCCTCCTTAAAGCACAGTGGTTGTCAAACATTCAGAACAAGCAAACTCTCAAATGAAAACTCACTGTAAAATCCCCTATGTAAGAAATAATTTGGAGTAGCATTTTATTAGTAAAAATTTATTTATGATGTTCATATTAGGATTTACATACCAAGCAATTGATTCTCACTGAGGCTGTTGAGATGGATGGACACAGAAATTTTAAACCAGAAGTTGTAGGTGAAATGTTCTTCTATCTCTCAGCATCCACTTTGTTTCTGCTTTGGGTAAATCTCTGACTCACCGAGAAGCTGTGGAAAAGAGTAGCTTTTTTTCTTTTATTTCTTTCTTTTTTTTTTCTAACAGACACAGGGTCTTGCTACGTCACTGAGACTAGAGTACAGTGGCGCCATCATAGCTCACTGTAAATCAAACTCCTGGGCTCAAATGATCCTCCTGCCTCAGTCTCCCAAGTAGCTGGGACTACAAGCATGTGCCACTATGCAACACTAATTTTTTTAACTTTTTGTAGAGACAGGAGGATCTTGCTATGCTGCCCAGGCTGGTCTTGAACTCCTGATCTCAAGCAATCCTCCCCCATCAGCCTCCCAGTGTGCTAGGATTATAGGTGTGAGCCACTGCGCTCAGCCAAGTAGGTATTTTATTCTAGGCCTCTCTTCGTAACCTAAGTGGCCTCTTAAACGGAGATGGTGGGAAAATCCTAAATTAGTCATCTCCAACACCTTAAAACCAGCTTTGCAATGTATCTGAGCATGCACATAAAATTACAGTTTAAAATATTTTTTAATGGAATTTAATGCTAATGTTTGCAGAACTCCCAAAGCCCACCTTGGAACACTGGTTTGGGAGGCAAATGAATGAGCTAGACAACAGGGTCTCATTGAGCTCAAAAGCTTCTGTTTCTAAGGTTGCTTTTCCTGAAACTCTGTCTGGAGTTCAACAAAGAGGAGAAGGAGCAGCACCTTTAAGATTTGGACTCTCCTATCATTATAGCAAAAGCCCTGGAAGCAAGTGGGAATTTTAGAAAGCAGTGGGCAAAGAAAAAAGATCCATATATATGGAATGAAAACAGTTCGACTGTTGAACTTGCACAAGGCAGATGGTCCAAAAGCGAAGCAGAGATATGTCAGCAGCTCTTTCTGTCAACTTCCAAGAGCCTCCAGTTTTTAAGATTAAAAAAGCATCTTTGTCCTGAAAGTTTGGAAGTCAGGGAAGAGGGATAGGAGAACTATAACCTGGTTATTGTTTTAATGCCAGCTTGAATCATGAAGTCAGCTCCTGAACCAAAGGAACACAGGCCACATACACCTGTACATATAAATTTGAGCCAATTGCCCACTTTAAAACATGGGAATGTTTTTGCATAAAAGTCTGCATTTCTGGCTTTGCTTATGACAACAGGAAGATCTGACAATGGGCTGTTTTGTCATGTTGATTCTGGGCTACTGTCAGGGTGCCTGTGCCCACCCTAGACACAACCTGTGCCCTCCATGTGTCCAGAGCCTCCATCCCTTCCTGCTGCTCACCTAGGTGCATGGAAGTCATCTGGATGACTCACTAGCCTCTGGGAGCATTTGAGGGTGCCACCTGTGGAATAGATGGTCGTGCTTCCAAGACTAAAATTAGAATAAGTTGGTCCAACAAGGATTCGGGCAAAAGGCTCCTGGTCCTTAGAGCTCTTGCACCTTGGGCCTGTGACCTGGAGCAAATCTCAGCTACCTCTGCAAGGCTTTGTTTCACCATCTGTAAAATGGATGCAGAAACTCCTGCCCTCCCTAAAGTATGGGCTGTGATGATCAGATGACAGCACCAGGTGCGTTATAGACTGATCCGCATAAGTGGTTTGGTCTGTCTCACACTCATCCATCCCCCTTTTACCTGGGACCAGCGCTCCAGTTTGCCTCCCAGAAATATTCTCTTCCATTCTCAGACTACATGATTGGCTGGTGTCATCTCCAACCTCAGCCCCAGTGGTGGACATTGGGTCCATCCAGCCAATCAGAGTGCTACATTCTCCCAGAGATAATCACTGGTTCAGAGTATGAATCAACTGAGGCCAATAGAGGTGAGGCCAGGCCTTTGGTTCAAACTGTGGGAAAGGGAAGCCCTCTTTTCTGTTAAACTTGGAGAAAGCAGCATGTTGGCCACCATGTTGCTAACCTGGGGGTGGAAGATCTGAGACTAAAACCAACAATGAGGAAAGAAGAATAGAAAGATGGGAAGAGATGATATCTGGGTCAAATAATCTGAGGCCTTGGGTCCAGCTATACACCAGCAAATACATTCTCTTCACTTCAACCAGATTAAATGAGACTAACTCATTGGAGACCCATGCCCCCACAGGGGGTTTCTACACAATCAGGCAGACTTGTGAGCGTTTGTTTGATTTGAATTCATTTCCCTGGGTACTTTCTGATCCCAGGTCCTGGGGTGCTCCTGCAGCTGCAGCCAGCTCTTCTGTCTGCCTGGATTTGACCATCCACACTGCCTTCTTGAAGTTTTTGAGAGCGTCTTGCTGCGAGGCTCTTGATGAAGGGCACTGGAAACGCTCTCGGATGAGATAACCGTGTCTGGTGGGGGCAATGAAGCCATTGGAGGTTGGGATGATTCTGTTCACCACAGCATGGACAAACTGGACAGCCAGCAGGGTGCCTGTGGGGGTGAAGAGCAGGGCACAAATGAGAAAACTGGGGTGCACAGGTCCAATCCTACACATCCTAGAGTTGGCTGCATGGGGTCAAATTTTGGCTCTACCCCTGACTAAGTTAGGTATGACATTGAGAGGGACTCTTAGAGTCCTTCTTGCTTTATCTGCAAAATGAGAATGATAACAGAACCTACATGCCCCAGGGAATTTTGAAGATTTAAAGACATCATACTTCTAAGGTGCTAAATATAGGATTTTGACCCACACTGAGCTTAGTAAATATTATTGTTGGAGGAAGAAGAAAAAGAGGTTGTCAACATGCCCAGGATGAGATTTTAAGGCCACAATTCTCAGACCTCATCTACTGAGCCATCTGTGACTTTTTTTTTTACCAGATATCTTTACTACAATGTATTAGACTACAATGTATTCAACCACAATGTATTAGATTAATGTAATAGATTATAATGTGTCAGATTACAATGTATTAGGCTCTACCTAATACTCTTAGCTGGTAACTTGCTTTGTGACCTAGAACAAGTCCACTTCTCCATTTGTCGAAAGAAGATAGCAATAATACTTATCCCCCCAGGGTCATCAGGGTTCAGAGAGGTAATAAATGATGAGAGTGTTCTCTATAGGAGACAGTGCAAATAAATGACAAAGGTGAGCACCAGAATCAGGTAGATGAGCTTCAAACCTCAGCCTACCAGTTACTCACCGCGTGACCTTGGGCAAGTCACCTAGCCTCTCAGAGCCTCAATTTTTGCTCTGTAAAATGGGGGTGACTGTTGAATTAAATGATTCAGGGATTATACCAAGTATACAATATAACTCTTGCTCATATGACGTTGGTGTAATATTGAACAGACCACGCAACAAGGGGGATTTCAAAGTGGTTGATCTTAAAACAGGCTGCCCCTAACATTTATAGGGCCTGGGGCAAAAGAATACATTGAGATCCACATCCTATAAGGCAAAATATGGAAACGCTGCAAAGGTAGTGAATAAACTATTAAGCAAAATGCTCTCTATCCTCCTACATTGATGAAGGTATCTTCAGAACCACCTGGAAGGCTGGGATTAGATTGAGAATTCTTGGGCTCTTAAGAGTTTAGTACTGGCATATAGTGATGTGGGAGAACCAGTACCTGCTGTTTGTGACTTGTTCCCACTTTTCCCAGTTTTATCCCACACTGTAGGGCCCTCACATATATAGATATGAACCCTCCACTCCAGCTCAGACATCTGAACTCTACCCACTCCACCCCATGGCTACCTCCTGAGCATAGGGGTGCACACAGCAGGGACACTGTCTACCCTCAGAAGGATGACCCGGTGGAAGAAGCCTGTGTGTGCCCTAAAGAGGGCTTGAGGCCATGTGGGGAGGGTGTTCGGGAGTTCCACGGCATCGGTCTAGGAGAGAGGTTGTGAACCCATCCCCTTGGCTTGAAGACACCTCCCTAAGCTGAGGAACCCAGCTAGATGAGTACAAAACAGGGCACTCTAATACCCAGGACTGAGGACAGAGCCCTCTCTCTCCAGATCAAAGCTCAGCCCTGCCCTAAAAGCAAAACAACTTACCATCCGACACGCTCCAGACAATTATGGAGCGATCCTTTAAGCCTGCAAAGATGTACTTGTCATCCTTGGAGAAGCAAGCGCATTGGACCCCTCTGCAGTAAGAGCTCTGTTGAAAACAGACAATGGGATCCTGATTCCAGACTGAAAGACACCCAGGAGATCCGCTCCAAGGAGCCAGCCTTTTTATTTTTTATTTTTTTTTTGAGACAGAGTCTCACTGTTGCCCCTGGTAGAGTGCAAGTGGCGTCATGGTAGCTCACTGCAACCTCAAACTCCTGGGTTCAAATAATCCTCCTGCCTCAGCCTCTTCAGTAGCTGGAACTACAGGCACCCACCACCATGCCTAGCTAATTTTTCTATTTTTTTGTAGAGATGGGGTCTCACTCTTGCTCAGGCTGGTCTTGAATTCCTGACCTCAAATGATCCTCCTGCCTTGGCCTCCCAGAGTGCTAGGATTGCAGGCATGAGCCACCATGCCTGGCCAGGAGCCAGCCTTTGAAGCAGCCCGCAGGGGAAGGATCAAGTGAAACCTGGAGAGATGGGTAACACAGCATTCCCAGGAGCAAGACACACCTCCATGGAGATTGGATTGAAAGGTTTAGAGCCAGTTTGCACTGGAGGGTGGGAATCATGCAATTCAACTTCTTAAATGACTTTGGTTATACAAACATTAGCTACGATTGTATTTAATTAAAAGCTGTGTGCTTAAATAAATAAATAAAAACTATGTGCTAAATGTAGTGTGGCATCGCAGATTACACCTAGAACAGAAGAAGGCAATGAGCTGAAAAACTGGTAAGATTCTAAATAAAGTCTATAGTTTAGTTGATAGTATTGTTCCCATATTAATTTCTTAGCTTTAACAACAACACTCTAGTTACATAAGATGTTAACTTTAGGGAAGGTGGGTGAAGAAGGTACTTTGTACTATTTTTTCAACTTTTCTGTAAATCTAAAATTATTCTACAATTAAGCTGATTTAAAAACAAAGCTGTGTGTATTTAACTGTTGTGTTGAAATTTCCCATCTCAGCAAGGCAAAATACTTACATCCCAGTCTCAGTAGTGGCTTCATAAAAGCAAATAAGTCAGGTGGGACAAATATCTTTTGATATGACACTATAAATATGTGTTCTCTCTCTCTCTTTTTAAGAGACAGAAACACACTGTGGCTCAGGCTGGAGTGCAGTGGCTCATAGCTCACTGAGTAGCTAGGACTATAGATGCATACCACCAGACCTTGCTAATTTTTCTTAAAAAAATTTTATAGAGAGGGGGTCTTGCTACATTGCCCAGGCTGATCTCAAATTCCTGGCCTCAAACAATGCTCTTGCCTTGGCCTCCCAAGTAGCTGGGATTACAGACATGAGCCACTACGCCCCATCATTCTGTTCTCTTTGTTATGATATCATCTCTCTATGTTTATTAATTATTTTTACATCTTGCAACCTAACACATGACCTCAGTTCTCCATCTGAAAAATGGGAACAATAACACCCACCCTACAAGACTGTTGTAAGGATTAAATTACATAATAATAGTATGACATATATTATATATTATATTGCATCCATATATAAATATATAATATATAACATGTAATATACTCTTAAGTATAATATTGATACAAAAATGGTAATAGCTCCTTATAAGAGGACCCTAAGACACTCTGCCGGTTTCTCTCCTCAGAGCCTTTGCAGCTGCTGTTCCTTCTGCCCAGAATGCTGTTCCACTACACTTACACGCCTTTCTTACATAGCAGCCCTTGCCTCTATCCACCCACTACACTTTGCTGTATTTTCCTTCAAATCCCTTATTACTCTCTAACCCATCATGTATTTGTTGCTTTGTTTTTATTTCACCAACATTTATTGAGCACTGAGGAAATGTCAGGAGCTCTCTTAAGGACTGGGGACACCTCAGTGAGCAGAACACAGAAAACCCTAATGGTTCTCCCACAAGAAAGTGGCTCCAAGGCTTGGGGTAGTGTTTCTCCTGGTCCCAGCTGCCTCCTTGGTGCTAGAAAGGGGCCAGGCAGAGGTGGTGCAATAAATATCAGTGGAATGAAAGGACAGTAAAGAACCAGGGTGAGAACAGTGAGTCAGCGCTATTTTGTTCTTCAAAGACTTTTGGCATTCCTTTTGGGTTTTTAAAAAAATATTGCATTAAGGCTGGGCAAGGTGGCATGGTGGGCCACGCACCATGAAGCTCATCTTGAATTTCCACTTGCACGCCTGCAGGTCCCAGAGTTCCAGCACTTTGGGAGGCTGAGGCAGGAGGATTGCTTGAGGCCAGAAGTTCAAGACTACAGGGAGCTATGATGACACCACTGCACTCCAGCCTGGGTGATAGAGTGAGACCCTGTCTCTAAACTAACTAAACAAATAAATATTGCATTAACATATTAGTTATCTGCATTGCTGAGTTTTTTGGTACCTCCTTAAACTTTGCTCCCAAGCCAAGTGCCTCACTTTCCTCATCCTCATTCCACCCTGGTCCTCCCGCCATGCCCTACACTTAATAAATGATGGCTGTTTATTGGTTTTCCAAAGCCAGGATCTAGCGGGACCAGGGTGTGGTGGGCCACGCACCGTGTAGCTCATCTCGAATTTCCACTGGCACGCCTGCAGGTTCCAGAGACACAGCAAGTCTTCCTCGGACCCACTGACCGCCAGCTGCTCCTTGTGGCCGACCTCCACGCAGGTGACTCGGCTCCTGTGCGCCTCCAAGGGGAACACTTTGGAATTTGTGCACTCGTAGAGGAAGAGGTCGCCATTAGTCATGCCGTAGACCACGCGGTAGTCACTCAGCACGGCCACGCTGGATATGGTCTCGGGCAGCTGGGTGTAAAAGGTGTATGTTGGCCCATCGATGACCGGACAGGGGTCCCCAGGGCTGATGTCCAGGACCAGGACGATGTTGTCATAGGCAATGGCCAAACGGTCCTCACCCTTGCTCAAGGACATGCAGTTGATGGCTTTCCGGGCCTCAGGAGGGGGGATGCACATCACATCCTGCCTGGAATTCAGGGGGAACACCAGGACGGTCCCCGAAACAAGGCCAGTAAAAAGGAGCTTGAACTGCTCAGCAACCTCCAGACACCTGACCTCACTGGAAGTGTCCAGGACATCTTGTTCCTCACCTGCCAGGGTAGAAGACCACACCAAGAACTCATCATGGAGGCATTGGTTCCCTGGCTTTCCTATTTTTTTTTTTTTACATTTATTCTTATTTTATTTTTTAGAGATCAGGATCTTGCTTTGTTGCCCGGGCTGGAGTGCAGTGGCATCATCAAAGCTCACCGAAGCCTTAAACTCCTGGACTCAAGCAATTCACCTCGGCCTCCCAAAGCACTGGAATTACAGGTGTGAGCCACTGCGCCCAGCTGGTTTTCATATTTTTAAGGATTTTTAAAACAGTCTTATTATCTGCAATCTTCAACTTGGGTACTACATATTTTTCTGATTCCATTCCATTCTCCCAACAATCTGAGCTTCCCCCTCAAAACACACACACAGAGTCTCACTCTGTTGCCCCAGCGAGAGTGCAGTGGTGTGATCATAGTTCACTGCAGCCTTGCACTGCTGGGCTCAAGCGATCCTCCAGCCTCAGCCTCCGGAGCAGCTGGGACTAAAGGCGCATGCTTCCATGCCTGGTTAACTTTTTCTATTTTTAGTAGAGACGGGGTCTCGCTCTTGCTCAGGCTGGTCTGAAACTCCTGACCTCAAGTGATCCTCCTGCCTCAGCCTCCCAGCGTGCTGGGATTACAGGCAGGCCACAAGCCGCCCTGCCATACCAATCTGAGCTGTTTCAAATGTAACTCATATTATCTCAGGCCCCTGCTTAACCCTCAGAAATGCAGGGTGCTGGGGTGTGGGGTGCAAATTCTGGCTTCCCACCACGACCCTCGGGACATGATACAAACTGCTTTCTACTGTCCTCACGGCATTACGTGACCTCTCAGACCTCATCCTAAACTTTTCCTTTACAAATGTCTTCTGCAAAGGGCCAGGAAATAAATATTTTTGGTTCGTGAGTCCTGTACACTCAGTTACCTGCTATTGTACCCCACAGGCAGACGCAGATAGTATGTAAACAAACGCATGCTTCCGGCTTTGGCCCTCAGGCTGCAGTTTGCAGACTCCTATGTCATTGAACACCACTCTCCATTGCTTCATGTCCCACTCTGCTCCCCAACTCACAGACAGGCACCTCGAGAATAGTAACCTCGTCTGACTTGTGCACTGCCAACCCCTCAGAGCCTAGGCTAGTGGGTTGCACTCAAAACATATCTGTCTGGGCCCGGCAGGGTGGCTCATGCCTATAATCCCAGCACTTTGGGATGCCAAGGCAGGAGGATCTTGGGAGTTCGAGAGCAGCCTGGACAATAACGAGACTCCTTCTTTATAAAAAACCTAAAAAAATTAGCCGGGCATGGTGGCGTACACCTGTAGTCCCAGCTACTCAGGAGGCTGAGGCTGGAGGATCACTTGAGCCCAGGAGTTTGAGGCTGCTGTGAGCTATGATGATACCACTGCACTCTAGCCTGGACAACAGAATCAAACCCTGTCTTAAAAATAAATAAATAAATAAATAAAAAGGGCCTTAGGTAGCTCCTTTGTCACCTTTATCCATGTGAGGACAGAGCAACAGGTGGCCGTCCATGAACCAGGAAGTGGGCCTTGATCAGAGGCCAAACCTGTCTCCACCTTGACCTTGAACTTCCCAGCCTCCAGAACTGTGAGCAATAAATGTTCATTGCTCAAGCCACCCAGTCTATGGTAACTTGTTACAGCATCCTGAACCGACTAAGACAGCTTCAATTCTGACCCACACACATGACTATACTTGTATCTCACAAACCTTCTGTCAAGTCCCAAATGGTGACTTTGTTTTTGTCCCCAATTTTGGGGAAGTAGACGTAGCTTCCATTGTGGGACACTGCAGTGAGGCCAGTGCGGTCCAGAAAGGGGGTAGATTCTTGGGGTTTCTGAGCATTGGCGAGATCCCAGACTTTGAAAGATGAGGACTGCCAGGAAGCAGATGCCACCAAAGCCCCACCCCGGGCCAGCAGGCTCACAGGGGCCCCGACGCCTTCGAGGATGTGCAGCAGGGTCCCCTGTTCCGACAGACTCCACACCTGAGGATAGAGAACAGGAGGGCAGATGTGACGTCTTCCTTACACAACTGTAGCTTGGAAACAGGCTTTATTAAGCCCATTTATCCACTTACGATGAATTTTTAGGCTGCAGCTCGAGAGACTTCACGTGTCCCCAACCCCTTAAAGTTCCTCATGCCTCACTGATCAGCTACCGCAGCAGTTCCCAAAGCATGTCCCGGGGAACCCCTGCAGAGTACCCCTGGGCCCTTTTAGGGGGTCTGCAAGATCAAAACTATGTTCATAATAATTCTTTTTTTTCTTTTTTATTTCTTTTTTTTTTGTTCACAATAATTCTAAGATATTATTTGCCTTTTTCACCCTCTTCCTCTGACAAGTAAGTGGTGGAGTTTTCAGAAGCTACATGATGTGATATCACACCAAATATGAGAATGCAGAATCCAACATGAGAATCTGTATGTCTTCTAATAAGCCAAACATTAAAGAGATATGTAAAAATGTGAAACATTACCACTCTTCCCATTAATTTTTCTTCTGGTTTTAAGAAACGTATGGTTTTTTTTTTTAAATAAAAGTATGCTATTATGTGAGTATCATGTTAATTAATTAATGGATATATGTGTATCCACAATGAAATATCCCTTTTCATTTTTAATATGGTAAATATTAATAGATACAAAATGCAATGAGGGACCCTGGATTAGAGCCTGGAGGACATTATGCCAGGTGGAATAGGCACCGAAAGACAAACACTGCGTGATCTCATTTATATGTGGAATCTAAAAAAGTTGAACTCACAGAAGCAGAGAGTGGAATGGTGGTTACCAGAGGCTGGGGTGAGAGGGGAGGTGGGGAGATGTTGGTCGAAGGGTGCAAAATTTCAGGTAGACAGGAGGAATAAGTTCAACAGGTCTGTTGTACAACGTGGTAACTATTATTATTAATAATAAGAACATATTGTATATCTGAAACCACTGAGAGTACATTTCGTGTTCCTACCACACACACAAAAATGACAAGTATGTGAGCTGATGCATGTTAGTTAGCTGCATGGAGTCGTTCCACAACGTGTACATATTTCAAAACACCATTGTGCTACACCATAAATATATACTTTTATTATATTTTTTGAGACAGCCTCACTCTGTCGCCCCAGGTAGAGAGCAGTGGCACTAACATAGATCACTGCAACCTCCAACTCCTGGGCTCAAGTGATCCTCCTGCCTCAGCTTCCTGAGTAGCTGGGACTACAGGCACGTGCCACCATGCTGGCTAGCTTTTAAAAATTTTTAAACAGAACGCCTAGCTAATTTTCCTATTTTTTGTAGAGACAAGGTCTGGCTCTTGCTCAGGCTGGTCTCAAACTCCTGACCTCAAGCGATCCTCTTGCCTCGGCCTCCTCGAGTGCTAGGATTATAGGTGCGAGCCACTGTACCTAGCCAAATATATATAATTTTTGTCAATTTCTTAAAAAGCTGGAAAAAAATATCTCATAAGAAGGAGAAATTAAACAAAAACAACAAGAAGAACTTAAAGAGCTCCTGAGACTAACATGTTACCACGTGCTTCACTCCCCAGCTTTGACAACTTTGAACTTATCGAGAATTTTCTTCCCCCACAACCCTGCTCTGCTCTGAAGGCCAAAATCTTCCCAACATTTCAGGCTCCGTTGGGAACACCGACTCCTCCCTTGAGCATTTTAGTATTAAATAATTCCCACCCACATCTGCCATTGGTGCAGGAGACACCCTCGTGTCCCCTCAATGAACTGCTATATTTTACCTCACTCATTTGTGTGGGTTTCTGTATTTTGCAACTAAAAAAAAAAAAATCCCTAAAGAATCACATTTTCTATTCCAGAGGCGGAGGTGAGGATGAGGGTTCCTGGATCTCCCACCTGAATGAGTCCATCGAGGGACCCAGTGACGATCAGGTTGTTCTTCGGACCAAAAACGGCTGTCTGGACCGTGTCCTCGTGTTGCAGATCGGTGGCCATGAACCGGTGAAAGCCCTGCGAGTCGGCCAAGAATATGCGCACGGATCTTCCAAACCCTGAAACGGCAGGAGCTGGGCTTACTCCTCCTGTGCCTGGAGGAGTTGAGGGTAGGGGGTTCATCACCAGGGATGTTCTGGAGCACCTGCTGTGTGCCGGGAGGGTGCACATGACCCCTGGGGAGGGAGCGCCCCCTGCTGGCCTCCTGGTTTCAGACTTCAGGCCTCTGGGACTATGAGACAATCAATCCCTGTTGTTTTAAGCCCCCCAAGTTTGTGGGCTAGTTTGTTACAGTAGCCCCGGGACATCTGAGGCGGTTTAAGTGGGATGAGGAGGTGGCAGCCACTGGAAAGGTGGGAACAGCAAGAGACCACCAGGAGGTAGGAGCATCCTGAGTGTGTTTGAGGAGCTGCAGAGAGACCGGCGTGGCTGCCAAGGAGCGAAGGAGGGGGAGATGGAGGATGAGAAAGCGTGGCTCGATTTAACAAATAAACAAACAAATATCAGGACACCCAGTTAATGTGAATTTCAGGTAGACAATGAGGTTTGTTTGTTTGTTTTTACTTTTTCACTAGTATAAGTATGTCCAAGATAATTGTGCAAGACACACTTACCCTAAAAACTTAATTTGTGCAGCACACACTTAGCCTAAAACTTAATTTGTCGTCTATCTGCAATTCACATTTCGCTGAAGGTCTTGTATTTTTTCTGGCAACCCTAACCCAGGGGACTTTCTCACTGGCATTCCAAATACGATCTGAGCAATGTTTTGTTGAGAGGACCCCTAGCAGGGCAGGGAGGTGCACAAAGGACAGATTTACGTAGCATCACTGAGGCCCATAAAGGACACAAACGGGCCGGGCAAGGTGACTCACACCTGTAATCCCAGCACTTTGGGAGGCTGAGGCAGGAGGATCCCTTGAGGTCAGGAGTTGGACACCTGAGCAACATAGTGAGACCCCATCTCTACAAAAAGTAGGAAAATTAGCCGGGCGTGGTGGCATGCACCTGTAGTCCCAGCTACTAGGGAGACTGAGGCAGGAGAATCACTTGAGCCCAGGAGTTTGAGGCTGCAGTGAGCTACGCTTTTGCCACTGAACCTCATGTCCGGGCAACAAAGCAAGACTCTGTCTCCAGGAAAAAAAAGAAAAAGACTTTTGTCCTTGGAACAGCATGGGTCACCAGTTGATTTGCCCCTTTTCGTTGGCACCATCAGCTCAGGTGCTGTGTGTGCCTGGTGAATGTGATACCATTCAAGCAGGCGTCCTGCCCTGTCACAGGCATTATTTGCTTGTAAGATAGCTGCGCCATCAATTCTTCCAGATATTCAGAAACAACATATTGGTGAATAAACAGATGTTCTGATGCAGGGAAGCATTGTGTTTGAGAGCGTGGAGTCAAGCCAGACTCTGGGTTCAAACCCCAGCCCCTCCACTTACAGCTGTGTGACTTCAGGCAAGTTACTTAACTTCTCTGTGCTTTAGTTTCTGCATCTATCAGTGAGAATAATGAAAGTGCCTACCTCCCAGGGCTATTGTTGAGAAGTAAAAGAGTTAACACCTGCAAATCCCTTAGGACAGGTTCTGACACATTGTAACCACCCAAGTATTAGCGACTATTATGACAGTAACTCTCATGAGTTGCTATGCTATGTGCTTCAGATACATCATCTCATTTTAGCAACTGTCTGATGACACACGTCTACTGTACAAGGATACCTGCATTACATTCTTGTGCACAGAAAGATTCTCAGCATGCCTGGCTTGACCACATGCTGCACATGAAAGGTTTGCCCTTGACCTACTCCTGGGAGGTGACCTCTAAGCACTTGCAATGTGCTGTCCGATAAGAATGGTTTGCTTACCTGGAGGGTTTGGGTTACACCAGATAGTAACGAAGTGATTTATGGTGGGAGCTTTTGGACATATGGTATCACCTTGACCTATGGAGGAGCTTTTGGACATATGGTATCACCTTGACCTATGGATGGGCTGTAGGCTAAGGGAAGCCCCCCCTGGCCGCCCTGGAGCAAGGACAGTCAGCCATGTCTACGTGACCAACTCCTGGCAAAAACCCTGGATACCAAAGCTCAGGGGAGCTTCGCTGGTAGGCAGTACACCATGCCTATTGTCACACACTGTTGCCAGGAGAATTAAGAGCTGTCCACATGACTGCACTTTGAGAGAAGAACCAGAAGCTGACACACCTAGGTCTCCTGATCTCTGTTGCATGCACCCCTTCCCTTTGCTGATTTTATTTTTATTTATTTAATTAATTTTCTTTTTCTTTTTCTTTCTTTCTTTCTTTCTTTTTTTTTTTTTTTAGAGACAAGGTCTTGCTCTGTCACTCAGGGTGGAGTGTGGATGCAGTGGTGTCATCATAGCTCACTGCAGCCTCCAACTCCTGAGCTCAAGTGATTCTCCTGCCTCAGCCTCCCAAGTCGCTGGGACTACAGGCATGTGCCATCATGCCTGCCTAATTTTTCTATTTTTTGTAGAGAGGGGATCTCACTCTTGCTCAGGCTGGTCTCAAACTCCTGACCTCAAGTGGTCCTCCCACCTTGGTCTCCCAGAGTACTAGGATTACAGGTGTGAGCCACCATGCCCTGGCCCCCTTTTTTTTTTTTTTTTGAGATGGGGTCTTGCTATGTTGCCCAGACTGGCCTCAAACTCCTGGGCTCAAAGGATCCTCCTACCTCAGCCTCCCAAGTAGCAGAGCCCCTTATTTTTGTCTTGTCATAACACCAACCAAAATTTCTCGTGGCTACCTAATTGTCCCTCTTTCCTGCTAGACTGGAAGAACCTAACAGCCGGGGATTGTGTGGACTGACTCATCTGTGTACAAAATCATCCCTCCTTATCCTCGAACCTGGCCCACTCTATCTCTGTGACTATTTGGCAAGGATGACAACTCCTATTTCAAAGATAATAAAGTGAATCCCAATAATTTAGGAGATTCCCCAAGAACAGGGATTGGCAAACTACAGCCCAGGGGCCAAAACCAACCTGCTGCCTCTTTTTGTATGCCTGTGAGCTAAGAATAGTGCCTGCATTTTTATTTGATTTTATTTTTAAGACCGGGTCCTGCTATATTGCTCAGGTGGGTCTCAAACTCCTGGGCTCAAGCGATCCTCCTCCCTCAGCTTCCCGAGTAGCTGCGACTACAGGTGTGCACCACCACACCTGGTAGTTTGTATATTTTTAAGTGGTTAAAAAAAATCAAAGTAAGATTCATATTTTATGACACATGAAAATGATATGGGATTCAAACATCAGTGTCTGTAAATAAAGTTGCATTGGCACATGGGCACAGCACTTTTTAAATAGTGTCCAGACCGGGTGTGATGGCTCATGCCTGTAATTCCAGCATTTTGGGAGTCTGAGGTGGGAGGATTGCTTGAGGCCAGGAGTTCAAGACCAGCCTGTGCAACAAAGCAAGACCCTGTCTCTACCTAAAATTAGAAAAATTAGCTGGATGTGGTGGTGTGCACCTGTAGTCCCAGCTACTTGGGAGGCTGAGGGAGGAGGATGGCTTGAGCCCAAGAGTTTGAGGCTGCGGTGAGCTATGATCAGGCCACTGTACTCCAGCCTGGGCAATAGAGCAAGATCCTGTCTCAAATAAATAAATGAACAAACAAATAAATAAATAAACACTGTCTACGGTGATTTCATGCCACAACAGCGGAGTTGAGTTGTTACAACAGAGAACATCTCACGTGGAGTGCAAAAATGTTCCCTGTGAGGCCCCTTTGCAGGAAAAGTCTGCTAACTTCTCACCTAGGACTCTTCTTTGTCCCCAAGCCCCACTCCCATTCCCACCCCACCCTGATCTGCTTCCTTGATCCCCCGAGATGAGAGCCAAGTGCTACCTGCCGCGAGAAGGGACTCATCTGCAGAGACCACCAGGAACCCCACAGCATCTGGAAGCTTCTCCAGCAACCTGTCTCCTTCGGAGGAAACCTGTGCAAAGTCAAGGATACCTGTCAAACATTTCCACAGGGTTGAGGGTTAAGCGCTTGGATTGGACACAGGGCTCTACAACTCTAAGCAAGTTTCTTAACCCCTCTGTGCCTCAGTTTCCTCCTCCTGTTAAATGAAAGATGATCTCAAAACCCCTTATCAGAGATATGGTGGGATGAGAAGTACATAGAATTATTGTTCAGCAATAGTCAGCCCTCCCAGAGTAGCAGCTATTATTATTGTTGACGTCATATTATTGTAAGCAGTCAGGGGCCCAGAGAATATCCCAGCACTCCTACTGGCATCTGATGGGTGGAGGCCAGGGATGCTGCTGAACATCCTATAAAGAAAGCACAGGATGGCCCTCATAGCAAAGAATGATCCAGCCCCGGACATGAATCGTCTCAGGTCGAGAACCCCTGCTTTCAGGTAACTTAAGAGTAGCAGTTAAAAGCAGGGATCCTAGAGCCAGACTGCTTGAGTTCAAAATCACTCGCCACCTTTGTGACTTTAGGCAAAGGACTTCACCTCTCCTTGCCTCAGTTTACCCATCCATCACATAGACATAATGACAGCAACTACATCATGGTGTTGCTTTCAGGGTTAAATAAGTTCACAGGGCCAGGCGCGGTGGCTCATGCCTGAAACCCCAGCACTCTGGGAGGCCGAGGCAGCAGGATCACTTGAGCTCAGGATCTGAGACCAGCCTGAGCAAGAGCGAGACCCCGTCTCTACTACAAATAGACAAATTAGCCAAGTGTGGTGGTGCAGACCTGTAGTCTCAGCTATTTGGGAGGGTGAGACAGGAGGATCACTTGAGCCCAGGAGTTTGAGGTGGCAGTGAGCGATGATGACAGCACTGTACTCTAGCTGGGGTGACAGAGTGAGACTCTGTCTCAAAAAGAAAAAAAAAGAAAACGAAGCCAAGTGTCATTTATTAAAAGATATAAGGCAAGATCCTTTCTCCCAATTTCTAGGACATCGGAGCACTTTTAGGCTGATTTAATTTTCTCATCACAGTCAGTCAAGCTGCTTACCAAAGAGACGGAGCCGCTGCTAAACCCAGTGACCAGCTTTCCTTGTTTCTGCCCTGAGACCACACAGGTAGGGATTTCTTCTTTGACGCTGGACAAACGTTGCTTCCGCCGCAGTTTTCCCGTGGCGGAGCTCCACACACTGACCACGCCAGCCTTGGACACTGCCATCAGCCTGGCCTGGGAGGCCAGCACGGCCGTGCACATCCAGGGGTCAGAGGCGTCTCCCAGGATACGGAAAACCAGCTCCGCAGTTTCCAGGTTCCAAGCATTGATCTACGGAATAAAGAGGAAGCGACATCTCAGCAGGAGACCTAGACTGCACGTTTTCCAGACTCAGATGCAAGACCTGTTCTTTTTTATGGTGTATGCATTTTATTTTCAGCACTGCCAGTTCAGAAATAAAAAAGAGAGGGAGGCCGGGTGTGGTGGCTCACACCTGTAATCCTAGCACTCTGGGAGGATGAGGCGGGAGGATCGCTTGAGGCCAGGAGTTTGAGACCAGCCTGAGCAAGACCCAGACCCTTTCTCTACATAAAATAGAAAAATTAGCTGGGCGTGATGGCACATGTGCCCGTAGTCCCAGCTACTCAGGAGGCTGAGGCAGGAGGATTGCTTGAGCCCAGGAGTTTGAGGTTGCAGTGAACTATGATCACACCACGGCACTCTAGCCAGGTCAACAGAGTGAGACCCTGTCTCAAAAAAAGAGGGAGTGGATCCTATATTGGATCCCGGAACAACAACAGAACATGTGAGAATAATTGATGAAATCTAAATAAAGTCTGGAGTTTAGTTGACAGTAATTATCAATATTAATGTCTTAGCTGTGACAAATATACCCTTGTTATGTAAGATACTGACATTAAGGGACACTGAATGAAGAGTGTATGACAACTGTACTATCTTTATAGCTTTTCTGTAAATCTAAAATTGGTCTAAAATAAAAAATTTTAAAAACAAAAAATAATGTCAGCGGTGCTGTATGCATTCATATATATATATGTTCATTACAAGTTTTCATGTTCAATTTCACCTCCCCAAAAGTATCTTTTCATTAGCAGTAACCATCTAAATATTAAACACTTGTCCATTAGTTCTACATCTGAGGTTTCAATTAAATAAATAAGCAGAGATATGTGTATAAGTAGAGTTATTTCAGTTATTTGTAAGATCAAAGGACTGGAAACAACCTTTTTGTCCAACAACAAGGGTTTAGTTAAATAAACTCCAATGAAGCCAGACAATGGAATCTTGTGCAATCACTAAGCATGCTGTTTTCAAAAAATTAAGGTTATGAGAAAATGCTTATGAGCTCATGACATATTAAGTGGGAGAAACAGCTTTATAAAACTGTACATGTATGTGGGTTTTTTTGTTTTATGAGACAGAGTCTTACTCTTTTGCCAGAGCTAGAGTGCAGAGGCGTCATCATAGCTCACTGCAGCCTCAAACTCCTGGGCTCAAGCGATCCTCCTGCCTCAGCCTCCCGAGTAGCTGAGACTAGAGGCACACACTACCAAATCAGGCTAATTTTTCTCTTTTTTTGTAGAGACAGGGTCTCACTATTGCCCAGGCTTTTCTCAAACTCCTGGGGTCAAGTGACCCTCCCACCTCAGTCTCCCAGACTGCTGGGATTACAAGCATGAGCCACCTCACCTGTCCCCAAGTATGTATGTTAATCCCAATTTTATTTTATAGACATGGTCACACACAAACACACACTCATGCACACATCACATAAAGCAAAATCATATAAATGCTAACAGTGGTTATTTGGGGGGGTCATTTCTATATATTTTATTTTCTAAACTTTTGGTGATAACAAAGATTTTTAGAATTGATTTTGAAATCAATCAATACTTCTCTAATATTTCAGCCTGCCCTGTCCAATTAAAATATAATGCAAGTCACATATGACTTTAAATATTTCATTAGCCACCTAAAACAAGGTAAAAAGGAACAGGTGAAATCAATTTTAATAATATATTTTATTGAACCCAATTGGTCCAAGTATTATCACTTCAACATGGAATCAATATAAAAATTCCTATAGAGATAGTTTATATGATTTTTATTATACTAGGTCTTTGAAATCCAGTATGTGGGAACAGCCACATTTCAAATGTTCAGTAGCCACATCTGGCTAGTTACTCCCACTTTGTATAGCACAGTTGACATGCGCCAATATTACTGCCAACAACCACCAATAACTAATGTAATACAATAATTAAAAAATACTAATTTTTTGGTGCTTACTATGTGCCAGGTGTTTTGCTGTCATTATCTTATGAGGAAGATGAGAAAATGAGGCTCAAAATGGTGAAGTGACATGACCAAAGTCACTCAGCTCTCAAGAAACTCTACTGATAGTTAAATACAGATTGTTCCACCTGGCTTTAGTTACTAAGCTCTTACCCACAATGCTATTGGGTATATCCCTTCATAATGCTATCAAATTATAGGGTGTGATTTACATAAGGGAATAACACAATGGAATATACATTGTTTTCAGATGCACATGGAACATTTACCAAGAGAGAACATAAAACAAGTCTCAATAAATTTGAAAGGATTCACATCATGCAAATGGAATTCAACTAGAAAAAACGATAATGGAACATTATCTGGGAACCCCTCAAATATTTGGAAACTAATAGCACACTTCTAAATGGCCCATGGATCAAAGAAGAAATCAAAAGTGAAATGTCAATGAAAATACAACATATCAAAATTTGTGGTATGTAGGTAAAGCAGTACTTTGAGGGAAATTTGTAGCGCTGAATGACTATATTAAAAAAGATGAAAGATCTCAAATCTTAGGGTCAAAAAGAACTATCAGGAAGCCAACCATGAAGTTTGAAACCTCTTATAGCACTCTTTCAAATGGTTGTGTACTCCTGCCCACGGTCCCCGTGCATATGAGGGAACCCCTCCTTATAGAAACAGCTTATTCCTGTCTTTGAATGCTCTGGACTCGGTTTTCCTTTACAAACAGGGCAGGTGTTTGTTACCTTTAAGCCAGATGCTGAATATACAACCTTGTTTGCTTCTTCCACGTGAAGGCTCCAGATCTGAGGTTCATTGGGAGTTTTCGAGCCTCCATCCCAAATGGTGAATTTCTCCTGACCGGAGAGTAAATTCCACAAGCGCAGCGTGCGGTCCTTCGAAGCAGAGATGGCGAGAGTCCCCTTGGCAAACACTTTCACACATCTCACCTCTCCTGCAGCAGGCCAGGGTGGGAGAGAGTATATTAGTTAGGAACATTTTGACCTTGCAGCTACCAAAAAGCGTGTTGGCTTGGAAATACCTTGGTTTACCAAAGAAAAGATGGATGGATTTGAACATATCCAAGTTGAAAATAATGGAAAGTGGCAAAGTAAAATTAAGAGTGCAATAACTAGTTGGGATTCAATCTTTTGCCTGAGATGTTGAATTTGTAATAAACAAAAATAACTGAATTATATGAAGATTTAGCATCCAGGAAATGTCTAAAATTAATAAATGTTTAAAAAGGGTAAAATTCTGGAAAAATTATAGGACGTCTCTTATAATTTTTATTTCCTAAGACAAACATAAAATTTGGAAGACATAAAGGGGAAAAATTGACCAAATGGATTATGTAAAAATGTAAAACTTCAGGATGATAAAATGTAGTTGAAAGGCACATGACAGATTGGGGGGAAATATTTGCAACATATAACAGACAAATGGAGACTATCCTTAATAAACAAAAATTCTCACAAACAAATAAGAAAAATGCAAATAACCTATTTACTAATTAGACAAAGAATAGAAACAGGAAGTTTACAGAAATAGTACAATTGGAGAGTGAGTGTTTGAAAATAATACTCAACTTCACTGGTAATCACAAAAAGGCAAAATGAAACACCAATGCACTATTATTGCCCACCATAGTGGCAAAAATCTAAAAGACTGATCACTCAAATGCTGGCAAAGATACAAACAAATCAGTTACTTTATTACCTTGCTGATGGGAGTATAAGTTGATAAAACTTTTTAAAGGATAATTTGGTAACATTTATTAAAACTTAAAATGTGCTGTCTCCTAATTTTGAGTAATGTTCTACACTGTAGTTATGCAAGATGTTGCCATTGGGGGAAGGTGAATAAAAGATCTTCAGGACCTTCCTGTACTATTTTAACAACTTCTTGTGAGTCTCTAATTACTTCAAAATAAAAAGCTAAGAAAAAGGGAAAAAAAGGAAAATTATGCATATGGTTTGACTCAGAAATCTCATTTCTAGGAATGTGTCTTACTGTTATTTCTAATAGCAAAGTGTATAAAGATGTAGGAGGATTTAAATTGTAGCATTGTTTGTATCAATAAAAAATTATCCAGGTGTGGTGGCTCACACCTATAGTCCCTACTCTGGAGACTGAGGTGGGAGGATCCCCTGAAACCAGGAGTTTGAGACCAGCCCGGGCAACACAGCAAGACTCCATCTCTAAAATTAATAATATAATAATAATAAGACCAAAAAATTACAAGCAACCAAACTGTCTATGCAAAAGGAGTTGGTTAAACAATATAGTTCATCCATAAAAAGAATATTATGCAGACATTAAAAATAATGATATATACATTGACCCAACCATAATTATTATTGTTATAACAGTCAATATTTACTGAACATTTTCTATATAGGCCATGCATATTTGTAAGTGGTTTACATGCATTAATCTCCTTTAATCCTCTTAACTCTATGAAGTACTATTTATTTATTTATTTTTAGAGACAGAGTCTCACTCTGTCATCCCGGCTTGAGTGCAGTGGCATGATCACAGTTTACTGTACCCTCGAACTCCTGGGCTCAAGTGATCCTTCTGCCTCAGCCTCTCGACCACAGGTATGCACCACCACGCCCGGCTAATTTTTTAAATTATTTGTAGAGATGGGATCTTACTATGTTGCCCATGGTGGTCTCAACCTCCTGGCCTCAGTGATCCTCCCACTTCGGCCTCCCAAATTGCTAGGATTACAGGCTATGAAGTATTATTATTGTTACTGCTTACTTATTCAGCTTTCTTATGAATATATATTTCTTCTACAATTTTTGGCTATTAAAAACAATGCTCATTGGATATTTTAATACATGTGTACATGTATAAAAGTTTCTCTTTATCCTTTCTCCACTAAGATTCTGTGAGAATTAAATCCTACTGCTCAGGCATCCATTATGTGCAATGAATTGATTCTTTACTATGCATCTAGAATGGAGCTAGCTACTGAGAAGGTAGTTGTTCAAATTATTTTCTGTAGGACTGAGTTTTTACATAGAACTCCAATTTAGAAAGACTATACACAAATAAGTAAAGAGGAAGTTGCAAAAAAGTATATAGAATATAATACTTCTAATCAAAATTTTAATAGCACACCAATTGTATGCACTGTTTTTCAATAAACATCTATGTAGTAAAGAAACAAATTTTTTCCTCATTCATGTTACAACTAAACAATGTTGAATGAAATTATGTTATCTGATGTTATTTAAACTGTATGTTGTTTTATTTCAAGTCAGAGTTTCCAAGAACCTATCAATGACGTTCAGTGAGGACCTACTGTATATATATATATATATATATATATATATATATATATATATATATGTGTGTGTGTGTGTGTGTGTGTCTATATATATATGTGATATGGAAAGAGGTAAAATATTTGATGTTAATTGAAAAAAAAGCAAGTTGCAAAAGCTTATATGAATACATATTTTATATATATATATATTTAATCTGAAGAAATATAAACTAAACACCCCCTAAGGGAAGTTAAAACAACAATAGGCTGGTAAATGTTTAACACCTGGCTCTCTAAGAGGGTTGCTTTGCGGTGATGTGTAGTGTTTGCCAGTTTCCATGGTGTAAATATTCTCACTGCGGTTGATTTCAAGCCACTAATGTGATATCACTGAATGTGGAGTTGGGAACAGACACTCAGCAGCGCACACTCTTTCCTCCACGTGGATACAACAGCCAAGTGCTCACGGAATAGTAAAGTGTGACAAAATAATTAGAAAGTGATGCATTTTGAGTACTTATTACCTTCTGTCAATATAGTGTATAACTGTAAGTTTTCATCATTTACTGTTTAATGATGGCGGTGTTTGACACCCGCCTCACAAGATTCCTGAAAATTCCACAATCATCTCTTCTGAGCCAGTATAATCCAGTTCTAGCATGCCACCATGAGACAGGAAACTTTCGCTTTCCATATTACATATATCTATGAGGTTTTGGGGGTCTTTTTTTTCAAAAAATCAATTACTGAGTTTTTCTGATTATAAATAATAAGAGTTCGTTGAATTTAAAAAATATAAATCAAGATCACCATTGGAAAATAGGGCCAGGTCATGAACAGATGGTTCACACAAAAAGAAATATAAGTATTGAACAGACCTATGGGAAAATAGTGATTCTGATGATAATAAAATGAAGGAAATCTGATTTGATAGATATTAATACGTTATCAGTATCTACGCTACCCCCACCCCAAGAAAAAAAGGTAAAATGAAAACATTTAATGCTGGCAGCTTTTGGATTGGGGAATGTTTTAATCTGCTACAGACTGCTGAGAAAGCAGTAAGATAACACTTCTTAAAACCCACAGAAATGTTCATATTCTCCCATTCAAGATTTCCACTCATTGGAAACATTCAACAGAAAGAAAAAATATTGAGATTCTGCTGGGTATGGTGGCTAACGCCTGTAAAACTGGCACTCTGGGAGGCCTAGGCGAGAAGATTGTATGAGGTCAGGTGTTCAAGAATAGTCTGAGCAAGAGCGAGACCCCTTCTCTACTAAAAATAAAAAAATTAGAATGTCTTTTGTTCTTTTGGTTAGATGCCCAATAATGGGATTGCTGGATCGAATGGTAGGTCTACTTGTATCTGTTTAAGGTATCTCCATATTGCTTTCCACAGAGGTTGCACTAGTTTGCAGTCCCACCAGCAGGGTATGAGTGTTCCTGTCTCTCTGCATCCACGCCAACATTTATTCTTTTGGGACTTTTTGATAAAGGCCATTCTCACTGGAGTTAAGTGATATCTCGTTGTGGTTTTGATTTGCATTTCCCTGATAATTAGAGATGTTGAGCATTTTTTCATATGTTTGTTGGCCATTCTTCTGTCTTCTTTTGAAAAATTTCGGTTCATGAAAGACCACAATTCTTTACCCTCCTTGATCCATACCCTTGGTGATGTGACCTCGTAGCTCCTCCCATCAAAAGATGAAGCCTATTTCCCTGCTCATTTACTCTGGACTGTTCTCGTGACTTCCTTTGGGCAATAGAATGTGACAGTGTGCCTGTTCCAAGTCTGGGCCTTAAGAGATCTTGTGAACTTCTAATTGTTTTCTTGAAACCCTGCCTTTGCCAGGGCTAGGCTGCTGAAAGATGAGAGAACATGTGGAGCACAGTTGAGTTGTCTCAGTTGAAAACATTCTGATTCAGCCAGCTCCCAGAGCATCCACTAGCTGACTGTAGATGCATGAGCAGTAGAACTGCCCAGCAGAGCCCAGGCTGAATTGCCAATTCTCAGAAGGCGAAAGAAACAGCTTGTTTGAAGCCACTGTGTTTTGGGGTGGTTTGTTATGCAGCTCTAGCTAACTGATGCAGGAACACAGGCCAGAGTTTTGATACAGAGAAGTGAATCTGTGGGGAAGGGGTTCTGGGGAGGGACTGTTCCCTGTGGAACACCAGAAACAAGCTGACCATAAACCCCACTTCTCAAGCCTCACCTGTGTGTCCAGTTAGAATGTGGATCACCTGCTCCTCTTCCATGTCCCACACAGCCACGATGCCATCCTGGGTGCCAATCACCAGCAGCATCTCCTCCACACCCCACGCCATGGCAGTGATGCCTGCAGCCACGCAGAGACAGTAGCAATGACCTCAGATCCCGTGTCCAAGTGCTCAGCCACGGGCTTCTCTAATAAGCCCCCACTTCACAGATAAGAAAACTGAGGCATGGACAGATTCAGTCCCTTGCTCAAAGCCACATATCTAGGATTTCAAAATCAGTGCAGTCAGATGCCCAGATTCAAACTCTGGGCTGCCTGTGATATTTATGTTGCTCTTAGGTAGCAAAAAGGACTGAACCGCAGCTCAGTCATAATTGTCTATCTAGTCTAGCGGCTCTCACCCAGGGGTGATTCTGTCCCCCAGGGGACACACGTTGGTGTCTGGAGACATTTTGGGGTGCCACAGCTGGGGTCAAGGGTGCCACTGGCATCTGGTGAGTGGAGGCCAAGGACGCTGCTCAACACCCCACAATGCACAGGACACCCCCACCACAGAGAATGATCCAGCCCCAGACGTCAACAGTGCCATGGTTGAGAAACCCTGTCCTAGGTGGATACGACCTAAAAATAGAAATATAGGCCAGGCACAGTGGCTCACGCCTGTAATCCTGGCACTTTGGGAGGATCGCTTGAGCACAGGAGTTCAAGACCAGCCTGGGAAACATAGTGAGACCCTGTCTCTCTGTCTCTAAAAAACAAGCAGGGGTGGATTATATTGGTTGAGAATGAGGACCCTGCTTCTGACTTCTCTTTGAATTTGACCTGTGTGAAAAAATAAAGGTCATAAGGAAAAATTATTTGCCAATAGTTTGGGCAAATACAGCCCAAGGCTCTCTGCTGGGTGGATTTTGGTTAAAACATCACTGGAGAGAGAAAGGCGAGTCACATTATATTAGAGAAAACATCAGTCCAGATATTAAGAAACCAGACTTTCTGACTGTCATTGAGTAAGCACAGGAAGTCCTTTTCCTTCTCACTGTGTCACTCACTGTGTGACCTTGGAAATAATTAACTTAAACTCTTCCTTTTAAAAAATGAACAAACTGAAGCCCAGAGCAGGCAGGAACGTTATTAACTTCAATGTGACTAGAGGATGTATGGTGGGGCACAGGGAGTCTGAAGCACAAAACATTTCCCTGCTGTGAAGATGACAAAATCATCACTCCGAGCTGTAGCTTCCTAGGCCTGTGCCATGGCGGACATCACTAATCAATCACAGCACTATATGTGATTTGAGGCCCCATAACCATTCTATGCCATGGAAGACATCACTAATCAATCACAGCACTCTAAGTGATTTGTGCCCCCATAGCCATTCTATCATTCGACCTTTAGTAATAAAACCCCAAAGCCCAAAGGTTTTAGCTGAGTACATGGTTATCCACATAAAGACTGGATCTCCAAGGCTCCCTTATACTTGATGATATCCACATTCTAGCCAATGAGACAGGAGCAGAAGCGATCAGCTCTACTTCTAGGTCATGCATTCAAAAGTCAGGAGCCTGCCATCCACTCCTCCTTCCCACTTCCTGCTTGCTGGAATGCCATTGTGATGGTAAGAGCCAGCGCAGCCACCTTGGGCCAATGAGAACAGCTCCACACTGAAAATGTCACAGCAACCAAATTGAAGGAATATGAGTCTCAGACACCCTGTGGACTCCATTTTACATCTGCTTTTGCTTGATTTGTTACATGAGAGTGAAATAAACTCCTATGTATTTATGCCACTGCTATTTCGGCCTTTGTTACACATCTGAACCTATATCCTAACACACACTCTTTCCAACTAAACCAGCTTCCATCTCAGAATCCTTCTCAACACAGCACTCTAGGGGCTGCCCCTATGTCACGTTCTCCATGCATTGTACTTAGCATCTCTCAGAATTTCTATTTTGGAACTAATGTGCCTAGGGAGTACAGCTTTGGCTACCAGGTCATGTGGTACAGAAAGAGCCTGCATAGTAACGACTCTGACATGTGAACCCCAAGCTAATTGTATTCAGTGGTCTCACAATTAATGTGAGAGACCGTGGATGGGCAGATAAAGGGATGGGTGAATGGAGGTGGAGAGATAGGTGGCTGGTGAGATGAGTGGGTGGGTGAATGGATAGGTTGGTAGGCAGGTAGATGGATGAATCAGTTTCTAGATGGCAGGCAAGTTGATGAATGGCTGAGTGCATGGATGGGTGGAGGGGTAAGTGAGTGGATGGAAGGTGGCTGGATGAGGAAAATGGAAGGGTAAGTGGGCAGAGGGGTACATATATGAGAGGATATATGAGTAGAAAGATGAATAGAAGCATAGATAACTAATGGGTGGATAGATGAATGGAAGGAAGGAGGGAAGAAAGGAAGGAAGGCAGGTAGGTTGGCTGAGGGATGAATGAATGGATGAATGGATGGATAGGAGGGTGGGTGGGTAAGTGGATGGATGAATAGATGGATGGAAGGAAGGGCAGGTGGTTGGATGGATGGATGAATAGAAGGATGAGTGGGTGGATGGATGGATAGATGGAAGGGTGGGCGGGTAGTTGGATGGATGGATGGATGAGTAGAAGGGTGAGTGGGTGGATGGATAGATAGATGAATAGAAGGGTGAGTGGGTGGATGGATGGAAGGATGAATAGAAGGGTGAGTGGGTGGATGGGTGGGTGGATAGTTGGGTGGGTGGATAGATGAATGGAAGGCAGGAAGGGTTAAGGGATGAATGGAGGGGTGGGAGGGTGGGTGCCTGAGTGGGTGGATGCACAGATGGAAGGGTGGGTGGGTAGCTGGATGGGTGAATGAAAAAAAAAAATGGATAACAAAAGGAAGGCAAAAACTAAGTCTTCTCTCCCTGACATCCCAGGGCCCCAGGAGCAGTTACAGTTCCATCAGCCCCTCAGGGGCCAGCCAGGCGTCAAGTGCTAACTTCCCCACTTCCTACTATGAGCCTTTCGGCTGCAGAAACTACCTGCAAGATGGGTGCTAAGCTCCTGGCGATGGGAAGGTAGGAGGCATCCTCCAGCTGCAGGCTCATTAGCAGTATTTACACCAGTCATCTAAAGTCCCTGGGGCGCAGAGAGAGCCGATTCTGCATGAGACAGCAGGGGCAGGCCCTGATGGCACCCTTGGGGCCTTCCCACTGGCAGAGGGGAGCCCCAGAGAGCAGCCCCCAAACCCCTGCCAGCCACTGCCTCCAGGCAAGCAGGGGCCTGGCAGGACTTTTGCTGTGCTGGGGAGACTCACCTTTGTGACATCCAGTCAGGGTCGCCCGGAGGGGTCCTCCCGGGGGCTGGAGGAATCCTCCAAGGGGCACCAGCACAGGGTGTGGGCACACCCGGAACCAGCTCTGGGCCTGCTGGCACAGCGGCCCCACCAGCGCTTCATGCGAGGGGGCGAAGAAATAGAGTCTGGCCAGGAGTTCCGTGTACAGCAGGCTCCGCTCTGCAACAAAGGGGACGTCAGTTAGGTCACCTGGGTTGAGTCCCCACGCTCTGCAGGGGCTTCCGGACAGAAGAGAAGACCCAACACCTTGGGTGCTGGCCCCTGCCATCCTCTCCTGCCTCCTCTGCCATTCAGACGCCCTCACCCCTACTTCAAGCACCCGGCAGTCTCCAGCCTCAGGGCCTTTGCACATGCTGTTCCCGCTGCCTGGAACACTTTCCCATCTTCCCCCTTTCTCATAGCAACTGTTGACTAAGGAGCGGGGGAAATCAAGCTTTTAAAGAGTTCCAGTTAGTTTTACTCAGAAGTCTTACTGAGGACTACAAACCGAGACCTGTAGCCTGGGAGCAGCCGTTCAGATGGGTTCAATCACACTGCCCCGGGACAGTGTTTCAGCCCAGGTGGTGGAGGTTTAGGACGTGCAAAATCACATCAGACTTCCTCAGAAGTTACATTCCAGCAGCAGCACATCAAGGTTTGGATATAAGAGTGCATCTGATTTTAGATCACAGAAGGATATTCATTAACCCCGTGAGATGTTATTTTTTGTGTAGAAAAAAGCCAAGGCCACATTCGTCTTTTAAGGAATAGAGTGACTCAGGCAAGATACATGGGGGCCCCCTGCTCTATTGTATTTTGTCTTCAAAGCATTTTTTCAGAGAGCTGCACGTCCTCACAGAGTCAGGAACTTCCTGAAATTATGCCGGCAAGCGGCCATGAGCACACATGGTCTCTGACATTTGCTACTTTGTGTCACACAACCAACCCCTCATCCTCAGCTTAGCCAAAGGTCACTTCTGCAAGAAGCACTCTGCAGCCCCAACCTCCTATCCCCACCTCGCCCCCAGCTCAGGTTGTATCACAGTTGCGATTTCACATTTTGTGTGTGTGTTATTACATTTCATTTCATCTCATCTCATTTCATTTCATTTTGTTTCATTTCCTTTCAGTTTTGGAGACCGACTCTCGCTCTGTCGCCCAGGCTGGAATGCAATGGCATGATCAGAGCTAACTGCAGCCTCTAACTCCTGGGCTCAAGTGATCCTCCTGCCTCAGCCTCCTGAGTAGCTGGCACTACAGGTGCCTGTCAAGATACCCTACTAATTTTTCTGTTCTTAGTAGAGACTGGGGGGAGTGGTCTCACTCCTGCTCAGGCTGGTCTCGAACTCCTGAGCTCTAGTGACCCTCCCACCTTGGCCTCCCAGAGTGCTGGGATTACAGGTGTGAGCCACTGTGCCAGGCCGGAATCATTTTGGACCAGAGTCCCTCTTCTTACTGGCTGTGTGAACTTGTGAAAGTTGCTTAACCTCTGTGCCTCAATTTTCCTCTTTATAAACTTGGAATAATAATTGTGATATCTCTGTGTAGTAAGCAGAAAACTGCTCCCCTAAAAGGTACATAGTCCTACCTTGGTATTCGTGGGGGATGAGTTCTAGGTCTCCTGTGGATACTAAAATCCATGGACACCCAAGTCTATCATAGCTCTACAGTGAGCTATGATGATGCCACTGCACTCTACCCAGGGCAACAGAGTGAGACCCTGTCTCAAAAATAAAAGTTCCTACAGCCATGTGTTTGCAATGGACCGAATGGCAGGAAACATCAACTTTCAACTCTAAATTCTGCTGTCATTATTATTATGTTTTGAATTTCATCAATACAAATACATGGGAACCTTGTTTTCTCTCGTTACATAAGCACCTACACAATTTCCTCAATTCTGCTTGAGATATTTCCTGTCTGGCCCTTTCTAGAGAAAGGTGCCGGCCCAGGGTGAGGGGAGGGTGCTGCTCTCCCAGGTTCAATTCAAAATTCTAGAAGTGCTAGAAGAAAACCTACAGGTTTTACCGGGAAAGGTGAGAGTTTAATGAAAATCCAGCTCGCAGCTCAGGCAGGAGAGTGGGTTTCTAGAGGTCAGTGCAGAGCAGCCCCGCGCCCTGGCCAGGCCGTGCAGACTCACCCATGCCTCGGAGCTCCACGGCCAGCCGGCAGAGCTGGAGGGCTTCACGGACCAGGCTGACCTCAGGACAGTCCAGGTAAGGGGCACACAGGTCGAAATCATCCAGCAGGTCCTCAATGCCCCCGGAGAGGCCCCGGCAAGAAATCCAGCTCATGCTGCCTGCAGAGCAAAAGGGAGGAGCACGTGGGAAGGACACACCCTCCTCCAGTTCATCCAGGGGGCAGAGAATCACCTCCCCAATTCATCCAGGGCTCAAGCTCTGCAGTACTGACGTTGGGGCTGGATGATTCTCTGGGATGTGTGTGTGCGGGGGCTGAACTGTGCATCGTGGGATGTAGAGCAGCAAGGCTGGCCTCCATCCACAAGATGCCAGTAGCACCCCTGCCCCCAAGGGTGACAGTCAAACATGTCTGCAGACATTGCCAAGTGTCCCTGGGGAGCAAAGTCTTCCTTGGTTGAGAATCACAGGGATGGATTAGTGGGGGGATAGATAGATGGATGGATGGATGGATGGGTGAATAGATGGATGGATAGATGGATGATGAACAGATACAAAGATGGATGGATGGGTGGATGGATGGATGGATGGATGAACAGACAGGAAGATGGATGGGTGGGTAGATAGATGGATGGATGGGTGGACTGATAGATAGATGGATGGACAGATGGGAAGATAGATGGGTGGATGGATAGATGTATGGAAGGACAGATGGATGGATGGATGGATTGATGGATTGATGGATGGATGGATGGATGGATGGACTGATGGATAGATGGACGGATGTAGAGATGGGAAGATGGATGGGCAGATCGATAGATGTATGGAAGGACAGATGGATGGATTGATGGATGGATGGATGGATGGATGGATGGATGGATGGATGGATGGATGGATAGATGGATGGGCTGGTGGGTGGATGGATGGATGGATGGATGTACAGATGGGCAGATGGATGGGCAGACGGATAGATGGATGGAAGGACAGATGGAGGGATTGATAGTTGGATGGATGGACTGATGGATGGATGGATGGATCGATGTACAGATGGGAAGATGGATGGGCAGATGGATAGATGTATGCAAGGACAGATGGATGGATGGATGCACTGATAATTGGATGGATGGATGGACAGATAGAAGGATGGACGGGTGGATGGATAGATGTATGGAAGGACAGATGGACAGACAGACAGACAGGGTCTCTTGTGCTAAGGCAGGGTTTCTCACATCCTGCACTCTCAACATCTGGGGCCAGATCATTCTCTGTGGTGGGGTGTCCTGTGCACTGTGGGATGTTGAGCATCCCTGGCCTCCACTCATTAGATTCCAGTAGCCCCTCTCCCCCAGTCGTGACAAGCAAAACTGTCTGCAGACACTGTCAAGTGTCCCCAGGTGCAGAATGGTCCCTTGCGAGAACCTCTGCCTTAAGAGGAGCCCAGGATGTCCACATTTGCCCTGTGTCTCCCTGGGCCTCCTGTGTGGCCCGATGCCCTCTGAGATGGGGCAGCCCTTACCCAGCACCTCCTGCTTCAGCTCCTCCCAGCGGCCCGAGTGGAGCAGGTGATAGGGCAACTCCTCCAGCTTCCGCACGTTTGCAACCGTGTCGGAGAACCACAGGGGCTGCGGGGCCACCTGGCAGGGGAGAAGGGAGGCTGCAGCTTGGAAACAAACATGGGCCAGGCCCGACAGTGCTGGACGGGACGGTGACACAATGGCAGACCAATATACCCTTTGTCCCCCATGGCCAGGGCTGGGGTAGGGGAGGGGATTTGGGGAGAGGAGAATCCAAGGGGGTGGTGCGTGACACTTCCTGGGGAAATAGGGAAGGTTTCCTGAAGGTGGGGGCATTGGAGCTGGGCCTCAGAGGACAAGTAGGAGTCTGTCTGGTAAATGTGTCAGAAAACAGTGGCATTCCAGGGCAAAGGAACGGAATGCCAGGACTGAATTATTAATGTGGCAGGCCGCGTAGAGAATCACAGTGGGGAATGAGCTTGGGGAGGTTGTAGGCGGCAGGTCATGAAGGTGAACATCAGGCTGGAGGTCTAGCTCAAGATAGAGAGCACTGGGGAGGTATAGAAGGTGTTAGAGGAGAGGCACGATCAGGTTGGATTGTCAGAGCATTCCTTGGGAGGATGAACTGGGAAAAGAGGTCCCGAAACTGGGAGACCAGAAAGAGGGTCAGACTATGTACTCGGGGGACAGGAGGAGGCTGAGACCCAGGGGCTCTAGTCACACAGGAGAGGGTCTCTGAGTCACTGGATAGAGGAAACAAAAGAATCAGTGTCTGGCCCTGCCCTCGGCCTCCCCGGTCCAGCAGGGGAGACAAAGGAAAAGAAAAAATGGAGCTATAACCAAAGAATTAAAAGTGTGATTTCCTAGTTGTGATTATTGTATATGGTTATATAAGATCTTACTATCTAGGGAAAGGGTCTATAGGAACTCTCTGTACTCTTCTTGCAACTCTTTGGTTTATCTAAAATTATTTCAAAGTTAAAAGTTTTTTAGGATCTCATTGTTGCCCAGGCTGGAGTGCAGTGGTGCAATCACAGCTCACTGCAACCTCAAACTCCTGGGGTTAGTCATTCTCCCACCTCAGCCTTCCCAGCAGCTGGGACTACAGGTGTGTGCCACCACGTCTGGGTAATTTTTTTTTTTAATTTTTTTTTTGTAGAGACGAGGTCTCTCTATGTTGCCCAGGCTGGTCTTGAACTGGTTTCAGGTGATCTTCCTGCCTCAGCCTCCCAAAGTGCTGGGATTACAGGCGTGAGCCACCATGCCCGGCCAACGAGGGCATTTTGAGTGGGAAAGAAGGAAGGACGGAGGAGGTAAGTATGCCACACTGGGTAGCCGTGGCCTTGTCGGCTCTGCAGGGTGGAGGGTGCAGGTGGGAAGCAGGAGTCCCGGGCACCTCACCTTGCGGTCCAAGTTCAGGGGCGTCCCCACGAGCGGCAAGGTGATGAGTTTCTTGGTGCCTTGGCCCCAGGCGCCTGAGAAAAAGTCAGCCAAGACGCTGTGCCTCTTGGCTCTCTCGGGCCCCGACAGGTAGCGCTGGAGGACCACCTCGACCAGCTGTCTGCAGAGAGGGGACACAGGCTGATGAAGCTGGGAGGCCCGTGGAGCTCAGAGGTGGCCACTGGTCTTCCCGGAGGCAGGTGAGTTGTTGCCAGGGGCTGGGGGAGGGGAGTGGGGAGTGGCTGCTAATGGGGATGGGGTTTCCTCTGGGTGTGATGAAGATATTTTAGAACTAGACAGAGTGGGTGATGGCCGCACAACGTGGCGGGTGTCCTGAATGACACTGAATCCTCCACTTTAAAATGGTGAATTGCATGCTATGTGAATTTCACTTCAATTGCAAAAACAAGTTCATTGTGTAGGAGTCGCTGGTGTGGAAACCCTAGAATTCTGAACACGCTGGACTTGAGTCTTTGAGAACGGGAGTGAGGAAGGATCTGGCACAGAGAGGTGCTCGGTCAGTGAGTCCTCATTCTTGGGATCCTACCCAGACAGTGTCGCCGCCGCCACCGCCACCTGGACCTACCTGTGGCTGATGGCCAGGAGCGTGAAGCCGTGCACGGGCCGCCGGGCCAAGCAGTAGCCTAGATCCCGACGGAGCCGCACCCACAGCAGGGGTGGGAACCGCAGCAGCTCCTTGCTGGGCGGGGTCCAGTCCCGGTACACGGCCTGTAGGACCTCGTCGTCCAAGGACAAGACATCCTTCAGCTCCGCCTCTGAGAGCCCGAACCTGCAGGGAGGAGGGATGGGGCTTCGGAACACATCTTGTGTCTTCTGTGTTGGGAGGATGTAGAAGCCAAGAGAGGAAGAGACACAGCCACCTGCATGGAGTCCGGCCCCCACCCTAAGGAACAGCACTGAGACAGTGCCCAGCGGGGACCAGCGACCCCTGTGGCTGACCCACCAAAGAAAATCCTTCTGATCTTTTCCTCTGTACTCACAGCTAGAGAACCAGGAAGCGTCCGCTCCCCAACCTCAGAGGAGTCTGACGCAGTCAGCATAAGGAGGGAAGTACAAGATAATGCAAAGAAAATAATGCAAAAACCAACTGCACCCACCCCACCCCTCCCTGGCCCACTGGGAAGTATCTTCTTTTTGTTGTTTTTTGGAGACAAGGTCTTGCTCTGTCATCCAGGTTGGAATGCAGTGGTGTAATCCTAGCTTCCTGCAACCTTGAACTCCTGGACTCAAGTGATCCTCCTGCCTCAGCCTGCTGAGTAGCTGGGACTACAGGCACATGCCACCACGCCCAGCTAATTTTTGTAGTTTTTGTAGAAATGGGGTCTTGCTATGTTGCCCAGTCTGTCTCCAACTCCTGGACTCAAGGGATCCTCCTGCCTTGGCCTCCCAAAATGCTGGGATTACAGGTTTGAATCACCCACTGTGCCTGGCCCATGGAGTCTTTAAGCAGGGTGAGCCATTAACGTTTCAGTACCAGGACTGGAGTGGCCTTCCTAATACCTGGGAGCATTAGACTGGAAAAACTGTAGGATTTGCTGGAAATTTCATCAAGGGTGAGGAACAATCAAATGGAGTTTATTTCAGAGCAGGGAAGAAGGGGAGGCTGTTTTCTGTTTGCAACACACAGGGCCCGGCTCATCGACAGAGCCCCGGCACTCTTGCTCGAGGGCTGCTGGTGGAGTGTGGTCTCTGTAAGAGGCGTGGTGCTGCCTGGCCCCGGGGGCACGGGGAGCTGGGCACCTATTTTAGCCCATCGGGGCTGCTATGATAAAAATACTGTCGATTGGGTGGCTTGACTAACGAACATTTATTTCTCACAGTTCTGGAGGCCGGAAGTCCAAGGTCAAGGTGCTGGTGGATTCGAGGTCTGGTCAGGGCCCGTTTCGTGGTTCATAGATGGCACCTTCTTCTGTGTCCTCGTGGTGCAAAGAGCACGGGGGTTCTCTGGGGCTCCTTTTATAAGGGCTCGAATCCCATTCATGAGGGGTCCACCCTCATGACCTAATCACCCTCCAAAGCTCCCGCCTCCTAATATCATCTCCTTGGGGGCGAGGATTTCGGCACAGGAATTTCAGGGGGACACAAATACTCAGTGCACTGCAGACTCCCTGGAGCTTGTCTTCTAGTGCAGGGAGCCAGGCAGGAAAGACACACGAAAGCATTGAGTAGTACCAGGTGCAGGAAGATGATCAATGAAGTACCGTGAAAGAGAGGGACAAGGTGAGGGGTGGAGGAGGGATATGGATCTCGGAGCAGGTAGGCCTCTCTGGGAAGGCGCCATGTGAGCTGGGACTAGATGGGAGGGAACCAGCAGGGGAAGATTTGGGGGTAGGTACTCCAGGCAGGGGGTGGCCAGGTCTGGCAGGCCGCGGTAAGGAGGGTGGATACTTTCTAAAAGCAGTGGGCACTGGGCTCAGCAGCTCATGCCTGTAATCCCAGCACTTAGGAGGCCAAGGCAGGAGGATTGCTTTAGGCCAGGAGTTCAAGACCAACCAGGACAACATAGTGAGACCTCATATCTACAAAAAGTAAAAAACAGGAAAATTAGCCGGGCATGGTGGTGTGCACCTGTAGTCCCAGCTACTCAGGAGGCCGAGGCAGGAGGATCACTTGAGCCCAGGAGTTGGAGGCTGCAGTGAGCTGTGATAATGCCACTGAACTCCAGTCTGGGGACAGAGCAACCCTGTCTCAAAAAAACAAAGTGGGCGTAGAAATAGATAATTAGAGGTGACAGGCAGACAGACAGGATCTCCCTGGTGGGGTTTCTCGCCCTGTGCACTACCTACACCAGGGTCTGGGTCGTTCTCTGTGGTGGGGCTGTCCTGTAACTGTCGGGTGTTGAGTGGCTTCCCTGACCTCCACCCACCAGAGACTCCGGGAGCACCACCCCCTCAGTTGTGACTCCCCAAATGTCTCCAGACCCTGTCAAGCGTTCCTTGGTTGGCAGAGTCACCCAGAGGTGAAGGCTTCTGGCCTACGAGGAACTCAGATCTGCCCCAAGAGTGAGTCTCTCAATCATCCCAGCTCACTGACTTCACACATAAATGTAACACGCTTTCATGGCACCGGATGTACCGACATCATCCTCCTTACTGTCAGCCTTCAAAACCACCACCCCTGCCAGCAGCCCAGGGTGGAGGTCCTATACCCTGTGAGCCCCCCAGCTTTGCTGATTGCGTCGGACATGGGGCCAAGTAGGCCAACTGGTTTCTGTGTCCCCAGATTTTCAAATTGGGACTCAAAGAATAAGCCAGTAAGAGGGTGCCTGGTCCCCAAAATACAAGCTCCTGACACCAACTGAATCTCAAGGCAAGCTGAAGTTCCAGGGAGGCAAAAGGAAGAACCTAGAAGAGATGCCAATGTTCAGAGAGGACCTCTGAGGGAGAGAGGATGGGAAAATGCCCTGATTCTCATGACTGTCTGGTTTCCATGACAACTCGCTTCCTCCAAGTAGACTTGACCAGAATGGCCTGATGGAACCACCCCTCTATTCTGGAACATTCCCCAATCTGTCTTGGGGTGTCTTTTTTTGGAGTTGTTGTTGTTGCTGTTTTGGAGACAGGGTCTCACTCTGTTGCCCAGGCTGGAGTGCAGTGGCGTGATCATATGTCACTGTAACCTTGAACTCCTGGGCTCAAGGTATCCCCCCCGACCTCAGCTTCTCAAGTAGCTGGGACTACAGATACGTGCCACCAGGCCTGGCTAATTTTTTTTTTTTTTTTGGTAGAGATTGGGTCTCACTGTGCTGCCCAGAGTGGTCTTGAACTCCTGGCCTCAAGCGATCCTCCTGCCTCGGCCCTTCAAAGTGGTGGGATTATGGGTGCAAGCCTCAGCTCCCAGCTTGCCTTTGTACCCTTGTACAGTCCAGACCAGTCATGAACTCTGGGGTGCGACATGAATCTGGGGTGCAATCTTAGAGTCGGATACAAGGTGGCCCTGGACCTCCCCAACTCCCACCTGGAATAAGACCCTTAGTTCTCAACACCGGCATGAGCGGTTTCCATTGAAAGGAAACAAGCTAAAAGCTCCTCCTCACTGGGATCTGCCCTCTAGGCAAGTATGTTGTAACAGACGGAAGTCGGAAATCACACGGACTGAGAAAGAAAAAACTGCCCCCTCCCCACCGAGAAGAGGCACAACTGTTAGTCTGTCACCCAGCACTTGGGGTGACGGGCTGCAGCACCTTCTGTCGGCCCGTTGCGGCAAAGCAAAGCTTTGTTCCTTGGTGTCTCTGCTAATTGGCCTCTACCCACCCCTCCTGGGGAGGCAGCTTGGATGCTGGGGTGACTCTGACTAACACCCCCCTCTCTGGGACTCCCCGTCCACACCCAGCATTTCTGAGCAAAGGCTCTGCTCTGTCCTGTCCCTGGTTGGTTGGCGTTCACATCCCTGAGACTTTCATCGGGTTGAGCAACTGGGTAAGCAGTCTCTTCTTCCTTTTTTATGTAGGTACTTATTTTCCCAGCTTTATGAAGGTATAGCTGATGAATAAAAATTGTATCCGTGCAAGGTGTACAAAATGATGATGTGATACACGTATACATTGTGTAATGATGACCACAATCAAATCAGTCAACACATCTGTTACCAGGCAGAGTCAAGATTGTGTGTGTGTGTGTGTGTGTGTGTGTGTGTGTGTGTGTGTGTGTGGTGAGGACACTTAAGATCTACTCCCTCTAGGCCAAGTGAGGTGCTCATGCCTGTAATCCCCAGCACTTTGGAAGACTGAGACAGGAGGGTTGTTTGAGGCCAGGAGTTCAAGTACAGCCTGGGAAACACAGCAAGACCCTGTCTCTACAAAAAAATAGGAAAAATTAGCCGGGCATGGTGGTGCACACCCTGTAGTCCCAGCTACTCAGGAGGCTGAGGCGGGAGGATCACTTGAGCAGGAGTTGCAGGTTCCGTGAGCTATGGCGACACCACTGCACTCCATCTCTCTGGATGAGAGTGTATCAAAACAAACAAACAAACAAAAAGACACAGAGACACTCAGAGAGGAGAAGGCTGTGTGAAGACAGAGGCAGAGATCGGAGTGGCGCATCTATAAGCCAAGAAATGCCCAGGGTGGCCGGGACCTAGAATGTAAGAGGAAGTCACAGAATACATTCTTCCCTAGAGGCTTCGGGAGGATTGCGGCTCTGCAGACACCTTGATTTCAGTCCTCTGGCCTGGAGCAGTATGAGAGAATAAGTGACTGTTGTTCTAAGCCACCCAGTTGGTGATTTGTGACAGCAAGAAATGAATGCATGAACTACATCTCAGTTTTTAAAAAGGGGGAAAAACAGAGCTAAAAAAAAGAAACACAAAAAGCAGAGACTTACCGAGAAGACACGATGTAGCCCAGCACGTGGCCCACGAGGAGCTGCCCGTGTGTCTGCTCCAGGCGGGTGCAGAGCTGGTGTGTCGCTTCCTCGGCCGTGGTGGCTAAAGGGGCTGGCACGGAAAAAGAGGCCCATTTCCGGGCCTCCTCGAAGGCCAGCCTCAGCCGCCCCGGGTGCCCGCACTCCGGGAGGCTGGCCCAGAGCAGGTTCCTCTGCACAGGGGTCAGCATCCTTCTCGCAGCCGCCAACAGGAGCTGGATCATCTCTTGCCCTAAGTTTCCCGAGAGGGGCTTCACCTCCCAGTAAGCCCCGGGGTCTGTGAGCATCTGCCGCATGGTGTTCAAAACCCCCCGCTCCCCCGAGCAAGCCGAAAGAATGAGGTGCACCCTCGGGGGGCACGTGAGAGGCAGCCAGGGGACCCTCCTAGTGCGGTGGGCCAAGTCCAGGTCGTCCATAGAATCCAGGAGGAGCACCAGGGACTCAAAGTTTCTGCAGGAGACCGTGTGGAGGAGGATGTGGAAAAACTGGAGCACCCTAGTGTGTGCATCCAGGACTTGGGCGGGGGGCAGGGGCAGCCCGTAGGCCAAGCACACCTGGAGGCAGATGCCCTTAAGAAGGCTGCGGGTGTCTGAGCTCATCTGTGATGTCCCCAGCAGCCGCAGGACCGTCACCGTCTTGTGGCCGAGCAGCCCTGGCATCTGCTCGGCCAGCTTGCACAGCAAGGCTGTCTTTCCAATGCCCGGAGGACCTGAGAGCACCAGTGGGGTGTGGGGCTGGCTGTCGTTCTGCCTGAGCCGCTGCCCAAGCTGGGCCAGGAGCTCCTGGCGTCCGCAGAAGGTCTGAGTGGCCTCCGCACTCTGCCAAAGGTGGTGGCGGATCTCCTGGTAGAGCCACCCCAACTCCTGCCTGGCCACCTCCAGCTCACGCAGGTGTTCGAGGACCTGGTGGTTGGCCCTGGCCACAAACTGCTCACTCAGCTCCTTCAGGTAGCGAGCGTGAGCCTTGTTCTTGGGGTTCACCAGGTCGCGGCTCCACGGGAGGCGGTGGACCTTGAGGACTCCAGGCAGCATGTCGGCAATGCGCCCCTTGAGGCTGCGGAGCAGGTTCTGGGCGTCGGCGTCCAGGCAGCCATCCGCGAGCCGGTCCACCGTCTTGAGGGCACAGTCTTCCAGGATGTGTTTGCTGAGGTCTTGGATTTCTCGAAGGAAGACGGTGGCTCCCTGGTCCCTGTTCTCTGAGCTCAGCAAGCCCTGCTCTATCTCCCATTCGATGACTGCAAAAGTGGAAAAAAGTCAGTGATTGTTATGTCAGCAGTCGGCCTGCGCGGGGTTGCTTGGGAGACATGCTCATGGGGGGTACACTGGTTCTCAAGCTTAACGTGCACCAGAGTCACCTGGGGCTTTGGTCCCCAACCCTCAGGCCTTGGACCGGTACCAGTCCATGGCTTGTTAGGAACTGGCTGCACAGCAGGAGGTGAGCGTGGGCAAGTGAGTGAAGCTTCCTCTGTATTTACAGCCGCTCCCCATCGCTCGCATCACCGCCTGAGCTCCACCTTCTGTCAGGTCAGCAGCAGCGTTAGATTCTCATAAGAGCACGAGCCCTACTGTAAACCGCACACTCAAGGGATCTAGGCTGTGCTCCTTATGAGAATCTAATGCCTGACGATCTGAGGTGGAGCTGAGGCGGTGATGCTAGCGCTGGGGAGTGGCTGCAAATACAGATCATCATTAGCAGAGAGGTTTGACTGCACAATAAATGTGAGGTACTTGAATCATCCTGAAACCATCCCTCCCAACCCCGGTCCGTGGAAAAGTTGTCTTCCATGAAACCAGTCCCTGGTGCCAAAATGGTTGGGGACCGCTGCCTTAGGGGGCTCAAAGAAACCCACATGGCTGGGCCCTTTCTCCAGAAGTTCTGATTCCCCAGATCTGGGCGGAACCTGTCAGTTTGCATTTCCAATAAGCTCTGAGGCTTGCTGGTCCAGGGGCTGCAAAGAACCCTTGGGGTAGGCAACACAGAGACCCTGTGTGAGAAGCAGCATCATTGTAGAACAATACTCTCATCCTCAAAAAGTGAAACATGGCGTTATACAGGACCAAGCAATTCTGCTTCTGCATATCTGCCCCCAAAGAACTGAAAACAGAGACTCAAAGAAATCCTGGCATGCTCTTGCTCACAGCAGCGCTATGCACAGTAGCTAAAGGGAGGGAACAACCCAGGCATCCATCAACAGATAAGAGGATAAACAGTATGTGGTGTATCTATGCAATGGCCTATTATTCAGCCATGAAAATGGACAAGGTACTGACATGTGCTACAACGTGGATGGACCTCGAAAACATTACACTGAGTGAGAGAAGCCAGGTGCAAAAGGTCACATATTGCACTATCCCAATGACATGAAATGTCCAGAACAGGCCAATACGTAGAAGGAAATGGATTAGTGGCTGCCAGAGGCTGGTGGAGGCAAGTGGGGAGTGACTGCTGATGGGGTCAGGGTTTCCTTTTGAGGGGATGGAAATGTTCTGAACTAGACAGAGGTGGTGGTCACCCAACACGGCAAATGTATTGTACTAAATGCCACTGACCCTGAACAACATGGGTTTGAACTGTGTGGGTGCACTTACACTCAGCTCTTCTTCCACCTCTGCCACCCCTGAGACAGCAAGACCACCCCCTCCTCTTCCCCCTCCTCCTCCTCAGCCCACTCAACATGAAGACAACGAGATGAAGACCTTCATGATGATCTACTTCCACTTAATGAATAGGAAATATATTTTCTCTTCTTTAGGATTTGCTTAATAACATTTCCTTTTCTCTTGCTTAGTTTATTGCAAGAATACAGTATATAATACATATAACATACAAAATCTGTGTTCATCAAGTCTTCATGTTAATGCTAAGGCTTTCAGTCAACTGTAGGCTATTAGTAGTTAAGTAGTCAAAAGTTATATGTGAATTTTCAACTGCATGGGGGAGGATAGGGGGGTGGTTGGCACCCCTAACCCCCAAGTTGTTCAAGGGTCAACTGTATTTTAAAATGGTGAATTTCATGCTATGTGAATTTCACCTCAATTAAAAAAAATACAATGTTGTCAGTTTCAGGTGCCGCCCTCACCCATTCATTCAACAAACTGTGTTGAGTTCCTACTTGTGCCTCTGCTCTCCACACTGGGGATCTAACAGTGAACACAGCACTCAGAGATCCCTGTCGAGGTGGAGTGGACATTCCAGAATGAATGAATAAATGGACACAAAAACAGACAGACAGATAGTGAAGGAATGAAGTTGGGGCATTCGAAGCTGCAGAAAAACATTTGCAAAGCCACAGAGGCTGGAGAGAGAGTTTTTAATGAGCTTGGAGGCTGCATTCCTGGAGGGGTAGAAACCAACTCATGTCTTACTGAGAGCAAGGGTTGGCACATTTTTCTGTAAAGTGCCAGAGAGTAAACATTTGAGGCTTTACAGGCCAGATGGTGTCTGTCACAGCTTCTCAACTTTGCTGTTGTGGCACGAAAGCAAATGGACAACATGCAAACTAATGCACTTGAGTAGGTTCCAATAAAACTTTATTTACAAAAGCAAGCAGTGGGCCGGATTTGGCCCTCCAACCATAGGTTGCTGACCCCTGTCCCAGACCATGCGGCAGCTGCCCCAAGGACCCATATTTTCTAGAGTCACAGGTCCATACTGACTTCTGCTTGGAGGCTGTTGTTTTGAAATAGCAGTCAGATCTAAGGAGTTATTTTTGAAGCAGCTCTGGGCTCAGTGGAGACGCCCAGATCTCTGTGGCTGAATGAGCCAGGCCCTTGGAAACAGGGCTCAACCTCCAAGCCACAGACAAGAGCCACTCAAAAGTCCTCCTTGGAGAGACCTCACATACACACCTCTGCCACTTGGCCCTGTGAATGAAGGTCAAAGATGAAGGCAACTAACAATTCCAAAACGGGATCCCTCCCAGACACATTTCAGCATGAATCAGTCTAAGACCACCTGCAGGCTGGTTGTGTGGCCTTGAGGAAGTCACTGCACCTCTCTGATCCTCTGTTTTCTCCTCTGTAACACTGGTGTACTATTTCATCCTGATAGGGGGCTGTTGTGGGAATTTTCTTACGGAATAAGCCTTGTACAAAGCTGAATGTATTATGCAGAAGGAAAAAGGCCAGTTTCTAAAGGTTACAGGTCATTCCAACTTCTGTAACACTGTTAAAATAACAAAATTATAGAAATAGAGACATACATGGTTGGTATAAGATCCTTTGCATCCTCATGTGACACCATGAGGTCTGACTTTTGACTAGTTCACTTTACAGATGAGGAAACTGAGGCTCTAGCTCCACAAAGCTAGAAACGAGCAGGGCTGAGCTGCCTGTCCCAAAGCACAGATCCCAGATGCCGATTATGACACCAATCGCAGACATCTCTATGGAAGCAATTAGCACGATTTGGCTTCATGTCACAGAGCAAGCAATAATGACATGATAAGTCTTCCATAAACAGTAGCCATTAACATCATTCACGTAAGCCGTGTTTTCAAAATTAACGTGTCATAGACTGGCTTAACTAAGGGATCAAAGTTAACATCACCCACGGTGTCTCTTGGGTATCAGGTGCCCCTGGTATGATGAAATAAGGTCTTCCTCCCACAAACCTGTAACCCCAGTCTAATCACGAGAAAGCATCAGACAAGCCCAAATTGAGGGACATTCCACAAAAGACCTGACCAGACCTCTTCAAAAGTGTCAAGGTCATCAAAAAACAAGGGAGACTGAGAAACTCACAGACCAGAGGCGCCTAAGGGAATGTAGTGGCTGAATGCAATGTGGGATCCGGAAACAGAAAGATATTCATGGGGAAACTGATGAGGTCTCCATACAGTCTGGAGTTGAGTTAATGGTAAGGTACCAACGTTAAGTACCAACGTTAATTTCTTAGCTTTGGCAAATGTACCCTGGCCGTGTTGCATGTTAACTTCATGGAAAGTTGAGTGAAGGGCATGTGGGAGCTCTGTATTTTCTTTGTAGCTCTGTAACTTTGCAATTTCACTGCAAATGCAAAATTATCCCAAAACAAAAGGTTTATTTTTAAAAATGGATGTGTCATTAGTAGAATGACTATATATGCATATAATGGTCAACATATTATTAATAAAATTAAAACACTCAGCTGGGTGCAGGGGCTCACACTTGTAATCCCAGTACTTTGGAAGGCTGAGATGGCAGAATTGCTTGAGGCCAGGAGTTTGAGACTAGCCTGGGCAACATAGGAAGACTCTGTCTCTACAAAAAAAAAAAAAACAACAAAACAAAAAACAAAAAAAGCTAGGTGTGGTGGTGCACACATTTGGGACTCCAGCTACTCAGAAGGCTGAGGTTGGAGGATCCCTTTGGCCCAGTAGTTTGAGGCTGCAGTGAGCTATGATGATGTCACTGCACTCCAGCCTGGGAGACAGAGTGAGACCCTATCTTTAGAAAAAAACAACAACAAAATTAAAACACTTTCATATAAATTCTTATGTTCTATATCTTTAAATAAATCAATATATTTTATGTTAATAATATAAATTCACATATTGAATGTGGTTTTGTTTTTTTTTTTTTTTTTTGAGACAGAGTGTCACTCTGTTGCCCTGGCTAGAGTGCCGTGGTGTCAGCCTAGCTCACAGCAACCTCAAACTCCTGGGCTCAAGTGATCCTCCTGCCTCAGCCTCCTGAATCACTAGGACTACAGGCATGCACCACCATGCCCAGCTAATTTTTTCTGTATATATTTTTATTTTTCCATATAATTTCTTTCTATTTTTAGTAGAGACGGGGGTCTCGCTCTTGCTCAGGCTGGTCTCAAACTCCTGACCTCGAACGATTCTCCCGCCTCGGCCTCCCAGAGTGCTAGGATTACAGGCGTGAGCCACCCCACCCAGCCTGAATGTGTTGATGATACAAATTCATATATTTAACATTCTTGGTAATATAAATTTACAAAGTAATAATCCACACAGGGACATATTACTAACTAATAAAAATAGTAAGAAAGAATCTATTTCTTCCGGGCAGCAGGCAGTGGAGAAATGACTTGATCGTGTTGCATTTTTAGGGAAAAAAATCTTTCTAGGGCCAGGCATAGTGGCTCACACCTGTAATCCCAGCACTTTGGGAGCCTGAGGCAGGAGAATCGCTGAAGCCGGGAGTTCAAGATTAGCCTGGGTAATATATTGAGACTGTACCAGTAACAACCACTCCATCTTAAAACTAACTCATAGCTCTTTCTTTTTCAATGCCTAATTGTGTGCTTGCTCAAGAATTCCCAGGAATTGGACTTGAACAGCTGACCAAAATCAAGACTGTGAGACTCTCCCCTGGTGGAAAATGCTGAGAAGCTAACCTTGAATTTTGTTGCAGTCTGGCTAGTGTCAGCCGCACTGCCAGATGGCCCCTACTCAAGATAACTGTGGGAACAAGATATGCTGACCTGCATATAGGCAGAACCTGCACATAGCTCCCCACAGCTTCCTCCCACAACTCCTTCCCTTCAAAATCACTTGGCCAAGCCAGGCAAGGTGGCTCACGCCTGTAATCCTAGCACTCTGGGAGGCCGAGGTGGGAGGATTGTTTCAGCTCAGGAGTTCGAGACCAGCCTGAGCCAGAGGGAGACCCCTTCTCTACTAAAAATAGAAAAATTAGCTGGGCATTTGGCATGTGCTTGTAGTCCCAGCTATTCGGGAGGCTGAGGCAAGAGGATCGCTTGAGCCCAGGAGTTTGAGGTTGCAGTGAGCTATGATGATGCCACTGCATTCTACCCCGGGTGACAGAGTGAGACTCTGTCTCAAAAAACATAAAAATAAAATAAAATCACTTGGTCAGCCAGAAAATTTTGAGATGGTCTTTGCAACATGAGCCTGCCATCTCCTTAGGCTGCCAGCTCTTAAATAAAACCTGCTTTTCCTTTCACCAACTCTCAACTCTTGGGTTTTTGGCTTTTCAAGTGACAGGCAGCTAACCTTGGGTCCTGTTACAAGACCCTGTCTCTACAAAGAAAAAAAAAATATATTAGCCTGGCAAGGTAGTGCAGCACCTGTAATCCCAGAATTTTGGGGGACCAAGGTGGGAGGATCCCTTGAAGCCAGGAGTTCAAGACCAGCCTGGGCAACATAGCAAGATAGAGACCCCATCTCTACAGAAAATAAAACACTTAGCTGGGCATGGTGGCACTTGCCTGTAGTCCCAGCTAGCGGGGAGGCTGAGGCAGGAGGATCGCTTGAGCCCAGAAGTTCGAGGCTGCAGTGAGCTATGATCTTGCCACTGCACTCCAGCCCAGATGACAGAGTGGGATCCTATCTCCAAAAAAAAAAAAAAAGTAAATAAACATTTTAAAAAAGAAAATCCTTTCTAGTAGCCAGTGTGGAAGATAGAAGGGGCAGGGAGAGGCTAGAGGTGCGAGGCAGGGAGGAGACTGGTGCCCCAGGGCAGGTGATGTTCACAGAGGTGGTGTTCAAGTGGAGGGACTCCCTCACATAGGACCCTCGCAGGGAGGTGCGGCCACAGCCCGCTGGGAGCTGGGTGAAGAACTCAGTCCCAGGTTTGAAGGTTTGGATCTTTACTCACCCCCTGGGCAAACAAGTCTATTTCTTGTGCCTCAGTTTCCACATAAAAGCAGCAATAGGGTAGGGCTGGCTCTCAGGCCAACATGGAGTAGACCCATACTTGCAGTTTGGCAGCTTTTGCTTTAATTTTTTTTTAAGAGAAGGGGTGTCGCTCTGTGGCCCAGGCTAGAGTGCAGTGGCATGATCATAGCTCACTGCAACCTCAGACTCCTGGGCTCAAGCGATCCTCCTGCCGTGGCCTCCCAGAGTGCTAGGATTACAAGCGCGCACCACCACGCCCGGCAAGAATGTTGCATTTTTGGCAACAGCATATGGATATTCTGAACATGTGGTCAGTTCCTCACGGACCGCCCCACCCCAGCCCCGGAGAGTCCCCGCAGCCTCACCTGACCGGTGGTAGCGGTGCCACTGCTCCTGCGAGATGAGGCCGAGCCTCCGGGCCCCCTGGGCTCCGGAGTGTAGGACAGAGGTCAGGGTGGCCTCCTCGGGCCCGCGGGCCTCCCTGGCACCCAGCGCCTGCAGGACGTAGGTGGGGGGGATGGTGTTCTCGTCCCTCCGGAAGTGTCGCGCCACCAGTTCCAGGTCCTTCGGCCTGGCAGTCAGCTGCGCCCTCAGTGCCTCCCACTCCTTCTCCTCGATCAGCGCGGGGAGCGGACGGGGGCCGTACAGGTCCCCCAGGAGGGCCTGGCAGAGAGGTGGGCAGACAAGGAGGCACAGGCGTCTCCACCCGGACGCTGAGCTCTGTGACGGTGGGTGAGGCCCGCTGAACCCATAAACATGAGACAGCAGGCAATACCATCGTGATAAGTACACTAAGTGCAGGCAGAGGTGGGGACCAGGGGCTCATGCCTGCAATCCCCACACTTTGGGAGGCAGAGGTGGGAGCATCACTGGAGGCCAGAAGTTCAAGGCCAGCCTGGGCAACATAGTGAGACCTCATCTCAAAAATAAAATGAAAAAATTAGCTGGGCATAGTGGCAGGCACCTGTAGTCTCAGCTACTTGGGAAGCTGAGGCAGGAGGATTGCTGGAGCCCAGGAGTTCGAGGCTGCTGTGAGCTGTGGTTGTGCCACTGCACTCCAGCCTGGGCGACAGAGCAAGACCCTGTCTCTAAAACAAACAAACAAAAAACACCAAAAATGCTCTGGTCCGTGGGATCAGAGCGAGGGAAATAGGAGGAGGTCCCCCCAGGAACAAGTCTCAGAGCTTTGGAGGCGCCAGGGCTGCTGGTGGCCCAAGAGAGCAGAGCCTCTTAGCAGCAGTGCCGTGGGGAGCTGTCCCGGACTCGGTGCTGCCTAATGACTTATTTACCAGAGAGACACCTCTCCAAGGGCCCCCGCACATCTCTGATTTTCGTGGAAACTCCCCCAGATCAGAATCTTGGAGCAGAATCATGCTGTGCCTCTGGGACAACAGAGGGGTGATGGTGGGTTCAAAAGGAAAGCAGAAAGTAAGTAGACGTTAGCCAGCCATGGAACCTTCTGGAAAGTTCCAAGGCTGGTTGGTCAGGCCTGGAAGAAGTTCAGGGATCATCCTCCATTTCCCCATGCAGCCTGGAAGCCACATTGTGCTTTTCGCTGCCTGCAATTTGAATTGCAAAACCAAATTCCTCCTGGAATTCTTTTTCCTGAGTTAGAAGACCGGGGGAAAAAAAATCTATGAAGGAGATTTACAAGCAGGGGTGTAGAGCCTTCCAAATGTGAGAATGTATTTTAAAGTGGTTACAATGAAAACAGAGCTGTGCCCACATGCCATGGAAGTGTGGGACAAAGGAATGAACAGGCCCGACTCTATCTAAACCCTAATACATAAATCAAAAAAACTTCATACATTCTGTGATATTATTATATGTACACACACACACGTACACATATGTACACATATAGATGGTTTCTCATGCACCAATTCTGGCTCATAAATCCCATAGCCCTTTTTTCCCCTCTGTGTGCTCACTGGCGTCTTGTCCCCTTCCCACTGCACCCCCTCTGTCACCATATCAACCCCTGGCCCACAATTAATGGTTTGGGCTACTGCTGTCAAATGATACTCCGGAGTCTTGATTTATTACACCACCAAGTTCCAGATACATACAAGAACTATGACATTTTCTCTCATAAATTCTAGAACAGGGGCCAGCAAGCTACAGTCCACTGGGCAAGCTACAGTCTTTTGTTATAATGTTGGATACTTTATGTCCAAAAAGCAGCCTCAGGAAACAGAATTTCTCTCTGCCCTTCTCCTGCCCTCCTTCCACCTGCTCCTTTCTCTCCGAGGCAGGAACCTTCCCCCTCCCTTTCTGCCTTAGGGCTCCCCAGACATTCTCTGACCTACCTTGTCTGACTGCAGACTCCCATTTCAGAAGGGGTCCTGCCCCACACCCTGGAGGAAGGAATGCTGCCCAGAGAGGCCAAGAGGGATGTCAACAGACAGGCCCTGCTGGCTTCCCCGCTCTGTTTGGGAGTGTTGGATCATGCCCTTGTTGTCCAGCCACATTGCTACGCGGCTGCAATCAGGCCTATCCAATGAGGGTTCCATAAAAGGCACAAGAGGAGGGGGTTTGGGGATCGCTGAACACGTGGAGCTTCCTGGAGGATGGTGCACGGCCCCCGGGGAGAACGTGGAAGCTCCACGCCCCTTCCCTATGCATCTCTTGATCTGTGTGCTTTGCAGGGTCCTGTATAATAAACCCAGTAACTAAGTGTTTCCCTGAGTTCTGTGAGCCGCTCTAGCAAGTTAATTGAACCCAAAGAGAGGGTTGTGGGAACCCCACCTTGAAGCTGCTCAGCCTAAGGTTCCAGAGGCATCTGAAGGTGGGGGGCCGTCCTGTGGCACTGAGCCTCCCCCTGTGGGATCTGACTGTCTCCAGGTAGATCGGGTCTGAGTGGAAGTGGAGGACGCCCAGCCGGTGTCGCGGCAGGACTGACTGCGGGCTTGCTGGTGGGGAGACGCCCACACATGCTTGGTCACAGAGGTCTGTGCTGATTGCTGTCGAGGTGTGAGGACAGAGGAAAACACAGTTCCTCTTTTTTCCACTCACGGCTTCCCTGCCCGGATCTTAGTTTTATTCTCCTAGGGAGGCCTCATCTCTAAGCACTGCTGCCAGAACTTTCTGCAAAGCTACAAGATTTCTAACCTGCGCTATCCAATATGGTGGCTGCCCGCCATGGCTGTGCATTTAGTACAACCCAGGAACGAAGATTTACATTCCATTTGATTTTAATTCATTTAAAGTTCAATTGCCACATGTAGTTTTTGGCTACCACATTGGACAATGTAATTCTAAGGCCAACAATCCTTCTTTATTTTCCTTCTTTCACTAGAAAACAGCTTTTAGAAAGGGAACCACTCTCTCTACTTTCTGATTTGTTTTCAGGAGAGGTTCCACATGGCTTTTCCTCTTATCTGAAGCTGCTCAAAGCTTCCTCGTGAGTACGGTATATTAAGCAAAAATACTTTATTCACTTTTCTTTTCTTTCTTTCTTTCTTTTTCTTTTCTTTTCTGTTTTCTTTTTTTTTTTTTTTTTTTTTTGAGACAGGGTCTCACTCTCTTGCCCAGGCTAGAGTGCAGTGGTGTCTTCATAGCTCACTACAACCTCAAACTCCTGGGCTCAAGAGATCCTCCTGCCTCGGCCTCCCAAGTAGCTGGGACACAACACCTGGCTAATTTTTCTGTTTTTAGTAGAGACTGGGTCTTGCTCTTGCTCAGGTTGGTCTTGAACTCCTGACCTCAAGCGATCCTCCTGCCTCAGCCTCCAGAGTGCCAGAATTACAGGCGTGAGCCACTGCACCTGGCCCCTTTCTTTACTTTTTTCCTCTTTACTGTCTAGATGTCAGAAACTTTTCCCAGAAAGGACCAGAGAGTCAATGTTTTTGGCGTTGCAAATCAGATGGTCTCCATCAAAACAACTCAGGTCTGCCATTATAGCTCAAAGGCAGCTCTAGAAAATGTGTACACAAATGGACATGGCTGTGTGCCAACAAAGTTTTATTTACAAAAGCAAGCAGTGGGCTGTATTTGCCCAGGGGACTGTAGCTTGCTGGCCCCTGCTCTAGAATTTATGAGAGAAAATGTCATAGTTCTTGTATGTATCTGGAACTTGGTGGTGTAATAAATCAAGACTCTGGAGTATCATTTGACAGTAATAGCCCAAACCATTAATTGTGGTCCAGGGGTTGATATGGTGACAGAGGGAGTACAGTGGGAAGGGGACAAGACACCAGTGAGCACACAGAGGGAAAAAAAATTCCCAAGACTCAATGGGTTTCTACCTTCCTTATGGTTTTCCAGGATCCCAAAGTTCCACAGACATAAAGTGGATGGGGTGGGAAAGGTGGCAGAAGGTCCAGATCAAAGTCTAAGATTCCGTTCTGCTTCGACACTGTACTCCCATCCCCAGGTCACCTGCTGCTTCCATTTGACAGTTAATGCCTGGATCCCAGCTAGCTCTGCAGAAAAGAGTGCTGTGATCAATTAGCAATGTCTGCCACGGGCAGGCTATAGAAAAAGGGTATGATCGTATAAACGCCACCCACTTCCTTCCATTGATCAGCTGGGCTAGGGAGCGGAGGCTATATCCTAGTGATGGAATCAGGAGTAAGAGCTAACCCATCCCTCCAAAGAGACTCACAACAAAAGCAGGTCCTATGGATGTTTTCCGACACCGGTCAACCTCCTCCAAGCAGAGTTCCGTGGTCAGGTAGTTGGTGGCCTCAGCGTTCTGCAAACCCCACCTCAGATCAACGACCTGAGGATTACAAGCACGGGTTGTCAGGGAGGTGGCATGACAGGTGATTTTTGTTTCAATTCCCTTTGACAAAAGCATAAACTTTCTTTCAGTAATTTTTGGCAGCCTCTCGCTGTAGTGGGATGTCTGGATTAAAAGAGATTGAACAAAACCCATAAGCTCGGTGTAATCCTGAGAAAAACATCAGACAGACCAGATTGGGGGAAAGGGTAATGTCTACGGTGCCCTTCCAGTCCTCCCTAACACTGCCAAGGTCATGAGCAGCAAAGAGACTGAGAAACTGTCCCAGACCAGAGGATACTAGGGTGACATTACAACTAAATGCAATGGGATATATCCTGGGCGGGAACCCTCTAGCAGAAAGAGGATTTAGATGGAGGACTGGCAACATCTGAATACAGTCCGGAAGTTGGTTAATATAATAGTAACGTACCAGTGTCAGCTTGATAGTTGTAACAAAGTTACAACTATGGTAACATTGTTGGTTATACCACCCTTAGGCAAGATGTTAGGAGTTATGGGAAATGGGTGTGAGATACATAAGAACTCTCTGTACAGTCTGCACAAATTTCCTGTAATCTAAATTTCAAAATCAAAAGTTTATTTAAAAACCACATTTAGCTGGGCATGGTGGCACATGCCTGTAGTCCCAGCTACTGGGGAGGCTGAGGTGGGAGGCTCTCTTGAATCCAGGAGTTTGAGACCAGCCCCCTGGGCAATATAACAAGACTCTGTCTCAAAAAACATAAAAATACACATAAAAAACGGTTTTTAAATGAGTAAGGTTTTTAAATAAAAAGTAAGAAAACAATATTGGATAAACTTTTTTAAAAAAAGGAAATTGGGTGTTTTCAAACTGTGCTTTTGAAAGTGAAGACATGTCCACACTTGTTTGCAGAGCTTTCTTTGCAAAGGACGCTGGTTAGTTTGGCCAGAATTGGATGTGGCCAGATCTCCTTGGCAACCGCATGCTTGAGGTCCCTTTCTGCCTGCTCAGCAGAGGGGGGCTGGGCAGAATGGCTTGATTCAAGTCCACAAAGCTGACCCTGTGGAAGGCTGGGGTGAGGAGAATACAAAGGGGGCGGGAACAGTCCCTACCCCCTTGAATTCTTTAGCACGGAGAGAAAGACACACGAATTCCTAACCTACTACAGCGTGCGGTAAAAGGCCAGCAGTACTGAATGTGACTGCAGGAAGAGGGGGAGAAGCGATTAGTTGTGGGAACAGGAAACGAAGTGGGGCCAGGGACCAGCCTCCAGCAGAGCTCCTGTTCCCCACCAGGGGTGCTTTAGGATATCTACAACATTCGCCTCAGAGTCCGGAGAGGGCTTTAAAGAGACGAGCACAGAGCATTTCAAAGCAGTTCTCCATGCAGATGTTTTCCGTTTTAGTGCCTCTGACATTGAACTATGTCTCATGATCAAGGGCAGGGCAGAGTGGAATTGCCAGCACCGCTTTTTCCTTGGTAATAAATAGATCAACTATGGTGTATCTTTTAACCAAGGGGGACTTGGATGGGATGAATCACTGTCATCAGTGGCAAGGCGGCAGCCACTGAGTCTCAGCCATTTAAGCTGAGACTCCAAGGATGATTCATCATTTTGCATGTGGAAACGTGCAGGTGACATCCCCTGCCGGTGGTGCCAGGACACACTGTTTGGGGTCCATGGTGGCTGTGCCCAGCAGGCATATCATTAGTGCTCCAGAAAAAGGCCTGTCCCACCTCCACACCCACCCCCCACACCCTGTAGCTCTCCTGCTCCTCCTGAAGCGGCCCCAGTGGGTACAGGGCCAGGAGGTTCCGAGAGCAGGACAAAAACAGCAAGAGCTCACACCTGTAATCCCAGCACTCTGGGAGGCCGAAATGGGAGAATCGCTTGAGGCCAGGAGATCGAGACCAGACTGAGCAACATACCAAGACCCCATCTCTACAAAAAATAGAAAAATTAGCCAGGCATAGTGGCATGCACCTGTGTCCCAACTACTCAGGAGGCTGAGGTGGGAGGATCACTTGAGCCCAGGAGTTTGAGGCTGCAGTGAGCTATGATGACACCACTGCACTCTAGCCTGGGCAATAGAGCAAGACCCTATCTCAAAAAACATACATACGTGTATATATATATATATATATATATATATATATGTATATATATCATTAGAAACTTTCAGACTCAATAGTAAAGCATAGAACGGAGCATGGAGCCCGGGGTGACTTCCTGTTACCTCGAACATCAAGCCGTGCTTCTGGCAGAAGGTTTGCACTTCAGGGTAAGCGGTGCCCTGCAGGGCTTCCCTCTCTGCATCCATATCTACAAGGAAGAGCACAGACGGGGTTGGGAGGAAGGACCCAGAACTCTTCCCAGTTCCACAGATCTGCTTTGAACCTCATTGGCTGACCCCCACCCCCAATACCCACTAAGGTACCCCCTAAGGCTAGAGTCCTTCACACAGCATATCAAGATACAAAAATAACGTGGTAAACCCAGGGAGGCTTGCCATCCCAGATTGCCTGGAACTTTCCTGGGGTTAGCTCTAAAAAGCCCACATCTCAGCAAAACCCTCAGGCCTGGGTTAACCAAAATGGCTGGTCACCACCCCTGGGTTAGGGTTGCCAGATATTATACAGGACGCCCAGTTGAACTTGCATTCCAGATAAACTTGTTAGCATAAGTATATCCCATTCCAGCACTATTTGGGATATACTTATACTAAAGGGTTATTTGTGGTTTGTCTGAGATGTAAATTGAACTGGATGTTCCGGTTTTGTGATTGTTTTGGGTTTTTGTTTCTTTGTTTCTGCTAAATCTGGCAACCCCTCTCACTGTAAACCTGGATCCTAAGACCTTCTCCACCACTAACTTCACTGTGTAGCCTTGTGCCGAGCGTCAGCTTATCCTCAGTTTAACCCTCTGTAAAATGGGAGCGATGCATCTGCTTGGCAGGGCTAGAAGCTTCCCAAAGTCAAGAACCTCCGCTTGCTGTGGTCATTGCTTCATTTTCAGCACTCAACGTAGGTGCTCAGAAAATGTGGGTCGGATCACCGAATCCTCCAAGCACAAGCACAGACTGCAATGCGGGCGTTGAAGAAACATTTGTTTTTTCCATGTGGCCAGGAGGGAGGTCATTTGGGTGTCTGTGAAAGGAGCTCCCCAAAGCCACTGGCCCAAAAAACCTACCCCCTCAAAGAAATAAAATATTTTTTAGAAAGCTGCCAGGTGCAGTAGCACACACCTGTGATCCCAGCTACTTGGGGGGCTGAGGCAGGAGGATCGCTTGAGGCTGAGAGTTTGAGACCAGCCTGGGCAACATAGTGAGACCCCATCTCTAAAATAATAAATAAATAAATAAATAAATAAATAAATAAATAAATAAATAAATAAATAAATAAATAAATAAAAAAGAGAAAGAAAGAAAAAGCACAAAAGAAAGCTGCCCAAATCCTAGCACTGGAGTTGACCTGAACACCAGTCTTGGATCTGTCTTGTATCTAAATATTTTCATCGCTTTCCTCATCTGGGATGTGGTACAATTGTGGCCTGCCTTACAGACTCCACAGGCTATTTAAATGTGTCCATAAAATATTTATTAGGCAGTTACCTTATGCCTTTCCTACGCATCCGGGTACAATGACAAACAAGACACATATGTAATCAACGTGGTGTGCTACAAGCCAGCCCCTACTGGCTTGGGAGAGCTGATTGCTAAATCTTCAGAAATTTCATGAGCCATTTGTTAACACAGCAATTATTAAAAATTACATTAAATCAATGTAAAAATTAAAAGCGGAACTTACAATGGAATACATGATACTAAAGGCAGAAACAGAAAATACTCAAAAGTCATCACCCCCACATTATTTTACTACATTTGACTGTGAACACTGCACTGGAGGTTGTTTACAAATATTGATTTGGCGGCGGGTGGGGCTGGAGAAGCAGCATCCCCCATAACGCTGATACCCTCTGCCTCCCTTCCCCAAATACATAAAAAAAATATTGATTTGGCATCAGAGAAATATTAGATAGTGGTGTGCCACCACGCAGCTCCACCCAGCTCTGTGTTCACATGAAGTCCATCGGCAGCTTGAAATTGTCCATGGTGGCAGCATTTACACCACAGAAATTGGCAGACAAAAAAAAATGAAATAAAAAAAAACACTGGAGGCCAGGCACGGTGGCTCAGGCCTGTAATCCCAGCAGTCTGGGAGACGGAGGCCAGAGAATCCCTTGAGCTCAGGAGTTCGAGACCAGCCTGAGCAAGACTGAGACCCCGTCTCTACCAAAAAGAAAGGAAAAAAGAAAACCCAGCCGGGCTTTTCAGGCACACACCTGTAGTCCCAGCTTCCTGGAGGCTGAGGCAGAAGGGTCAGAAAAAAGAAAACAAAAAACTTGGAGAGCATTTGCCAGGACATCATGCTATATAGTCTTTGCCCTCACAGAGTTCACAGCCCAATTGGGAAACTTACACATAAATGAAATGATTGAAATTAAAAAAAAATAATTGGAATTTATGAAAAGTGCTGTCCAAGAAACCTCAGTGAGCCGGGCCACAGAAGAACAAGGACAAACCTATTAGACTGGAGGACAGAGAGGGGATCCCTGAAGAGGGGGTGTTTATGCTAAGACCCAAAGGATGGGAAGAAGGAAAAGAAAGATCTCTGAAGGCGAAGGTCTTGATATGGGGTCCAGAGCTTCATGGGCTGCGGGAGCTGCCGGAGGCAGCATGGCTCCAGCACGTGGTGGGAGAAGATCATATGAGATAAAGGTAGGGAGGTGAGCAGCGTCCAGTCACACAGGGCCATGGATCTGTGGCAAGACTCTGGCACTTTTTAAGCCAAGCACATAGTACGTTCATCATAAATGTTACTTGCAACATCATATGCCTGCCACCTATAGCAACTCCATCAAGTCTGGCTCTTAGTCTGGTTTATCGAGGAGGAAACAGAGGGTCCAGGAGGATCCCTCTCACCGGTTCCCACGTTGGTCACTAGGTGAGCTGCATTCACATCCAGGTCTCTGCCCATTGCCCTAACTGCCCCTGAGAGTGCCTGCAGGCACTAAGTCCCCAGCCCTGCCCTGCTCCTTACCTGACACTGTGGAACTGACGAAGACGGTCACACTGCAGGACGGAGGCGCTGGGAGGGGGCCCACCTGACCTTGGAGAAGCCGCCGGCGGGTGCCTGGGCTAAGGGGGCCCACACTCATTGCTGCCCACCCACCGCGATAATTCTTCCCTGGGAAAGGGCCCGGGGTTCAGCGATCTCCCGGTAGCCCAGCAGTCTTCCTGGGAGGCCAGCCTGGCAGTGCCATCTGCAGTGGGGCACCTGTCTCACCTCCCGCGGCCCCCTCGGCGTCCTGCAGCCCGCACCACCTCCAGTGACCCCGGGGAGTTGAACCAGCTGCTCCCCACTGCCCTCGCTGGTCTGTGAGTGCTACCGGGTGGACATTGGACAGTGGCCTCCCAGCCGCGGCCTCTGGATGTTGTCTCCTCGAGGCACAGGCTCCCTCCCCAGCTCCCAGCCCTGAGCGCTCAGTGGTAGCCATAGCAACGGCGGGTTCCTGGCACTGGGTGTTGGGGCCCAGGGACCAGCCAGCCTCTCAAACACCTGGGTCCCCTGGGGCCTCCCTGGCAGTTGAGCCTGAGCCCAGGTGTGCACAGGGAGATGCCAGGAGCTGTGCCCAGCCCGGCAGCAAAGGCGAGAGAGACAAACACTTGCCCACCAACCAGAACAGTCCTTCCAGGTCCAGGCACCGCGTGTACTATTTATTTATACTTTTTAGAGATGGGGTCTCCCTCTGTCACCCAGGCTGGAATTCAGTTGTGCAATTGTAGCTCACTGTGACCCCAAACTCCTGTGCTCAAGCCATCCTCCCGCCTCAGCCTCCTGAGTCGCTGGGATTACAGGTGCATGCCACTCAGCTAATTTTCCCTTTCTTTCTTTTCTTTTCCTTTTTTTCATTTCTAGACAGGTTCTCACTCTATCGCCCTGGGCTAGAGTACAGTGGTGTCATCATAGCTCACAGCAACCTCAAACTCCTGGCCTCAAGCAATCCTCCTGACTCACCCTTCCAAGTAGCTGGGACTACAGGTGTGCACCACCATGCCTGGCTCATTTTTTTCTGTTTTTAGTAGAGATGGTGTCTCACTCTTGCTCAGGCTGGTCTCAAACTCCTGACCTCAAGCAATCCTCCCTCCTCAGCCTCCCAGAGTGCTGGGATTAGAGGCATGCGCCACCGCGCCTGGCCACGTGTGCTATTTAAACCATCAGTTCTCATATGGGGGCGATTCTGCCCCCAGGGGACACTTGCAATGTCTGGAGACAGTTTTGGTTGCCACGACTGGTGGGAAGGGTATCACCAGCGTCTGGAGGGTGGAGGTCACAGATCCTGCTCAGCACCCTACAAGGCACAGGACAGTCCCTGCCACAAAGAAAGACCTGTTCCAGATGGTCAGCAGTGGTGAGAAACCAGCTTTAAATCTTCGCCTGCCGGAGGCGTGGAGACTGGGACCAGCTCTCTTTGACAAGGAGGGAGACTGGCAAGCCTCTGCGTGGTGACAAAGGACCTGTTGGTGTCAAACTGACACATGCTCTTTGAAATACTCAGCAGCATATGCTATATGTCCAGGGAAGACTCATGATTCGACATTATTGAAAATGCCCTGGGGGCCTGACCGTTGCCCACCCTCCTGTCAACTATACCCACCCACCACTGGAGGCAGAGAGAACAGATGACACCCTGGCATCCGTGCGCCTGGTTTGCACGCTGGCTCTGCCATCCCCTTCCTGGGGGGCTTACGTAAGGGGCTTCAGCCACACGCTCTGTGAAATAGGAACGAGAAGCACTCAGGACACTCAGAGGCAATAGGCAATGGAGTGCAGTGTGGTAACAGATCAAGGTCAATGCCAAAATCCACCATGAACACCACATGAATAAGGCAGTTGGGGGATGGGTCTGTAAAGTGCCCAGTGTGTAGCGGGCACCCGATAAACAGTGATATCGCTTCTACTGAACAACCTGGGCTTTTTCATATACCTTTGTGTCTTTGTCCATATTATCCTTTCTGCCTCAACTTCCCTTCCCTGCCTTGTCCACTCAGGAAAGACTCTGCTGACATTCAGGGGTCACCCAGACCATCCTCAGGTTCAACGATTTGCTAGGAGGAGTCTGAGAATTCAGAAAAGATGTTATACTCATGGTTGTGGTTTCTTACGATGAACTTCCAGGTGTCTCCTCCCAATGAAGTTGTGTGAACAGTGCTTAAGTTTTCAAGCAACGACATGTGCCAACACACATGGTGTACTGCTGACCAGGGAACCCCGCCCTGAGCTTTGGTGTCCAGGGTTTTTATTGGGGGATGATCGTGTAGGCAAGGTTGACCACCTGCATGGCTGACCGCAATCTCCAGCACGTCCAGGGCTCAACTGATACCATGCGACCCAAAGCTCACACCATAAATCACTTTGTGACTGTCTAGTGTGACTCAAGACCCTGCAGGCAAACAAAGACACTCTTATCGGACAGGATATTCCAAGGAGGTAGAGGTCAACTCCCAGGAGGAGGTCAAGCAATAAACCTTTAATGTGCAGGGTGTGGACAACCCAGGCCTCCTGAGTTAATGCTTTAGTCAGTAGTAGCGACACATTAAGTGGAGTTGACTGTCACCATTTGACAGATTGGAATACTGAGGCTCAGAATGAGAAATTTCTCACTATCCTGAAGGGCAGAGTTGGGGAGTGAGGGCGGGTCTGCCCCCCACCCCAAAGCCAACCTGGCCATCCAGCCACCTTCCCACAATGTACCTGGACCCTCCAGTTTGGCCACACCCCACTGACTTCTCTGAGGCCCCAGTTCTGGGCTCCAGTGTCAGTTCAGACCTTCTCTTAGCACCTCGTCTCACCCATCTCTAGACCTTGAATTTGCCTGCACCGTAATTTCTGTTCCTTCCCCCATTTCCCTGGGTCCCAACAGGCTCCTTGGACCTATCTCCCCCGTATGGCTGCATATGGCTGTGACCCCTTGGTGATGCCTCTTGATGTTCATAGGAGGATCAGAAGGCTTTGACCTTGACTTTGACCCCGGCTTTCCTTCTGTTCTCTAAACTGGGCTTTCTCAATCTCACCATGACTGATACTTGGCGCCAGATCATGCTCTGTGGCGGGGCTTGTCCTGTGCATTGCAGCATAGCATATCTTGAGTAGCATCCCTGGCCTCCACCACCACCCCAACTACCAAAGTTCCAACAATTAAAAAATATCTCTGGACATTGCAATGTCCCCCGGGGGCAGAATTCCCCCTGTCTGAGAACCCCTGGTCTAAAGCATCTAGCTTATTTCAGCCTCAGGGCCTTTGCACATGCCATACCTGAAGTCTCCAAACCGTATCCTTTCATGTCATTCGCATTTCAGCTTAAATGTTAACTCCTGAGGAGCTCTCACTGACCATCCATTCCTCAATGTCCCCTTAAGTCACTCCCGATGCCATCACCCTATTTTAATTTTCTGCATGGCACTCACCACCAGCAGATATGTTTCTACTTGTTTACTGTTTGTCTGTCCCGTAAGAACATGAGTTCCATGAACACAAGGATCTTGTCGGCCAAGATTGGCATGCCTGGTGCATAGTAGGTGCTCAGTAAATAATCATCACATCAAAGGGCTGATCCACAATTGTTTTGTCTTTCTCTGCTCTTGTGTGTTACCGCAGACAGCTGAGCAAGACTGAACTGCCCCGGGAAGGACAGAGGCCCTCTGCAGCGCCCGCTTCCTTGGCATTCCTTGGGGGCTCCAGCCTCCCTTTTGCTCTTGCTGGTGGTGGAAGGGCCAATTTAGAACCCTCTGGAGAAGTAAGTTGGAGAAGAAAGTTTTCTGGGCTCAGTGCCACCCGGAAGACACACACCCCTGCAGCAATCCTAATAACTTTTGTCTTAGCTACTTCATGGGTATCTTCCTGTCCAATTCTCACAACAACTAAGATAACGAAAGGGACTGTTTGGCTCTTGGGTACTGGCTTAGCTGGGCACTCAGCCAGACCTGGTGGTTAACTGTTGTGTGCCAGGCTAATACAGCTGCTCGTAACAGATGCCATTCGTTGAGGGTCTGGGAGGTGCCAGCTGGTTGGCATTCCGTGTCACCAGCCTGCACAACGACCCCAAGGGGCAGACATTAGGATCCTGTCCCATGGAAGAAAAAGAACAAGGTGTAGAGAGATGAAATCCCTTGCCCGTGACGCTTCCCCTCTGTGGGCTTGAGTTTTCTCAGCACCTCCTGGGCTGCAGAGAGAATGAAATGTGCTTACATAGAGTGAGCTGTGCAACACGCCTGCATCGTGAGACGGGCGCGAGAGATGCTGGTCATGATTAATTAACGTTACTCCTCCTGCCAGTTTCACCCAACAAGTGGTAGGGTCAGGAATCAAACCAAGTTTAGCCTCCAATGTCAAGGTTCCAGCAAGTGTTACCGAAATCTAAGTCTCTAGACCGGGGTTTTCTGTCTTTGATACTGCAAGACATTTAGGGCCAGACCGTTCGTCCTTGCGGGGGCTGTCCTGTGCCACAGAAGGTGTTGAGCGAGCAGCAACCTTGGTCTCCCCCCAGATGCAAGTAGCACACACACACCCCAATCACAACAACCACAAATGTTGCCAAACTGTCCACTAGGAGCAGAATGTCCCCCCCACCAAGAACCACTGCTCTACCGGTAGTGATAATAATGTTACAATTTTTTTTTTTTTTTAGACAGAGTCTCGTTCTGTTGCCTTGGCTAGAGTGCAGTGGTGTCATCATGGCTCACTGCAACCTCAGAGTCCTGGGCTCAAGCGATCCTCCTACCTCAGCCTCCTAAGTAGCTGGGACTACAAGTGTATGCCACCTTGCCCGGCTAATTTTTTCTAGTTTTGGTAAGACACTGTGCCTCTCTCTTGCTCAGGCTGGTCTCAAACTCCTGACCTCAAGTGATCCTCCTGCCTTGGCCTCCCAGAGTGTTAGGATTACAGTCATGAGCCACTGCACCTGGCCAAAGTTACAATATTTTGAGGGATATAAGTTTCAGGTGGTAATATATGTAGTGTCTCAATTCTCCCAGCAACTTGGGGACTTTAATTTGTCACTTTGGTTTATCAGTGATGAAAGTAAGCGTCAAGCTGGGTGTGGTGGTGCATGCCTGTAGTCCCAGTTACTCAGGAGGCTGAGGCAGGAGGATCCCTTGAGCCCAGGAGGCAGAGGCTGCAGTGAACTATGATGATGCCACTGCACTCCAGTCTGGACTACAGAGGGACACCTTGTCTCTTAAAAAAAAGAAAAGGAGAAAGAAAGAAAATAAGTGTCACAAACAACTTGCCAAAGGGCCCTCAGCAGGGAAGTGAGCTGAGAGTCAAACACAAATACGATTCTAAAACGCAAAAGTCATTGGCTAAACTGGAATCTGTGGATAGTAAAAAATCTTGGCAATTTTTCTGAAGTGTGACAATGGTATTGTGGTTCTTTTTTTTTTTTAAAGAGGGTATCTTTTAGAAACACATAATAAAATATTTATGGAATGATAAGATAATTGGTATTTGCTTCAAAATAATACCAGATGGGGAGGTGGATGGGGTGGGGATGGGGGTTGGGGGAGGGGGTAATGGTGGCAGGGGCTGGGCCTGCCGGGGACTCATGACACCATTCTGCCTACTATCCTGAGTGTCTGAAATTCTCCATAGGAAAAGTGTAATATAGTCTTCAGCTTGTACTCTTAGAAAATAATCACCATTATCGTCACACGTTGGGGAGGCTCTGAGGCCCAGGCCAGGAGATTCTAGACTTCCTTTGCCGTCTTGCATGGCTAACATGATCACTCCCGCTTTACGGAAGAACCCAGGCTGAGCAATGTTAAGAAACCAAATTAATTAACTCTGAGCCAGGCAGCGCCTGGATTGGGCATGAGTCGGGAAGCGGCGCCCCCTGGAGGCCATCCTGTGAATGGGCAGAAGGAGCTTGAACCCAGGGCAGGGTGGAGGGAGAGGTAGCAGAGGTGCTGGCCAGGGAGCACTGCTTGGGGAGGGAGGGCAAAAACAAACAAACAAAATAACACCAACCAAAAAAACAGCAATCGAGAAAATTAATATTTTCTTCAATTTTTTATGTCTGAATACTAAATAACATTTTAATGCAACATTAAAAAAATCAAAATTAGGCCAAGCACGGTGGCTTATGCCTGTAAGCTGTGATGCTGCCCATCTGCAACAAGGGCAGCCGAGGACCAGGCCCGCCGGGACCCCTGCGTGGCATCGGCCCCAGAGGGTCCTCTCCCATCAGCCCTAGGTGTAGATGCCTCAGCCCGCGTCTCCTGTCCGGGCTCAGAGACACTGTGCGCCAAACCCTCGCACGGCGTTGGGAATGTGCTACAGGAAAAAAAGGCTCGGGAGAGGTGGCTCTGCCCAATATCTTCCAATCCTCCCTGTATATTTCAAGACCCCACACAAGTCTCTCTCCTCCAGGAAGCCCTCCTGGATCTTCTATAACCGTTCTCTGGGTCCCCATGGCACTTCCTTCCCTTTAGAGCAAGGAATGGACCTTTGCATCTCCGTGCCCCTAGGGCAAACACAGGCACAGACACGCTAAGCTTCAGCCAGTGTTTGTTGAATGAATTCATGTCTGCCCCGATGTGGCAGGCTGAATTTTTGCATCATCCCCAGAAACTGATGTGTTGAAATCCTAACCCCCAGTATGACGGTATTTGGAGACGGGGCCTTTGGGAGGTCATTAGAGTTAGGTGAGGTCATAAGGGCGGGAACTTCATGATGAGATTGCTGCCCTGATAAGAAGCACACGTTGAGAAAAGGCCATGCAAGGACACACGGAGAAGGTGGCCATCTACAAGCCATGACGGGGCCCTCACCAGACACTGAATCTGCCAGCACCTTGATCTTGGCCTTCCCAGCCTCCAGAACTGTGACACATAAATCTCTATTGTTTAAGGGACCCAGTCTGTGGCCTGTTACAATAGCAGCTTGAGCTGACTAAGCCACCAAACTTGCTGCAAACCAAGTCACATCATGGTGCAGCTGAGATAGAGCTTGGCGTGTTGGATTCCTAGGGCTGTCATCACAAAGGCTAATTTTTCTATTTTTTGTAGAGACAGGGTCTCCTTCGCTCTTGCTCAGACTGGTCTTGAACTTCTGGGTTCAAGCGATCCTCCTGCCTCAGCCTCCCAAGTCGCTGGAACTATAGGCACACACCACCTCTCCCAGCTAATTTTTTAAAATTTTTTTGTAGAGACAGGGTTTTGCTGTGTTGCTCAGGCTAGTCTCAAGCTATCCTCCTTTCTCAGCCTCCCAAAGTGCTGGGATTATGGGCATGAGCCACAATGCCCAGCCTGATGGTCAGTTTTAAGCCTTACTCTTTCACATTATCAGGTAATATTTTTCTCTATTGTTTTTTTCCTCCCAGCAATTAGACCTGGATGTTTCCACAGGTTATTTCCAAAATTTTCAAACATATCAGACCTCCCTCAATTACTATAAACAAGGCCAGGGAAGTTAAAAAGTACAACGACGAGCACTAGTGAGAAGCAGCAGCTAAAGAAAGTAGTATCAAAGAGAATATGGTGTCCTCATCAACTCTAAGATCAGTTTATAATTAGTTATTATCTGACAGATTTTTATATATTATCAAGATATATTTAGGTTGAAAATGCACTTTGAAATATTAGCTTATTTCCTAGTTCTTAACGTAAAGGATAGCCCTTAAATTCCAGGATACAAATATATATATAAATTTTTTTTTTTTAAGAGATGAGGGTCTCACTATGTTTCCCAGGCTGGACTCAAACTCCTGGGCTCAAGCAATCCTCCTGCCTCAGTCTCCTAAGTAGCTGAGACTCCAGGCATGTGCCACAGTGCATGGTAGCTCGCGCCTGTAATGCCAGCTACTACTCAAGAGGCTGGAGTGGGAGGACTGCTTGACCTCAAGAGTTTGAGATCAGCCTGGGCAATGCAGCAAGACCTTGTCTGTAAAAAAAAAAAAAAAAAAAAATTAATTTAAAAAAAATTAGCTGGGCATGGTGGCATGCACCTAGAGTTCCAACTACTTGGGAAGCTGAGACAGGTAGATCACTTGAGCCCAGGAGTTCAAGGCTGCAGTGAGCTATGATCATGCCACTGCAATGCAGCCTGGGTGACAGAGCAAGACTGTGTCTAAAAAGAAAAAAGACCTTTAAACGTAATTTGTTGCAATTTTGTCTTTTGACATGGTTCAAGTATTAAAAATACAGGTAATTCCCAGTGTAATTTCACAAATGATCAAGTGAAACAACAACATTTCTGGGGCTTAAAAAATCCTAAACTTAAGCCAGGCATCTAATGATAATTCAGAAAAAGATTAATTAGATGAAGGAGTTCAAGTTAAATGCAGCAAGAGACTAAAAAGGTACTCTGAAATCCTCAATTATATGGATTTCACTGAAACTAACAAACACATTCTGTGAGTTCCAGCAAACAAAAACAAAATGACATTTGGGAAAAGAAGGACTAGGGTAGTCCAAAAGAGCTAAAAAGAAAACAAGCATCAAATACTAGTTAGCATTTTCCGGGTGAAAATTTTAACCCCCTGTACAGTCAAGGTAATGTAAAAAGTTTCTTCAAAACAAAGTCACTAGAATTTACTATTAATAATCTCCACTTTGACAAAGATTCTTTGCTTGGCAAAACTTTAGTTAGCCTTCTGAATCTTCTGCTAGGCCCATCGGTACACTTCTTTATAAAATCCAGTTTTAGCAAAGAACTCTGCTAAGTCTGTTTAGCATACACATCCTGGATAACTGATCATCCTCAATATCTGATCAGGTTCCTCATCTTCCACCAGTCCCAGGTCATGTCTGATCACCCTGGCCCATCTTTGGCAAGAATCCTGTTAGGTCAGTTTAGCCAGAATCCCCCTTACCCCTGATGTTTCCTCTTAGTAATTTTCTATGCACTGACCCCCACACTGCTCCTGAGCTATAAATTCCCACTTTTCCATGTTGTATTTGGAGTTGAGCCCAGTATCTCTCCCCCACTGCAGGCCCTGTTGCGGTGGTCCCTATACCCATCACAATGGTCCTGAATAGTCTTCCTTACCATTCATTGAGTAATTTTTTTTCTTTAAAAACTTGCATGTCTAATTTTAATGTCTTCTAACCAATCTTCTCCCCACCACACCTACTCCTCTCATAAACCTCATCTCAGTACATATCTATCCCATCTTCCTACTTCCTCAGGACAAAATTTTGACATCCTTTACATCTCTACCCGCAATTTATCCAGAAATCAATGACCTCTCACCACCTCTACCAATTCCACTCTTGTCCAAGCTATGTTATCTCTGGCCTGGATTGTGGCAACAGTCCCTGTACTGGTATCCCTGTTTCTGCTCCTGCTCAACCTCTCCCCCACAAAAAAGTCTTCTCTATCCAGCCACCAGAAGGACCATTTTAAAAGGTAAGTCAGATTATATCCTTTCTTTATCCAAAGGGAGGACTCCCCTTCTCACTCAGAGTAAAAACCCAAGCTTTTCAAAGGCCTACAAGGCCTTACACAATCTAACCTCCCACCACACTAATCTCTCTTGACTTTATTTCTGCGACTCTTTGCTCACTCCACCGCAGCCAAATCAGCTTTCCTCTGCTGTCCTCAAACATGCCCAGCATACTCTTGCCTCAGGGCTTTTGCAAGTGCTTTTCCCTCTACTAGCAAACTCTTCCCCCAGAGGGGTGCATGGATTATCCCTCACTTCCTTCCAGTCTTGGCTCAAACATCATCTTCTACAGGAAGCCTTCCACAGCTACCTCTAGTTGAAATTGCAACCTTCTCCCAGTTGCCTGTCCTCCCTCCTCTCTACTTTTTCTCTAAGGCCTTAATAACATCTGACATGGCACACATTTTGTTTATTATCTAAGGTCTCCACTAGAATATAAGCTCCATAAAGGAGAGTATATTTACCTGTTTAGAAAAGTGTCTGGCACACAGTAGGTGCTCAGTAAATATTTACTAAATATCTACACAATTTTATAGTTCACAGTGTTTTCATGTAAATTAAATTATAGTAACTCATTTTCTTCTTATGCCCTCCCTTCTCTAAATGCTCCAATCTTTGCAGTAACCAATATGGATGACAGCAAAGAGCTATCAGAAAGAGTTGCTGGCTACTTGCAAAGCTCTTTAAAACAGATACCCATATAAATTAACTACATTTATAAAATGAAAGCATAAGGAGCCAAAATCTTTATTAGCATAAGGTTTCTAGGTGCGGAAGGTTAAAGTAATAGAGCAGAAGAGCCAAGAATCAACAGAAAAACAGCTCTATTCAGTTTGTCCTACCAATCTGTTACAAACCCTAGGGAATATGCAAGCTGCATTTGATTTTCAAGGAAACACTGGCCCAAATGCAACATTAACATATTCAACACAAGATTCAAGCCCCCTAAAATTTTCTATCTGCTTTAAAGAAAGCCCACAAACTATCGAGTGCGGTCACTGGGCATGTATGGTCTGCTGAGCAAATAGGAGATGTTTTGCTACGTTTTGTTTAACCCGATAAAGAATCAGGGCTAAGGAGGCGTTTCCTAAAGCCTCCGTATCCCCTCCACCACTAAACAACCCGGGGTCTAACTGGGTTATTTCCCATGCAGTTTAACCCATCGGAGGCAAAGGGGCATCTCAGCCGGGCTCCAGCGATGCCCGAGACAGACAGCAGATGTCTCAGGGGATGCCCTGGAGAAAGGTTCTCGCCCGGGCAAAGGATGTCACGCAGGCAGGAAAAGCAGCAGACCAAGCCGCGCGGCGAAGATGACAGGTGGGCGAGTGCGGCGGGCAGGGTGGAGGCACCGAAACTGTCAGTTGCCGTCGTCCACCTGCCCGTCTGGGCCCGGCTGGGCTGAGGCAGTGCTGCGGCACGGGACTAAAAAACACAGTCGAGGTAGCAGCAGGTCGCCGCCAGCCTGCTCGACCTCGCCCCTCGCGCGCCGGGAACTCAAGTGCCTGGAGGGGCCCGGCCGAGCTCCCGCCCGCGGCCGCTCCGCCCCGTCAGAGGCGGCCCGGCGCCGCGGAGAGACGCCCGGGGCCCCGAAGCGGGAGAGGAAGCCCCAGGCCGGCGCGTCAGGCCGAGTCTCCGGCTCCCTCAGCCCGACAGCGGCGACCCCCAGCCGCGACTGACTGCTCCCCCCACCCAAGCCGCCCTCCCTGCAGGCCACGCACGGGGTCCGCTACTCTGAGCCCTCGCCGCCGCCGCCGCCAATTCCCCACCCCCGCCCCCTCAGGTAACCCAGGAAACCGGGACCACCACCCCCTCCCTCGCTCCAGTCCAGACTCGGACCCACTCTCCTGCGGGTGCGCACTTGGCCCCGCCCCGCCCGTCCCTAGCCCCGCCCGTCCCTAGCCCCGCCCACCTTTGGGAGGGCAACGCCAGAGTCGCAGGCGTGACGTCTGAACCCGGCGAGCCAATGGGGAAAGGAGGGGGGCGGGCCGATCCACGGGGCCGGGGCTTCGGGGCGTGGGGGTTCCTCGGCGCAGGGGAGGCCTGCCCGGCTCCCGCGCCTCCTCTCCGTGCTCTGCGTAGCGGGCTGCGTCAGGCCCGGGGAGCGCTAGCACCGTTTGAGAAGCCTCTAGCACTTGCGCAGCGTCCGCTTCCTCCATTCAACACGGAATGTCATCCTGTCGGTTGTGTAGGTCCAGAGGATGAGGATAGAAGAAATACGGGAAGGAGTTGGGAGAGGCAGAAAGGATTTATCCACGAGGAACACCCTAGCCTTCCTCCAGGACCTGGAAGAAGCCCTATTGTAAGGCTTACCGTAGGCTTCTCTCAAGAAACGAAAAGAGGTTTGCACAGCTACTGTAGAATTAAATTCGGTGCACAAGTGTATTTTCCAACATATTTCTGATCAAGCACGTTTGTACACAGTGCACACTGTCAGCACCATATGCCTGAATACATCAGTCCCTCCAGAAAGTGGGAGCCACAGATTAAATAGGAGGATGTTTTCAGCTGCATCACAGACTGCCGGGCCCAGCACGCAGCTGACTGGCAGCCGGGGGTTTGGCATTTCAAAGGCCCCCCCTCCTCACCTCCTAGTCTCTGTGACAGAAATGTCATACTGGCAAAGAGCCCGAACTATACAAATATAGTGTGTATTGCTCAGTAGTTTTCAAGTCCTACCGAACAATACAAACTGTAAGCACATAGTCTACAAATTGACAGGAATGGCTGTAGAATCAACTCTGGTAATTTTTCACATAGAATTATCAAATAGAAATAATTCAGGAAATTATGTCCCAAGGCTATATACCAAATGTAACTCTCAATTCCTCAAAGTACCATCTGACCCAATGAGGAGTAAAGTAAATAGCTGTCCATTGATGTCCTTTATAGGGACCCTTGCGGAAAATTCCCCACTTTAAAGGTCTCCTCTTTGATGTCTGATGTTTAACCATTCATATCTTCATACCTTTAGGCAAGGTTGCCCACTTCCTCTGGCAGGCAGCCTTTTAAAATGCAAATATTCTGGGGATGGGCAAGTCCCTAACAAGTTAATGAAAAAGATGCCTCAGGGAAATCATCACTCATTTCACAAATATATAATGGGCACTCACTATGTGCTAGGCGCTCAGGATCCTTTCCTGCCTGGACTCAAAAGAGGAAGAGGAAGCCCAATGACCTCTTTTACAATTTTACCTAAACTGAACCTGCTCTTACTTATACATTAACTTTCATCCACTAATCTTAAAAACACCCACCCTTTTTTTTAAATGGATGAAAGAAGTCACAGAAATGTCAAGTAACAAGCCAATTTCTGTTAACCTTGAGTAGAAGATAGATGATCATGATTTCATTAAAGCAACAGAGAAAGAGACAGACTTTAAATGACAATGGTACACAATTGGCCCTCAGAGTATTATTTATAAAAGGCACAAAGTAATGTCATTTGTAACTGTTCTTTTCTCTGTATACCTCAGTCATGAAGTATTTTAACCAGTATTTTAACCAAGCTACTGCAGTATTGATTTTGTTTGATCGTATCTGAGGACATCAATATTAAGTATACATATTAAATAAAACTTAGTTTAAAAGATTTCAGAGTGTGAACTAAAATAAAATCCTAAGCTAACTGAATGGACCCCTCTCAGCCAAGAAGGCCCCAGAAACACCTTAAAACTGAGTTCCCAGTCATGATGGGATGGGAGAGATAAAGCATAATCACAGGTTATAATTTCCCTTCCTAAGTATTCGTGACTCCTCCTATAGCTTGTTAAATATATTTGACCACATTGCAGGGTATAAAATCCCGTTGCCTTTTATCTCTTCTTTGATGCACATGTGCCTGGCTTTTGGCCTCCGCTCTGCTTCCCAACCTATTGGAATGGCTGCCCAGCATGTTGCAACCCTTCGTGAGAAATAAAGCTCTCCTTTTTCCAGAGTATAAACCTTCATTTTTTTTTTTTTTTTTTACTTAGCAAGAGAAACACAAAAAATGTGTAATCAAAAACATGCAAAAGAAGAAAAAGTAAAGAAAAACTAATAAATATGTAGAAGGAAACCTTACTTATGTATCTATCACACACTGGAAAACTTCCTAAGTGGGAAATGTCCAGATAATTTGACTCCAAAATTAGATTCTAAAATGATATCATAACATCAAAGTTTAAAAACATTCAGTTACCAAAAATGTGCATAATATCACATTTAATTATTACCCAAAATACCTTAAAAATTATTTCTTTTTACTGTTTACCAAATGTGCCAAACACATTTTTGCTTTAAGGCCTTTGCACTGGCTGGTCCCTCTGCTTAAAATTCTTTTTCTCCAGATGCCCACAGCTAAACCTCCCTTGTCTCCTTCATGTCTTTGCTAGGAGTCCACCTCTCAGTGAGGTCCTCCCTTAACACTGCACTTAAACCTAGGCAAGAGGGGCCTGTGCTCTGCACCCCACACTTAAATGTCCCTGATATCACAAATGTCACCTAAAATAATTTTATTTAAAAACACATCGGTTCTCTGTCACTTGGGATCTGGTGCTGAGAGCTGACATAGTGTAACCTGTAACTCTAAACATCCTCTGTGTCATAGCACCTGTCATCTTCTAGCACACTACATAGTTTACCTATTTATTCTTATTTTTATTGTCACTCTCATTTAAACTATAGGTTCCACAAGGACAGCAATCTTTGTTCTATTTATGATGTATCCCAAGTGCTGGAACAGCAGCACTTAGTAAGTTCTCAGTAAATATTTGGATGAATTATTTTTTTTTTAATTTTGAGACAGACTCTCACTCTGTTGCCAGGGCTAGAGTGCCATGGAGTCAGCCTAGCTCACAGCAACCTCAAATTCCTGAGCTCAGGTGATCCTCCTGCCTCAGCCTCCCCAGTAGCTGGGACTACAGGCACGTACCACCAAGCCCAGCCAATTTTTTTCTATTTTTAGTAGAAATGGGTTCTCAGTCTTGCTGAGGATGGTCTCGAACTCCCAACCTCAAGCAATCCTCCCGCCTAGGCCTCCCAGAGTACTAGGATGAATGTATTAATTAATTAAAAAATACTGTTTAAAATTCAAATAAATATCCAAAGAGTAAGTTAATCATAATTTTGAATTGAAGCCGGACAACTTTAATGCACTGGAACAGAAATGGATCTGTAAAGTGGTGGAGGAATACAAGACTGCAATTTCAGTAACAGTAACGTGGTCAAAATTATACAGATGACTAAAATTACACATTTCACTAAAGACCAAGCAATTACTACATTTAAGAATTATAGACATCCCAATTTAATTTTGAAGTGCTTAATGTATTAGGATGTATATGAATCTTTTAAGAATGTGCTTCTTAATAGGTACCTGGAAACTTTATTGATGAGGTCAGTTCATAATTAATGTCTTCATTAAGTTGTCAGCAACATCTCCTTTTTGCAAAACTTACCAAATTGGGTTTTAGTAAGATTCTTTTATGTAATTTTCTCTACTGCATCATGGATAGCATTTTAAATCCCCCGGAATATCTATAATGAAAGACTCTTAAGTCATTAGATTCAAAGAAAATTTATAAATGTAGGGGAGGAAGTTTCCTCAACTCTTCTAGGGTTCCTGGCTGGGTGTGAAATAAAACTAATAAAGACAGATTAGCAGGAGAAAACATACAAATTTATTTAATCAGAGTTTTATGTGACACAGAAGCCTTTAGAAATGAAGACCCAGAGGCCCAGGGAAAACTGTCCATTTTTATGCTTAGGTTGGATGAAGAATGGACAGCCACGCAGAAATGTGATTGGACAAGAGTATTACCTAATGGTTACACTGGACGTGGGGAGGAACCCAGCAAGGTCTGTCTGTACAAATTCTTTTTTGGCCTCTCTGTGTAGCATTTTTTCTTTCCCAGTATAGGACAGACCCACTCTGGAATGAGGGTTTTATGACCTACTGTCAGACAGGGGAGGTCAGAGAATTTCTTTACGGTCAGCTTCTACACAGGAGGTTGGGAAGAGGAAGTTAGAGTAATATGTCTAGGTTTTTTGGCTTGCTTTGAAGAAGAGGCATTCTACTTCCTATGGCCTGCCTTGTGGGAGGAGAAAGAGGAGCAGGAGAAAGGAGGGTGGGAGAAGGGCAGATAGATCTTGCTTCTGAGGCCCTTTCAGTTGCCTTCGCTTCAAAGTACTTAGCATCCCAAGGCACCATACTAAGGGGTATCATGTTCTGAGTCCCAACATAAAAAAGGTCAATGGCCAGGCGTGGTGGCTCACGCCTGTAATCCAAGCACTCTGGGAGGCCGAGGCTGGAGGATCGCTTGAGGTCAGGAGTTCAAGACCAGCCTCAGCAACAGCGAGACCCCATTTCTACTAAAATTAGGAAAAATTAGCCGGGCATGGTGGCACGCACCTGTAGTCCCAGCTACTTGGGAGGCTGAAGCAGGAAGATTGCTTGAGCCCAGGAATTTGAGGTTGCTGTAAGCTAGGCTGATGCCATGGCACTCTATACTGGGCAACAGAGCAAGACTCTGTCTCAAAAAAATTAAATAAATAAATAATTTAAAAAGGCCAAAAAATATTTTATGAGAGGACCTTTTCAATCAACTAAAAGTGTTAAAACAACTGCAATTTCCCTTCTTTCCTGTGGAAACCTCATGATGATTGGGTCTTAGTGTCCTACTTTCATATACAGGGAAGACTGTACTTGTGGGCAATAGTATCATTAATTTTCATGACAGTGTTTTCGTCTTAAAATGTTGACCTGTTTTTCTACTTACAACAGAAAATATATTCTATAATAATAAATTCAAACCCTAGACAAATAGCCAGTATTTGTCCATCTTAATTCCCAATATATTCCTGTGGCCAACAAGTTTCTGGTTAACTTTCAGCTGTAACCTGCAAGAGCTGTTTATTTTGGAAGCACAAACTAAGTCTGTCCAACACAATGGACAGGTTAAGAAGTGTAAGGAAATTAAGAAACATTATCATTAGAAATGCAGGTTTCCTATCCATTCCTATTTATACAGCCAAGAGCCCAGGTCATCAGAGTCCGTTAAAAATGACAAGAACTCACTAAAGCTCATGGAAGCTCATTCAGAAGGAAACTAGAGAAACACATAGATAGTCCAAGTTATCAGCAGATTCACAGAAAAAAATAGCACTTGACCTGTTCAAAGCAACAGCTGGAAAGGGCTAGGCGGATTTAAAGGAACGGGTAAAGATTTATTTGTGTTTCACTGCCTACTAAAAATAAAACAACTGTGCTATATAAAAAGATTCTTAATAGGCACACTTTCTTTATCATTGTATATTCACCCCAATTTTGAACCATTTCAAAAATGTCTCAAACTCCACCTAATACCACCCCCCACACACAATCCACTACAGCAGTAAGGTTGCAAGACTGAGCCATTATTTCAGGCTTTCATTCCATTATTGGCTATTTTCTATGTACATGCACTGTTCAAGGCTTTGGAATCCAAAGGGAGCTGAACGACATTCCAGGTCTGCTGGGACTCCAGACAGGCAAACAAGCAATTCCAGTGGAGGGGAATGAGAGTTACAGCAGCATTGTGCGTGGGGTTCTCCAGAGCAGCATTGGGGGGACATCCAACCACTATCCCAGGATCAGAAAAGGCTTTTTGGAAGGGCTAACTCTAGACTTGAGACTTAAAGACTTAGTAGGCTTGGGCAGGCCAATTTTTTCTAAATGCTTTAAGCACCCCTAGTCTAGGATAAAATTTTTAAAATAAGATCAATGTAGCGAGTTTTACACGAAGAAAATTTTATTTAAAGATTGTCCTTTATTTTGAAACTATGCCCTTTCAAACTATGCCTCTCAGCTCCACCTCAGATGATCAGGCATTAGATTCTCAAAAGAAGCTTGCAACCTAGATTCTTGGCATGCACAGTTTACAGTGGTGGTTGCATTCCTATGAGAATCTAATGCCCCCACTGATCTGACAGGAGGCAGAGCTTATGCAGTGATGTGAGCAATGGGGAGCAGCTGTAAATACAGATGAAGCATTGCTGGCTGGCCCACCACTCACCTCCCGCTATACAGCTGGTTCCTAATAGGCCGCAGGCTGGTACTGCTCCATGACCCTGGGGGTTGAGGACTGCAGATTTAAATAACTTTCCTTTTATGATGCAGAAATAAAAGTTTGGCATATCTTTAAAGTTCTTTCTTGACCAATGAATTGGGAATAATGAGTTGATTGGCAACCCGATCGGTCCCTGAAAGGGTTTGTTGTTTTCTTGGTATTGCTGGTATGGTTGTTAGTGTGTGTGTATGTGCACAGATGTCTATGAAATCTATGTGTCCTGAAGCCACTGACAGCTGGGCCAGGATGGGTAGCAAGAGTGTTCTAGACCCAGGCTCCTCCTTGGACCAGCAGCGTCAGGCTTACTGGGAGCTTGTGAGAAATACAGAATCTCAGGCCATGCCCCAGACTTCCTGAGTCAGACTTGGAATTTTTACAAGATCCCTGGGTGATTTGCAAGCACATTAAAGTTTAAGAAGAACTATTCTAGGAGAGAGAACAGCAGGTGTAAAGGCTAGTGGGAGAGATCGATGATTCGTATTTTCTCTCTGCCCCGGCTGTAAGATGGATAGATAACTGCTCCATATTTCAACCTGGTCATTTTTAACTAAGCCATTTTCTGTATTGCTTAAAATGCCTACTTATTGAAAAAGCTCAAAGCACAAGTTAAATACCTTGGGATAAATATCTTGGGCCTGCTGTGTGGCAGTTAGTGAGATGTTGATTAAGCATTTCATAACCATAGTAACAGTGCACTCTGACTCTCCAGAGTGGCCAGTGGAGAGTCTGTTTTACTAAGGACCAGACACCGAAGGATAAAGGCTTTCCCTAAGTCAGGGGGCTCTTCTGTCACACTGATGGAAGGGGCCCTGTCCTGAACAACTGCCTGGTGGTCTCAATTAGTCTTCATCTTACACTGGCATAAGAACTGTGCTAAATGTACAAAAGGCAGTCTTCCCTTTTGTATTTACAAGTTAGGATTTAAATTAAAATATGCATTTTCCCTTTTATCTACTGAAAGGGAAGAACATCCCAAGTAATAGTGGCAAACAGCTAAACACAATCTTTTATAGACTTCCTTCCCTGCTGCCTACAATATTGCTATTGTTATGTTCCAAAAATGTTTGTCTTCTCAAATACACTTTGAGTTTATTAAGTTGTAGGAACTATATTTTGGCTTATTGTGTTCCCAAGTGCCTGAGATAGTAGCTGCTCAATTTTTTTAATAGATGAGGAAGACGATGATGCAGAAGAATACAAATAGCTGAATGAATTCTCTGTGACCTATAGTCACATGGCCAAAATTTGTGGGAGATTATGTGTCTTCTCACACTTTGGGAAATTTTGTTTAAATTCCGATTTTTGTGTCTGACTGATCAGAATATTTGATACCCATGTGCAGTATGATGTAGTATCCTGTTTGTTAGTAAAGTGCTGGATTGGCTGTAATCCTAGCACTCTGGGAGGCCAAGGCAGGAGGATAGCTTGAGGTCAGGAGTTCAAGACCAGCCTCAGCAACAGGGAGACCTGTCTCTACTAAAAATAGAAAAAATTAGCCAGGTGTGGTGACAAAGGGCTATAGTCCCAGCTACTGGGGAGGCTGAGGCAGAAGGATCGCTTGAGCCCAGGAGTTTGAGGTTGCTGTGAGCTAGGCTGACACCATGGCACTCTAGCTGAGGCAACAGAGCGAGACTCTGTCTCAAAAAATAAAAAAATAATAAAAATAAAATAAAGTGCTGGAGTGTGTGTGCATGTGTGTGCATGCGTGTGGTTTTTTTTAGAGACAGGGTCTTGCGCTGTTGCCCAGGCTGGCCTCTAACTCTGGCTAACTCTGACTACAGGCCCGTGCTGCCATGCCCAGCTCATTTTTTCTATTTTTGGTATAGACGGGGTGTTCCTCTTGCTCAGGGCTGGTCTTGAACTCCTGACCTCAAGCAATCCTCCTGCCTTGGCCTCCCAGAGTGCTAGGATTACAGGCATGAACCACTACACCTGGCCACTGCTAGAGCTTTTTGAGGCTGCACTGGTCTCTGAGTTCCTCAGACAGGAAGTCCCCCAGGCCCATTCCTTGGGCTGCTCATCCTTCCCCTGCTTCCTGTCCTTGCTAACTTCAGCTTAAAACCACGTCCTAAAAGAGATCCTCCCTGCCCTCCCTGCTATTTTGTCTCCCAGCATCCTGTGTAGTCCCTTCCGGGTCTCACTGCTATGTATAATGCTACACTTCTTTGTATACTTTGGTGTTTTGTCTCCTCACCCCCTGGCAAGTCCAATGACAGCAGAGATAAGGCCTTTTGGTTCATTGCTATATCCCCCAGCATTGAACCTTGTGCCTGCCTCACCAGTAGATGCTCAATAAATATTTCTTGAATAAATGAATCACCATTTCCCTTTTCCTCTGGTTTGGTGGTGTGTCAACCCATAGCACTGTGACACAGCGAGGCAGCTGTCAGTTCTTTGTGACCTGTCCGGGCTGCTTGCTTCTTGACCTGAGCCTCCCCCAGGCCATTTCTGATCTCTCCCATCCCTCACCCTGAGCTGGGTAATTTATAAGGAAAAGGAATGCATTTCTTGTGCTCGCTTTGGCAGCACATATAGTAAAATTGGAACGATTCATAGAAGATTAGCAATTTTAAAAATAATAAAAAAAGGAATGCATTTCTTATGTAATTATGGAGGCTGCGATGTCCCAGGTCATAGGGCCACCTGCAGTGAGGGCCTTTTTGCTGGTGGGGACACTGCAGAGTCCCCAGGCAGTGCAAGGCATCACATGGCATGAGGCTGGGTATGCGAACATGCTAGCTCAGGTCTCTCTTCCTCCTCTTATAAAACCATCAGTCCCACTCCCATGACGACTCATTAATCCATTAACCCACGAATGGATTAATCTATCCACCAGGGTAGAATCCTCCTGACCCAATCAATCACCCCCTAAACACCCCGCCTCTCCACACTGCCACATTGGGGATTAAATTTAAACAGGAATTTTAAAGGGGACATTCCAACCATAACAAGTGTGTAACCAGAAATTGTTTTAAATTAGAAATGAAAACATTGTTCACAAAAACAGGTGGCTGTCCACAGGTGGTAATTTGCCAATTTTATTTTGTAACTGCATAAAATGTTACTTCTCTTGATGACCAAGTTCTTTGGGCCTCCTTAAATGTTGCACCAGAGGCTAATATCTCATCTACTCACCCTAGGCCCTGTCCAGAGAATGGAAACCGCCCTGAAGAACTATTTAATATTTTATAGCACATGACTTTAGGCACTAAGGGAAGGCACCCTACACAGAATGTCACCATTCTCATTTATGACTTTCATGATCATTATTTTTTTTTCTCTCTCTGTCTCTCATGCACACGATATAAACACTCATACAAACACACCCACATTCTCCCCCTATGGTCCCTTATTAAAATGTAAATATTTCTGGCACTGTAATAATGGCAGGAATTTATGAATACTAGCTAACTTTGTTGAGCACCTACTTTATACATTGTGTCCTGTAATCCGTGGGGAGGTGATTTGAGTTCCACTTTATGATGAGGAAACTGAGTCCGAGAGAAGTTAAGAAGTAACTCTGGAGACAGGCTGGCTTCAAAGTGCCTCTGTGGTACTTCCTGTGACCTCGGCAAGTTCCTGAACCACCCTGAGCCTCAGGCTCCCTGTGAAGACAATGTGGATGCCAACTGTCTATACCTCATAGGTCTACACAAGGATTAAATAAGATACTGTACTTGAAGTACTCAGCTCAGTACCTGGACAGAGCAAGCACTCAATAAATAGTGTTCGCTGTGATGATTGTTATTGCTATTATTATTATTAATTGGTCCAAAGTCAACACCTACTAGGAGGTGACATCCTGCTCATACTGAACCCCCAGGAGTCCTTTCTTTGTGGGCGGGAACTCAACCCTAGGTTGGAGAGGCAGGGAAAGGGGAAAGGCATCTATTTACCTCCTGCAAATTAAGTATGACAGATTTTGAACTACCACAGAGACTATTTTCAACACGTGGCATTGCCTCGACCTTCCTCAGCAGAGTTAGTCAGAAAGCCAGCAGCAGGGGCAGCTCCCCAGTCATCTAGACGCACAGCTGGGGGGATGGGGGCAGGGGAGAAGTGCCCTGGCCCCTGGTGCTACTAGCAACATTCCAGTCCTAGCACCCCCTGTGGTGTGGCCAGCAGTGGCAGCAATGATCTTTGCATCTCTTCCTTTAAATGACAATTTCACAATTGCAGATCAGGAAATTCACAAATTTCCCCACTACACACACACACACACACACACACACACTCCTCCACCCCACCAACCCATTCCATCCCCCATCCTCCAACCCCCACCAACACACTTCTTTTCCTGGGCTCTACATTTAATATTAATTTAACATTTTAGTCTTTTTTTTAAAAAAATATCTCCTTTGCACAAATTCTGTTCAATTATGGGAGGACAAGAAATGAAACTAAACTGAATATAACATTGGCCTCTCTCTTCCCTCACACTTAGCCTTTTTCCTTGTTTACAGGGGATGAAACTCCCTCTGAGAAGCCCCTAGTTTTACTAAAGACTTTCCTCCCTCAATTAACCCCTTCCTTCCCCATCATCCATTTCTCCCTCTGTTAGTCTTACCCACATAGAAATTAGTTCTAACTTGCTATCTTAAAAAAAGAAAAAAAATGTCTTTGATCCTACACTCCCCTCCAGCTACAGCTTTATTGCCAGGGTAGCTTCTCAAACAGGCTGTCTACAATCTGAGTCTGTTGTTGAAACCAGAAGGCGGTTTCAGTCTAGGTCCACTTGCTTGTTGCCTAACAGGCACCTCAGACAGAACCGCGGGTCCCCTCCTCCTCCCCTGCCTTGCTCTCCCACCTCCCACCACTGCGCCTTCACCCCTACCTTAGAGGATGGTGCCACCATATCAAAGGTAGGGGATATTTCCATTAGAAAGATGGACAAATGAATGAAGGAGCTTGGTGTGCATTCAAGGCACAGAAAGGAGTCCCGTTTGGCTGCAGGGGAGGAAAGGAGAGGTGGCAGAAAGAGGCGAGTGTGAAGCAGGCGGGGCATGGGGCTTGGCAAGAAAGGCCAGGTGGCTGGTTTAAGCCCTACAACCTGCACCTGCGGAAGAACCAGGATTCCCCACTGCAGGTTGTGTTTGAATTTGAATCCAAATTGTAGGATGGGAAGTCTCACTTTGAACAGCGTGACCCTTTAAAGTTCTGACACAAAATTCCCTAATCCTAGCTTTGAAATGAAATCAAAGCCTGCTTGGCCTTGGCTTTGGCTTTGGGCTAATAATAGTCTGACAGGTACATCTACAACAGCTTTTTTTTTTTTTTTTTAAACCTTTCCCTTTTAATGACAGGAAAACTTTGAATTTCTTGGCATCTGTGAGGTGAGTCATGCATTTTATAGATGCAGAAATTGAAGGAATGACTTGTCTCAAGCCAGACAGTGAGTCCAATGATACTGTGCATTCAACGCCACAGGGCCACTCAGATCTACCTGTCCTGCTGCCACCCTCGTGTCCCTGCGCTGCACCAGATGTAAACATCACTAGAGAAACGCAATTGCAGCCCATTGAGAGGAAATGAGATGCAAGCTGAGCATTCAACAGCACTTGAAAAGGTAAAGGCAGATCCAAGTTTCATCTCTATTCTGCCCAACTGGAGGGAAGAAGTACAGAGAGCAGATTTCTCCCTTCTCACCTGCTCCTACCCCGTTTCTCAGCAGGTCTGCAATGAGTTCTGGGCAAAACAATGTTCTAATAAAAGGAGAAAAGGTAAACTATGGCATTGCCTCTGACTGCCCCAAAGCGTTTCTGTTTCTAAGCCAGAAGACATGCAATCTTGCATTTTTGCCCCTTAGGGATGGAGACATTTTACTTCTCATCCATAGAACTTTCCTGACTTTCTTGGGTGTAATGGGTATTAGCAAAAGCATCCACCGTCGATTGAACACTTATTTGAGCCAAGAACCATCGGGCACTTTGCATCATCTCTTTTAATCCTCACAACACCAATTATTTATTAAGCAACTACCAAGTGCCTGATGCCATGTTGGAGACAGGAGATAAAAATAAATAAATAGGACACAGTCCCTGCTCTCCAGAGTCATAGAGTCTAGTGTGGATGACATAATCACGATCAAGTAACTACAATGCAGTGTGATAAAGATGGTGATGGGAGCACATAGCAGGGGACCCTACCCTAATTTGGGGATCCCAAGGTAGTCCTTTGTAGGAAGTGAAGTCTAAGCACAATTAGATGGGAATTCTTATCCCCAGAATTATCTCTGGGGATAAGCTGAAGAATGCAGGTGACCTCTAGAAGCTGGGAAAGGCAAGAACATGAATTCTCCCCTAGAACCACCTGAAGGTGCCTGTCCTGCTAACACCTTGGTGTAGCCCATAAGACACACTTGGGACTTCTTCCAGAACTGTAAGAATAAGTTGTGTTGTTTTAAACCACTAGGTTTGCAGTGATTTGTTACAGCAGCAATAGGAAATGAATACAGAATTTAAGTAATAACTTGCTAGTTAGACAATGAGGAAGTCAGGATTAGAACCAAGAGTAATTCCGAAGCCTACGTGGTCTTTCCCCAAAGGTTATGTTACCTCTTTAAAAAGTCTTTGAGTCTTTGCACAGCACATTTTGAAGAGCTATTAGCCTTGCCTAAGGCACAAATATGTGCTCATGGAGACAGTAAGTGGCACTAGATGCTAAAATGCTGGACGGCTGGCGACAAACATCCGCAGGTGGATGAATTATTTGTTTTCTGAATGCTGTAGTGGAAAGAGGACTGGATTCAATGTTAAGAGACTTAGGTTCTAGTCCTAGTACTAGTTCTACCCAGCTCTGAGACTTGAGCAAACTCTTCCACCTTTCTGGGCCTCATTTTGTTCATCTGCAAAATGAGGGCTTGAGCTACATGGTTTTTTGACGTTCTTTTAGTTTCAACTTTTCTATAGGCGCCCCATCCCTCCTCCCTAGCACACATACTTTGAGGCTATTTAAGCCCCTAATGGAAGTTCAGTGTTAGCAACTCGGATGCCAGTTCATTTATTATTTAGCCAAGGAAAAGGAAAGAAACCTCTCCTCTTCCAAAGCGGCCAGTGTTAGCAGAGATAATCTTAAATTCCCTGGGCTCCAGGACCTCTGCAGATCAAGCTGAAAGATTGCTTAGCAACTGGCAAAGTTGGAGAGAACGATCTGAGTTTGTAAATTCTGCCCTTGTGTGTACAGTGTTATCTGACTGGTTTCAGAAGAAAAATCATTCTGGCTAGTTCTGGAGATGGCCTCACTCCGTGTCATCTGGTGCTGGAGCCTGAAAGAAGAGCTTGAAATAAGATCTGGATCGCTGGCAAATAATCTTAGGGCCACAGTACACTAGAGTCAAGTCTATCTCAGATTGTTTTCAAACCAAAAGCGATATTGAGGCTTTAGCTGTGCTGGAGTGGTATGCTGTGGCTTTCAAGCAGCCTTAGTGATTATTCTTGGCACGTCTCAGGTTCGCATTTTCAAAGTGTGGAAACCACAGCACAAATTTCCCTCTATCGGGCTGGGTACAATGGCTCACGCCTATAATCCTAGCACTCTGGGAGGCCGAGGGAGACAGGAAGATCACTTGAGGTCAGGGGTTAGAGACCAGCCTGATCAAGAGTGAGACCCCCCCCCCATTTCTACCAAAAATAGAAAAAATTAGCCGGGCATGGTGGCATGTACCTGTAGTCCCAGCTACTCAGGAGGCTGAGGCAGGAGGATGGCTTAAGCCCAGGAGTTTGAGGTTGCTGTGAGCTATGATGACAGAACTGCATTCTACTCGGGGTGACAGAGCGAGACTCTGTCTCCAAAAAAGAAAAATAAATTTCCCTCTATCATACTGCTGATGTTACCCAAATCGTTTTCTCTGCATTTCTGCCTCTGCTTTCTGCACTGTAGGAACTCTAAGGCAAACATATTGATCATTAGCCTGACCAATCAGTTAATAATAAATAATAAACATTCTCATGGCTTTAAAGTGCCTTTCCTTCTTGACCTCTCTGTGCAGCAGGTGACACTCATTGCTACCCTAGAATGTTTACACCTTATTCTAGGATGCTTTATCCAGTTTTCCTGCTTGGCGGCTCTTGGTTGGTCTCCACCTCTGGCTTCTTTTCTTCCCTTTGCCTGCTCACTATTGGTCTTTTCTCAGCTCTTTCCTCTGCAAGTTATCTCCCTCCATAAACTTGTACAATCTTGGTGTTTTGATTAACATCCTAATGTGAACTGCCCAGAAGTCTGCACAGAGCTCCAGGCCCTCTCTCGAGCCCTGGTCCCACACACTGAAGACACCGGGTCACAGGGCGCAGGCTGAGTCCTGTCTCTGCCACTCAGAACAGCTGTGTGAATGTGGACAAGTGACTCCAGCCTCAGTTTCCTTATCTACAAAATGGGGAGAATAATAGAATCCACCTCATAATGTTGTAATAAGCATTTAAGAAATTAATTTTGTAAAGTGATCGGCTCATAGTAATCATTTAAGAAATGCTATCCCTAATTTTATTTGAATAATTGAGCTGTAGAACTTGGATACTCAGCACATCCAATACACACCTCTGATCTCCAAATAAACAAAACACCTCTCACAGTCCCTCTAACGACCTCTGTTTCTGTTAGTGATGTCACCTGTCTTCCCGTTTCCAGAGCCAAGAGTCTGAAATCAACTTTGATCCTCTTTTTCCTGCCCCTACATCTAGTCAATTGTCAATCCTGCCTCTCAGTTCAAGTCTGACCCCTCCTCTCTCTGCTGATCCCCACTAGTTTAATTTACATGGTTTATTGTCATGGTTCCCTAACCAGTGTCCCTCACTCTCAAGCTTTTCTTACTGTCGATCCACCCTGGACCTCACACAAACATTTCCTGGGCACACAGCTGTAATCGCACACTCCCTGGTCCTGAACAAACTTCCACTAACTCCCCTTTCTTGTTGAGTACAAGCCAATTCTTCAATGTAACATTCAAGTTCCCTCGTGCTATGATGGAGGCAGGGCTCAGAGTACACATTGGGGGCCAAGCAGGGGGGACAGCCCTCTAGACGGCCTGAGTAGGCATCAGCTCGGAGGGGGAGAAACTATGAGTCACTTGGTTGTTTTCAGGAAAGTGGCAGAGAGTATAAAAAGAACTATATTCTCAGTAGCAAAAACTATTTAAAAAATCGTATGGGCATGAATAACATTCAACCGCAGATATTTCTTGAGCATCTGCCATGTGCAAGACAACATGGGGGGTACTGGGAACACAGCAGGGAGGATATCACAGCCCTTGCTCTCGGGGATGTGTGGCTGGTGAACAAGACAGGTGAGTCCAGGGGCCGTTATCATAGGAACACTGATGGCTGCTGAGTTCCTCTGTGGGAATTTGCAGAAGTAGCAGCCACACGTGTGGGCATCGGGAGAAAGGAGGGGAAGCTTCTAGGAGGAAAGGACGTTCTAGCTGAGACAGACACGAGGAGTCAGCCAGATAAGGTGGAGAGGGAGGGGTAAGGAGGGGTGTTTCAAGGCCAAGGGAATGGCCAGGTGGGATGAGCGCTTGGTGGGTTAGTGCCATTTGGCTAAGACTTAGCTGGGGGCAGAGGGGAGGCATGTTGAAAGGTGTATTTCAAAATATCAGCCGGGCGTGGTGGCTCATACTTGTAATCCTAGCACTCTGGGAGGCCGAGGTGGGAGGATCACTCAAGGTCAGGAGTTCAAGACCAGCCTGAGCAAGAGTGAGACCCGTCTCTACTAAAAATAGAAAGAAATGATTTGGACAGCTAAAAAATATATATAAAGAAAAAATGAGCCGGGCATGGTGGCGCATGCCTGTAGTCCCAGCTACATGGGAGGCTGAGGAAGGAGGATCCCTTGAGACCAGGAGTTTGAGGTTGCTGTGAGCTAGGCTGATGCCACAGCACTCTAGCCCAGGCAACAGAGCAAGACTCTGTCTCAAAACAAAACAAAATAAAACACAACAAAAAACATCATGTTGTATACGATAAATACATACAATTTTATCTGTCAATTTAAAAAAAAAATGAAAGATTGAAACACAAGGCCCTGCTTGAACTGCTGCAGGGAGCTGACCGGCTGCCGTGGCAACACCAGAGCCCTGTGCTGATCAGCAGCCGTCTAGGTCTGCCTGGGTACAGGCAAATTGCACAGCCGTGGAAGCTTCCAAAGGCATCCAAGGGAGCATCTGCATATTGGGGAGTCTGGAATGTGCTGCAAGACCCTCAACTCTGGCTGTGACAAAGCCTGTGCTAGAAGTTACAGTGGCCTCTTTTCCAATAGCTTCTCGTCCACAGTGACCGTTGACCCAGACCCTGCCTGCATTCAGGAAGGGTCAGCATTAGTGCGGAGTGCCCAGGAGGGGGACATAGGTTTAGGCAGAGATCTGGGAAGCAGCCATCAGAGAACGGTGATGTTGCGGTTGGTGGCTGGAGCCCACAAGTGGACACCTAACCGCTAGCAGGGTGGTCCCAGAGGTGGAAGTCTGGGCGAGCATCCAAGATCAGTCATTCAGAGAGCACATGTGGGTCTGACCTGAGACTTAATGAATTCTACAGAACTCCATTCTCCTCCTGAACTGATTGCGCTGGGCAGTCAAGGCTGCCTGAGACCTGCATCCAGACCAGTCTGAAGGGCACCTGACTTGAGGGCTGCAAACCTCAGTAGCAAAGGACTTGTGTTGAAACCCTTGCACATGCATTCTCTAGACTGGCCAACTGATGTGTTTTCTCTGCTGTCCAGCTCGAATCTCCATCAGTTTGGTTTTTTTTTTTAGTCCAATTCTCTACCCTGCCAAGCACCAGGAAAGACATGATTTGTACACCTGAGAGCTGACGAAAAGGTGTCCATCCCCATGGGCCAGTGGATCTACAGCCCGGATGAGCTCCTATTTCCCTGTATACCCCACAGGCCCACTGAGGCCCAGAGTGGTCGGCCAGACCCCAGGGCTGAAAGAGGCCTGCATGGCTGTCTCAGAGCAGAGTCCTCTGAGCTGGAGACACTTGATGGAGAGACTGCTGCAGGGACCTCCCCAGGCAGCCCAAAGATATACAAGCTGGTGCCACAGCTTGTGACTTGCAATACCAAAGACGGCTGGGGTGAAAAGGAAACGATGGGGCTTCCAACCCTCAGAGGAGGTCGGTGGGCAGTAATCAGAACAGTGCTCTGTTCTATCTCAGGGATGCAGTGGTCACCTTACCCGAGAAACCCACATGCCGACATAGTAATACTGCCTCCCTCTCTCCCATTCCCTCCTTTATCCCCGCTCTCTTTGTATTGACGTGAAATTCACATCACATACAATGAACCCTTTGACAGCGTGCGATTCAGTGCATTTAGTGCATTCACGACGTTTCGCAATCACCACCTCTCTCTGGTTTCAAAACTTTTTCATCATCCCAGAAGAAGGTGCAGTACCCATCAAGCTGTCACTTCCCTCTCCCCATCCTCCAGCCCCTGGCAAACACTAATCTGCTTTCTACCTCTCTAGATTTGCCTATTCTGGATATTTAATACAAAAGGAATAATACAACATGTGACTTTGTTTTGTTTTGTTTTTTTTGAGATGGAGAATCACTCTGTTGCCCAGTCTAGAGTGCTGTGGGCATCAGCCTAGCTCACAGCAAGCTCAAACTCCTGGGCTCAAGCAATCCAGCTGCCTCATCCTCCCGAGTAGCTGGGACTACAGGCATGTGCCACCATGCCTGGCTAATTTTTTTCTATGTATATTTTTAGCTGTCCATATAATTTCTTTCTATTTTTAGTAGAGACGGGGTCTCGCTCTTGCTCAGGCTGGTCTCGAACTCCTGACCTCGAGTGATCCTCCCGCCTCGGCCTCCCAGAGTGTTAGGATTACAGGCGTGAGCCACGGCGCCCGGCTCAACATGTGACCTTTTGTGTCTGGCTTCTTTCACTTAGCATATTTTCCAGGTTCATAGCATGTATCAGTACTTCATTCCTTCTTATGGCTGAATGATATTCCATTGTGTGGATGAACCACAATTTGTTTATTCATTGATCTGTTGATGGGCATTTGGGTTGTTTCCACCCTTGGATATCGTGAATAGTGCTGAGTATTAGTGCACAGGTCTCCACGTAGACCTATGTTTTAATTCCTCCTGGGTATGTACCTACAAGTAGAATTGGTCATAGGGTAACTCCTTGTTTAACATTTTGTGGAACTGCCAGACTGTTTTCCATATTAGCTGTACCATTTTGCATTTCCAGCAGCAGTGTATGAGGGTCTTTCTCCTTTTTACACAGCAAAACAGAACAGAACCAACAAAACAATTTGTTCATCCTAAAACCACTGAGTCTGCCAAGGGCATTTAATGACCAAACATTGTTTCACAGCAGTGACTGGCAAAGTGGCCTGCTAAAAGGTGAGCACGCACCAAACACGCCCAGCTGGTCTGCAGCCTTACCCTGGAGGGCAGGAGCAAGACAGTCCCTCCCCTGCTTTAGAGGGAAAAGACTGCACTGAAGTCGTTCTGCTCCTGCGCTGGCTCCCCGGGCAGCTGCTCTTGACCCTGCTAATCTGTTCAGTCAGCATCAGCTTGCCTGGACACCTGCTGAGTACAGAGGCCCCAACTCTCCAGGGAAACGTGGCAAAAGATGTCAGAGGTAGTTCAAGGAGCTTATTGTCATACAGACAATTCTGAACCAACAAGCAAAGAGATCACATATTGGGGGCTGGAAAGGACTTGGAGGTCTCAAGACGCAAAGTTAGGCACAAGGTTAAAGTTCACAGAAGTAAACCCTCCATCTCCTATCCCCACCCCCACCTGGTTCAGTGGCTTAAACCTGGCCAGTCAACAGCACAAGAGACCAAGGTGAGAAATCAGGTCCCACTGTGATCAGAGCAGCCGTGTTCCAGATGCACCTGACCAGCTTGTTAAAATGCAGCTCCCTCGGCCCCTGACCAGACAAGATGAACCTGAATCTTTGGAGAGAGAATCTGGGCTTCTAAAGTGTCTGAGCAGGAAAATTTAGTAAACATGCCACTAACCAAGCAAAATGATAAGGCCAATTGGACAGCAAGAAAGGTGCCTAGTTCTTGATTTTAGTGCTGATATCTCCTTTATTTGAGTGGAAATCTGAAGTCAGCATTCGGGTATAACCATGTTTGTTTGATGTGTGGTTTCTATTAGAATCTGCCTTAGGCTCTAAAGATCTGATGATTTGAACAGTCACAGTCTGTGGTATACTTACACACACACACACACACACACACACACTCTTCCCACATTGCAGGGGGAGGGGAGGGTGATGTGGTTAATGCCCCACCTCTTTTAACCTAGATTGTAGCAACTAACCTCACTATTTTACACCTTACTTAAAAAAAAAAAAAAAATCAGGCTGGGTGCAATGGCTCATTCCTGTAATCCTAGCACTCTGGGAGGCCGAGAAGATGGGAAGACTGCTTGAGCTCCAGAGTTCGAGACCAGCCTAAGCAAGAGCAAGACCCTATCTCTACTAAAAATAGAAAAATTAGCCAGGCATTATGGTGCCTTGTAGTCCCAGCCACTCAAGAGGCTGGAGCAGGAGGATGGCTTGAGCCCAGGAATCTGAGGTTGCTGTGAGCTACATTGACGCCACTGCACTCTAGCGGGGGGTGGCAGGGCGAGACTCTGTCTCAAAAAAAAAAAATCAAGTGCCTTATCTAATCTGATAATAATTATTAATAGAAAAGGCTGAACAGCAGGTATTTTTTTAATCCCTGTTTCACGGATGAAGAAACTGATTCTATGAGGTTCAATTACTTGCCCTGAGTCAGGAAACCAGTTATGCGTTATTATGGGTTTAATCGTATCCCTCCAAAAGATATGCTGAAGTCCTAACTCCCCATACTGCAGAATGTGACCTTTGGAGATGGGTCTTTACAGAAGTAATCAGGTTAAAATGAGGTCATCACGGTGGGCCCTCATCCACTGTGACTGGCGTCCTTATCAAAAGGGGAAATCTGGACACAGACACGCACACGGGGAGGATGCCACGTAATGATGAAGAAATCAGGGTGATGCTCCACAAGCCAAGGGACCCCGAGGGTTGCCAGCAAGTCACCAGAAGCCAGGAGAGGGGCACGGAACAGAGTCTCCCTCACAGCCCTCAGAAGAAGCCAACCCTGCCAACCTTGATCTTGCACTTCTGACCTCCAGAACTGTGAGACAACAAGTTCCTGTAGTTAAAGCCACACAGTCTACGATCTTTTGTTATGGTAGCTCTAGCAGACTTATACGCAGGCCAGACTGAGAGGCAAACCCAGATCTGTCTACATCTGAGTCCCGTGCACACTCCACAGCATGCCAGCCATCTCAGGGAGCCCTGACTGTAGTGGGGGACAGACGTGTGAGTGAATGACCACCCGACACTTCCATGACAGGTCTGTGCAGTGTAGGCACAGTAGGCAGGGTGATGGAGCCAGGGGGTCTCAGAGATGGCCTCGAGCAGATAGTGTCTGGATGTGCCCTTGTCCTCAAGCCGGCTCCAGGGTTATGGTCTAGGATGCAGCACAGCAAGCACATGAGGAAGAATCATAGATCTGGCCATACCATGGCATGGAAGTCCCACGGACAGTGGAAAGAGCAGGCCCTGGGAGGCAAGTGCACAGAGTCCTGACCGCATTCTATGCCTTCGATGTGTCGTATACCCTTCTATGGCCTTGGTTATTTCAGCTCTGAAATTGGGATAACAATGCATCCCTACCTTACTGCAGGGTAATGTGCCAATGCCTACTTATGATGCATTTATTAGGTTTATGTCTGGGGCAGGGACTGTAACTGAGGTGGCACAGCCAGAGCATTAGTCAAAATAAACACTGGGAAAATTCAGGCTGTGGGCACAGGGGATGCTGCAATGAAAGGGATATGAATACAGAACCCAGCGACAGAAGATATTTAGGAAGACTTTTGTCACCATGAAATGGCATGCCAGGCCCGGTGGCTACATGGGAGGAGTGGTGGAGACACAGAAGAGGGTCCGCTGAAGAGCCGTGAGCAGGCCCGCCCAAGTGGGAGCCAGAGGCGGGGCGCAGATGGAGCGGTGGGTGACATTTGGGACGGTCTGAAGGAGGGAGGTGACTGGGAGCCTGAGAGGGGCTGTTTGTGCGGAGATGTGTGAAGGATGCCTGGGAGAATCACTGTGATGGTTTAATTGGGGAGGGGGGTGGTTTAATATTGTCATCTTTAACAGACATGCTTCATTTCAGTATGTTTACTTTTGCACATTTTACACACTAACTCAACAATGAGCAAGCTGTCACATTTACCAGGTAATGTGTAGGAGTTATAGGGAAGCAGATGTTTGGCCCAATAGACAGAACTCTTAACAAAAGTCCAAAATAACTCTCTATAAATAGAATCAGCTGACTCGTCTCCTAGGGCTGAGGCCTGTCTAGGTTAGGAGTCTTGAGATCAGAGCTGAGTTGGGCAGTGAATTTATCACAAGTAATGGCAAGTGAGAAAAACCAAGACTAGAGCCCACATCCTCTGGGGCATCTGACCTGCAAGGGTGAAACTAGCGAAGCCAGGCTCAGACTTCCAAGCTCAAGGGTCAAGGCAGGTTAAGTCCAAGGGGCTGGAACCAGCTGTGAAAGAACAGGGTTGAAAGTCAGCTCCTGGAGCAGAGCAGGCAGCCAGCGTGTAGATGACAGCCACACACTTGTTCATTCAGGCTGCGTGCAAGTGGAGGGTGAGGGTAGCTTAAACATGTTGGCAGGACCAGCTTCATAATTTGTGGAGCCCAGTGCAAAATGAAACTGCAGGGCCCCCTTGCCCAAGAATTATTGAGAATTTCAAGACAGTAGCAGCAGAACAGGAAACCAAGAGTGGGACCCTTCTGAGTGCGCGTCCTGTGCAACTGTACAGGTTGCTTGCCTGGAAGGCTGGAAGAAAGGCAGTGAGCTCCCTGCTGTGCATGCTGGAGGAGAAGCTGCTGGCTACTGGGCAAAACAGCCCAGTGAGCGCCCACTAAAGCCATTCCAGTGCTAAAATTCTTTCATTTTACCAGCTAAAAAACCCCTGGAGATTTTGTAGCTGGTGTAACATGGTCAGAGCAAGCCAGTCAAAAACATAGAGCAAAGGTCCCTCAAGGCTCATGTCTAACAACCCAATTACAGAGACTCCGCCTCCTGACCTTAGGATCAAATTCCACAGCCAGCCCCAGTGAAAGACTATTATTCTGCTGTAATTTAAACAGTGGAGCAAACACAGTAGCAACAAGTAGCACAAATCATCCAGGGCAGGCAGGGTACAGGGGGCATTCATTGCTTTTCTAAGGTTTCCAATACATTCTGGGTGCCGGAGATCACAGGCCTCTTGTCTTTCTTGAACAGTCTATTTCCTTTCTGTCCCATACAGCCATGTGGACAAATGAGGACAAGAAGAATGGCAACTTGGGAGTTGAATTCACTCCCTGATGTTGTAACACTTCTGCCTGGAAACAGATGGCAGGAGGGACACATTATTCAATTACACTCAAGAATCTAAGCAGTTTGCTATTCTTTTTCCTTCTGGAGGGGGAAAAAAAAAGGTGATCCGAAATGTGGAGCTTAGTAGCCCACAGGGGTAGCTTAGGATTCACACATAGTCTCTTTGCTACTTGTATACACACAAACACACACAAAGTACATGTATGCATGCATATGTATATATCAATATATACACACATATATATGTGTATGTATATAAACTACTAACAAGAGTTTCCACGGCTGTGAAGACAACTTCAGTCAGGAAATATTCGCTTTGAGGAAAAATAATGCATGAAATGCATCCTATACACCCAGTTCTGAGAAGACTATAACTTATATGGGGGAAATGATCTCCACATGGCAGCCACTGTGATCAAGGGTCTAAACCACCTAAGTCAGCTCACTCCTCTCCCCTAGATTCACCAGTCACAAGATCCACAAAGCACGTTTCTCTCTCATGCAAGTAAGTAGAGGAACTCAGAGGTTAGCTATCAGACCATTAAGCAGGCATGTTAGGAGCATGACCTTCTAGCACATTCTCCCTGATGAGTACAAATTGGCAGCTGAAAGCCTCTATTGACGAAAAACCACCGGAAAGGGTTTTTGACACGAGGCTGTATCGAGGCCCTGCATTAAAAGAGCTACAGCCCCAAATTATACACAAGCCAGTGGAATTGTGACTTTCAAGTAAGGATCAGGGTATCTTTAAAATCTAGATTCTACATGAGTCTGACAAGGCCGGGTTAGCCGTGTTGTCTCACACATTGAGACAAACAGCTGCAGAGAGTGACAGAGATCTGCTAGGTCTTTTTCCTTATATTAAATAGAGGGATCATTTACATATAGCAATATTAATGATTCTTAGTGATATACCAGTAATATTTCGAACAAATAATGTTTATTATTTTACTTTAACAAAATATCAAAGATGTATAGGTACATAGAAAAAGAATGAGAAAACTGTACGTACATTTACTTTACTTCTTCATGGAAACTGGACATCTCTTGGTTTGCTTCCTGTTGGTCACAGTCTAGCGGTGCCAACTTAACCAAGAAAGAGGACTAGAAGTTATAGCCATTTTACGAGGAAATGATTCATTTTTTGCAATAGTCTTGAAATAAAAAACCTATAAAGTCATGACATCTATAACTGCGTGTTTAAAATGTCAACAGAACCAAAGAAAAAACAACAAAGAAAATATTACGATAAATGAAACATAATTATTTGTTGCTTTTTCCCTAACAACGATTCTACCTGTATTAATTTCTCCATTTAACTCTGAACTCCACGAAGGCAGGGTCGTTTCAAAGTTCATCAAGGGTTGACTGTTGCTTGCCAGATGCTGCCCTGTCCTCTAAGAGCTCGGCCTTGTAACACAGCTAACCTCCAAAGAAATGGGAAAATAAATCAACAATGGGTGACACAAAGCGCTGGAACTAGATGGTGCTGATGGTCGTACAGCAGTGTGAATGTACTTCATGCCACTGAATTCTACACTTTTAAATGGTACCATGGTTACTTTTATCTCATGTGTATGTTACCATAATAAAAGCTACATTAATGAATGTCCACCAGATGCTGATTTAGAAATGGAAATCAAAAGAGAATAAAAAGGTCAAAGTGGCCAAAGTCCATTATGACATGAGTCAATGCCATAGCTCATAGACATACAAATGTCATGGTCCAAATTAGACCTACTCAAGGAGAAGAAGTCACTGGCAGTACAATGTGGTTAGCCTATAAGGCTAGCGGTAAGTCTGACATCAAATGAGAATAAAACATAAATAACAACGAGTAGACTCTTTTTTTGCTATTTCCTTTTTCCTTTTTTTTAGAGACAGGGGCATGGTCTTTGCTCACTTGCATGCAGCCTTGAACCCCTGAGCTCCAATAATGCTCCTGCTTCAGCATCATGAGTACCCATGGGTGAGCACCACTGTACCCCATTACACCATTAGACATTGTCAAAAGGAGTTCCTCTAGCCTGGAAGAGGGATCTGCAGAAGTTGGCAAAGTATGGCCCTCGGGACAAATGTAGCCCCAGGCCCGTTTTTGTGTGGCCTGTGAGCTAAGAATAGTTTTCACATGTCCAATTGGTTGAAAAAATACCAAGAGAAGAATACTATTTCATGACGCGTGAAAAGAAATGAAATTGAAACGTCAGTGCCCTTCCATAACTTTCACTGGAACATAGCCAGACACTCCCATTCATTTAGGGACCATCTAGGGCTGCTTTTCAGCTACAACGGCAGAGTTCAGTAACAGCAACCCAGACGGTCTGGCCTGCAAAGCCAGAAATATTTCCTCTGTGGCCCTTTGTGAGCAAGTTTGCTTCTCTCTGCTCTAGAGACTGGATAGCACTTGCAGACACGAGTGGGCCACCCTGGAGCCTTAGGTTCAGGCTAGGGGTCACCTTTTTGACAAAGCCTCGTTAAAGAGAGTTTGCCCAGAGAGAGAGAATGCAGTCCTGTGCTCCACACAACTGCAAGGGAGGGAGGTGACTGCCAGTGGAAGCCAGTGAGGACAAGGGACCTTGAGTCCCCGGGACCAGGGCTGCTGTGGGTGACAACTTCCATGTGCCCTAAACCCACCCACATTATCTGCCCCCTGCTCTGTCCCCTTTTTAAGCTTCTGTCGGTGCAACCAAAAACTAGAAAACACCTGACTGTCAAAGGAGGCAGGTGACCAACTGGCACCTGCCACCTCTGGTCTCCCCACCTGTCCCGGCCTCCCCTCCCCGCCAAGGCCCCGCCCCCACCCAACCCGAGGGGAGGGGCGGGCTGGCGAGGAGAGGGGGCGCCACGTGCAGGCTGACACGCGGGCACCTGCCCGTTGCTAGGGACCTAAAACCTCACAAAGGGGGGGCGGGGGCAGCAGTGGGGACTGTGAGGTCTGTGGGCGTCTGTGGCCCTCACTCGCCCTGCAGCCCGCTCAGCTCCACTGTGGTCCGCTGTGCTCCCTGGGTGCGGGATTCGGCTTCCACACCCAACGCTTCGTGTTTTGGGCCCCCCAGGCCTTGGCTGTGGCAGCCAAAGCAGCCTTGTCACCATGGAAGGGTCCAGGGCTTCCCCTCAGCTGCTCTTGGCGCTGCTCCTGGAAGAGCTGCTCAAGACTGTGGCCTCAGTGCCTGAAGACAGGAAACCAGGTCCTAAATCTTATGGTTTTCCATGGGATTCGGTCGGATGTGCAGCTATGGCATTTCTGGCTGCTCTGTTTTGTGTGTGGAGAAGTTTTCCATGTGCTACAAGCCAGCTTTCTGTGCGAAGACAGACTAAGCTGGCTATGATGCTTTGTGAACTCACTGAGGAAAAAGGTCAAATACTTGAAAAATTTAGACTCTTTCAAGAAGAGTCTGAAGACTTACAGTCACCTTTCCCGGATGCCACTTTGGGGAAGCAGTCCACAGAAGCACAAAGTTTGGAGGCAACTTACGAAAAGCTCAACAGGTCCCAATCTGAACTGGAGGATGAAATTCGCCATCTAGCAAAAGAGATCAAACAAGAGAAATCCAAACATGCTCAACAAGATGACTTGCTGGCAGATATTTCCAAGACAATACGGTCCCTCGAAGAGGAATCGAAATCTCTCAAGTCACAAGTAGCTGGAACCAAAATAAGTGTCCACATCTTTCAAATGAACACGCAACTACTTAAGATCGCTGTCAAAGTCGCTTTGGAGGAAAATTCCCAGCATCAAGAACACCAGAAACAGCTTTTACAAGAAGCTGAAGCACGGAAAGAACGAGTGAATGAACTTAAGAAACGGAAAGTGAGATTGCAGGACTCCGAAGGACGTGCACGCCAAGTTCTAAATGAGAAAGAAAATCACATCAAGTCTCTGTGTGTTCGCTTCCTAAAGCTGAAAGACTGGGCTGCTGTGCTCGGGGAAGACACAGGGGATGGTGAGAACTTGGAGTCAGGGAGGCAGAGTGAATCGGACAGTGATGCCCACTTCCATCATCAGCGAAGAGGGGCTCTGAAGAAACTGCTTCGTGCTGCTGAGTTGAATGCTTCTTTCAGAGCCCTAGAAAGGGAAAGAAGCCGAACTTACACTCAGCTGTCTGAAGTGGATAAAACAAAGGAAGGACTTGCAGAGCGTGTTGAAAATCTTCAGACCGAATCAGCATCTTTGGAGGCAGAAAAGACACAGTTGGAAAGTGAGAAGCAAAAACTTCAACAGAAGCTTGAGGGAATGACTCAACTGTATCAAGAAAATACAAGGAAACGCCACAGGAAATTAACAGCAGAGGAAAATGACCGGGTAGAGAAAGAAGAGAAACTGTCCAAAGTAGATGGAGAGATCAGCCGTGCAGCTGAAGAGTTGGAGACCTACAGAAAGCGAGTGGCAGTTCTTGAAGAGCACTCGGAGAGAATCGTTCATTTTTATCAGGGGAAGATTCTCTCCTATGAGAAAAAAGCACGTGATAATTGGTTGGCAGCTCAGGCAGCTGAAAGAAAACTCAGTGATTTAAGGAAAGAAAATTCTCACCACCGACGAAAATTAGCTGAAACAGAGTTTAAATCTGCACGTCTACAAAAAGATCCTCATGCACTTGATGTTCCAAATAGAGCATTTGGCAGAGAGCATGCCCCCTGTGGTCCCTCACCATGGGGCCGGCCTTCCTCTGCAAGGAGAGCTTTTGTCTCTCCTCCAACTTGGTTGGGGGGCCCACGGGGCCCAAGCAGACTCTCACCTGTGCTTGAGGAGGAGGAGGAGGAAGAAGAGGACGCTCAAGAGGCCCAGGGGATCAATCCTCTGGACCACCAGATTACCAAGGAGACATGAGAATCCAACTGTGAGAGGTTAACTGAGCCTCACAGGGCACCTTCTGCCACTGGACACCTCCTGTCGCCTCCATGGGAACAGGCCGGTAGGATGGGGATTCCTCCCTGCCCAGTTCTTTCTCCCCAAAGGCAAGACAAACTTTATTTTCATTCTAGCAGACATGGCGACAGCGAGGCCGACAACCATGACTACAAAGACGATGATGATGGTGACCTCGCACTGCTGTAGCTGCGGCTCTGGCGGCAGTGGCTACACAGGCGTGGGCGCTGGCTGCCACACAGCATTCTTGTGAACCATGCTGCATGCCTGCACACCAGGGTCTCTTCGGCTGAGTTCCGGCCAAGTTCTCCCATCTTCGCGGGCTGCCTCACCGCCTCACCACTGCTCCAGGCCTGGACAGATTGGTCCGCTGTCACCTGCCAGGCTGCGGCTATCACCCCCTTGGCTTCCTGGCCTAGCCACCTCCTCCTGTCACCACCTGCCTGGCCCCTCTCTCCAGACACAAAGAATTACAAAGTTTTCCATCTTCCCTTGCCAACAACACACAGGGAATCTTCCAAAGCCGTAATACTCCAGGACTATACCCTACCAATAACTAGCCATTGACAAGTCTGTCATACTACCCACATCTATGAAAAAGGTATCCATTCAGAAACTACACTATCCCCATCAAAGTACCCACAAGCAGAGCAAAGTCCTTACCAAACATATTCTACAAACACACACTTAATACTGAGGGGGGAAAGAAAAAGAAAGCACAATTCAAAAAAGAAAATCCCTGTCTAGAACAAAATGTGGGAAAAACTCTTACACACATCGGCCTAGGCAAAGAATTTATGAAGAAGACCCCAAAGGCAATCACAGAAGCAAAAAAATAAATAAATGGGACCTGATGAAATTAAAAAGCCTGTGCACAGCCAAAGAAACTGTCACGAGAGCAAACAGACAACCTACAGAATGGAAAAAAATGGTTGCATGCTACACATTTGATAAAGGACTGGTAACTAGAATCCATGAAGAACTCAGCAAAATCAACAAGAAAAAAAATCAAACCACTGTATCAAAAAGTGGGCAAAGGACAGGAATAGAAATTTTTCTAAAGAAGACAGAAGAATGGCCAACAAACATATAAAATAATGCTTAATATCTCTAATCATCAGGCAAATGCAAACCAAAACCACAATGAGATATCACTTAATGCCAATGAGAATGGTCTTTATCAAAAAGTCCCATAGTAATAAACATTAGCCTGGATGCGGAGACACAGGAACACTTATATACTGCTGGTGGGACTGCAAACTAGAGCAACCTCTGTGGAAAGCAACATGGAGATACCATAAACACACACAAGTAGACCTCCAATTTGATGCAGTAATCCCATTATTGGGCATCTACCCAAAAGAACAAAAGGCATCATGTTTGTACCTTTAAATAAAGATTACATAATGCACGCAACAAAAGCCTCAATATCAACAAAATCTTATTAAAAACAACTGACTACCAGCTAGGACCAGGAAGGTGAATGTGATTAAGCTATTTACCCACAAGCAAAGCTAAAGTCCTTTCCCAATATATGCTACAAACACACTCTTAATAGTGAAGAGAGAAAGAAAAAGCAAGCCACAATTCAAAAAAGAAAATCCCTGATAGAAGACAATGTGGGAAAAACTCTTAGTGACATGAATTTATGAGGAAGATCTCAAAGGCAATCACAGCAACAGCAAAAATAAACACATGGGATCTGTTGACATTAAAAAGGTTCTGAAGAGCCAAAGAAACTGTCATGAAAGCAAACAGACAACCTACACAATGGGAAAAAATGGTCTCATGCTACACATCTGATAAAGGACTGATAACTAGTATCTATTGAGAACTCAGGAAAATCAACAAGAAAAAATCCAACAATCCTGTCAAATGTGGCAAAAGGACAGGAATAGAAATTTTTCAAAAGAAGACAGAAGAATGGCCAATAAATAAAAAAAATGCACAATATCTCTAATCATCAGGCAAATGCAAACCAAAACCACAGGAGATATCACTTAATGCCAATGGGAATGGCCTTTATCAAAAAGTCCCATAACAATCAATGTTGGCATGGATGGGGAGAGACAGGAACACCCCTACACTGCTGGTGGGACTGCAAACTAGTGCAACCTCTGTGGAAAGCAATACGGAGATACCTTAAACACATACAAGTAGACCTACCATTTGAACCAGCAATCCCGTTATTGGGCATCTACACAAAAGAACAAAAGACATTCTATAAAAAAGACATCTGCACCTGAATGTTTATATCAGCACAATTCACAACGGCAAAGATGTGGAAACAACCCTAGTGCCCATCAATCCATGAGTGGCTTAATGAAATGTGGTATATGTATACCATGGAGTACTACTCAGCTATGAAAAACAATGGTGATATAGCACCTTTCGTAGTTTCCTGGATAGAGTGGGAATCCATTCTACTACGTGAAGTATCCCAAGAATGGTAAAATAAGCACTGCATGTACTCACCATCAAATTGGTTTCACTGATCATCCCCTACGAGCACATGTAGGAAAAACATTGATTGGGTGTCCTACAGATGTGGGTAGGGGAGGGGATGGGTGAATAACTACATAATGATTGCGATGAGCACTGTATAGGGGATGGATACGTTTGAAGCTCTGACTTGGGGGGGCAGACATGGGGGGACAAGGGCAATGCACGTAACCTAAACTTTTGTACCCCCAAAACATGCTGAAATAAGAATTATAAAAAAAATTACAAGAAAGAGAAAAAAAAAAAGAAAGAAAATCTCTTTCTACAAGACAATGTGGGAAAAACTCTTAAAGACATTGACCTAGGCAAAGAATTGATGAAGAAGATCCCAAAGGCAATCACAGCAACAATAAGTAAATGGCACCTGATGACATTAAAAAGCTTCTGCACAGCCAAAGATACTGTCAGGAGAGCAAACAGACAGCCTGAAGGAAACTGCAGGCCAACTCCAGCTCTGGCCCTGGGAGGCGGGTGGCAGCGCGAGGTCCCCCCGGGGTGTCAGGCGCGCTCCCTCCCTTGACATTTCCACCCTGCCTAGCGCTGGAGCTCGGGATCCCGGCGCGGGATTAGGGTCCTGAAGCCCAGATGCACTCTGAGCCACAGTCCCCAAACCACACATGACTTCCCCAAGGCCGCTCCCAGGAGGGAGATGGCTCCAACCGCCAAGGGTTCTGCAGCCCAGCAGCAGCAGTTCAGCCCGGATGGCGCCCGCCCGCCAGGGTAACACGTTGAGCCCAGGCCGGATTGGGCGCACCCCTTGTCTGGCCAGCGTCCAGGGCCGGGCAACATGCAAGACAGGCAGGGCCTCTCTCAACAAACTTCGGGGGAACGAACACTCACCAACTGCGGACTTCCTCCTCTTGGTCGGCGTCCAGCGGGCCATGGAGAGGCAGACGACGATGACCTCGCACTGCTCGGTCGGCTACAACAGCTTGGGCACCGGCCACCACGCAGCACTCTTGGGAGCCCTGCCTCCTGCCTGCGCACTCTGGGCTCTTCTGCCAAGTTCTGGCCAAGTTCGCCCAAATGCGCGGGCCGCCTCACCGCCTCTCCACTGCCCAAGGCCTGCACAGATCGGTCCGCTGGCTGTCACCTGCTATGCTGGGGCTGTCACCTGCTAGGCTGCTTGGCCTAGCCAGCTCCTCTTGGCACCACCTGGCCCCTCCCTTGGGACACAAAGAATTTCAAAGTTTTCCATCTTCCCTTGCCAACAACACACAGGGAATCTTCCAAAGCCGTAGTACTCCAGGACTATACCCTACCAATAACTAGCCATTGACAAAACTGTCATGCTACCCACATCTATGAAAAAGGTATCCCTTCAGAAACTACACTATCCACTATCAAAGTACCCACAACCAATACCAAAGTCCTTACCCCACATATCCTACAAACACACTTCTAATCCTGAGGGGGTAAAGAAAAAGAAAGCCACAATTCAAAAAAGAAAATCCCTGTCTATAACAAAATGTGGGAAAAACTCTTAGAGACATTGGCCTAGGGAAAGAATATATGAAGAAGACCCCAAAGACAATCACAGCAACAACAAAAATAAATGGGATCTGACGAAATTAAAAAGCTTCTGCAGAGACAAAGAAACTGTCACAAGAGTAAACAGACAACCTACGGAAAGGGGACAAATGGTCATATGCTACACATCCGATAAAGGACTGATAACTAGTATCTATTGAGAACTCAGGAAAATCAGCAAGAAAAAATCCAACAACCCTATGAAATATGGGAAAAGGACATGAATAGAAATTTTTCAAAAGAAGACAGAAGAATGGCCAACAAACCTATAAAAAAAATACTCACTATCTCTAATCATCAGGCAAAGGCCAATCAAAACCACAATGAGATAACATTTAAAGCCAATGAGAATGGTCTTTATCAAAAAGTCTCATAACAATAATTATTGGCGTGGATGCGGAGACACAGGAACACCCCTACACTGCTGGTGGGACTGCAAACTAGTGCAACCTCTGTGGAAAGCAATACGGAGATACCTTAAACACATACAAGTAGACCTACCATTTGAACCAGCAATCCCATTATTGGGCATCTACAAAAGAACAAAAGACATTCTATAAAAAAGACATCTGCACCTGAATGTTTATAGCAGCAAAATTCACAATTGCAAACATGGGGAACAACCCAAGTGTCCATCAATACATGAGTGGATTAACCAAATGTGGTATATGCATACCATGGAGTACTCCTCAGCTGTAAGAAACAATGGTGATACAGTATCTCTCATATTTTCCTGGATAGGATGGGAACCTATTCTACTAAGTGAAGTATCCCAAGGATGGTATAATAAGCACCACGTGCACTCACCATCAAATTGGTTTCACTGATCATCACCTAAGAGCACAGTTAGGAATAAGATTGATCCGGTGTCGGGCAGATGTGGGTGGGGGAGGGGAGGGGTGTATACATACATAATGAATGGGAAGTGCAGTGTATAGGGGATGGACACGTTTGAAGCTCCGACTCGAGGGGTTCGGGGGGAAAAGGGCAATACACGTAACCTAAACTTTTGTACCCCCATAATATGCTGAAATAAAAAAAATATAGCTTCTGCACACAAAAAGAAACTGTCAGAAGAGCAAACAGACAACCTACAGAATGGGAAATAATATTCCTACACTTCCAATAAACGACTGGTAACATTAATCTATTGAGAGCTCAGGAAAATCAGTAAGAAAAACTGAAACAACCCTATCAAAAAGGGGGAAAAGGACACGAATAGAAATTTTGAGAAAGAAGAATGGTGAACAAACATGAAAAAATCTTCAACATCTTTAATCATGAGGCAAACGTCAATGAATACCACAATGAGATATCACTTAAATCCAGTGACAATGCACCTTATCAAACAGTCCCAGAACACTAAACACTGGGGTGCATGCGGAGACACAGGAACACTCATACACTGCTGGTGGGACAGCAAACTAGAGCAACCTCTGTGGAAAGCAATACGGAGATACCATAAACACATGCAAGTAGACCTACTATTTGATGCAGCAATCCCATTATTGGGCATCTACCCAAAAGAACAAAAGACATCATGTTTGTACCTTTACATAAAAATTACACACTGCACAACCTAAGAAATAGTCATGAGAGTAAACAGACAACCTACAGAATGGGAAAAAATTTTCACATACTACACATCAGATAAAGGACTGATAAAAACAATATATTTAGAACTCAGGAAAATCAGTAAGCAAAAATCGAACAACCCTATCAAAAAGTGGGCAAAGGACAGGAAAAGAAATCTTTCAAAAGAAATAAAAATGGCTAACAAACACATGAAAATATGTTCAACATCTCTAATCATCAGGGAAATGCAAATCAAAACCACAATGAGATACCACTTAACTCCAGTGACAACGGCCTTGATCAAAAAGTCCCAAAACAATACATGTTGGCGTGGATGCGGAGAGACAGGAACACTGATACGTTGCTGGTGGGACTGTAAACTAGTGCAACCCCTATGGAAAACAATATGGAGATACCTTAAACAGATTCAAGTAGACCTACTATTCGATCCAGCAATCCCATTATTGGGCATCTACCCAGAAGAACAAAAGTCATTCTATGAAAAAGACACCTGCACCTGAATGTTTATAGCAGCACAATTCACAGTTGCAAAGATGTGGAAACAACCCAAATGCCCATCAATTCATGAATGGATTAGCAAAATGTGGTATATGTGTACCATGGAATATTACTCAGCTATAAGAAATAACGGTGATATGGCATCTCTTTGGTTCTCCTGGGGAGAGTTGGAACCCATTCTATTAAGTGAAGTATCCCCAAAATGGAAAAATAAGCACAACATGTACTCACCAGCCAACTGGTTTCCCTGACCATCACCTAAGTAAACATTTGGAATAACACCAATTGGGTATCAGACAGAGGTGGGGGCTGGGGGGAAGGGACGGGTGTATACCTACTTGATGAGTGCGATGCACACTATCTGGGGAATGCACACGCTTCAGGCTCAGACTCGGGGGGATGGGGGGGTATGGGCAATGTGTATAACCTGCACTTTTGTGCCCCTATAATGAGCTGAAATAAAAAAAATAAAAATAAAGATTACACAATGCATGCAACAAAAGCCTCAATATCAACAAAATCTTACTAAAAACAATTGTCTACCAGCTAGGACCAGGAGGGTGAAAGTGATTAAGCTACTTACTCACAAGCAAACCAAAGTCCTTACAAGCACACTCTTAATAGTGTGGGCATAAAGAAAAAGAAAGTCACAATTAAAAAAAAGAAAATCCCTGATAGAACACAACATGGGAAACACTCTTAGAGATGTTGGCCTAGGAAAAGAATTCATGAAGAAGACCCCAAAGGCAATCACAACAACAGCATAAATAAACAAGTGAGATCTGATGAAATTAAGGAGGTTCTGCAGAGCCAAAGACACTGTCACGAGAGCAAACAGACAACCCACAGAATGGGATAAAATGGTCACATGCTACACATCCGATAAAGGACTGATAACTAGCATCTATTGAGAACTCAGGAAAATCAGCAGGAAAAAACCAACAAGCCTGTCAACTGTGGGAAAAGGACATGAACAGAAATTTTTCAAAAGAAGACAAAAGAAGGGCCAACAAACCTATACAAAAATGCTCAGTATCTCTAATCATCAGGCAAATGCAAATCAAAACCATAATGAGATATCACTTAATGCCAATCAGAATGGTCTTAATCAAAAAGTCCCATGACAAAAAAAAATAAAATAAAATAAAATAAAAAGTCCCATAACAATAAATGTTGGCATGGATGCGGAGACAGGAACACCCCTACACTGCTGGTGGGACTGCAAACTAGTGCAACCTCTGCGGAAAGCAATACGGAGATACCTTAAATACATACAAGTAGACCCTAGTATTTGAACCAGCAATCCCATTATTGGGCATCTACAAAAGAACAAAAGACATGCTATAAAAAAGGCATGTGCACCCAAATGTTTATAGCAGCACAATTCACAATTGCAACGATGTGGACACAATCCAAGTGTCCATCAATCCATGAGTGGATTAATAAACTGTGCTATATGTATACCATGGAGTACTACTCAGCTATGAAAATAATGGTGATATAGCACCTTTCATAGTTTCCCGGATAGAGTGGGAACCCATTCTACTAAGTGAAGTATGCGAAGAATGGTAAAATAAGCACTGCATGTACTCACCATCAAATTTGTTTCACTGATCATCCCCTAGAGCACATTTAGGAAAATCTTTGATCCCGTGTCTGACAGATGTGGGCTGGCAGAAATGGGCGTATACCTACATAATGAGTGCGATGAGCACTGTATAGTTGATGGACACGTTTGAAGCTCTGACTCGGGGCAGGGGGGCAGGGCAATTGCCGTAACTTAAACTTTTGTACCCCCACAACATGCCAAAATAAGAATTTAAAGATAAACTACAAGAAAGAGCATAAAAAAAAAAAAAAAATCCCTGTCTACCAGACAATGTTGGAAAAACTCTTAGAGACATTGGCCTAGGCAAAGAATTGATGAAGAAGACCCCAAAGGCCATCACAGCAGCAACAACAATAAATAAATGGCACGTGATGAAATTAAAAAGCTTCTGCACAGCCAAAGATACTGTCAGGAGAGCAAACAGACAACCTGAAGGAAACTGCAGGCCAACTCCAGCTCTGGCTCTGGGAGGTGGACAGCGGCTGGAGGTCCCCTTGGGGCATCAGGCGACCTCCTTCCCTTGAGGTTTCCACCGTGCCTAGCGCTGGAGCTCAGGCTCTGGGCGCGGGAGTAGGGTCCCGAAGCCCAGCTGCACTCTGAGCCACAGTCCCCAAACCACACATGACTTCTCCAAGGCCGCTCCCAGGAGGCAGATGGCTCCAACCGCCACGGGTTCTGCAGCCCAGCAGCAGCAGTTCAGCCCGGACGGCGCCCGCCCGCCAGGGTATCACGGTGAGGCCAGGCCGGACAGGGCGCACCCCTTGTCTGGCCAGCGTCCAGGGCCGGGCAACATGCAAGACAGGCAGGGCCTCTCTCAACAAACTTCGGGGGGACGAACACTCACCAACCGCGGACTTCCTCCTCTTGGTCGGCGTCCAAGTGGGCCATGGCGGCGACGACCAGGACGACCTGGCACTGTTGTGGCTGCGGCTCTGGCGGCAGCGGCTACACCAGCTTGGGTGCCGGCCGCCACGCAGCGCTCTGGGGAGCCCTGCCGCCTGCGTGCGCACCCTGGGCTCTTCTGCCAAGATCCGGCCAAGTTTGCCCAAATGCGCGGGCCACCTCACTGCCTCACCACCGCCCCAGGCCTGCACAGATCGGTCCGCTGGCTGTCACCTGCTATGCTGGGGCTGTCACCTGCTAGGCTGCTTGGCCTAGCCAGCTCCTCTTGGCACCACCTGGCCCCTCCCTTGGGACACAAAGAATTTCAAAGTTTTCCTTCTCCCCTTGCTAGGCAGCTGCCCACATGCAGTTGTCATCTCCCATAGTAACAATGCTGCCTTCTGTAATACCTCCTGCAGGACCTGCCTCAGGCTGTTTTACAGGTAACTTTTTTTTAATAAGTAGAAGGAGTAAAATAACAAAAAAATAACAATAAAAATACACTGTAATAAACATCTAACCTGGCGCCGTATTCATTCACCGTCATTACCGCATGCTATGCACTGCATTTTTCGCGTGTGCTGTAGGTCGTATGACTGGCATGCAGTGGATTTGTTCACACCAGCACCAGCATGCACAAAAAAGATGAAATTGTCTAATTACTTGGTTGCCTACCTGTTCGCTGTCTGTCTCTTCAGCACTGAGGTGTGAGCGACATCCTGTCGAGGGCAGCATCTGACGCTCAGCACTGAATCCCGGAGTCTGGAACGACACCTGGGACAGAGTCCATGGTCCAAACACACTGACAAGCGAGATGATGGACAGGGCAGCAGCTGTTTGGGGGCCACTCATTTCTAAGATGAGAAATCTCAAGTCCAGATAAACCGGTAAGTCGCAGAGTGAGGCTCGAATCCAGACCCTCTGACTCCTAGCCCAGTGCTCACACCAGCCGTGGGCTGCCGCTTCCTCTGACGAGAGTAAAGGGCAAACACACATTGCAAAGGTGCTTCTGAGCCAGGCACCGTATTGCACACCTACATGTAGTCCCTGCTGCTCAGGAGGCCGAGGAGGGAGGATCCCTGGAACCCAGGAGTTTGAGATCAGCAACACAGCAAGACCCTGTCTCAAAAACACCAAAAAATGGTGCTTTTAAAGGCATTTTTTATTAGTTTTATTAGTTTATTCCCAGACTTCTAGGGTAGCCAGGGGAGGATTATGATTTAATTTAAACAGTAAAGAAATCTTGGCTTTCCGCAGTTTTGATGTTGCCAAGACCATACTCCCATTAGGGGAACCAGACCTCAGGGTCCACACCAAGCGGCCATTCTGACCTTTGCCCCCAGCCATTCAGAAGTGAGAGAAAGAGGCTCTCAGGTCAGGGAGGGATATGAAGTGTCCTCGGCCGAGCAAGGGGAAGGACAAGGAACATGTCCTGCAAGGGCCCCAAGCTGTGGCCTATTAGAGAACCCTGGTTTAGGGACAGGGTCATGGGGAGCGCTGGAGCCTGGATTCCAGGCCTGTCTGTGGCCAGAGTAAGCCCCAGTCTCTCTGGACCTTGGTGTCCCAGAGTCTGCACTGAGGCCTGACCCTAATTCCTGGTCCCAGGCTGCTGACCTGTCCCTGTCCCTTTCTCCCCTCCCTACCTCCCGGGGCCTAGAGGGACAGCCTGGAGACTGTCCTGGACCTTGGCTCAGCCCCTGGCCAGGATTGCCCTGTGCCCACCTACCTGGATGCTGACCTGGGTGGGCTGGGAGGAGAAGAGGCTGCCCAGGGCTGCAGCTTTTATTCTCTGAAATCGGAGGCCTGCCTTGGCAGATTTTGTCGGACTTCTCCCAGATCCCTCCTTCTACAGACATAATCGATCCTCAGGATTTAAGGCCTTACAGCCTCCTCTTCAGAACCAGCTGCTCTCTGACCACCCCAGCTCCCCCCCTTGGGGGAACACTCACAGATTCTGAATGCAGAGTGGCACGCCTTGGGGGGTACACTGCCTGCACAGGGCACCCCAGTGCAGGAGAGTCACTGCCATGTTGTAAGTTTGGTAAAGCAACATGAGGGAGACTTTGGATGTTCTCATAGACACCAAAACTGCAAATTGAGGGCCATTACCAGTGGAAGAGGGTGGTTATGAATACCAGCCGTCACCAGGTGACCAGCTGCAGAACCCAGGGCCGTACTGGTCAGGAGCACCTCTTCCTTATTCTGTTAGGAACACGTTTGTGTGCGGGAAGACAAGAATATTGTATTTTCTTATAACTTAGATTTCTAAAACAACTCTGCATTTATTCTCCTGTTGGATCCCACCACAAAGGTGGTAGAGGAGGCCGGCACAACTCTATATTCACCCTACACCACTGAGGATCCCAGTTCTCGAGAGTAAGCCTTTGCACAATGTCTGACGATGTTAGATTTGATTTAGATTTGTCCCCAGGCCACGGACTCAAGGCCTTGAGCTTGCCGCCATCGACACAGCTCCTTCTCACAGTCCTTCAGTCTCACAAAGGGGGATCCCAGTTCTCTCTCCCAGCCTGGAGCCCAGCACTGAGGCAGGAAGAGTGGGGAGGAAGAAAGTGCATCCTCTGCGCCCCTTCGCTTCACAGTTCCCAGGACAGGAGACATCCTCCACAAATCTCAGCCTCAGGGGGCTCCCTGCTTCCAGCCTGGCCCGCTAGGGGCATCCCCACAAGGCAGCTTGAGTGGCCCTGGGGACACACCCCCGCCCTGCTCCATGCCCTTGGGCCCCACCTCTCACTCAGGCACTGCCCGTACCCTGGGCCGGCCCCTCCCCATCCCGTCCTCTTCTACTGCCCCTCGGGCCCTGGGCTTCTGCGCCTCACTTTTCCTGTGGTTTCTGCAACACTGCAGGCTCACTCCTGCCTCTGGGCCTTTTCACTCGCCTGTCCTCAGCCCAGAATAGTCTCTCCCCAGACACCCAGTCTCGTCTCACCCCTTGCCCCTGTAGCGATGCTGGTCCTGGTCCGTGCATTCACAGTGGCAGCCCTCGCTCTGCCAAGTCTCCCGAGTGATTTATCTTCCAAGCAGCTGTCACCTGCTCATCTATGTAATAATCTCCTTGTTTTGCTCACTGCCTGTCTCTCCTGGCTGGAAAATGGCACCTCTGGGGACTGGGAGCCTCCCTTCTTTTGATCCCTACAATTTCTCCAGCCCCCAGAGTAGCAAGTTTTCAGTAAATGTAGCAAGAATGTTGCTTAATGAGAGAATGAAATGCTACGCCTCAGGGAGGTCATTTCCTGACTATTTCCTGCCCCCTGCAGCATGAAGTAGAATTGCCTGTGAGCACCCCTTCCCCCACAGCACCGCTGTTTTTCTTCTAGGCAAGGGAGGGGCATTTTGATGTGCTTGTTTCAGGTCTCTCCCCATGGGGTGTGGAGTCCCTGGGGGCTGGCGCTGTCTCTGCCTGTTCACCACCCGACCCCCAGCCCAACCCAGAGCCTGGGGGACTGCGGGGCTCAGGACATTCTGAGGGAAGAAGGAACGAAGGAAGGAGAAAGATGCTGTTCCATGTATGTTGGGCAGCCTGAAAGCATCTCACACCGTAAACATTTTGATTTTGTTTCTGGAAATGGAACGTGAAGGTGGAGGCCAACCCCACATACACACAGTCATTTCACAGTGTTGATTGTTCAACAGCTGGAAGGAGTTTGCACTCGTGGGTCCATAAGCTGTGACCCAAGCCTTAGCCCCGGGAGGACCAGGGAATGGTTCACTGATGCTTTGTGTTCTACCTGGGAACTTTCCCTCTCAACCTTGCAGCCCTCCTCACTCTGATCCCAGAAGGACTCACTGGGATCCACGGCCTCCGGCCACCCTCAGCTCTCCCAGCCTGTCTGGTTCCAGCCTTTCCCAGCGGCTTCAGACAAGGACAAGTACAACTGACTGCCTCCCTGTCTGATTTCAGCGTTTCAGATTTATTTTATTTTTTTTTACTTTTACGTTCTCTTTTGCATAATAAACTTTTAAAGCATAGAATTCATTTTCCAGAGCTCACCCCTTAAATACCAGTTTGGAGGTGCAGGAAAGGAGATATGCGTGTGGAAGGAGGTGTTTCTCCCATTACAGTGCATGGGCTGCTCTCCCTGGGGCAACACAAGGGAGCCTCTCCAGGCAGTCTCTGTGCCCACTCAGATGACATAAAAGGTGAATGTGGCGTGCACATGTGTGCGTGCACACACACAGACACACATGAACGTGCATGCAGGCACACATGCACACCACACACACAGACACACACATGCACACATGATCATGCCCATGCGTGTACACACATGCACATAGGTACACTTTTGCAAGAACAAGGAAAAATGGGGCCCAAAGCAGACGTTGCACAGACACTGGTCGCCCGTGGCAGAGCCTGTGGAGGCTGCCCCTGTCAGCTGAGGCCTGTGGGGGGCAGGCCTGCCGCGGAGGAGGCGGCTCAGGAATTGGGTCCATCTCAGCTGGTGATGGCACATTCTTTTCACCTCAGGGTCTCTGCTCCCCAGGGCCAGGGAAGGCTTGGTGGACAGGTGGCTTTTCTGAGGAGCTGCCACAAAATGCCCAGTGCTTTCCCTGCTCCAGGTTAACCCGGTCGTGGAAAAGAATCTACTAGAAAGCTAACTAACTGGGAAGCTCAGTGCCTGGGTGAGGGAAAACCATCTTAGCAGCACAGAAAGCCGTGGCTGCTGTTCCCCACCTCTGTTCCTCACGTTTGCCTTTGAGCGCTTCTCCCAGGCCTGCTCCCAGGCCGGGGAAATGGCCGCGCTAATAAGGTCTGACTCAGGGGGTGAGGGGGGCGATGCAGGCGCCGTCACTCCGGGCCGCCTGCTCTGCCCTGGCGCCTGGGCCGCTGCCTTCAGCCGCACCCCACGGCCTGGCGCCCTGGAACGCGCCAGCCCCTCCCATCCCACCTGTCAAGCTGGAGCCCTTCCTTGGCCACCCAGGTGTCCTGCCCCCTCCTCCGCCAGGCGTACCTGACTGTCCCTCACCTTGATGCCGGAGAGCAATGTCCACCTCCGCTGTGACCAGCTTCCCACCCACCTCGGATCCAGGCCTCGACTGTGGCTGTGACTGTGGCCTGTGGCCAGGCCTTTCCTTGCGTGCTTCTGGAAGAAGAAGGAGGAGGAGGAGGGAGATGAGGAGAAAGAGAAGAAGGAAGAAAAGATGGTTATTACTAACATCTCTTATAAACATAGATTAAAATTTCTTAACAAAGTATTAGGAAATCGAATCTAGTAACATCCAAAAAGTGTAATACATTATGGGTAAGTAAGATTTATTTCACTTAGGAAGTGAAAATGCAAGGTTGGTTTAACAATCAAAAAGTAAACACTGTAATTCACCATATCAACAAAATACAGGCAACAAACCATTTAATAATTTCAATAGGTGCTGAGAAACATTACAAAATGCAATGCTCAGTCATGATTTAAAAAAAAAAAACAAAACAGCAAACTACAAATAGAAGTGAACTTCTTCAGTCTAATGAAAGGTATCTACAAAAACCTAAACCTACTATCATGGTTTAATATTGTCTTTATAAAGTGGGATCAAGGCAAAAACATGCAATCTCACCATCTCTTTCAATGTACTGGAGTTTCTATCCAGTACAATCAGGCAAGGATTTCAAGACAATCTAATGTGGAAAGGACTGTCTTTTTCACAAAGGTACTAGAACTACTCGTTATCCACAAGAAATACAAAATTTGCCTTTGGCCCTATTTCACACCATACAGAACACATAACTCAAAATAGATCATAGGCAAAGACATATAAAAAATTATAAATCTGTTGGAAATAAACATAGAAGCATATCTTTGTGACTTGGGGCAGGAAATGTTTTACTTAGGACACTGAAAGCAATAAGTATAAACAAAAATATTCATAAATTATAATTCATGAAAATTAAAACTTTTGGCTTTGAAAGATCCCATTAAGAAAGTGAAAAGGCAGGGTCCAGAGTAGGAATAAAAAAATTACAAATTATAGATGTGGTAGCCAGAATATGTTATATAAAAAACTCCTATAACTTAACACTGAAATGACCAAAATTTACTTATAAAATGGGCAAGATGTTTGAATAAACATTTTACCGAACAGGATAAACAACAGGCCAATAAGCATATTAAAATGTGCTATGCAAATTGTAATTATTGTGAATGATTACACATACATCAGTATGGCTAAAAAAATTAAAAATTTTACAAATATTAGCAAGAATGAGAAGAATGAGAATCAGTCAGAACTCTCATAGATTATTAGACAGAATGTATGTACAATGTTACAAAATTAAACCCATCCTATGACTCGACAACCCCACTTTAAGGCTTTTCTCTTTTCCCAAGAGAAATGAAAATATATGTCCACAGAGAGACTTCTACAAAGTTCAGAGCAGCTTTATTCATAGGACCTCCAAAGTAGAAACACCGTAGGTGTTCATCAAGGAAAACTGGATAAATTGTGGCATATCTGCACAATGGCATTTTACTTAGCAGTGATAATGGAATGAACTCAGAAGATAGAAGTTTGGAGACAGACAGACACAACCCAAACGAGGAAGGCCAGGTGAAGATGGAGCCAGAAAGTGGAGTGACGTGTTTACAAGACAAAGAACACCAACGCTGGCCAGCAACCACAAGAAGCTGGAAAGAGACCAGGACTGGTTCCTCCCTGGAGACCTCAGAGGAGGCGTGGCCCTGCTGACTCCTTGATGTGGGACTTCCAGCCTCATGAACTGTGGGAGTTTGCTTTAAGTCACCCAGTTTGTGGTAACTTGTTATGGCAGCCCTAGTGAACTAACATGGTGTGACATTATTCTGTCTCTTGCTAAGGATTTGGATTACAGAGATGTATAAACTTCTCTAATGTGCACTGAAGATTTGTGCTTTTTATCTGTTAAAGAGATAAAAAAATAAACTCTAAAGATTAAACAAATATTCATGATATGTGAGCAGAAGTGTTTTGGAAAATTTCCCTTGATGTCTAAAAGTTACCATGAAATCCCTAAAAAATTAGATGGATTGATTGTTAAATAGAGGAATAGATGAGACAAGAGAAAGTAGAGTCAAATATTGAGGTATATGAATATCTATTGTAAATGACTTTTTTTTCTGAGACAGAGTCTCACTCTGTGGCCTCGGCTAGAGTGTAGTGGCATCAGCATAGCTCGCTGTAACCTCAAACCTCTGGGCGCAAGTGATCCTCCTGCCTCAGCCTTCCCAGTAGCTGTGACTACAGATGTGTACCACCACACCCGGCTAACTTTTTTCTATTTTTTTTGTAGGGATGGGGTCTCACTCTTGCTCAGGCTGGTCTTGAACTCCTGACCTCAAGCAATCCTCCTGCTTCAGCCTCCTAGAGTGCTAGCATTACAAGTGTGAGCCATGGCACCCAGCCTGTTTATTATAAATGATTTTAAACTTCAATGTATGTTTGAAAACACAAAATAATAATTTGCTGGAAGAAACAATAAAGTGTTGGAGGAAAAAAGTGAAGTTAGATCAAACGCTTTCTGAACCCCTGGTCCAGGACTCTTTGCCTTCCAAAGCAGAGTCTGTTCAAGTCAGAACCTCCTGAGATAGACGGCTGCAACACCAAGCTCTTGGGCGGCCGTGCCTTAGGTTGACCTGCTCAGGAGCAGCCCCCGCAGCCTGAGGGAACCAGACGCAGGTGCTATGACCCAGCACCCTGATGCCTGGGCCCTGAGAATGCAGGAGAACACTGTCCAGTCTCTGTAGAAGCTTCGGAAGAATTTCATTCTTGTCAGCGCGATTGGCAAGAGGGCAGACGGGCATCAGAGAAGCTGTTGGCAGCTGTGTGGCAGCTCTGTGCTCCCTTCACGGAGGGCCTTGGCAGTGCAGGGAAAGCTCAGGGGAGAAGGTGGGGGCGCTGCATACAGGGGGATACCCCTGGCAGCTGTTTCCCCACACAGAGCCATCCCCCGAGGAACTGCAACACTTCAGTGACAGAGTTGCGTGCCAAGCCAAGGGGGAGGCAGATCTCATCAACGGGACAGGAAGCAAGGACCCAGTGCGCTGAGTGGGTTGCACCTCCACTCTGGAATGAGGCAGCGAGGAGGAGGGGCCATGGCAATACTGTGCTGTTACATGGACAAGTCTCATGAAACGAGTCAGTTGCCGGGGGTAATGATTTCCTGGTTCTCATCCAAAAGCATCAACAAATTGCAGGCCACCACAGAAAACATTAAAATCATAAATGGCCTTTCCTGTTCCCAGTAATTTATAGGTCAGGTTGAGGATGCAGAAGTGTTTGTCTAAAAAGATGCAAAAATATAAACCAAGCAAAATCCTGAGGGCTATAATTCAGAGACTGATCGATTTTGAGTTCCAAAGGGGGCAACATTCCAAGGCAGTAGAACATAGCACAGGCCTAGACTGGGGCAGAGCTCGGCAGAAGGACGGGGACCTGGTCGTGTAGCATTGGGCTCCGTGAGCAACCTTCAGGCTATGACCTTGGACAAACCTTTCACCATCTTGGACTAAAATACCCCAATTCACAGTATAGACATAGGAGAATTTGTATTTTTTAAGGGCATAAGGACTGTAAAAATATAAAATAACTATATTATTAGTCCCAAATTTGACTGCTTGAACAATCCCACTTTCTAGGAAGTGGGGGGTGGGAGGAGCCTCAGGGGGCACCTCTTGGATGTTCCTGCAGAGAAAGACGGGGCTCCCTGGCCCATCTCCTTTCCTGCCTCACGGGCCCTGCTTTGGTGACAGAGGGATGTTCCTCCTGTCTCTGCCACCTTAGAGATCAGCCAAGAAGATCCTGCCCTCTCTGCCTTCACCCATCACCTGAGGAGGGTGCACCTTTCCTGCTTGAGACAGATGATAATCAGATAATTTGCTGTGGTAGTTACAACTCTTAGCAAAAGCAGGCATGTCCCTAGCCTACACCTCCCCGGTTTTAGTCACCAACAGCTCATGGCTTGTGGTGGATGAAAGACAGCTGCAAATTGTTTGCTGCTTCTCCAACTGAGAGATGGCATCTAATTACTCTTCCCTCGGATCTGCGTGGGCTTTTTGACTGCCCAGCCAAGTATGACATGGCAGTCCTGGCCTTGTGCAAGTCTTCAGGCCTGAGCCTTCAAAGACTGGCAACTTCTATTTCCTATCTGTTAGAATCCATGCTCAGCTCCCCTGAGACAGCTGTGGGGGAGCCCAAAACAGGCCCGTGGAGTTGCCCAGTGGAGAGAGAACAATGCCTGGCCAGTGCTATCTGTTCCAGCCATGCCAGCCTGAAAAACAGACATATGAGTGGAAAAGCCATCTCGGACATTCCAGCCCCAGCAAGCAGCCATGGAGAAGCAACAAGGAGGCCAGCCAATAGCCAGAATCATGTCCCAGAAATAAGATGCCAGTTATGTTGTCCCCAGCCACCACCAACTATTCCAACCACACCTTCTTTGGCCCTCTCATGATAGAGCAGAGCTGTGCTACCTCCGCATACCATGCCCTAATTCCCAACGCACACAAATGTGAGCCCCCCAGCAGCTGTTGTTTGAGGCCACTAGGTCCTAGACTGGTTTGCTGCACAGCAACAGATAGCTAGGCTGTGCAAACACATAGAGTTTTATTCATTTTCAAAAATGGGGAAATCCTAGATCAGGTATTGTCTCTACATCAGTATACACTTCATCTGCTACCTTAGAGAGCAAAGCCATCCTGCTTTATTATAAAACCGCCACTGTCCAGAACACAACTTGACACTTCACAGGTCATCTGTCTACTGTCGCAACTTCCCAGTACCCGGGGGCAAGTCCAGTAAATACAGCTTTGGACCCAGTATTTCAAAGTCATAAAGCTTTATATTTGCCCCTACCTCAATGCGGGCCTGATGGTATTAACTCCCAAGTTCCTTAGGGTTACCACATTTTCTCTAGGGATATCCAAGTCCATTACCATCAGCACTGATACAGTAAGCCCATCCATGCAGCAAAGCATGAAGAAAACAACCCAGCTTTTCATTGTGAAATAAGTATTATTTGCTGACTTTTATTTCAATTCCTCACTGAAAACCAGACACCTTTGCAAGATGTCATACCAGGTACTAAAACAGGAGCCTAACAATCTTACAGAGCAGTGGGATGCCTTTGTTGAAAAATAGCTGTGCGTTTGTATATTTTGCTCCTTCATTTTATAACCACCAATAGTAGCTGCATATGTTCTTTTTCTAGTATTCCCTGTGCCTTTCCTCTTTCTACTGCTCACTCAGACGTGGCCAAGTTGGCAGTATTGGCCAGAAGCCTGTGGCTGAGTGAAAGCTTGACATTAGATATTTATCATCTCAGAATGTCTTCCATCTCTAGACCTCTTTTTCGGATTTTTCTAAATAGGATGTGTTTCAGTCATAGCTGAAATTAATTTGTTATTTCTTAATATATCAAGTTCTGGGTGAAAACTGGATAATGCAATGCATTTATTATTTTATCTCTCCTCTGTTTATTCTACTGTGAAATTGTTTTTTGCTAAGTGATTAATTCTGCCAAGGCTTTCTCCTCTTGTTCAGTAAATTGTAGCTTTTAGAAACAAGATGCTGACTGGCTCGCCTGTTATCAGAGGTGTCCTTACAGCTGTGTCAAACGTTGCTGCTGACAAATGACTGCACCCATGTCCTTTGTTCATTAGCTGTGGCTGCTTTCCTGTGGGGACGAGCAACAACCTCACGTCTTCTGGGAGACCAACTGAGTGGCTTTGATGATCCGGGAAAAGCAGAGAGAGAGAGAGAGAGAGAGAGAGAGAAAGCTAGGTCAGACGCCCAGTGTGACAAAGCCCTGGTCACCATCTCTGTCCACAGACAGCTTCTGAATCTCAAGTCCCCACTGAGGAAAGGAACACATTGCACATTGTCCTGAAGGGCAAAGCAGGGCAGGTTAGAGAGCTCTTGGGGTGGTGTGATGGATGGGATGTTAAGAAAATTTTCAACACTAAGGAAAACAGGCCCTGCACAGTTTTCTTAATTGGTTTGTTTTTACCTTGAGATCATGAGAACTGGTTAGTTAGGACCAGATCAAGCAAAGGACTGGGTCAGAAATTGCACCTAGGCTGAGCATGGTGGCTCACGCATGCAGTCCCAGCATTTTCAGAAGCTGAGGCAGGAGGATCCCTTGAGGCCAGGAATTTGAGCTAGCCTGGGCAACATGGCCAGACTCTGTCTTCACAAAGAATAGAAAACTTAGCCAGGCATAGAGGTATGCACCTGTAATCCCAGCTACTTGGGAGGCTGAGGCAGGAAGGTCACTTGAGCCTAGGAGTTTGAGGCTGCATTAAGCTATGATGACACCACTGCACCCTAACCTGGAGAATAGAGCAATATCTTGTACCAAAATGAAGAAGAAGGAGAAGGTGAAGGAGAAGAAATGATGTTGCACCTTGACCCTCCCACTTAGGAGGAACCAGGACTTAAGGGAACGGACTTGGCTTCTAGTATGGATGGAGAGTTCCAACTGGCCAAGCAAGTCTGACATCAAGGTGGATATGGTCATGCAGGGCCAGGCAAATGGGCCACATGGGGCTCCAGGTGAAGTGTCTTAACAAAAGTGAAACTTAGAAGTCCAGGCAAGATGACCTCATGAGTGTCTGTCCTCATGTAGCAGGGTCTCAGCTGCTGATTTTCGGGAGAACAGTGGTAAGAACAAGGCAAAGCCTTAAGCCCAGGAGTGCTCCGGGATGTGAGGAGGTTCACTGGAGCAGCCAATAGGCAGAAATGGAGTCATAAGAATTGGGGCCCAGGGCGGGCTCAGCAACAGAGCAAGAGTCATGGTTATCAGATCCTCACACTGGGTCAGGGCAGGGCCTGCAGCAAGGGCCCCTGCAGGCTGAGCCCTGGCATGGTACTGCAGCAACATCTTCCATTCTGCGTCCAGTCAAGCTAGTCAGGAGGATGCAGTCTACATGGAGGCTAAGGAGAATACGGAGTCTGGGAGACATGTGGTTGCCTCCTGCAGGTGGAGGTCAAGTGTGCTCATCGTGGATGGAGGCTGGGAACCACCATGCATGGAACCAAGGCCAGGGCTGCAGTTCCTCCAGAACACTCACCTGGGCTTAACGCCACAGCAATAGTCTAAACCCCAGGTACTCACTGATCTTCTTGCAATGCATTTATAGGTGCCAGAGGACTGAGTAATTGAAAGAGAATGGCTGTGGCATTAGTGCCTGGCACACGGTAGTTGCTCATTTCTTCATCATACAATGAATAAACAGCCCACAGAAAGCCATCATCAGCTTGACACAAAGCACCCTCTACTGACAGGAGAGGGTCGTCAGGATGGGGCCTGGGTGAAAAGGTAACAGGATTGACCGGGAGAGGCCAGGACTAGAGTTCCACATGGGAGGGGACCTCAGAGACACTAAGGACAAAAATCAAGTGAGATAATAAAGCTGTTGCAATGTTTAAAGCCTTCCAGCAAAAACTACATTAATTTGGCATTATATATTAGGTTTGTTCCTTTTATCACATTAAAAACGGAGACTACCTGAGGCAACTACGGCTACCCCAGGCCAAGATGGTTTTTCTTGTGGCTTTCCCTTCATCTCAGAGAGTGACGTCATTCAATGTCCAGGCTGTGAAATGCTCAGGACAGCTGTTCCCGCTGTCATGCGGGCCGCACAGGAGTGCGAGGGACGGAAATACACCCCAGAATGGCGTAAAGCTTTACAGAGACACAGTAACCCCTACCTGAGGCCACACAGAACATGGCACTCACTTCTCTTTGGAAACAGCCTCCACGAAGCCAGAGGGAAGGCGGGAGGGCAGCGAGGGAGGAGGTGACGACAGAGGGCATCACGCGGTTGCTCCACAGGCGATTTGCTCTGAGGGCCTCTTGGTTGGACGGTCAACACTCACAGGCTTCACAGAGAGCTGGAAACTGGGTCTGTCATAATTTTGAATTATTCTTCTCATTTTACAGCTTGCAAAACTGAAACTCAGGGAGACTGAGTGAGTGACAAAGCCACACAGCCGGTAGATGTACTGAAATGTGCAGTCAGGCCGGAGAGAGGTAAAGGCTTTAAGACAGGAAAGGAGGTTGGTTCCATCAGAGCAAGTTGGCAGCAAGATGGGATCCCGGAATTTAGCACCGGTGGGTCTAGAGTCATAGCTGGTGGGCCCTGATCCTGGGGCAGAGGCTGTCCAGCCGGATGTAGGAAGCCCGGCCCAGGTACGGATGATACCATAAAATGCTGACCACTTCACGTCGCCTTTGGCGCAAAGGGATTATCAGACTGTCAGACTTCATATACCTGGGCTCAGGCGTGGGACTTCACCAGCTTTCACCTGAGACTGGCTGTGGGAAGGTGTCCACATACTCCATCATTCCAGCTGGGAAGCCGGGAGTGAAGCAGGCCACCGTTAATGATGACAGCAGAGGCGCGGGACCAGTTCTGGGGGAGCCGGGATGCTGGTCACCTCAGTTAGAAGCAGAGTCTGTGTATCAGGCTGATCGTGATGCCAAAATTCCAGGATACAGAGTGTCTTTGTCTCTTCCCTGAAAGGGCCAAGTGCAGCCCTGCCATGGACTAATGGGCCAGCGCTGGCCTCTCTCTGCAGGAGTCACCACCCTTCTTCAGCTCTGAGGATCCAGAAAGACATCCCAGACGCTTGGGACTTGAGAGCCAGAAGCACGGAGGAAGCATGGCACCAGCCCAACACCGAGAGGCCTGGGTTCCAGATCTAGCACGGTCATAAGTTGGCATGCGACTAGGCCCCTACCTCACTTTCTTCCTCAGTACGACGGGGAAAATGACAATAATAATTATTTCCTCACCTACCGTGTGTTTGCTCTGGTGATCAAATGAGTTGCAGATGTCAGTTTCCCTCTGGAAGTCACTAGTCAGACAAATGCGAGAGACCATATGCAACGCCACAAATGCTGGGACAGCGGGTGTGGCTTGTCCTCCCTCAGTGGAGCTGTGAGCTCTGTGGTAATCACACGAAAGACCCTCCCTGCCAGGTTATGAGCTCTGGCGGGCAGGCGGGGAGGTGAAGGAAGAGCAGCATGCTCTCCCTAGGGTGCCTGGCAGGGCCAGCCTCATGGGCACATGGCCTGAGCAGTTCCCCTGGGTCCTGGCTCAGAAGGGCCTTGTGCTCTGCTGTCATGGTTTTGAAATTCTGAATAACGCTTGAACGAAGAGCCTGTATTTTCATTTTGCAGTAGGCCCCACAAATTATGCAGCTGGACCCACTCACAGCTATAGGAAGGACGCAGGGGAAGAAGGAGTGGGGATGCTGCAAGGCATGTGACACCTCTTGGTCTCAGCATTTTGTAGCCACACAGGTGGCCAATAAGGCATGTTCCAAACAACATCCCTGTCTCTGAGCCAGAGGGGATTGCGGGAGGAGGTGCTTTCTCTCCGTGTGGATTTTAGAATAGCACATGAGAGATCACGACGGGAGACACTGTCACCTGCCGGAGTATCAGGGAACTTCAGCGATGAGGGGAGGGTGGGGAAGTCAAAGCACTTCAGAGACCCAGGGCAGAAGGAACCAGCAAGGACTAAATGGAGAGCAAGTGAGAAACCAAAGACCCCCTGTGTCTGTTGGGTCGTAAAGAAAGGCATTCGGGTTTCCAGCAAAAGATCTCAAAACCAGTTTAGTTTTTATGGTTTTTCTCTGTGAAGACCCTGGTAAGAGGTTGAAAAGACAAGATATAATGTGGGTGACAATATTTGCAAGCCACGAAGCTCACAGAGTACTAGTATGTATAATATATAAAGAACTCTCAGAACTCAACACTAAAAAAAATTAAAACTAAAAATTAAAAAACAAATTCAATTAGAAAGAAGGAAAAAGGTTTTTTTTTTTTTTTTGAGACAGGGTCTCTTTCTGTTGCCTCGCTAGAGTGAGTGCCGTGGCGTCAGCCTAGCTCACAGCAACCTCAGACTCCTGGGCTTAAGCGATCCTACTGCCTCAGCCTGCCGAGTAGCTGGGACTACAGGCATGCACCACCATGCCCCGCTAATTTTTTTCTATATATATTTTTAGTTGGCCAGATAATTTCTTTCTATTTTTTTTTTTAGTAGAGATGGGGTCTCGCTCAGGCTGGTCTTGAACTCCTGACCTTGAGCGATCCACCTGCCTCGGCCTCCCAGACGGCTAGGATTACAGGCGTGAGCCACTGTGCCCGGCCAGGAAAAAGTTTTGAAGAGACATTGTACTGAAGAGAATATGCAGATGGCAAACAAACACATGAAAAGATGTTTAGCATTAATAGCTGTTAGAAAAATGCAAATTAAAATTATAATATGCTATGATTACATGTGTATCAAAATGGGTAAAATTTAAAAAAATAGTGACAACACTGAAAAGAACATGTAAATACTGTATCATTCATACACTGCTGTCAGGAAAACAGTTTGGAATTTCTTTAAAAGCTAAACATATGACTACCCTCTGACCCAGCAATTGCACTCCTGGGCATTTCTCCCAGATAGCTGAAGACTTACGTTTACATAAAAACCTGTGCACAGGTAGATGTTGGGGAAAATGGTTCAGTAAGCAGCTCCAAACACTTTTCTCTCCACAAAAACACCAAAAAATCAAGCAACAACCATCAGAATAACTTGTCAGTGTCAGAGCCGGTTGCCCTCGGCCCCAGGAACAGAGAGGCAGAGTCACTGAGGCTGCAAAAGGCAAAGGAGTTTTTTGACTAGCTCGAGCTAGGGTCCAAGCCCCGAGCACCAGCGCAGTGGCCTCTCCACAAGCTAGGACCCCGCCTAGGGTAAGAACTAAGCTTTTATACTTTGCAGCAGTTACATGCACTGGGCATACCAACCCGCCGCCCTCCCTTAGTTCATTTGCTCCTTCAAAAGTGGCTGATCGTCTTGGCTCCTGATTGGTTGGTTTCAAAGTGGCGGGACTGACTTCTGATTGGTTGGTTTCCAAGCCGTGGGACTGGCTTCTTATTGGTTGGTTTCCAAGCCATGGGACTGGCTTCTGATTGGTTGGTTTCCAAGCCGCGGGACTTTTAGCTGTTATCAGCGGCACTCCCGGGAAGGGGAGGACCCGTGTAGGGAAACCGAAACCCAGGCCTACTCTAGGAGGTCAGTCTGCCATGCAGTCACTCCTGCTCTCCTTCCTGCTCTACAGTCACAACTCTGGAAAGAGTAAGTTTTATAACAAGTAAAAGCAGAATCAAGAACAAGGGAGCTCTAACTGATAGGAAAGGTTTGTGGCATTTTTACTTGATTTTCCTCACCTCCTTCCCAGCTCAGAGCAGTTTTAGCAGCAGCCTGCATTTCAAGTGTGGAACTTTTTGGAGGATCAGAGCAGACCTTACTTGCAAAGAGTTGTCTGTCCTAACCCGTATGGGGGCTACCTGAGGAGTGATGCAATGTGATGTCTTTGTTTTGCCCAACTCAGAACTCACTCAGGGCACTAAGTAGGGGGCATCTCTCAAAAAGATTGTCAGGTCAATGAATAACTTGCAGCTGCCTGGGCCAAAAGATTATGGTTGAATCATATGATAAAGCACCAAAACGCAGGTGGAAAAGCAGGAGAGAGGGTTATTTGGGGAAATTAGGGTTTTAGAAAGTTCCCATGCCTACTGGGCAATTTAGAGAGTTAGGTGCAAGGCCAGGGCAGGAGGCACACTCAGAAAAGAACTGGGAAGCCCTAAGCTTTAACCCCTGGCTCTAAATTCAGGGCCAGCAAGAAGCAAAGGCTAAGACAGAGCTGAAAATGACCTGACTAAGTATCGAAGCTGTTTAAAGTTGTCCCTGGCAAACCAATCTGCAAAGCCTGAAAGATCTCTCTCTCTCTCACACACACACACACTCCACTTCTCTTTTTATGTGGCACTGCTGTCCTGGGGTCCCTTCCCTCCTGGGCTTGTGCTTGGGAACCAAATCTTTCTGGCATATAATAATTATAAAATTTTACTTAAACGACATGTGAATCTTATTCCTGGTGTGTCAAATAAAAGTATACTTTTTACCTGTGGAGGGGTAAACAGAAGCCTTGAGAACCACAGGTTCTAGGTCTGCAAACCTAAGGGGTGACCCTCACAGCTCAACACAGTGAGCGCAGTGCGGAGTCAGTGGGTGGTGAGGCACAGCCAAACCAGGGGGACCCCGAGCGCTGCTGACTGTTGTGTCCCTTTCCTGATGCACCCAACAGTCCCGAGGAAAATAAGCACCATCCATGATGTCTTTTAAGCCCATTCAGCTGTTTCTTACTTGTTCATTTATCTGTTCATTTATAAAAATGTATTGACTGTAGACTAAAAGGCAAACAGATACTGTGTGGGGTTTGAGGGAATGGCGGGTCCCAGGAGGCCCCAGTTAAGAACTAAGAATTGCCTGCCTATGTGGACTCACACGGCAGTAACACTTGGAAACTAAACGACCTGGGATAAATTCTACCCAAAAGAGCAGCTTGCTCTGCCTGTGGGTCTCAGTCATGGGCGAGAATGAACTCAAAGGAGGAGTGGGTGTTTTCCAAGTGAAAAAGGAGGTGAAGTGGGGAGACCCCTGAGTCTCTGACATTATCCAGCTCTGTGACTTGAATGAACACGTTTATATGCTCACAGTGCGGGTGTGTGATGAGCTTATCTGTGACTGTGCATGTGTGCAGATGAATGTTGATGTACCTGGTGTCACCAGTGTGTCTATGTACACACTCACATATTTGCTTATTTGGCCACATGTGTCTGTGTGTGACATGTAATGAGCATGGACTGTGTCTGGCAATGTTCCCGCTGCCCTACAGGCCATCTCCTTTAATCCCCAAAACAACCCTATGAGGTAGAGTCTGTCACTATTGACAGATTGTGAAACTTTGACCTGGGGAATTTAAATAACTTGTTGGAGGTCACACAGCTTGCTTCAGAGCCCACCTCCTGGTGCCTGTGTTATGTATCTGTGTGTGTTGTGCACACTGTACAGGAATAGTTAGAGTCATACATATGTCTATATTCAGGTATGAATCTATTCACAAAACTTAAAAGGGAAAATAAAAAGAAAACCCCCATATTTTTGACACATTATTTAAAATACAGAACATACTTTGAAGTGTTCATATCAAAAATGCACAGTTGGATGAGTTTTCATAAAAACAAATTTTAATGGATGTGTGTATGTGTTTTTCTGAAAACACATTTTCCAGTCTTATACATGGAGCCCTTGAGTTCATTGCACCTGTTGTTCCTACCCCAGACGAACCTAACCTTGATGGTTGCTGCATTTCCTCTTTAAAGAGCCAATTCTCCCTAAAGAAATATTCTCTTTGCCTGGAGGGTTGCAGGGAGCCCCTTAAACATGTCTCTTTTTGGAAGTAGCATCAGTCCCCAGCTGCTTGTGGCCACCGGAGCTGCTTTGCCTGATGGGAAAGAGCAGCTCCCCCAGCACAAAATGCCTTAAAGCAATTTTTTCAGCACGTCTAATAATCCTGCTTTATCTGACCACAGAAAACCCTAACATGGAAATTGAATTGTGAATTTGTTAGTCGAGAGTTAGATGCTGAGAGCTTCAAAACCTTTCTCACCTGAGGTGGTAAAGTCCTTTTGCTTTCATTTACACCCTCCAATAAATTCCTCTTCTCTTTGTCTTCATGTTTCTTTCAGTTGGTGAAAGGATTTCTTAATATTTAGTCACTTCAGGGAACAGTAATGGTCTTCCAATTGTGAGCAATAGGGAAAAGTCTTCCACTAGGATAAGCCGGAAAGTGGTATTTAAGTGAAACATAAAATATGCTTTGCAGACGAAGAGAGACGAGGTGCTCTGTTCCATTTTCTCCAAAAGAAACACAGTACTCAGGCATTTGCACATCATCCGTGTCCCACGAGTCCAGAGCTTTGTTGGCTTCCACAATCTACAACCGTAATTTATTGCTGTTGATTCTATCAATGTGGAATTGAGAACAAAGGAGCAGAGATTTGAAGGTAGAAGCATGGTTCAGCAATTTTAGTTTATAACTACTGTATTTTCTGCAAATGACTTGTAATATATTATTTTACTTCCCCCCATCTCAAATTGTTTACACTAAAATTTTCTCTAAGCAGGAAAATGAAATAATGATTTTAGAAAAGTGGATCTTGTATTTAAAACAGGGGGTCGAGTCCGAGCCCTTACCCCTACGCGAGGCTGCCCAGTTCAGTCCCTCTGGCTGCACCCACGGCTGGCAGCACCACGTGGTCTCGGTCCTCTTTCCTCCTGGGGGCGGCCAGGCATTTTCTGCACAGGCCGCCCCGCTGACCAGCACTAGAGCTTCCGCCAGTTGGCTAGTGAAATAGGCTATTCGGGAAACTACCCCAAACTCACTTGGAGGAGTCAGGACTTCGGAACGACAGTGTGAGGACTTTGGCGGGCTCTTCACCAGGCAAAACAGTGAACCGGTGAAATGATTTAAAACAAGAAACCAAACAGAAACACAGTCATTTAAAGTCTCTGGAAATTGTCAGAAGGGCTTACAGGAAATAGCAAAGACGTATTCAGAGAAGTCTACTAATGTTGGCAGGTACTGTGAGAGTCTGGAATTCAAGCTGGGCCCCCATTTCCCCACCTTAACTCCATGTGACACAAGCTCTGCTCTGGGCGTGTGTAGTCAAGAAGACAGGGTATCTGTCCCCAGGCCCTCAGGTAGGACTGCGGTCCCACGCTGGAAGGGCAGGCTGCGGGAGTTCCTCACTCTCCTGGCTGTGGGTTGGAGAAGCTGTTCTATATTCCAGGTAGCTGTGGGAGAGAGCACTGGGCCTCTCTTCCGCAACCCACCCCCGCACTCAGGGTGGGAACTCTGTCCCAGGCATGGCAGGCTGAGAATACTGGGTCCCTGTGGGGACTGCATAGGATGGAGATTCCATACTGGTAGGGGAAAGCCGAGAAGACCAGGGGCTGCTAGTCACCCCAGTTGTACCCGATCATAGAGCACATGTGTCACTCCAAGGACTCCAGGTCAATGATGCCGGGGCTGTGCCCAGGCCCAGGGCAAAGGCAGTGCGTGAGGGTGCAAAGGTCATGCGCTGCCTCTCCGGGACTGAGCGTGGAGGACTCAACGCCTGAGGCCACCGGCACAGACAATGGGCACCATGGAGGGGAGCAGACAAGAGACTGGGAGCGCTGATGGAGGGGAGGCAGAAAAGCCAGAAGCCTAACAGAGAACTAGGAAAAGAGACCGACAGGAGGAGTCCTTCCGGGGAGACAGTGAACTCTGGGAGTGTCAAGTGAAAAAAGACTTTAAACGAAAACTTCTGCTAGAGATAAAGAGAACATTTCCTAATGATAAAAGGGTCAACCACCAAGAAGATATAACAATAATAAACATATATTCATCTAAAACAGAATTCCAAAATTTATGAAGCAAAAACTGACAGAATTGAAGTGAAAAATGGACTATTTGATTGCCATAGCTGAAGACTTCAATAGCTTACTTCAACAGCTCACTTTCAAGTGGGTAGAACATGCAGGCAGAAGATTAACAAGGAAATAGGAACATGAACAACACTACAAATCAACTAGAGCTACAAACTGTCAAGAAAATAACCCAGCCACAGTGGCAGAATACACATTTTCTCACATGCACATGGAATATTCTACAGGAGAGCTCACATGCTACATTATATATTATCTTTGTTATTATTTCTTTATTTTAAAATTTATTAGTCTTTATTTTTAGAGCAGTTTGAAGTTTACAGAAAAATTGTGCAAAAAATACAGAGAGTTCCCATATGTCTTCTCTCTCCCATACAAAATTTCTTTCATTGTTAACATCTAGAATGAGTGTCATACCCTTGCTACAATTGGTGAAACAATATCAATATGTTGCTCTTAACTAAAAGGCCCATAACTTGCATGAGGACTCAGAGTTCTTTGGGTTTAAACAGAGCCCTAATCGCATGTACCCACCTTGCGGTACCATAAAGAAGGCTTCCACCACCCTTAACATGCCCTGGCTCTACCTATTCATCCTCCCTGTATGAAACGTTTGGCAGCCATTGACCTTTTGACTATCTCTATAGTTTTGCCCTTTCCAGAATGTCATATCATTAAAATCACAAAGTATGTAGCCTTTTCAGCCTGGCTCCTTTCACTTAGCAATATGGTTTATGAGTTGGCTGGGGGGGAGTGCTCAAGGCCCCAACTCTTGGTCTTTCTGGCGACCAGGCCCCACCTGAAGCTATCTGGGGACCCACCTCATTAGCATGAACTCAGGTGTGATCCAGGAGGCTTACGAATAACAAACGCACATCTGTTAAATATTAGTCACGAAATTCTAAGAATTTAATTTGTGGCTTCCAGGAATCAGGGACAAAAGCAATTCAAATTCTCTATTTTCAAAATAGATTTTTATCCTGAATTAATGTTGAATTGCATTAAATACTTTTTCTGTGTCTTGCACATTATAAACCTTTTCTAATTTTCCATTAATAAAGGAAATTATATTTATTGATTTTTCAAATGATAAATTGCCCTTACATTCCTAGAACAAAACCAAATTGTTCATGACATTCTTCTTCTTCATTAATATTTTACTTCATTAATATTTTCTTTAGTATTTTTTGTCTGTGCTCATGATTATTGGCTTATGTTCACTTGGTTAGATTTTAGAACCATGGTTAAGCTGTCAAAGGAAAGTGCTTTATTTATTTATTAATTTTTAAATAAGTTGTTCAAGGCCCAGCCCAGGGATGTGAACACTTGCCCCATGTGATCAGATGATCTTTGTAGACTAGAGTGTCAGAACACAACTCAGCTTCCCGCGTTTTGAGATTTTTTTCACTTGCAAAAGCTATTTTTTATCTTGTATTTTTGGTGTTTATGTGTAAATTTTAGTTTCCTTACTAAACAGAGATGCTTTGAGGGCAGGAATCGTGTCTTATTCAGGTTTCACATACAACGGTCATGTACTTTTGGTGATAAGGGGTGACTGCTGGGACAGGGGACAGCTGGGAATAGAAACAGAGGAAGGCAGTCCGTCTCCATGGGAAGGAATAGTGTAGAACACAGCAGTGGTGAGTGTGCAGAGTAGCTGGGCAGATTGCCACGTCCATGTCTGTGCTGTGTGCTTTTTCCTGTGTGCTTCACCAGGGGAAGAAGGGGCCTACTGGAGAGCTCATTCCCTCCCTATAACACAGGTTAAGACCAGCGTATAGTGGACACAGAAAAACTAGAATTGGGCCTGATCAACCAAGAGAGGCTACGGTGGGCCTGCGGGTCTCCCACCTCCTTCATTGCCAGTGGGAAGGGCCGTCCCTCGGGCCCATCTTCCCAGCTCCTGAGCCCACAACTCCTGGAAGCAGAAGGAGAGGCCAGGCCCCTGAGCCGCTCATGATCTGCTTCTTCAGGAACAGAGAAAACAGCGACTCCTGAGTCCTGCCCCCAAAGCCTTGGTTGCCTCCCCTTCATAGTCAGCCAGCTGTGGACTTTGGCTCAGCCAAGGAGAATTCTTGATCCTACACCACGGACCATCTCCTCCCCCCATCCATGGATCGCCATGCAGCAACCACTGGAAGGCCAGCAAATCTGCTGGGAAGAAATTGTCTAGCTCCTTCCAAAGCCACATCTGAGCAGTCAGACCCACTGCCGTCTAGGAGTCTCCAGGCCCTGATCCAGCCCCCGTGTGTGGTGCTAAGGGCATGGCCCCCTGCCCTGCGTGACTGAGCAGCAAGGCCGAGGACTCTGTGCCCACAGCAACCCTGGGCCTTGGTGGGCTGTGGGCTGTGGCCGAGGCCTCTGTGTGCTGAGCTGGGCCCAGGCCTCAGTCTCCTAGAGAGGACGGTGTGAGAATCAGACATCTCCTAGGAGCCCTTTGAACCTCTTGGCCTCACCAGTCTCCAGTGCCTTCGGCCACTTACTCCAGCCCCAGGCTCTCTGAAAGACGTCAACCAACTTCTCAACGGCACCACCTCCTGACAGCACCTGGACTCACACCTGTCCTATTGGGGTGACCTAAGACCAAATGGAACAGACCTTTGACCAACACGAGATGGTCACATAGTTAAATTCTTCTGTCTTTTCATCTTTTACTTCCCTGATAAATGGTCCTGAGGCAGTTTATGTGGCTTCCACGGCAGTGCCCTCGGGACGGAGCAATCAGCTGCATGTAGCAGACGCTGGTGCACTGTCATCTTGGCTCACCCTCCCTGCCATCCTCGCTCCCCTTGACCTAGGGACCCCACGCCCTCCAAGTACATGGCCCTTAGATTATCCCTTAGACTCTGCTGTCCAGGAAACCTGGGCTAAGGCACAGCTTTCACTGCAAAGGAGCTGGTCACATGCAGGCCACTGCAGACCACCAACATCCATCAGTCCCCAGAACTCTAAAGTGTCCTCTGTGAGACCTGTATTGCCCATGTCATTGACTCTTACGGGTCACCTTTCATGAACTCGTACTTATGGAACTTCTCTTGTGTGTAGAAGGCAGAGAATTCTGGGGCTTCCATGGACTGGAATCTCCTCTTCTTTTCCATTCTTTTCTTCTCCATCTCGGTATCCTTCTATCTATCTATCTATCTAACTTTCTTTCTTTCTTCCTTTCTTTCTTTCTTTTTCCTTCCTTCCTTCCTTCCTTCCTTCCTTCCTTCCTTCCTTCCTTCCTTCCTTCCTTCCCTCCCCCCCTCTTTCTTTCGTGGTGGGATGATAGGGACCCACTGGTTCCCAGGCTGCCTGCTAGCGTCTCATCCTTCTTCCTCTAGGACAGTGATTCATGGTGGCTCCTTTGTTCACACAAATTCTCTATCCAGCCAGAATCCTAGAATTTTTATTAACACTTACCTCATTCCACTCCCCTAAACCCACATGTAATCCATTATGGAGGCCTGTTTCATTTACTAGATCATCCTGAATCCATCCCCTTCTCAGCAACTCCGCTGCCACAGCCTGGTCTACAACACCATCACTGTCCTGGGTGCACCAGCCTCCAGGGGAGGGAGTGAGCGTGAGTGGGTGAGTGCGCGTGTGAGTGCAGTGTAAGTGCATGAGCTAGTGTGCCCATGGGGGTGTGTGTGGGAGTATGAGTGTATGTGAATGTGGGTGCACGCCTGTGTGAGTGTGTGCGTGTGCATGAGTGTGTGTGTGTGATTGTGTGAGCACTCACAGTATTGCTCCTGCATTAGGCATGATCAGAGAAACTCTTAAAAACTCAAAGGAGCATTTGCCAAGCAAAATGAAACGAGGCAAAACAAAACAGAGCAAGCACATTCCAAACAGAAAACAAAACTATCCCTGACTTGGATTATTTTTAGGAAGATTTGCTTGAATCAGTGAGTAGAATAACTGATGGAAATTTTAAACAGGTAAATATATCTTTATAAATTCCAAGAAGACACACACACACACACACACACACACACACGTATGACAATTCCCCTTTATAATTTAGTATCTATTTCCTTTCTCTTGAAGAAAGAGTTGACTTCCTTATATCAAATACTGAGAGGCAGAAATCTCTATGATTTTCCCTTTTTGGAATGTCCAAAAACTCATGCTAAATTTATTGCTCAATTATAATACCCACATTGGCTTTGCTGGTTATTATACTTATCCTAATTTTCATCGTTTAATTTTCTACTCCATTAAAAAAACTCGCCGTGTCTATATATCTTATTTTAAGCATGCAAATAAAATATTATCTAATAGAGGTGTCTGGAGAACATGTATTACTGCCTAGTTAAGACTGAGGGTTTTTTATAATGTAAAATTATTAAAATGCCTAAAGAGCTTAATATGTTCATTTTATTATACAGTTTAAGCATTCTTACTAAATCTCATTTATTCTCTTAATTTGCTTAGCAAATCCTTTTAAAACACATAATGGAAAGATAAAGACAACAAAAGAACACACATTCTACGCTGAAGGAATCCACACTGAGATCATGTTTGCTGTGGGTTTCAGCTGCGGCTGTGTGCATGGGTGTGGGGCGGCGGGTGGTGGAGCCGTGGACTCATGGGAGCTGGTGGGGCACAAGCACAGCTCCCCGGTCCTCAGGAGTCCACATAGCACGAACTTCGACAGATGTGAAGTCCCAGTGGGGGTCCCTGGTGGGGCCTGGGGGGAGGGGCACACCAAGGCTCACGGTTAATGCTCGGAGGCGGGCTGCAGGTGCCAGGGCCACTCCCCACCCAGAGGCTGCAGGAAGGCAGCTGAGCAGGGAGGAAGTTGCTGCTTCCATGGGATAGGCATGATGAATGTTGTTGTTTCTGGCAGAAAAATATGAATGTGTAAGAACTTTCCTAGATTTAAGGATCCCTTTGTCATCAAGTAAATCACAGAGCATGGCAGGAGACATCCAACTGTGTTTTTTAGTCTGTTTGGGCTGCTATAACAGAATACCATAGACCGTCTTATGAACAAGGGATATTTTTTTCTCGCGGTTCTGGAGGCTGGAAATCCAAGATCAAGGCACCAGGTGACCCAACTCAGCCAAGCAGGGCTGGGGTAAATTGTGTGGGTAAAGCTACAGCTGGGACTTGTTGAACCCAGGCCAGTGTCTACTTAAGGCCCCTTCGGCAGTTTGAGGTACTGTTGGAGGTTGAGAGAATTCAACACTGCAAGGGAGGGCTCTGATGTCCTCTGGTTTCTTGATCCAAATGAACAGAAGTATTCAACTCATGAAAATATACCAAATTTTCCATGCATAAATATATTTTTATGTATGTTTTCTATGCTTCAATAAATAGTTGGAAAAAATCTTTTTGTTTTGTAATCTAGAAAAGGAAGACATGAGGACAGAACTCCTGCTACTGTATCTCTCATGTTGATGTTGATCTATGTAGAAGAAAAATTTGCACTGAAAATTCATCAAAAACAGCCAGATACATACACACATATATATGTGTGTGTGTATATATACATATATATATTTAACTACCACAGTAAGGTAGAGAGACCTCAGTACAGAACTGAGTGCAATAGCAAAAATAGCTGAGTATTTATAGCCAACAAGCAGGGGGGTCGGGAAATGGATTACTACTAAGAGGAACTTGCTTAGCTGTCAAGTGAAAGGGAATTCGTGCTAAACTGACCTAAAAGTGTCTTGCTAAAGCCAGGCCAAGGACCTAGATATCAAGGTGGGGGGTGCTGACAAACTGACTTAGCAGGATTCTTTACTGAAATTGGACTCAACACAAAGAGATAGAAGATCAAGTTCAGGCCTAGTCAGGAATATGGATTAGAGGAGCCAGACTGCAGTTTGGTCAAGTGCTGCTGACTCTGTTGCCTGTAGAGCTACAGGAGAGGCTCATGGAGTCTCTCCTTGGCAAAGCCAGTTCAGGGGTAGGTCTGTGGCTGAGGCCTGAGTATGTGGATCTGAGGGACCTAAACATGCTCAAGGCCTCTCAGAGGTGGGGTAAAACCAACTTCCACCCTAAAGAGCAGGATGCAAGAGTGGTCAAGGGCAGTGGGGAGCACCAAGGTCAGGCCAGGCCCTGTGGGGTCTGGGGCCCCCAGGCCCGAGAGGCAGGTTACACACAGCAGAGCGTGGGGGGCCCAGGCCCTGGAGTCACACTGCCCAGAGCAGGTCAGTCTCCATCACCTGCTGTCTGTGAGCCCTTGGGGAGATGCTTTACCTCAAACAGCCTTTTCCCTCATCTGTGAACATGTGGATGACAACAGCAAGCCACATCACTGCGGGGACTAAACAAGCTGAGGCCCACAGGTCCCTTGGTGCAGAGTCTGGGCTGGAATTACAAGTAATCGTGGTAGCAGGAAATTTGTGTCCTCACATGAGCAGATGCTACCTGGAGATGGTGGCCCCCAGGACAGTGTGGATGAGCTGGCCATTCCTGGGGGCTGCAGGGACAGACCTTCCGGGGCCTGGGCTGTCACAGCAGGGGGACCGCAGAGTCAGGGAGTGTCTGGGTGACTGTTCATGTGACCTCATTGTCCCCAAAGTGGGGGAGGCCTGAATGGCACTCAGGTGACATTCACATACTCCTTTATAAGTGAGAATGAGTCAGGCATCCCAGTGAAAAACCAAGGCTCAGAAGGATAAAGTGATTTGCACTGGGGGAGGGAAGGGTTACATCCAGTATGTGGCAAAAATGATACTAGGATGCGTCTTCTGGGCCCTCTTGCAGTGCCTTCTCCCCTCCCGCGCAGTGTCTCTGAGCAGGAGCTCTCCCGAGGGGTAAGTGGCCCCGGGTCCACGCACAGACATCCACCCTGACCAGCTGCCTCCCTTGCAATGCCTGGTGCCCTGGGCATCTCCCTGGGTGCTTCAAAGACTCCCCTCTTGTTCGTGTGAGCAGCTGAAGCAGGTCCCCAGCAGGCACCCTGGTGGGGAGAGGGCATCCACGGGTGCAGCAGGAGCAGCCCGCTTCAGCTGCAGAATTTGGGGAGAAGGCGGCGAGGGCTGCATGCAGGGAGGCCTCCTGAGCACACTGTGACTGTACAGCAGCTGCACTGCTAGAAGGCGGAATGCTCACAGCTGTGGGGTGTGTGCCCAGTAGACCAGAGGCAGATCCCAACACGGTAGGGTACACGAGGCCTGGGCCCAGCCTGGCCACAGGGAGCCGCCTCCATTGCAGGTGAGGCCGAGAGGAGAAAAATGGTCTCAAATGTCTCAGGCCCTCTCTGTGGGTCACATTAAAAGCCTTCACAGAACCAACTGGTTGCAGGAGGCAATGATTCTCTGAGTATTTTATCCTAAGGCATCAATGAATTAGAAGTCTCTACTATCTGAATGTGAGGATCCCATTAAAATGACAAATGGCCTCTCCTGCTCCCATTGGTCCATGGCCCAGATAGAAGAGACAGTCGTGGCTGTCCCCAAGTGCCAAAACTGTAGGCCAGACAAATGGCCCAGGAGACTTTAAATTGAGAGACGGATGAATCTGGGCCAGGAGACTGAGAGTTCTAAGGGCTGGGTAAGTACCATAGGCCAGGCTGACGGAGGGCTCGGTGGAAGGAGGGGGTCTTGGTTTGGGAGACAGCCCTGCCCCTCCCTGGCAATTCAGTCGGCAGCCCAGAGTACTGCAGAGCTCTCATCCAAGTCCCCACCTGTGGACACAAACAGGCAGGACCTGTGGGCTCACGGTGGGCTGGAGTCCGCATGGCCCCCATGTCCTTGGCCTTGTCCCGGGGCTTGCTGGGTGTGTGTGGGCTCAAAGCCCACAGGCCTGGTAGAGGGGGCTCCGTGGGCTGAGTGCTGAACAGAGACACAGCAGGCCATGGAGGGCTGTGTTAATAGGGAAAAAAAATCAAACTGTAAAATAATTTAGAAAGGTTTATTCTAAGGCAATATGAGAAACTGCAGCCCAGGAGATATAGTCTCAAGAGGTCCTGAGAAAATGAGCCCAAGGCAGCCAGATTACAGTTTGGTTTTACACATTTTAGAGAATTGCAGGTGAAATCATAAATCAATATGCAGAGGGTACATATTGGTTTGGCCCCAAAAGGCAGGGTATCTCAAAATGAGGGCTTACAGGTTATGGGTAGGTTCAGAGATTCTTTAATTTGTAATTGGTTAAAGGCATAAAGCTTTGTCTAAAAGCTTGGAGTCAGTAGAAAGCAATGTTTTAAGTAAGATAAAGAAGTCTGCTAATCATACAGCAAGCCAAGAAATACCAACTCAAAGTGATCTTGTAAGCAAATTGACGGCCTGTGGGCATGACTTAACCTTCCCTTGCGTGGCCTTAGGTCCTTTCCATAAGTTAGTATCTTATTACCACAAAGAGTCTATTTTGTCAGTCTTATGATCTCTACTTTAACATTAATGCTCGTCAGTTGCTGTGTGTAAACTCTACAAGGGAGGGAGCATACGGAGGCATAGCCAACCTCCCTTCCTTTCACGGCTGGGAACTTAACTTTGAGGTTTTTCTGGGGTCCTCTTGGCCAAGAGGGGGTCTGTTCAGTTGGTGGAGGGGGGCTTAGAATTTTACTTTTAGTTTACAGCTGGGAGATGTTGAAATTCCAGCCCAGTGAAATGGAGAGAGTTCAGCGTGCACCTGAGGCCGTTCAATCAGACCCAGAAGAGGACAACTCAGAGATGAGAAACACGCCCCCCCCCCATCCCTCCGCAAGCAGTCCTCACCTTGGTGTGAGTTACAGACAGAAAGCAGAAATAGGTGTGCCATAAAAGGAAACAAAACCAAGCCTGATAGACCCAAAAGATCTGTGATTTAACTGCCTCTGTCACAAACACCTTAAGGTCTTAAAAGTAGGTAACACAGGACCCTGTGTTATCCCCTATGTTGATAATTTATATTTATCTTTTTTGCCTTCATTATCCCAATCTGTATGTTTTTGCCCCTCACTCTTTTGTCTGTCTCTAACAACCTCCAACCCAGATTTCTCCAAAACTATCAGTTAAGCTATTAACATGTAAAACTTTTTAGCTTCAAAATGGACTAAGGAGATTACAAATTTCTTGACCAAGCCACATTTCTTCAGCATATTATAAAATGACTGCTACAAAACTATCTTTTGTGAGAGAAAAATATATATGTGTGTATACACACTCACACGCACCAGGAATATCCCTTCGTGATCTAAAAAAATTGAACTAAGTCTCCACCTTTAAAGGTCTGACAAGAAACGTGCACCATCTGTTCTCTCTGGGGGCTGGTGTCCAAGCCTCCATTTACACAGCAGGACCACCTTTTGCTAACTAGTCAAGCCTTTTCCTCACTCTCTCTTCCAAAATCTATTTTTCTGCTTTTCAAGCCATAAGCAACCTTGAATTTCCTATCTTCTTGCACCTGGGAGAGACACATGAGGGTTTTTATATGTAAAGGACTCAGGCATGTGAAAAAAAAAATATATATATATATATGTGTGCGTATATATATATTTTTTTTTCTTGTTCCATTCGCAATAACATGACTTAAATCCAGCTGTCCTTTAAATTGGCATTTTACTAGTCTAATGGCTAAAACATTTTCAGCTGAACCTGTTGGTCAGGCAGGCCAGATGCCATATCTGCTAAATGTTGTAAGGTCATAAAACTACTGCTTAGGGAATATTTTTAATACTTACTGGATTTGACTGTAAGCTTATAATCTTAGTTTTGAGCCTCTAAATTCTGGTGTGTGGATGGGTAGCCATGGTGAGGCCTGGGGACATGCTCTCAGTGCCTAGAGCAGCAGCTACAAGACACAACCGAGCCTGGCCCCTTCTCCCCTTCTCCAGCTTTGCCTGAAACCCTGAGAGGCTGGCATGATGCTGCTCACTAAACCCTGTAGAATTAAGGAATGGCTAACACAGAAACAATCGCCAGCTGGGAACTCCCTCCACGCACTCCCCTAGTGAGAGGAAAAGATCCTTAGGCCGGGGAATGAGAGAGTGTTTACTGGAGGGTCAGTGATAAGCTTCCAGCTGGGAGGATGATTGGGGCACACTGGAGACAAAACACATCAGTACCACTCTTACCTTCTGTGATGGCTTGTCACATTGAATACCTATTTTACCTTCACAGTGACCCCATGAGGTTGACATTATCTGTATTTCACAGCCCAGGAAATTGAGCCTCAGAGAGAAGGACTGACTGGCAAAGGTCCCTTGGCTCTTGGACACCTGAGACTGTGCAGTTTGAAACAAACCGCGGTGAGGAGTTTGCCCTAAGGCAGAGCGCAGAGACTGGCCACGGAAACAAGCGTTCAGCAGGCGGATCTAGGACGCTGGCTGCAGGGGCTCTGCAGACGAGGCTGGTACATCCTGATCCTGGGGCAGAAGGAAGCTCTTGGTCTGCAGGATGTGGGCAAGCTGGTCCCCAAGTCTGGATGACGCTGGGAAGAGGGTCAGAGCTCACCTGGCTTTGAGGCAGGGAGAGAAATGCAAGGATTAAATTCATAGCAATTTTCCTCCAAAGGAAAGTAATAGACTGTGAAATCTCACATACTGGAGTGTGGTAAGAAATTCCACTGATTCTCATGAAGGGTGACAATATATTTATTATCTCATCCATAAAACTTTTAGAAGTGAAAGTTGGCAAATTTAATAATTACCCTGAGACCTCAGACATAACCTAGGATGGTCTAGTGCAAGCCAAGACCTATGGCTGCATAGACAAAGGGACAGGGTCTTCTCAGAGGGCTGGGAACAACTTCGGGATTCAACTTCAGGAGGCGGAGACCAGTGGCTGATATCAGCAAAGGGCAAAGCCCAGCTCACACCGTGGGCCAATGTTGGCCCCTCTCTGCGGGAATCATCCCCACCAGACCCTTGGAAAACTACGAGGAAATGACTGGAAAGAAAGCACTGAACTAAATGGACATAAGGAAAGCTGTCTCAAGTGGTTTTATGGCTAAGGCAAGTCACATGATCTGTTTCAAGTTTCACGTTCATCATCTTTAAAATAAGCATAAATAATTCCTTGCCTGTCTACTCTGAGACTGCCCTGCTACTCGAATGAAACAATGCATGTAAAAGTGCCTTTTGAAGCACACAGTGCTTGAGCAGTTATGAAGCATCACTCATTTCTACTGCCATAGCCGCAGGAGGGCGGTGGGAGTGACTTTCTTTCCTTCTGTGGGACTGTGAGCTCCGGGATAATGACATGAAAGAATCTGCCTGTCAGCTGGACAGCTTTGGCGGGCAGGGGCAGGGAGCACAGGTGCAGGTGCTCCACTGCGACTGGTGGTCCTAACAACCTTGGGGACAGCAGGGGCACTGCAGGAGCCATGTGCGGGCACGGGGGTGCGGGGAGGTGCACTGGGGTCTCAGGATTTCATACCCTGAGTCAGGCAGCCAATAAACACGTATTCCAGAAACTCACTCTCCCTAAACTAGAGAGGACCCGCGGGAGGTATCTTCCTTCCTTTCAGATTTTAGAGTGGCACATTAGAAAGAGTGATGGGAAACCCTGTGATCCGCAACAGGACCAGAAGCATCAAAAATGAGGACAAGTGGGAAAGTCAGACGCCTCCAGGGCCGGGGCCTGATCCAGAAGCCAGGATGAAATGAGGGCAGTGAGGGGGAAAGACCTTACCCCAACTGCGGTTCTGAGACTAACGGCATTGAGGTTTCTAGCAACGGGTCCTGAACAAAATTTACAGGTCTAGACAGAAAATCATGTTTGTTATACAAAACTTCAGAAAAAGCTTAGGTTTGTAATAGGAGTTATTTAAGAATTATTATAACTGGTAACAGTTGTGGCCCTTCCAGGGGATCATGTACTTCAATACCTAGTGCCATCCTGCCAGAGCACCACGTTCCTTCTCAGTAAAGCGCAGAGTCCACTGTTGGTGCAGCTGATGGAGCAGAGATTTACACGCAGCGCTTCCCCCTTCCAAGAGCTCAGCATCCCTTGGAAGATTTTCCAGTCACCACTTTGTGGACGGAAATTTGGAGAAATCTTGAGGAAAACTTGCACAGAGTGAGTTGAACAGCAGGTTCAGAGGAAAGGAGGTCTGCATTTGCTGTCCATTGCTGTGTAACAAATCGCTGCAAACTCAGCGTCTTAAAACAGCACGCGGGTATTCCCCAGTGTCCACGGGGCAGGGACCTGGGCATGGCTGAGCTGCGTCCTCTGCACCGGGGCCTGGAACAAAACTTCGTAAACCACCACCACACTGCACGTTCCTCAGCAGTTCCTGGGCCAAATGCGTTGCTGATGTTGCGAGTTGTCTCCACTGCTTTACGACCCATTTTAAACTCGAATAAGAAAATCACTCGAATTTGTTTTTGTCTAACATCATTTCCATAGTCTAAAATAAAGATAAACAGCAAATAATAAGCCATTCGCAAAAAACATAAAGTGAGAAGTGTGCATTAAAATGATGTATAACATAAACACATTTATTCGAGAATGTATTACAATATCAAAATGCAAATTTGAATAATGCCAAAACTGCAATTACTTTTGGACCAACCAAATCGGATTCAAGATTCCTGACTCCTTTTTAGACAGATCCCATTCCTGGGGTGTCAGCTCTCCCCAGATGAACACACATATGCCATGAGGTCAGGAACCCCTCAGATCAGCATCTCCAGGGCCAACTTCATGAAGATAGTTGATGTCTGATGATGGCGCAAATCTCAAAAATGTGTTGATTGGAATGATTCCTATTTTGATTAATAAAAATGTGTTTGAGCCTAGTTATAATGATTTAAAATTCACAGTCCAAAATCGCGATTACTTTTGCACCAACTAATTAAGTGTAATGTTAATAGTCTCAGCTCAAACCCTGGCTTGGGGTGTGCTCTCGCTGAGTCCATGTCTCTGCTTGGCTGTATGTGGAGGGTGCTGGAGAAGACGCAGGTGTCCCCTGCCCTGCTGCCCCTATGAGTCCTCCCCATGTGCAGGACGTTCCATGTGATTCTCACACACAGTGGGGCTGCTCTCCCGGGTCCCCAGGCCTCGGTGCAGTCATGGGTGGCGGGGCAGGGAGAGTGGGTCTCTGGTCCTCATCCTCTCTTGCCAAGGGGCACAACAGTTCTCAGTGAGACCCGAGCATCCCCAGCTGTTTGCAGGTGCCAGGCAGGAGCCCAGGGCAGCGGGGCTGGCACCATGGTCTACCTCGTGGGGCACAGGGAGGTGACGGCTGGTCAGACATGCTCCCACTGCAGCCCAGCGTGGCCTAGCAGAGGAGAGGGTGGTGGGAGCAGCTGGGCTTGCTGGACTCAGCATTCTGGTGGGCCAGAGGCCAGATTGAGCAGGGCTGCGCTGTGGGCCCATGTCCACAGGCATTGCTGTGGGTTTCTGCCAACACCCCTCAGCTTCCTGAGTGCCAGCCAGCCCCTTGCCCTGCCAGGACAGAAGCCCAGTGACCCCTGAGCGGGGCCATGTGGGGCACAGCATGATGGTGGTTGTGAAGCTTCTCCAGAAACAACACCCTGTGGCCACAGCACGGGCCGGATTTTCACTGCAGCGACATCCAAAGCCACGTGAAAGGACGCGAGGAGCCTGCCGTGGGGGGGGGCCTGGTGGTGGCTCAGCGGTTTCTCCCTCTGTTTGTCTACGTTCCTCTTTCACCTTCTGCCTGCCACGAAGCTGGAGCAGGGCCTGAATCCAGCAGCACCAGAACCCAGGTCACCTGGTTCTCAGAAATGACAGCTGGGTAAAAATATTGGGGCCAAGATTAAAGGTCTTGAAGACAAGTGAGTATATTTGGACCTGATGTGCCCAGCGTCGGGGTGCTGAACTTGTAAAAGTGCCTGCCATGAGGCTGAGCGACTCCAGCCATCAGCCAGCTGAGCCTGCTTCCCACAGTCCCACACCCAAGCCCTGCTCTGCCCTCCTGCAACAGCACTCTTGGCAGCTGGGCTCCCGGTAAGGCACTTTCCCTCTGCCCTTGACCTCAGGGCACTCACGTCTCTATGTTCTATTTCGAAATTGTCCTGCACGGAAAACAAGCTAAGCACAACACCACCTATAAAGTCTAGCTGCATCTCTTCCCAGTCCCAAGCCTTGGCACTCCTCAGGCTGATTCCCTCTGTCTAACCGCTGAGCCTCCGCACTTTCCGTTCCTATTCCAAGCACACTCTTCCCCTTCATTCCATCTATTCAAATCTTGCGATTCAAGCCTGAGCATAGGAGGATGGTCTTGAGCACTCATTCATTGCCCACTTCTCTAAGTTCCTGTATTATTTGGTGACCAGCACTTTCATTTTGACCTCAGTGGCAGTCAGACATGACTGACTTAGGCACTAGGTGCGTTTTCCTGGCTTAGCCTGTGAGACTGCAATGTCCCCATAGACAGGGAGCAAAGGCTGCGCATCACGACGGTGCTCCTGCAGCTTACAGAGTGTTGCAACTAGCAGTGTCTGCTACGTGTGCAGTGAGGTGGATGGGTGGGCCCACCAAAGGCAGTGGCCAAGAGGAGGGAGAAGACAGGCTGGAGGATGGCAAGAACACGAGACAGAGAAAGGCTCGGTGGGAAAGTCACATCCAGGGGGAGGTGCCAGGTCACAGTCCCTTGAGCTGGTCAAAGGCAACCAGATGTTTTACAATTGGATCGTCTCCAGCACCCACCACTGTGTGGCCTTCAACATCTGTGGTGCCCCAGAGACTGCACCCACTGGGGAAGAGGGAAACCTTGGGGCGTGTCCACAGGAGGACACCAGGGGCCTGTAGGGGCTGTGGGCAGGCTGGTGTCTGGCTCTGTCATACAATGGTGAGAGGTCTGCAGGTTGTGCAGGGGATTAGATGATGCAGGGAAGCTTGGGGATGCCTCCTCCCTGTCTCCCGGGAGCTCCGGGAGGGACATGGGCTCCCCTTAAGTGGTTTTGGGCCCGTTTTTCTTATTCCCAGATTCCTCCATGTGTGGAGCCTGGAGAGCTGTCTGCAGTCCCATCCCTTCCTGCCAGCAGTGAGGTTTATGGGGGTCTGCCAGGGACAGCGGGGTCGGGGGTGGCGGCGATGAGGCCAGTGGGATGGGGCACAGGGAGACTTCTCTGGGCAGCTTTGAGTGCAAGTGTCCAAATGCCTTCGATGTTTCCCAGGCAGGGCTGGAATTGGAGACAGAGACATCTGAGGTTTTGATACCCAGCATCCTTCCCTTGTCACTGAGCAACACAGGCCAGGCAGGGCCCAGTTGTCTCTTCTGTCCAAGCACAGCATCCTCACCAGGGCCAGGAGGGCCAGGCTGGAGGCACCAGGGCTCGGTGTCCACATCCCCTAGCTGTCTCCCTGCAGCAGCCAGGCCACGTCCTTTGGGGTGACGCCCCTGTCAGTGGGGCCTGAAGGAGCTGTTTCCCAGACCGTGGAGAGGAAGGGGTGTGACGACAGCAGCCCCAGGTCCTGCTGGGGCCCAGGAGGCGCGGCGTCCAGGGCAAGGGGCCTGGAAGACTCGGTCAGGCCACGTGCCTTTTCCTCTGTTTCCAGGACTGCTTGTTCCTGTTTGAACATTCTTTCACCAGGGACTCTAGAAACCTAGACATTTATTCAGAAAATTCAGTAACCATTTGTGTGAACAATGCTCTATTTACTAAATAGTTGACTTGGTGCTGATGTCACCAGTCCCAGAGTGCGAGACGCGCCGGGGGTTATCGTTCAGGGCTGTGCTGTCCAGTATGGTAGCCACTCGCCTTATGTGGGGCTATGAAATTTAAATGAAGTTAAAAATCCCGTTCCTCAATAGCACATGGCACCTTCTGAGTGGCCCAGAGTCCTGTGACAGACACAGGCGGGTATGTGCAGGGTGACAGAGGCAGGACACAGACATAGGCAGGTATGAACATTCTCATCGCCCAGGACAGCTGTAGTGTGGCCCTGGTCTGGGACAGGCGGGAGCCGCATGTCCTGCTTTCGGGGCTCCTCTTCCGCCCGCTCACCCGCCCCCTGCAGCCCGTTCCCCTCCGAGCCTTTGGGCGCTGACTCAGGGCCCAGCTCTCCATGCAGCCGGGCTCCTTGTGCTGCTGGTCAGCTGGCCCCGGCCGCCCCACCCTGTGCTGGTCCAGCTGGGATCCCCGCACCTGCCGTGAGGATGCTCGCTCTGACTGTGGCCACGGCCCCACCCGCGCTGTGTCAGGGCGCACAGGAAAGTGACAGCGTTTGTTTGGAACATGTGGCTGAGGGAAGGAGCTGCTCCCGGCCCTGGGAGGCCTGCACCTGCCGGGAGGGTCTCTCGGCACCTCCTCAGCCTGCCCGCGGCCCGCAGGCCTGGGCACTGTCGCTGCTGTCCCCGAGCGCCCCCAGCACGGCCGGTCCCGACCCCTCGGTCGCGGGGCCCGGCACACGCTGCCACCATCAGCCGCCCCGTGAGCAGCCAAATGCCCCACCAGGCTCTCCCACGTGTGTCCACGACCTCGGCTCTCTTCTCTCTCCTCTCTCAGTGACCCGTGGGGAACTATTTATTCACCCTCTAGATTTTTATCAGGAAGAAATCCCTCCTAGGACAAAAAAAAAAAGATCTCGCCAGAGAGCAGGGAGACATTCCCCCCACTGCAGTGCCAGCTCCCTTCCGGAAGGCCCCACTCTTTCCTCGTTCCCACCTGCTCCGCCGTCACAGCCACCGGGCTGGGTGGCCAGAGAAGACACAAGGAGTACAAGGACAGGCTGGCAGTGGCTTCAACTTCCCACGAGACGCCTCTGGCTTTGTGGGGAGGCCCTTCGGATGCTGGCTTCTCTCCTGCTGACTGCGTGGGTCCCAGTGGCAGAGCATCTGGAAGCTGCCCCGCCGAGGTTGAAAGCTGAACACGTCTCAGATAAAGTTTGCCTTCTGCCTCCACAGACCTCCCTGCAGGCTGCTCTGAGGACACGGCCTCCCCCTGTCCACCTGCTGGGGCGGGCAGCAGGGCTTGGGCACCGGCCTGGCTTAAGGCCGCGTGTCGGGAAGGCCACGCTGGCCACGGGCGGGCCCGCAGAGCGCTTGGTGTCAGCCCTGCCACCGGCGCTAGCTGAAGACGGGGAACCCAGCTCTAGAAGCAAAGCAGTCTGGGCGCCCTCCCCTCATGGCGCTCCTGAGGCCAGGCCTGCCTGTGGAGGGCCCTGGCGAGCTTTGCGTGGCTGTCTCGCCCCTTCCCTGCTCTCCTGCGCCTTTCTTGCGTGCTCTGCCATCGGCTTCTCATCCTCCCTCCTCTTCTCCCCTTCCCTCTCCTGCCCGTGCTCTTCCCGGGAGGGTGGGAGTGAGAGGAGCGTGGCACCTGTTCCCCCGTCTGCCCCTCCCAGCCTCTCCTTTCCCGGTGTTTGCTTCTCTCTAGCCGCCTCCCCCCTCCTCCCCCATCACTGGCTACACGTGCTGAGCTGTCACAGAACAAGCCGCATGGGCCCAGCTGGGCTTTCTCTCTCCTGTGGAGCAGAGGTCAGGGGAGCACAAGCTCCGGAATGTTCCCTGGAGGTGGACGCCGTGGCTGGGTGAGATCCGAGAGCGGGTGCTGGGGGCAGAGACGCCTGCGGCACGATTGCACCCAGCGCAGCCTGGTTGGAACCCCCTCGGCTTGCCCCTCCCAGGTCCTTGCTGCTGCTCTGAGGGCTGGGGACGGATATCACAGCATGGATGTGACAGCTTTTATCAAATCATCATGGTTCCTAATGTGCACTTTGTGCTATTCCTGTAGGCAAGAAAATGAGAGCAAACCTTTCATCTATGCCTGGGCAATTTTGCACACACAAAAACACTGAAAATCAACTCAACAGACTCTAGGTGTCTGCTATTTTCACCGCATTATTCAAAATAAATTTATTTGAAGTTGCAGTGCTACTCCCTTCACACTACCGTGTCTTGCTGTATTAGCTCCCCACGGCTGCTGTAACAAATCACCTCAAATTTAATGGTTTAAGACAACACAAATGCACTGTCTTACAGCTCTGGAGTCAGAAGCCTGAAATGGGTCTCACCGGCTAAAATCGAGGTGTCCATAGGGCTGTTTCCCTCTGGAAGCTCTAGGGGAGAACCAGTTTCCTTGCCTTTCCCAGCTTCTAGAGGAAACCTCCATCCTGTGGCTCCTGGACCCCCTCTCTGTCATCAAACCAGCAGTGTAGCATCCTCAAATTTTTTTCTTTTTCATCACGTCTCCTTTTCCGATTCTTTTAAGGACCTCTGTGATGACATTGGGCCCACCTGGGAAATCCAGGATCATCTCCTGTTTCAAGGTCCTTAAACTGATGGTATCTGCAAAGTCCGTCTGTCTTGGGGAGGGTGACACATTTCCAGGTCCCAGGGACCAGGACATCGGAATCCTGCAGGGTCCAAATGAACCAGCATTTAAGGGGCACTTGCCAGGCCCTGTGTGGAGTGCAGAGAAGCCGTTTGGAGGAGGGGAGACCCACACAGATACCCCAAGCCCCGGGGCTCAGGGGGTGGTCAGGGCAGGCTTCCTGGAGGAGAGGGAGGCCGTGCTTCCTCCTGAGAGGGGAACTGCACAGAGGTGGAGGGTGTGCCTGAGGATACTGAGGAAGGGGTGCCACGCAGGGAAGGAGAGCCTCCCACCTCCCTGCCTCCCTGCCTCGACCTCTATCTGGGAGTGTGTGGGGGCAGGGAGGGCTGATGCAGGGGCCGGAGGTCAGGGAGCAGCCGTCCCTCATCACTGTGCTCTGTCCTGGTCCTCACAGGATGCCTCTGGAGTGGGAACAGGTGAGTGTGCTGGTCTTGGGCCCTCTGCTGTGTCCACATCAGCGGTCACCCTGGGAGCTACGCCTGGGCTTGGCCTGGTGTTGCCAGCTCTGTTCAGCCGTCCCCCACTCCTGGCTTCCAGAACGTGTGCCACCTCAGGTCCCCTTTCCCTTTCGCCTCTCCTGCCTCCATGACCACCTCCCTGGGAGTTGCTGGTACAGCTGTGCGGGGCTGTGGGGACAGGACCCAGCCTGCAGATGGTCAGGGTCCTTCAACCCAGGGAGAGGCACCGGGCAGAACAGGCGGCAGCAAGCAGCTGCCGCCATTCTGCCATTCCCTCCCCCTTGCTTCGGATTGCATGGTGGGAATGTGGCTTTTAAATTCTGATGGAAAGCATCACGTTCTGTGAACACTTCAGCGCAGTACAGGCAGGCTGAATAAAATCTAACCCTCAGCAGGAAAAAACAAAAACCCGCTGCTGCTGCTGCAGGCAGGAGTTGGGCTTGGGAGCTGGGGCTACTCGGCTCTTTGAAAGCCTTGGGGCCGGGCTGGGGGAGACCCAGGCCCCACCTGAGAGCAGCTGCAGATTCGCTGGGGGCTCAGCCAGGTCCCCATTGCGGGCCCTGAGTGGTCTTTGACCTGCTGTGTGGTATTCGGCAAGTCACTGGCCGCCCGACCCTGTCAGCCCATCTCCAACACTCGGGGTCCCCCGTCCCCTGTCCCACACAGCTGACCACGGGTCCCAGGCTGTGCGGGGTGTTTGGAAGATGGCACATGCTGTGACCTCCGGAAATAAGCTGCTATGACCACAATGACACCCTGAGTCTGTTTATCACACAAGTATACTTATGATATTCATCAAAAAGACACGGGAACCTTATGGAAAGAATTTAGTGAGGGATGATTCAGGCTTGGGTGTGCTGGGGGGGGTGTCTCTAGCTAAAGAGCTCCCCCAGACCAGAGGCCAAGTTTGGTGACAGGTGGGCTGCTGGCCGGGACGAAGTCCCTGAATGAGCTCCCCCGCCCTGCCCTCTGCCCCCAGGTCCCAAGATGGTGGCTGTGCAGAATTACCATGGCAACCGGGCTCCTCCTGGGCAGCCTGTGCTGACCTTCCAGATGGGTGATGTGACTGAGCCACAGAGGGTAGACCCCGAGTCTCAGTGGTGGAAGGTGGTTCCTGGGGTCTGGCCTGGAAGAGGGGGGGCCCCGGCTTCTCTCCCTGCTCCCCAGGCAGTGGCAGGTTGGGGGTGAGAGGCCGTCGGGCAAAGGGAAGTAGGCTGGTTAGTGAGACTTTCGCTGCCTGTGTCCTGCACCATGGTGTGGATTCAGAGCTAGCCCTCGCCTGGTCATCTTTGGGAAACTTGCTCTTACGTGGCAGGGAGTGCAGTGTCCCTGCATAGGAGTAGCACTTGCTGCCAGCACCAAGGCCCTTCCCCAGCCGCACCTGTCCTCCTGCCTCGGCTGTGTCCCATAGGCCCTCCCCAGGGTCCTGTCCCAGCTGCGTCATGCTCACCCTTCTCCCCTCTCACTTCAGGCAGCCTTTTGTGGTATTGTGGGGCCACCAGGCACTGTCACTGCCTTCCCCCAGGGGCCACGTCTGCTGGAGGGAGACACACATGGGCACAGATGACATCAACGTGATGCAGTTTACAGGTCTGAGGCTGGAGTTCAGTGTTCTGTTTACGACGCCCATCAAAAGCGGAGCCCTCTGCAAGCGGTGGACCTGCTCTCTAGCGCCCCCATTCCTGGGCACCTCTGCCACGCCCTGGGGCCCAAGGGAGCCCTGGGACCCGCTGGCCAGCACGGTGCCCTGGGGCCTCAGGGGCACCTACCAGCCAGGGCTCCCTCTTCGCGGGGCTGACGTTACAGCTGAATGTCCCTCAGTGTCCATGTTCGGGCTCTCGTCGTGGTTGTTCTATCAAGGTTGTTATCGGTACATATTTAGTCGTGAGTTTACCGCACCAGACCGCACACACACAGCTGGAGACTGGGAGGGCGCAGGAGGGGGTCTGTGCTGTACAAAGTCCCCATCCTGCCCTGTCCCACCCCAGGTGTGTGCGGGGCCATCAGGTGCTTTGCCGACGGGCTGGGCCTCAGTGTTCTCATCTATAAAGGTGGAACCCGCTCACCCTCCTGCCCACAGCAATGACCAGGTCAGCGGAGGTGACAGCAGGGCAGCAGTGTGGGCTGTAACAGCCGTGTCAGGGAACAGGACTGGTGAAAGCTGAGTGCATCTCAGAGGGCCCCACACTCCCACAGACCAGCCCGGCCCACTTTTCCTGACGTCTGTCTCCTCTTCCAGGATCGGCTGGTGCAAACCTGGAAGTCGGGGTATTGTACCAGCTTATCTGTAAAGCCCTGCCCTGTGGATGGCAGGGTGAGTCCTTGCCCAGGGAAGCTTCCAGAACGCTGCTGTCCAGGGTGCTGAGAGTCCCGGGAGCTGTCCCCTCACTTGGACAGCCTGGCTAGTTCAGCATGTCCTTGCTGGATTTAGGCTGCTGAGAGCTGCCTCCCAGAGCTGCAGCCCAGAGAGAAGCCCCTTCCCTCTGTTTGAGGGGCTCAGCCTCCTGGGTGAGCTGTTTCTTTGTGGTTTCAAAAACACTAAAATGCACGTCTCTGCAGCAGCTGTAATGGCTGCCTTTCTCCAAATTTCAGGGATTCTCTAAGCCTTCTGGGACTATCCTGCAGCCCTAGGGAGGCGAAACCTCTCCCAAAATCAGGATTCGAAGCCAGACTTGAGGATATTTAGGCAAAAGGCAATACGGCATTTCTTACATTGGAGGAGTGTGGAGGAAATTCCCAGCTCTGTTACAAAAGGCAGCAAGTAGTCAGCCTTGAATACCTTGCATCACACACCCCCACCCGCCACACCCCCCAAACAAGACAGCTGAGGAGAAGGTGCAGCTGGCAGTTCCCAACATCACCTGGGAGCCTCGGCTCCCTACTGGGCCTGCCCAGCCCCATCCACCCCACACTGCCTCTGCTGGGGGAGGCGGCGTTATGCACTAAGGCCCTTTGGACAGACCAAAGGAACCAGAAAGCAGGGGAGGACCGGTGCCACCAACTCACCCTGGGGCAAGCTCCTCATTGTCCCCACCTGCACATGAATGGGGCGAGAGGGGATAGGTGGTCTCGGAGGCCCCACCCAGCCTGTGGCCCAGGGAGGCCAAGGTGGGTGCTCTGGCCAGGGAGGCATCAGCTCCCAGGAGTGACAGCACCTGGCTGACTGCATGTGGCCCACCACCTGCACTCTGCCCTGGGGCCTCGGGAGCAGAGGGCACAGCTGTGGGTGTGCTCATGTCCACTTGCTGTGAGTTTCTGGCGGCCTCTGTCCTCCCCTTCAAGGGATTAAGTGCATTGCTGGGTGGTGGCCACTCAGGCATCATTAAGTCAAACCTGAGCATCTCTCAGATGAGGGAGGCTGGGCCACTGTCCTTGGGGACCCCACAGTCCAGGGTACTAGGGCTGAGGGCACAGAGGGTCCCTGCCCAGCGTAGCCAGGGCCAGGCCTGGGGTTGACCACCAGCCTCTTCTGAGCCCTGCTTTGTGGTCAGCCCTGGGGAGGTGCTAACACTCGTGTGCTCCCAGCCTCCTATCAGCCGGCCTCTGTCACGGGAGATTGACTATACCGTGCACCCCTGGTGAGTGGATCATGGTCTCAGACATGGGTGTCTGGTGGCCCCTTTGTTGTTGGGGTGTGGCCAGCTTGTCCCCGGGCACAGAGCCCAGTGGCTCCCAACCCCCCTGTCCCTGCTGGTCTGTCACAGCCAGGAACCTCTCGTTGGCAGCTGCTAACCTGTTTCTAAAACAGTTCAACATGTTTGAATATTTGGAGAATGAAACACCTTTAATGTAGTCTTAATTGAGCATTATTTAAAATACATAAAAGTAGTATATTTAAGGTCAAATTTGTTGTCACTTATTGACTTCATACAGTTGCCTGGTGAGGATGGTGAGGCTCTGGGATTCGTGAAGAGCCTGAACGTGCACTCCGTAGGCATGAGCCCCAGGCGCACAGCAGCTGCCTGCACTTACTCTGTCCCCGCTGTCATGGGGCAGCTAGAGGGACTAGACCTGGCAGACGCCTGGCTCTAGGCTCCCCACGTGGCTCAGTGCGCAGCAGCCACACATGGCCCACAGCCTCCTGGTGTGGCAGCCTCTGCCCCAGGAATACTGTCCTTCAGATGTGTGGTTTGGGGTGGATTCCTGAAGCCACCCGGGATCCCCTGTGCCCAGCGTGATGTCTGCACAGCCTCCAGAGGCTGCACAGGCCTCGGCCGCCGTGTCCGTCTCTCTGAGATGCCCACGGGTCTGGCTGGCACCTCTCCCACCTGCGTGGTCCTGTAGATGGTGAACCTACATCCTGGGCTTCACTGGATGGAGTAACGAACAACTTCAATTTTTAAATGTGGACCCTCCCTTGGTGCGCAGCATTCTGGAAGTCCCGATTCACCCTGGCAAGTAGCGTGGGTAGTCGTGGGTCTGGGGGGAGTTTGCCGTGTTGTCTCAGGGTGGGCTTCGCTGTGGTAGAGATGGCAGCAGAGCTTGCTTTATTTGTTTATTTATTTTTAGACATTTTATTATTTATTTACTGAGAGGGGAAGGGATATGGACACAAATGAAATTTTATTTAACAAGAAAATTTGTTTCACTAAACCTTTGAACCTCTCTCCTGAAAGTTTCCATTTAAATTCAGGGATCTCCATGCATCATTTTGTTTAATTTGCAATCTGTTGCCCTTTTCCTGATTATGAGTTTGCCCTGGCCTGGCTGAATTCACGGTTTTCTTTCCCTGTGGCCTGTTTGGTGTCATGGCGGTGACATCTCTGCAGAACACTGGTGTGAGCCAAAGGCAGTGGTAGTATGGGAACAATCCAAGCTTGAGAGTGCGTAGGGGAGTATGAGAATTCTCGCACTGGCCAGAGGGTGAGGTGTCAGGCTTGGCAAAAAGCAAGCTCATCAGCAGCCCTGGGGCCTGGAGAAGGGGTGTGGGTGGTGGTGCCCTTCAAATCAGTAAGGAGAGGGGACCAGGCTCCCCTTCTCTTTCCTACTAGAGCGCTTGGGATAATCTAGTGGGTGGTAATCACGTTACCCGGGACCTGCTTTTCCCTTGACTTATTATGCACTTTCTAAATGCATAAGCTGGCAAAGTGCTTCCTGATTCGAAGCCTGGGTTTTTTTCCCAAAGGGAAAGCAATGCTATGGGGAGTGTGTTTGTGTGACAAAAGTAGCACCGTGGCTCTGCTGACCTCATCCCGCTGTCCCAGGCCTGGCTGCTCACTGGGCGACCGGCCCCAGCCTGGTGGCTGCTGTCTCCCGTCACCCGGGCCTGCCTTGCAGGAGGGGTGATGTCAACTCCGGGAGGACCAGCCGCCCGGCGACCCGCCCCGGCTAATTAGCATGTAGCAGCGCCAAGGGCCGCCTCCACCGCACGGGCCAGCCCGGCAGCCCTCCCGCGGCTCCCGGCCGCTTTGGAAGTAGGGAGCGCGCGGCAGCCTCGCTCCACTCGCTTCCTGGGCCCCGCGGCACCCGCCGCCCGCTCGCCCCGCACCCGCGCCCGCCCCGCACGTGTGAGCCGGACACGTGAGCCCGAGCGGGCGCGGTCGCCCTGGCCTCGCCGAGCCACCCGGTGGCCGCCGCCGCTCTCGCTGCTGCCCCGGCGGCCCCGGGACGCAGGGCCAGACGCCCTCCCCGGTCCCCGCGGGCCCAGCCAGGCGCCCCTCTCCAGCGCGGCCGCCAGACCGGGAGCCAGAGCCGCAGCCGCCACCGCCCCCGGAGCGCAGCGGCCTGGCCAGAGGCAGCAAAGCTTTATTTCAAATTCTGGTGGAGACTCAGTCGACATAGGTATTGATGATCTCCAAAATGTTGCCCCAAATAACTCAGATAAGCAGTCACTGCTGCTTTTTAAATACTGAAAACTATATGATATTTTAGAAAAGAAACGTGATTTGCTGAGTGTGTAGATCACAGCCAGGCCCTCGGCACAGGCCCTCGGGGTCTGCAGAGCAGAAAGCAGCCCTGCGTGGCGTCTGTGGCAGGCCCCGTCTCTCATCCCGCCCCGGAGAGACCTCTGTGAGCCCCTGGGTGCTGTGCGCGGATGCCAGACCCCACCCATCCTGCCCCCGCACGTGACGATGAGCACGCGGAGAGGAAGACAGAGCCCCTAGTGGGCGCCTGTCGTGCTCACAGCGCATTTCCGCCCCGCTCCAGGCTCATGGGCAGCTCGGAGAGGCGGCGGACAACCTGCTCAGGTCCCGCGCCAGCGCCACCCACCTGGTCTGGGAGCGGCCACCGACGAAGAGCGCTTGGCCATCGGCGTCAAGCAGGTGGTGGCCCTGGGCTCGAGGAGACCCTCACCTGGCGCAGTTCTGGACAATTGAGCCCCTGGTCACCTCCTGGTCCTGAGCTTGGTGTGGTGGGTGAACCTGTCCTCTGCGGCCCAAGCCAGGACGCTCTTGAGACTACAGGGGTGCTGGTGGTGGTCCTGGGGCAGTGGTGCTTTCACAACATGCCCCCGCATACTGCCATTGGGACCTCAGGCAAGTGACTTATTATAATTAAGACTCACTTTCCTCTACTGCAAAATGGAAATATTAGTAAAAGCCACCACAGGAGCCTATTGTGCTGATGAAATGGAAAAAAACAAACAAAAACTAAAAGATGTTTAAGCAGTCGGCACAGTGCCTGGTGAGCACTTGGTAAACGACAGCCATCATTTTGTTATTAACATTATTGATGACAGCTCAGGTTTAGCGCCAGGATTTCTCTTGCTGCCAGAGGTTACTTCCCTCCTCTGTGCCACAAGAGCTCCCTCTAGCGCCGGCCTTGTGAGTGACAATGAGAGACTCTGGACCCTCAAGCCTGCCATCCCAGAACCAGCACCTTTGCTCCAAACTCCATCTAAAGCCACTTTCACAACTACAGTCAGGAGTTGCTTAGGGACAGGGACACTTTCTGAGAAATGCATCGCTAGGTGATTTCATCATTGTGTGAACATCACAGCCTGTACTTACTGATGTGTGTGGCCTGCTGCACACCGAGGCTCTGTGGCATGGCCTACCGCTCCTAGGCCCCAAACCAGGACGGCGTGTTACTGTGCTGAACGCTGGAGGCAACTGGACACAGTGGGAAGTATGTGTGTATCTGAATATATATAAACACAGAAAAGGTGCAGTACAGATGTGGTATTATAATCTGGCGGGACCAACATCATGTGTGTGATGTGATGTTGACTGATAAGTTGTTGTATGATGCATGATTGTATTGAGAGCAACTAATTTCTTATGTTCTTAGAGCTGAGCCATTGGTGCCCTCCAAATGACAAAAGTCATGAGGCTTTCTGTGTGTCGCTTAGACTGGTTAGAGCAGTATCTAGATGCTACACAGATGTCCCCTTTTCTATGCAGAATTGGGGGCCATGGCAGAAGCTTGAGTTTAGGTCAGGAAGAAGCAAGAATTTATGCCTCCAAGGTGGGAGAAAGGGCATTCCAGATGCCAGCAGAGCAAAGGTGCAGGGGCAGGGAGCTGGCTCAGTGTCCTGGGAACCAGAACTGCTCTTGGCTGTAGAGGACGTGAGGACTAGCAGCAGGCTAGAGTGCCATGGTGTCAGCCTACCTCACAGCGACCTCAAACTCCTGGGCTCAAGCGATCCTCTTGCCTCAACCTCCTGAATAGCTGGGACCACAGGTACGTGCCACCATGCTCAGCTAATGATTTTTATTTTTAGTTGCTAACTTTTTCTTTTTTTTTTCTATTATTTTTAGTAGACACGGGGTCTCGCTCTTGCTCAGGCTGGTCTCGAACCCCTGTGCTCAAGGCGATCCTCAGGCCTTGGCCTCCCAGAGTGTAAGGATTATAGGTGTGAGCCACCACACCCGGTCAGTTCTTCTTTTTTTCATTTAACATTATGACATATGCAATTCCTCACATCATTAAATAATTTTTAGAAACCGTTTTTAGTGGTAGTATAGTATTTCACTGTCTGCTTATACCATAATTTACTTAATATTCTCCCTTTTAGAGATTTAGGTTGTTTCTAATATTTTGCAATTAAAAATAGTGTGATTTTGATTATGTCCTTGAAACAAGTTCCCAAGAGTAGAATTTCTAAGTCAAAGGCTGTAGACATTTTAAGGCTCTTGTTAAAATGTTATGTTTCAGAAAAAAATTATACTCCTAGAATAGAATTTAATGATTTAAAATATTTACATGATCAACAGCATGACTGTAGGTGAGGGAAGAGGAAGCAAGTGATGAGTTATGCTGCCACAGCCTTGTATTCCCCCTCGTCCCCTAAAATAGAAATAAATGAAGCAGAAAACTCAAGTGCCTTTATAAATATCATAAGGGAGACAATGTGATCGCTAGCAGCTACAAATAATGATTACAATGTCCTTTTTCTCCTAAAAAAATGATGAATGTGTCAAGCATACCCATCATTCATTTGCTTGGTTCTACTTCTTGGTTTGGTTTCTTTGAAAAGTAGAAAAAAAAATTCCACTGCATCAGATTACAGAGAGAAGCAAAAAGGAGACATAGTAGAAATGATAAAACGTTCTTTCTCAGAAAAGTTCTCTATAAGGTGGAAATGTGACTGAGAAAGTTGACAAAGAGGTTAATAGAAGCTGACCTCAAAACTCATCTCTCAGAACAGAGAACCCTCAGTCACACACCAATATTCTTTCAAACAACAGCTTATTTTAATATCCATGTAAAGTATATTTCACTTCCCTGATTTTTTCTGTACTGCTCCTTTCTCACACACTCTTCAGTGCATTAATTATTTCATACAGGTAAATCCTACATCATAGAACAAAGCTCTTTAAATAGGAATCACCTAATAGATTTGGCTTTGGAATAACTGAGATCTTATTTTCTAGTAGACTTACTTTCCTAACTATAATTTTCATAAAATCAGTGTATAATCCCTGAAGAGAAACCAAATGGAAATAAAGCAAAATATGGTAAGACTGAATTGTGGGGGAAAGAAATGACCTGGTTTTTAAAAATTGCCTTGAATAAGTAATGCATAGACAGCTAAGTGTCATCTCCTCATGGAATGCTACTTTCATTTCCAAAGGGGTGCGACCAATTCACACTCCCATGGGCACTGTGTGAGAATCCGGATGTTCTGCTTCCTCAGGCATGCTTAGTCTTTTTCATTTTGGTCATTTTCTTGGTTTGTAGTGGTAGTATCCTGTGATTTCGCTTTATAATGTAATGTTAACTCTGAGAAATTCAAACATATCTGAGTTTCCTAAGCTGGATGTAAAGTATACATTTATGCTGTAACCTTGCTATTTTATTCATTCACCTACTTGTAAGTAATGTGACAAGAATGATGTATCCAGATGAGTTTGTTGAACCTCTGGTGACCACCGGAACACAGGTGTAGCCCCACATGAAAACTCTGATCTGCTTCTTGTACAGGGACACGATGAAAATATCTGCATTTGTAGCCAAGTGGTTTCTGCAAAAGAAAAGGCACATGAGCTATAATGAAACCTTATCTCACTTGTATATAAACGTTTATAAAAAAACATTATGTAAGAGCAACATTAAAAGTAACAATGTTTGCACGCAGTAAAGAGTTGTTTTGAATATCACGAGAATATATATGAAAGCCTTGAAAAATGTTAAATACTCTAAAAACTCTAATCAAGTTTTCCCCCATCATCATCTTAATCATCACAATAACCCCAATAATGACTGCAATTTTTTCTATTTACCAGCTCAAGAAATGAAGATCCAGGGACATCAAATGAGTTAACCAAACTTACACAGTAGTTTCAGAAATGTCTCCTACCTCTAAGCCTAGTATTTCCTTCTACTAGAAAACACTTGGAATTTTTTTGAGAGACAAAGTAATAAACTGGTGAAGGCTGCAGAAAAAGCACAGAGTATGACTTATCTTTTGCAATAATAGTAAAATAATCAGTGGAAAACTAGCTGCGACAAGGTTGATTAGAATCACATTTCTGCAAATACGGCTGTTAAAAACACAAAAATGTAAACGCTATGAATGGTTTCATTATATTGTATTTTGAAGAAAAAGCAGACACTGTACATGGGAATTGCTAAACTCTTTTTATTAGATAAAACCTAAGCAACCAGGGCCTCACAATTCCCCAATTTTAACCTCAGGAAACTCACAGCCAAAGCAACTATCTCTGCCTCTCAGACTGCTGCCCCAGCCTTCCCGAGCCTACCAGAGGGAGGTGAAGAAGCCAGCAACAGGTGGCCACAGGTGATAGGACTCACAGATGAAACCCTGCCCTAACCATCTTGGTACATGATGTTGTGCAGCCATTGCCACCATCCACATTCAAAACCCTCCCACCTCCCCAAACAGAATCCCTGCAACTATGAAGCAATAACCTGTTCCTCCCTCTCCCAGCTCCTGGGGATGTGCAATTTTTTCATGTTTTAAGCTTGAGCTACTGAGGAAGATGATGGTGATGGAAGTTACTTAGGAAGGTGAGAAGATGAGGAAGAACTTGTGAGGGTGGGGGACGGAGATGAGAAATTAATGTTAATGCAGTCTTAGTCTTACTAAGGCTGCGATGCCCATGAATGAGGTGCCCATGCACGAGGTGCAGCAGCCCCCGCCTGGAGAGGGCCGCTTAAGGGATGCAGTGGGCAGGCGGGTGGGAGAGGCAAGTGCTGCTGCGCCAGCCTCCCCGCTGGGCACCCAGCAGCGCCACATCGCCGGTGGGAGGGCCAAGGCCAGAGGAGGGCTGCGGAGGCGGGCCCGGGGCGGGCGGGACATGGAAGGGGCGGGCCGGAGGCGGGCGGGCGGCAGCGCTGACTGGCTGCCCCCGCCGCGATCCCGCCCGCAGGCTGTGCGGGGAGCGGGAAGGAGGCGCAGGGCACAGGGGAGGCGCTGCCCGCACGCGGAGCTCCTCTCCCTGCCGGAGCGCGGCCGCGGGGGCGCGGGCGGCCTCGGAGCGTGGCGGATCGCGGGAGGCACCCGCACCGGGAAGATGCGGCCGTTGAGCTGGGGCCCCGCGCCCTCCGCCGCGGCAGCCCCCACTCCCGGCGCGGGCCCCGCATCGCCACAGCCACGCGGGATGCGAAGGACGCGGGGGTTTAACGGTCCCGGCTCGGGCCGCAGCGTTGGTTGCAGGACCTTCCCGCATTCCCCCGCCCTTGCCTGCCGCTGCGCCACGGTTTCCCGCGTCGCTGCGGTGCTTCTCGAGTTACCTCGAGTTTTTCCTGCGGAGAGTTTGGATTGTTTCTTCTAGGAGAAGGCCCCGCAGCCTGCCAGCCGGCGTCCATCAGCTGCGGGGTCAGCAGCCGGCTCCTCCCTTCGGGCGGGGACCCTGTTCCGTGGGCTCAGGCCTCGGATCCCCGAGGCGGCCCGGGCGCCCCTGCCCCTCCGTGGGGCCAGCTCCGAAGTCGTCAGGGCCGGCGGCGTCTGCCCCGGAGCGGCAGCCGGCACCGATGCAGGTGGGTGGCCGGGCTGCAGCCCCCCTCGCCCGGCCTGAGGCGCGGCTGCTGCACGTAAATACTTTTTGGGGGGATGGGGTTCCCGCGCCCCGCAGGGAAGTCCAGGATGACTCTGGGTTTAGGCGGTGGTGGTCAGGGTTGGCGGTGCGGAGTTTGGTCTACTGGGGAGTGGGGAGGTAGCCCTGTCCTTCCACCTCCCGCCGCCCCCAGCATAAGCCCTTGTGACTATTTGACTATTTGGACATTTTTTTCGTTGTGGTCGTGGTGACTTTTGTAAAGCACTGTCTTTATAAATCATGTAATAGAATAGTGACACTGAGCCAGCCAATTAGTTTTATATGGTTCCTATTGGAACAACATCCACTTGGCATGCATGGCTGGCCTAGGCTCCTACAAAGTGGTTGAAATCTCTGGCCAGGATAAGGTGAGAGGGTGTAGCAGGAAGAATGGCTTTGGTGAGACAGCCTAAACTCCACTCATGGCTGTTTTTGACTATACTGTTACAGTGACTACAGTGTTAGTTATATTATTCCTTTATCATTTTTTAGTGTCTATAAGATCTGTAGTGATTGACCCTCTTTCGTTCTTGATATTATTAATTTTTGTTACAGATCTTTTTCTTGATCAGCTTAGCTAAAATTTAATTAATTTTAGTGATCTCTTAGAAGAGTCAGATTGTGTTTTTATTGATTTTTTCTGTTAATTGTTAATGTTCTATTTCATTCATTTATATTTCATCTGTATTATTTCTTTCCTTCTACTTACTTTTGGTTCAGTTTTCTTTTCTATTTGTAGGCTTTTAGGGTAAGGATCATGGTTTATTGAGTATAAACCTGTCTTCTCTAATAGGAGCATTTAAAATTGTAAAATTCTCTCCAAAAACTGCTTTACCTAAATCGTATAATTCTCAGCATTTTTTCATTTTTATTCAGTTAAAAATATTTTCTAATTTCCACCATGATTTCTTTCTCAGCAATTGGTTTATTTACAAGTGTGTAGTTCAATTTCCAAATATCTGGAGACTTGGCAGAGATCTGTTTTCTGTTTCTCATTTAATTCCACAGTAGTCAGAGAACATATTCTGTGTTTTCAGTACTTCTAAAATTACTGAAACTTGTTTAATGTCCCAACGCATGGTCTATCTTGGTGAATTTTCCACGTGTATTTGAAGAACAATCTATATTCTATTGTTGAGTGAGATGTTCCATAAATGTTATTTTGTTCATGTAAGTTGTTAATGTTATATAAGTCTTCTATGTTTGTAACAATTTTCTGTCTACTTGTTCTATCAATTACTAAAAGAGGAGTGTTAACATCTCCAACCTGAGTTGTGAATTTTTCTATATCTTTTTTCAATTCTGTCAATATTTCTTTTTTAAAAATGAAGAAATATTTGATTATTTGGTGCTGATGCAGTCTCTTTTTAATTAAAAATGAGGCAAATCTTTTGGTACCTTTTGAGGTTTCCTTTTAATCTGTAAGCCTATGTTATCTATTTACATAGATACATGAATGTATACATAGGGACAAGCCATAAACCTGCACCAACTAGACCCTAGATCCTCTTTCCCCAAGGGTATCGATATTTCATTTATGTATTTAAAGTTCTGTTATTAATTAGGTACACATTTAGAATTGTTATGTGTTTAAAATATCTCTAATGATCTTTGTTAATAGTCTAAGTCCTAAAGTCTTCTGTGTCAGAAATTGATGTAGATATTCAAGATTTCTCATGATTCAGTTCTTGTATGGTGAATCTTAACCCGTCTTTTTTTTTTTTTTTTTTTACAAATCCATCTTATATTTAAAGTGTGATTTTATTTTAACTGCATATAGTTGGGTTTTGACATATTTTTATCTAGTGTAACTTTTTCTGTTTCTAATTGGCACGTTTAGACTATTTATAGTCAAAGTAATTATTGAGGCAAGCCTACACTCTTGGTATGTTTGTTTTCTATTCATCCCATCTGGTCTCGTGTTTGTTACATTTTTCCTCTCCTTTCCTGCCTTCTTTTGGATTATTTGAGTACTTTTTAGTAGTCTCTTTCATATTCTCTCTTGGCTTATTAAGTATATCTCATTTTGTTGGCGGTTGCTAATGGCATTGACAGTATGTAACCGTATTTTATCAAAATCTATCTTGAAATAATATTGTAACACTCCAGGCATGATACAAAGAACCTTAAAAGAGTGTACTTGCATTTCTTTTTCCATCCTTTTTGTCATCACTGTTACGTATTTTATTTCACCATGTTATACACTCCATAATATGTGGTTCTAATTTTTGCTTCAAATGACAAATTTTATTTTAAGGAATTTTTAAATGAAATAAGCATTAGTGATTTATATTTAAGTTCCTTATGGAGATCATGAAAATGCATTTCTCAGATATACTACTTTAGGAAGTGTGAATGACTGATGCCCCTGCTGCTGGACTCTGGAATCATTACCACATTTGTGCTGGTGCAAACGTGTGCAGAAGCCAGCCAGGGTTAGCGGGTCAGACTAGCTTTCGGGATTGCACAAGAGGTCAGGAGATGCTGTGGGCTTCCACATCTACACAGTCACAACACTTCAATAAGCAACTCCATCACCAGACCTGGGGAGCGGGGGAGGGGTTGAGGGGCTCCCCTCTGCAGTCCGCTGAAAGGGAGGCAGGAATCCTGCAACTCCTCTGCTCAGGGTGAGGTCGCCACCTCCCCACCAATGCACAGGCCCCAGCAGCGCCTTCCACAGCCAGAGCTGCCTGCAAATGGCCGGGTGAGCGAGCTTGCTGGGACCGCCGCGCTGAGGGCAGCGGCAACAGGAGGGCTGCAGGGAGTGGGGCTCCGAGGGGGCGGGCCCTGCACGGACTGGTGGTCCCTGCTCTGACCGCTGCAGCCGGCTGTGTTGAGCGCCGGAGGAGGCACCTGATGCCAAGGGAAGCGCGCAGCCTGCAAGGGGCCCTCCGCTCCCTGCGCGAGCGCAGCCGCCCGGCCCGCGCGCGCCCTCGGCCTCGGATCGCGGGAGGCCCCGGCGCCCGGAAGATGCGGCGGTTCAGCTGGGGCCCCGCACTCGCCACAGCCACGCGGGAAGCGAAGGACGCGGGGGTTGACACGCAGGGCTCGCGCCGCAGCCTGGGTTGCAGGACCTTCCCGCATTCTCCCGCCCTTGCCTGCCGCCGCGCCACGGTTTCCCGCGTGGCTCGGGTGCTTCTCCAGTTCCCACGAGCTCTTCCTGCGGAGGGTTTGGATGGCACTTTTTCTCCTAAGAAAAGACCCCCGCAGCCTCCCAGCCGGCTTCCATCAGCCGCGGGATCCGCAGCCCCGCTCCTCCCTTGGGGACGCGGGGAGCCCGGGCTGGAGCGGGCAACCGGTTCCGTCCCTGGGCTCAGCTCTCGGATCCCCGAGGGGGCCTGGACGGGACTGCCCCTTGGCGGGGCCAGCTCTGAAGTCGTCAGGGCCGGGACGTCTGCCCCTGAGCGGCAGCGGCACCGACGCAGGTGGGCTGCCGAGGTCAGCCCCTCGCCTGGCCTGAGGCGCGGCTGCTCCACGTAAATTTTGGGGGGTGGTGGGTGGGATTCCCGCGCCTGGGACAGAGGTCCTGATGACTCTGAGTCTGGGAGGTGGTGGTCAGTGTTGGAAGTGGGGACATGGGATGGTGACTGTGGTCACCATGGGAACACGGAGGTTTGACTGGTTCTGGATTCAGGCTGGGCGGGGATCAGTGGGCTGTCATGGATGGAGGGTGGCCAGGGCCAAAGTGGGGGTTCGGGGCTGGGGGGCCCTCGCCCTGAGCTCCTCCTCTGGCCCTGGGGACTCAGAGGGCGGGAGAGGGATCCTGGTGTTGGCCAGGCCTTAAGGGCAGCGCTCCTGTTCCCTGGCAAAGCTGGGAGGAAGGATGGAGGCAACAATTTGTAGCATTTTCTTGGGATAAACACAGCCAAGGAGTGGTCAGAGGATTCCCATCTGGGTCAGGTTTCTTTGGAAGTGTTCTCTAAGCTAGTGCACTTGGGTTTTTCAGCTCTCTTGGGCATTAATTTTGGTGTTTCTAGCCATGCCCATCTACCTCCCCATTTATATACTACCTAGGAAAAAAAAGAAAACTATTCTTTTTAAGTTATAGCAAACAAACAAACAAACAAACAAAAAGAGTCTATTTAGAAGGATAGACTTCTAAAGTCTATTTGCTTTAACTGTTTATTCCTCCCCCAGTCTTTCCTTGAAGATCAGTTTGAGACCTCTCCTGCCTAGGAAATAGAGTAGTGCCCTCTCTGATGACACTTTGGGGTATAAATAAGAGAATCCATCTCCAGCCTTGAGCATAGGGCTGGACATGTAATCAGCAATAATGATGGCTGTGATGATGTTTTTCCCAAATACTCTGATCAACATTTGACCTCCTTATTCTCTGACCATAAAAAAAAAATGGCTCCCTATACTACTACTTTTTTACACTTACTATCGTATTTTTTAAACTTTTCTATTTTAGATGTTATACTTTATTTGCCTACTGAAATTGTACGCTCCCTGATAGGCAAAGATGGGGGATACAAAACTTGTTGAATTGGATTGAAAATCAACTTTTACTTAATTTACAAACCACATGGTCTTCATTTATGTATTTTTCTTCAACAGAAAATGAAAGCATTAGTAAAAAGAAGGAGGAGTGTTCCATCTCTTCTCCTGAATAAAGTCCTGCAAGAACAGCCTCGTACCAGCATGTAAGTGCAAAGCTTTGTGCTACGCATCTGATATGTGCCTGGAACTTTATATTAGAGGAAGAGTACCTATAGCTATGATATTTTTGTGAATGATGTGCTAATTTAACATAAAATCTATACGAAGGTAGGGAAGATTTTTAGTGCCACAGTAGATTCTATGTCCAAATCCCAGTTAATGAAACTTATCAGAATGCTTAGGTGATTTTCTTCCCAGTACTCAGCAACTTCTCTCAGATCAGTAATCTTTCTGACCCGTCCCCAAAGACATGTGCTTTAGTTACTGGGTTGATTAGGAAATGTAAACTCCTTTTAATAGGTGCCTAACAAAAATTTAATTAGGAAGATAATTTCTTAGAAGTTTTCATAGAAAAGTTACAGAAATTAAATACTATATGAAAAAAATCAATGAATTAAACTTCATGAAATTTTAAAGGTTTTGTCAAAAACACACTGAGGAAAGTATAACAGGCAAGGAAGATACTGGGAACAAATATTTTCCCAAACACATACCTGACAAAGCACTGTACACCAGTACAACGTGCCCAGGATTCATAAAAAATTGTTATAACAGAGTAGATTAGATTTGGGTAATAACATATAACTCATTTTTGTATAACTAATGGGCGAAAGATTTGAAGACATTTTACCAACAAAAATGCACAAATGGCCAGTAAGAACATGCTAGAAATTAGTCATCAGAAAACTACAAGTTAAAATCTTGAGAGGCCACTATATGTCCTCTAGAATGGCTAGAATTCAAAAGACCGACAGCAGAAAATGTTTTTAAGGTTGTGGAACAACTGGGACTCTCCTCCTGGGTTGCAGGGAATGTAGAATAGTACAGCCACTTTGGAAAACTAACTAGAATGTTTTTTTATTCTAAAATTAAACATACACGTATTCTATGACCCAACAATTCTACTATGGGACATTTACACAAGAGAAATGAAAATGTAGGTCACAAAAAGACTAGTGCAATGTTCAATAACAGTTAAAACTGGAAACTTCCCAGGTGTCCATCAGTAAGAGAATAGATAAACTCTGGTATATTTATACATTGAATACTATTCAGTAATATAAAGGAATGGATTATTGATAAATGAATTCCAAAAACATGCTGAGTAAAGGCTACCTTACACAAAAGAGTACATACTGTAGTTCCAGTTATATAAAATTCTGGAACAGGCACAACCTCCACCTATCCCTCAGTCATATTTTCCTATGCTTTCTATTAAAATACTGATGATTTTGGTTTTTACATTTAAGTCTATGATCTATCTCAAATTATTTTTAGTTTATAGTATCAGGTAAAGGCTGAGGTTTTTCTAGATGGAAAAACAATCAGTGGGAAAGAAATCAGAATAGCGCTTTTCTCCAGGGTGTTGGAGTGGGGATTGACTGGTATAAGGAGTTTGAGGGATTTGGGCACTGATCAAGCGAAAAAAAGATGATGGTGGCATAAGGTTGCATGAGAAAAGAAGTCCCTCACCACATGAGACTGTCCAGAGACTTATGATAATAACGGCCACCATGTAAAAGGCGAAGAGGGCAAGAGAATTCTGGAAGAGAAGAGAATGAGGGTATCTCTGGAAATTACATGTCTAGGTGATGTTGCTCAGTAGTGAGGAATGTCTGGGTCAGTAGCACCTTGGGGTCTCATAACCACAGGTTCTCTGTTACCAGGGGCCAGCAGATGCTGGTTCTAGTTTTAAGGAGTATGCAAAGCATCCAGGCTGTTAGTGGCTAAAAATCTTCCTGTGTGGGCTATTTTTCAAATAACTCAAATTTGAGTTTGGCACCAGTGAGCTTTTGAACTTACAGATATCAGCCTGCAATCTAAAAATAAGTTAGGGTTCAATCCATAGTAACTATATTTTCTTAATTTAGATAATAACCAGAAGGGCGAATTTTTTTTTGAGTGATGATAATTTGCTATATCTTGAATATGGGCTTAGATTACACAGGTGAATACATTTGTCAAAAGTCAGTGAATATCATGCTTTAAAAAGGGCTTTATAAAAAAAAGTCACTGAATATACACTTAAGACTTGTATATTTGTGTATTTTGTGTGTAAATTTCATATCAAAAGATAAATCTAAATATTGAACTCTAGTTAATGAGATGCATGCTGAAGTATTTAGGGGGGATATGTACTGCTGTATGCAGTTTACACTGAAATGCCAAAAACAAAATAGATTGATAAATAGACCAGGTGTGGTGGCCATGCCTGTAACCCCAGACCTTTGGGAAGCTGAGGCAGAAGGATATCTTAAGGCCAGGAGTTCAAGACCAGTCTAGTTAGCATAGCAAGACCTCATCTCTACAAAAAATTTTTTTTAAAAAATAGCTGAGTGTGATGGCACATGCTTGTAGTCCCGGCTACTCAGGTGGCTAAAACAGGAAGATCACTTGATCCCGGGAGTTGCAGGTTACTGTGAGCTATGATCACACCACTGCACTTCAGCCTGGGTGACAGAGCAAGACCCTATTTCTAAATAAAGAAATGAATGAATAGAAGGATAGATACTTGGATAAATATATAGTAAAACAAGCATAGTAAAATATTAATGATAAAATCTATGTGCTTATCATAAAACTATTTCAACTTTGCTTTATGTTTCAAAATTTTCACAATGAGGTGTTAAAGACTACTGTGTGGAGAATACACTGGGAGACCAGTTAGGGCACTGCCACTGCATTAACAAGTTTCAGAGTTTTATATTTCTTGACCAATGTTAAGCTATAATTTTATAAAAACTTGGCCCTACATTTGATCATTTGACTGATGATCTGTGAAATTTGATCTGTTACAGGGAAAGTCCTTCTGCGGGCACGAAGACCTGTGCATTTCTGTCGTCATTTGTGTGCTCCGATAGGACTCTGCTGATTGACGGCCCGGTAGAGCTCCGAAGAGGCCTGCAGAGGCAGAAGCGCCATCTTTTCCTATTCAATGATCTGCTTGTTGTGGCCAAAAGCAAGTAAGTGGACTGCACAGTCTCTCCTGGTTATCATTACAAAGTTCGTTTCCACTAACAAAGATACTCTTTCTACTCAATGGTTATTGTAAGAATGCCTGGCCTCTGTCACTATACCTAATATGTGAAGCGAGTATTACATTTCTTCCTTTTTTTTGAAAAATAAACTTTCCATTTTTTATTCATACAACAAATGTTCATTTAGGTCCTGTGCCATGCCCTGAATAAATGTAGGAAATACAATGAAGGATGTGATGGGGACAGTCCTTGCTCTTTGGTAGCTTACATTCTAATACGGGAGCTTAAATTTGTGTGTAGGGCGGGAAAAGAACAGATTGTGATTAGTGCTATGAAGAAAATGGGGTAGTGGATGAAGTAAAAGATGGAGTATATGTTAGGGAGGTGTAGTCAAGGGGAAAAATCATAGAAGGATGAAAAGCAGCCAGCCATTTAGATAGATATTGGGAGCATGAGCGTTCTAGGTTGAGAGAAAAGGTACAAAGGTGGTGGGGAAATCTTGGCCCTGAGAGGAGTTCAGAGAAGGCCTGAATACCTGGGGCCTAATGAGCAAAGGAGAGTGATAGGAATTATGATTGGTGAAGTAGACAAAGGTTAGGTCATCTGGACCTCGTAGGCTGTATTAATTATCTATTGCTGTGTAACAAATTACCCCAACACATAACAACTTAAAACTAAACATCTACATTTTCTCTGAGTGAGGAAACTGGGAGTGTTTCAGTGGGTGGTTCTGGCTCATGAGCCTTCATGAGGGCTCTCTAGCTTGTTGGGCATGCTACCAATTTTCACAGGGCTCACCTACAACCCAAGAAACCACTTCCAAGCTCACTGGTGTGGGTGCTGGCAGGTGTAGTTACTCATGGCTCTTCTCCAAAGGCTTCCCCTCCATGGGGGTCTCTCCATAGGGCTGCTCATAATGGCAGTTGCTTCCTTCAGAGTGAAAGACCCAACACAGTGAAAGAGAGAATAGGCCATTGAAATAGCACCCAAAATAGAAACCATAGTATTTTATAACCTGATTTTGGAAGTAGTGTACCTCATTTCTGATGTATGAGATTGGCCACACAGACCAACCTTGGCACAGCATGGAAGGGAACTATGCACGGGTATGAATATCAGGAATTAAGGATCATGGGGACCATCTTGGAGGCTTAGTGTACCACAAAGGCTATCATAACTGCTTTGGATGGTGCTCTGAAGGGTTTTAATTAGGGGAGTGGTTGAGTGTGATTCTTTTTTAAAAAAAATATAATTCTGTTTCATGCTACTTAGATCATGTATTGGAAGACAGGCAAGAGTAGAGTCAAGGAGACAAGATAGTAGGTTGTTAGTGGTCCTGATGGGAGATAGTGAGGGCTTTATCTGAGAAAATTACAGTTAAGAGGAAGATACAGACATATCTCAAATATACTTGAGAGGTACCAAAGAAGATTCACTTTCTGCTCAACACTAAATACCAGTGCACTTAATACTCAGCCTAGAACATGGTGGCTGCTACTGGCTCTGTTTCCCACTGTCCTTATGTATGAGACATCAGGAAAGATAGAAGTATTTTAACAAATGCAATCTCATGGAGGAGATTTTTAGTCACTAAAGAAGAGTAAACATTTTTTTTCTACTACCCACACTCACACACCTAAGTTAGTCAGTGCCATAAATAAGACATGGGCAAGGGTAAATAATTTTGCAAAACACTATATTTAATGTGAGTGGTATTAATAACAAGAGAAACCAAGTATTTATTGGTATCTTATTATATTTTAGGTATTATTCTAGAAACTTTAACCCTTGTAACTATTCTATGAGTTGGGTACTTATTTTCCTCATTTTAGAAAAGTAATTGATACTCTTCTGAATGCTTTACTTGACTAGGTTAAAAAAAAAGAAAGAAAATTGATAGTCAGAGAAATTAAGTGACTTCCTTAAGATCACAGAGTAAATAGTTGAACCCAGCTTTGAACCCAGATTTATCTTACTGCAAAGTCCATTCTTTTAACCAATATGTGGTCTGCTGCCTCTATTACTGAACTCTTTTTTAATGGATTTCATAGAAGAGTCCTCAACCATATAATTTTTCACCATTAATTGAGTGTTTTCTTTGTGATAAGTAAAAGGTTCCAACTAAATACTCATTTAGTAAGAAATGGTACAGAATGCTTAGGAACTTTTCAGAGTTAAAGACGACATAAAGATAATGAAACAGTTTCAGAATATTTTCAATAGAAGTGATACATACAAATGTAGTTTTACAAGTGGATATGATGTTTTGAGTGATACAGTGAAAGAAAATTGGTTTTTGTTTTTGTTTTTATCTAAGCCTTTGCACTTGAATAAGTCTACATGAAGATGTAAGTAGGGAGGCTGTTAGGAGAAGAAGAAATCATTATTTTTTTAATTTCTTCATTTAAAAATTATTGGATGGGTTCTATTATATATGCTTGGTGTGTTATAACAGGAGAATCAGAAATTTTCCTAGCAACCCCCCAAGATAAGAGTTGTTTTAGATGTTGAACACTGAGGCTTAGGGCGGTTTGTCATAGACTAGGAAATGGCAGAGCTGGGGCTTGAATAGAGACCTTAGTTCCAAAGGCTGGCTCTCTCTGTCTTCCTTACCACATTGTATCCCTTAGGTACAAAGCTTAGCCTGCAGGTAGATACACAGACAATAACCAATTTCCTGAACTTTGGGACATGCATTCAACTCTTAGGGAAGAGAAGGTATTTTCCTTCTTTTTTGGATATTTTTTCCTTAGCAGTTATGGTAATATTTAGAGAACTTTTTTTTTGCCTTAAATTATTTATTGTTCTATATACTGTTCACATCTAAGTGGTGTTTATGTAACCTATATCTTGCTAAAAACATTTTATATAAAGACAATTGTATTACAACTAGAAAATTGCTATCTTTTGGATATATTGGCAAAATTTGTGCCTGTTGTCTACTTTTATAGGTTTTTCTTTTAATTGTCCCTCACATAGGGTTATACCATTTTTTCCCATGTGACTCTGTGTCCACTCTAATGTTTTTATGAAATGACAAAATTTATATCAATTGATGTAAATTCTGTTATTTATGAGTTTCAATTCATGGAAGATTATTTTAAATACTTTCTACATCCACTGGGGATATTTAAAAGTTTGGGTGATCTATGTTATTTTTTGTGTTTTTGGCATAAACCCAGGATGCTTAAGATAGAAAGGAAGACAGATATTTGAGGAGATGATGATGATGATGATGATAATTAAATCCTGCCACAATACAACAATTTAGACAATTTTTAGGAATATATTACATGACCATTCTCACAGCAAATATTCAGATATATTCACAGATCCTTCCTAATATGAAAGAACTTAATTTTCTTTCCAAAATAAACAGCAACCAAAATGAAATACCTTCTTGCAATACCAAACCTGTGTCACTCCTTACCCTTGGATAAAGAATCGAGTGGTACCCTGGATCAATTAATGTGTTGAAATAATCTGAGAGCAGTGCTTGGTCTTCATACTTAGCCATGGAGAAAAGGGCAGACCTCAGTTCCATACTATGTCAGCTCATCGTTAGACTTCGTTTGGAAACTGCTTTCAGTCCTTGCGTTGGGCCTACAGCAGTAAACTCGAGTGGGATAAATAATTGACAAGCTGTCACATATTTATTTAGTCAAACTAAGGGAATTTTAGTAAGAGCAATAATAGAAAGGGTGTTTAATGCACCCTTTTATTGGCTAAAGTGTTATATTTGCTCTGCTTTGTGCTGGATGTTGACAGTGTTTGCCGAAAATTGTTTTGAATTTATTGTTATTCTTTTCCATACTAAATTAGGAAAGTATTAAAGCTGGATAGGGCCTTGGGAATAACTTTTATATTCATTAGGAAGATAAGTTATTTTTCCAATAAAATTATAGCTTTCATTTATAAAAATAAGATGTTTTACAAGTATTACATTATTTAAAAAGAAGTTAGTAGCTCATAGGGCACCTATATGGAATTTACAAAAAGGAAATAACTGTGTTTACCTCACACCCTCTGAAAATATCACTATTTTCATATTTTATGAGAATAAGCAATAGGTAAGTAATACTGAGTTCTTTAAGGTGAAAGAGATGAAGTTGTTAAGTAAGCTCATTTACAATAGAATTACCATTGGATACTCATGGAATATATCATGTTCTCTACCCAAAAACATATTAAATATGATATCTCTATCCCAGAATGGGAAAAAAGTGTCCCTAGAATCCTTTATATTTCAATAATTGACTGGAATTCCTTCCAGTATGAAGATTGGAAAATAGGAAAGGAAACTATATCTGTCACGTTTAATAAATTTGTACTAAGGGACTACATTGTAGAAATAAACAGTTTATTTTTAAGTTTTTAGAAAACTTTTTCAATCAGTTCACATTAGATTTATATTTTTTAATTTCTGTTGGTCTAGTATTATTGGCAATAGTAGTAGTCATTCCTTTGGAGCCAGTTCACATTAGATTTTTTTTTAAATTTCTATATTACAATACTATAGGAGATTGAGAGTGAAATCTCTGAAGAAGTACACTGTGACCCCAGGATGGTGCATTTCAATATACAGCTTTTTGGAATACTTGTTTTACATATTTTCAAGCCTATCCTTCTAGTTTTATATATATAAATGCTCATAATTTTTATCCTGCAACCTCTGTTATGAACAAATAGCCCCATCAGAAAGCCTTGGAGCTCTGGAGAGATTTAACAAAAAGTGGGCCAAAGAGAGAGATACTTTCATCAAGATGCTTTATGGGAATGGCAATATCCAAGGCTTGTTATGGATGCACAGTGGTTAAGAGCATAAATAATCTTAGGAGCCAGCACTGCCCAAGGTCATAGTAGCTCCGCCTCTTAACCTCTTTGACTTTTGACAAATTAATCCCTCTGTGATTCCAGTTCCTCATTTATCAGACGTTTGAGTTTTAAACTACATTATATGTGTGAAGTATTTACAACGATGACTGGCACAAGGTAAATTGTCAATAAATATTAGCCATTACTTTTAGTATAGGAGAATGGAAGTCATTGTTTATACCTGTAGGCAGTTCCTTGTTTTGGGCATCAGGGGTGATACTTTATTGATCTAGGAAAAGGATCTTTGGAATGACTTTTGCCCCGGGTAAGTATATGTGGATGTTTCCACATGATATCTGAAGTATCCAATATAGATAGAGATCTGCATTAGAAAACACAGAGTGTTTGAAAACAAACATACCTTTCCTTCCAAATGATTTTTTGTCTTACTTTAATATTACCTAAATAATTGGCATGACGAAATAAGATTCAGCCTATAATTGAATCTTTCATTAAAAATCTAATGATTTTTAGCAATAAGGTAAAAAATATTGAAATAAAATACAGAAAGAAGTCATTTGCCACAAGGCACTTTTCTATTACATTTAACTTCGGTGCATCCTGTGGGAAGCATAGATGAGTCTTTGAATCTAGATTGTCCTTCATGCATGTTTCCTGCAATATCCTTTTCATCTATAAATCCCATTTAAGAGTTCTAGCCTTAGTATTCCATGAATCAGAGTTGTTTTAGGGATGCTTCCATACATGAGGTATCTTTGATTTCATTTTAGCTTTTCCACAAATGGTTCTGAATGGTAGGAAGGACCCAAGTTTCCCTGGGCGTTCTCTTTATCCTACTCAGTTCCTTCTATTTAAATCTCAGCTCCATCTGAGCAATAAATCTGTCAATTAGCTCAAGAGATATGATGGTTTCCATACCAGGGGTCTAAGAGATACTAGGAAGAAATTGTCAAAAAGGAATTTCACTGCTGACTAAAAGTAGATCAGCTTCTGAGTCCCCGTGATAAACATTAATTGTGTCAACCCTACTGTGTCTTAGGTTCTTTTTTAGGCTAAAGTTCTTCAGTTTTAGCCAGAATATAAGGGAAAATGGTTGAACAGAATCTTAAGAAAGGAAATTTAAAATAATCTATGCTTCTAAAGACTAGAAAATCTCATAACCACTCAGTTGAAAGTGTATTATAAATTCCTCTAGTGACTTCCAGGTTTTTTTTCAGTGCATCTCTCTTAAAATGGAAGTTTTATAAACATCTTAGTAAATCATGTATCCTTTTTGTGTTCAGCCATTCCAGTCTTTTTGTAAATAAGCAAGTTATCAATAATAAAGAATTAATTTTTTATAACAGCAGTAAATTTAAAAGTAGGCTTTCGATCCAAATGGAATGCTCAATGCATAGAAAAATAAAATGGCAGTTTATGGCAATTTGCTGCCGTACATGCAGACATGCGGAATAAATGCATCACCAAATGTCTTAAAGGCTTTCTTGGTGCAAGGTAGCCTACTATGTTCTAATTTACTGTGTCAGCCACTGAAGATTAAAACAATGAGTAAGACATTTATCACAAGTACAGAATCCCCCACACAATTTAAGAAACAAAATAACAAGAGGTCCTTTTTGGTTTTTATCTTTCGAGGAATAACAATAACTTTAAGATGAAAAACAAGATTAAATTAACTGACATGTGGACAGCAAGCTGTGTGGATGAAGTGGGTGATGGCAAGAGCAGTGCAGTGAAATCCTTTGTCTTGGGCTGGCCCACTGAGAACTTTGTGGCCACTTTCAGGTAAGAACCACAGCTTGTCCTGTATTTACCTTGTTTAGCTTCTATGGTAATTTCTGGGATGAGAGAAAAAATTTAAGCAAATTTTGTTCCCCAAATAGCTAGAAGGAAAATATTTTATTCTGATTGTTTCTGAAATCAATGACTCATGTTTTGACACATACATCCAACCAAGATGCTTGTGTGCCTTATGTTTCTCCCAAAGACCTTTTGATTAAAACATATGAAAATTAATGGTAACTGTTGGGAACTCTTGAAGTCATTTGCCTTGGTTTGACCAGTGAGTTTTAAAGGGGCTCTACTGAAACAACTGGGGGGATGAGAATTTCCAGGAATATGGAAGGGAAATAGACTGGTGGTCAGATCTTTGGGACTCCTTCTCCAACATCCCTTTTCCTAATATCTAGGGATTTGTTTGACATATTGAGCTTTTGAGTCCTACCAGTCTTTTCAAACCACTGAGATGACCTTTACTGAAGCATATTTTATAAAATAGTCCAGGTAAGTTTGGATAAGTGGTTTATACTCCAAAATTTTCTAAAGAAGTAATTTATCATCATACAAATAAAGCTAACGTGATGAAATACTGGGTTGCCTGAATTGTGTATCAGGTTTTGGTTTAGTATCTATAGAGATGTGACAATGAAGAGAAAACTTAATATTTAAGGAGTAAAAATTGGTTTCCCAAGAGTCACTTGTAGGTGGGGATGGGGTTGGAGAATGTGTGAATAACAAATTTTTGTCCTCTTATGCTGAACGTGCTTAATTGGCACTTTACAGTTCAGGAGAACATATGAAAACTCATCCCTTGGGCTCCAACTCCAGTATTAGTTTTATTCTTAAAGGTTTAGTGTCCATTATATGCACATGATGCTTTTCATTCTGCTTCTCTTCCCACCACCACCAAAACCCTCAGGCATTATCCTAAAGCTGATTAACTAATATTTTCCAAGCTGTTAATCTCTATTAAAAGACAGGCATGTCATTAAATTCAACCATGCATTTATTGGCCGACCCCAGATTTTAAGACTTATTTGGAAGGAACATGGATTTGTATCTTTCTCTGTATATCTTCTTTTCCATGACAGATTTCTATAGATATTATCATTTCTTATTGCTTAATCTCCTTAGAGTTACAGGTGAAGGGATGCGATTTCAAGTGAGAGGTATGACTACATGACGTTTTTAATTAATGAATTTCCATGAAGCTTCTTTATAAGAATAGGGTGAAATGTGACAACAAGTTATAGATATATGAAGCTTCTTTATAAGAATATAAAGAATATATATAAGAATATAAAGAATATATAAAGAATAGGGTGAAATGTGACAACAAATGTTTCACCCAACATTTGTTGTCACATTTCACCCTATTCTTTATATATATATATAACTTGTTGTCACATTTCACCCTATTCTTATAAAGAAGCTTTATAGAAATTCATTAATATATGTATATATATAGTGTATTGTTCAAACTGATTCTCTAGCCAAGTGAACAAGGTTAATATTACCAGGGATGTCGCGTGGATATCATGTACTTCTTTATATAACATGATGATAAGAGCAATTCTACTCTGTGGTTCTTTTCCCGAAAAACCCATAACTCCTGTCTAATCATGAGAAAAACTTCCAATTCACACAAATTGAGGGACACTGTATAGAATTCCTGACCAGTACTCCTCAACACTCTCAACGCCAAGAAACAAAAACAGGGAAAGACTGAGAAACTATCAGAAATCAATTACTAAGGAGACGTGTTAATTCAATATAGTGAAGTATCCTGGATTGGCTCCTAAAACAGGAAAAGGATATTAATGGAAAAATCAGTGATATCTGAATAAAGTCGAGAGCTTAGTTAATAGTAATGTACCAGTTTTGATTTCTTAGTTTTAACAGATGGACCATGATAATGTAAGAGGATGACATTAGAGGAAATTAAACTGGGTGACAAGTATACAGGGACTGTCTGTATTATCTTTGTAAGTTTTCTGGAAATCTAAAATTATTTCAAAATTAAGTTTTGGGTTTGTTTTTTTTTTTAAAGTAAAGTGTTGAGTTCTGCCTCTCCTCTGGTATGGCAGAGTAGGGTCTTAACAGACTGACCACCCTACAAATAACAACTGTAAACTCCAAAAACTACCTGAGGGTTTTGGAGAATGAAAAAAAATTGGCAGATTTTGAAGAAGAGTTAAAACTTGGAAGAAGGTACCAGCAGTGGGTGAGTTTCTTTGTTTCAGGGCTTCCGTCTGAGGGCAAGAGGCAGTCACATCATGGTGTAGGGCAACTGAAACTGACACAAATTACTAATCTTTCTGGGCTGAAGAACCAGAGTACACAGTCCAAGTCAACCACAGCTGTTACAACATGGGGGGGGGGGAATGTCATAAAAGAACATGTCAGAGAAGGGAAGCTGTAAATTCTGTGTATAGACACTGCCCAAGCCTCTGCTGCACCCCCACATGCCTAGGATAGACTTGCAGCTTAAAGCTAAGACCAAAACAATTGTACTGAACTGCTCCCCACCACAGGTGAATTGGATTCTGTAGCTTGAGCTAATCAAGTTACTTGCTTGCTAAAGCAAAAACATCAACACTCTTTTGCACATATAGCAAAATACAGTCTCCAAAACCAAACATTTGTAATGTCAAGAGTATAATCTAAAAATTCCTGCCATCTGAAGAACAAGGAAAAGGAAAAGGTAAATCAATAGTGACCTATCCTGAGATGACCCGTATGTCAAATTACTAGAAAACACCTCTAAAGCAGTTTTCATAAGTATGCATGCTAGGTAAAATGAAAATCCAACTGAAATTAATAGAAAGGAAATATCAGCAAAGAAGTAGCAAATATTTGAATATGGCCAGATAGAAATTGTACAAGTGAAAACTACAATATCTTAAATAAAAGACATTGGTCTTTCTTGCGGAATGGAAGTGGAAGAGTAGTCAGTGAATTTGAAGATACATCAATACAAATTGTCTAATATGATGAAGAGAGAAAACAAAGTTTTTTTAAATGAAAAATGCATCAGGAACTTGTGGGAAAATGTCAAAATGTATAGCATACTTGTAATTGGAATTCCAGAAGAAGGAGAGATGGAATGGGGCAGTAGAAATATTTGAGGCTATGCTGTATATAAACACCTCTCAAATTTGGTGAAAGATATAAATGTACAGACTGGAATAAGCTCAGAGAACCCCAGAGAGGATGAGATGTAAAAAATGATACCTGGTCACGTTATAGACAATTATTGTACATCAAAGATAAGAGAAAAATCTTAACAGCAGACAGAGAAGAGCAATGCATTATAAATAATAGAATTATGATTTAAATTATTGCAGACTATTCATTGGAAAATTTGAAGGTCAAGAAACAGTGGAGCATCTTTAAAGTGTTGAAAGCAACAACTTTCAACCTAGAATACAATAAGCAGCAAAAACATTCTTAAAAAGTGAAGGAGAAATAGATTTAAAAAAAAACTAAGAATTTACTGTCAACATACCTATTCTATAAAGAAAATGTTAATAAAAGTTGTTCAGGACAAAGTGAAATGACATGAGAAGGAAGCTCAGATTTTTAGGAAGGGATGAAGACCATTGGAAATCGTGTGTATGTCTTCGTAAATTTTAGGGAACTCTAGGTTATGATCAGTTTAAAATGCCATCAGGCTAGCAGCTTAAGATGCAATCTCTCCTATCCAGTTACTATAATAACTATTTTAAAAAAACCCCGAAAAGTAAAAAGCTAATAGCTTTGAAATCTAAGGCTGACAACTGTCATATTGAAGAATGCTCAATTGAGTCCAATTGGGGAAAGAGCAAGCAATCAATGTGAGCTTTCCATGTCTTCCTTCAGCAAACAGGACAGATAGTCATGTCTCAGAAAAGGCCAAAAGGAATTTCATATCTCTGTCACTACATGTACTCTAATTTACAAACCCAGCATTTTGTTGTTGTTGTTGTTTGTTTTTTTAAGATAGAGTATCATTCTGTCGTCCAGGCTAGAGTGCCATGGCATCAACCTAGCTCACAGCAAGCTCAAGCTCCTGGGCTCAAGTGATCTTCCTGCCTCAGCCTCCTGAGTAGCTGGGACTACAGGCACAGGCCACTAAGCCTGGCTAATTTTTTCTATTTTTAGTAGAGGCAGGGTCTCACTTTTGCTCAAGCGGGTCTCCAACTCCTGAGCTCACGTGATCCTCCTGCCTCCACCTCCCACAGTGTTAGGATTACAGGCCTGAGCCACTGTGTCCCAGCGCATAAACCTAGGATTTATATGCACCAGAAAAATAAGTGCTACACCTTGATTTTACAACTGTATGACATAATGGGAACATTTTTCAAACCACACAGGAAGTACTTCAATCTGATGATGGTCTACCTACAAGAGTAATCAGAAGAATACTATTTTGACTTATGTACCTACTGTGAGTCTTAAATTACAAACTCAGGTGTGCCTGTTTATTTAGAGAGCAAATTCACACTCCCCTGAAGCCTCCACTTTCCCAGGCTGGTAGGAAATCAGATATTCTTTACTGGAAGTCTTGTTTTCTTAAGGGAGAATCAGAGAACAAGAGACTTCTTTTTTCAGGAAATTATGGGGGTTCAAACATTTTGGTTACATGTTATGACTTTGCCACATCTCAACCATGATTTGAGATGTGCCCTTACCCCCCTACAACACTCACTGTGTGCATTAGTTGTGAGTTTACCCACCTCACCCCCTGCCCCCGAAGAATATTACTACTGTGTGAGCACCTTATTGTTGATCAGTCAGTGCCAGTTTGATGAGACTTCTGAGATGCCTCACTGTTGACATCTTTTTCTATGCCCAGAGTCGTCTTTGTGCCTCCAGAGATGTTCTGCTTCCTTGCCACATGCAGAAGGAAGATGTTCTTCCTTCCTTGCTGATATAAAAACCTTGGTGCCTGGGACCCAGGCTCCCTAGTTGCTCCTTAAAACCATTTCCTCTGGGTTCTTTGTTTCCTTACAACACCTTAACTGAGTGACATGGTTTCTGGCTCACTCTCAAGGATCACAAACTTCAGTGCCCTCCATAATTTGAATCTTCCAATGTGCCATGTCCTTTTGCTTTCTTTAATATACACTGCTTTCTCCTCTCCTGAGTACTAGTAGTATGTTTTTAATGGCCTGGGGTGTTTATAAAACTCAGAGATAACCACTGACTTTGGAGCACTTCTGTTTTTAGTCCTGTAAACATGCCTGAGATTAATAATTACTAAAGAAATGGAGCCCTGGATTCTAGTATAGAGTAGGGGGAAGGGGAAAATATAAGAAGATTCCACAGATCAATCTCTATAAATTAACCTGACACATTACATAATTTGTTTATTTTTTAAAGTAATGTATGCTATATATTTAAACAACAGAACACCATACAGCAATAAGAATGAATGATCTAAAACTGCATGTGGTGATATTTATACCATAATGTTAAATGAAAGAAGCCAGACTCAAAATAGTATATACTGAATGATTACATTTACATAAAGCACCCAAACCAGCAAAACAATTCTATGCTCTTGGAAGTTAGGGTAGTGGGAACTACTGGCTGAAAGGAACATCAGGTGACCTCCTAAGGTGATTATCTGTTTTATAATCTGGGTGGTAGTTATGCAGCTGTGTTCAATATGGAAAAATTCTTTGAGTGGTACAGTACAGCTTTGTGCAGTTTTCTCTATACAACTTACTTGTCAATTACTAAGTGTCATAAAGGGGTAGCTTTCTTTAACTGCTTTGAAAAAGTTAATGGATCTGAAGAAAACGTCTCATCTATTTTCCACACAGGTTTTTGCTGAATAAATCCAAGATTTGACATAAACCTAGAAAACTGGAACCTAGAAAATCTTTCTTAGGAAAGATAGTAAGAAATGAAAGATGGAAGTTGCATGGTTAGTGGTAAAAAAGATGTAATGTGCTTTCTGATGGCCAATCCTGAGAGATTGCTTGTGGAGAAAATTGCTAAGCAACAAAGTTAGAAACAAACTGCAAATATTTATGTATATTTAAATACATATATAAGTGTATTTTGTTGGGAAAAGACAGTAACTAGGGTTTCCAGTTTCTTTAAAGAGATTAGAAGCATGGTTTTAAGAGCTTGTAAGTGAGAAGACCATATAGGAGAATAAAGTTAATTTTATTTCTAATTTTAAAAATTAAATGCAGCTATGGAATCATCAAAAAATATTAATCAATAGTAATTTAGTTGTAAATGGATTGATCTTAATCAGGTTATAGTAACTGAGAGTAAGATTTCTATGAACTCATTTACTAAATTATAATTTTGCTGTATGTATTTTAAAAAAATGTTTCTTTTCCTGACAAGAGTCTGGTTTCTGGGCCAAGATATTTTATCCATATGCCAAATTTCCCCTTAATCTCTTTAATCTCAATATTAAGCACACTTTCTATTTGTATGGTCCTTTATGCTGTAAAAACACTCTAAGTAAGATAATGAATCCAGTTTTACAGATGTGGAAAAACCAGATGTTGAATTCCAAACCAAGTACTCTCTTCACTATAAGAGCTACTACCTACAGGTATAATACCTGTTGTAGAAAAGCAGTTCATTAGAAAAGAAGGTCTGTCTTGGATCCATCCAAGAGAATTTAATAAAACTACACTTGACTGTGTAATTTTTCCAAAAGGGCATTTTCACCATGGGGTTCTCCAGAGCAAAGTTATGCTGAGGTTGCATCTTGCATGTGTAACTACATCAATCACAACAGGCTGTTTGTATTTTCATCTGGATTGACAGTGTTCAATATGTTAGCATAAGTAGTGTATGTGATTTCTTTCTTCCATTTTCTTTGATTGCAGTTCTCTGGAACAAAAAGATACATGGCTCTCTCTCCTTCAGAGGTAATTTTTTCAGTATACATATTTTTAATCTTCAACCTGCAATAAATGAATAAAACCTTTTCTGGCACCGTTTGGGGGATAGACACAGTTGAAGCTCTGACTTGGGTGGGGCAAGGACAATTATACGTAACCTAAACATTTGTCCCCTCATAATATGCTGAAATAAAAATAAATAAAAATAAAATATAAAAAAACTTTTTCTGCAGAGATGTGCCCCAAGTTATTCCCCTCTCCTTAGTGGAAATTGTTCATTTCTCCTGAAAATAAGCTGCTGTTTAGATTGTACACTAGCTGCTACTTGCTATAAATCATGTTCTTTCATTACATGTATTTCTTACTTTCTAGGAAGGAGAACACTGAGGTCTAGTTAGATCATTTTAGGAAGAAATTAGTCAATAATATCTTCCATCTCTTTCTCTTGTCTCCAGTTTACCAACTGGAGCTAACAGTTTCCTCAAAGTATGTGTTAAGTTTCCATAAATACAGAGTTTTCTGCTGAGCACCTCAGAAATCGATTACTAACCCCACCATAGAGCATACAGACTAAAATGATAGACTTAGCCTCGTTTACTAGACCCATAGTTCTTCCCTCCTTCCTCTGCTCTCCCCCTCCCCAAGCAATGGGAAAACCAAGATTTACACTCTGCTGAAGAGCTGGATGAGAAGTAAAAGGTCATTGGTTTGGCCTTGTAAAGTATTTTATATGCTCCTGTTCATCAGCAAGGTGCTGGATGAGTCCAGAGAATGCAGGGGAATGTTAAGGATAAAACATTACCCAGAGGTGCCTTAACCTGCTAGGGGTCCTCAAACCTCACTTGACATGGAGGTCCCATTCTTTTTGTGGCCATGCCTAATGTCCTGCTGTGTTGTTTTTAATTCCCTTTCAACCCATAATGTAATCTACCTTTGCTTAGTCTTCTCATCTGTCTTTAAAAATAACATATAAGTACATTGAAAATATTAGCAGAATAGATTGATTTTAAAAATAAGCCATCAGCAAATTCCATCTGACTCAGTGTTTGCATTTGACTAGACACATCGATCTTGAGAAACAGAAGGACCACGTGAAGAGCATTCCCCTCAGAATCTTCATCGAGGACATGGGGAATTGTGTCCATGTAAGTGCTTGTAAGCAAGAAAATTAAATTCCAAGTCCCTGCATCAAAGCAGAATACCATGGATAAGAAGAGAGACTGACAGGCAGACAGACAGACTGTGTATGTGCTGTGGAAGGCAGCCATTTAGAAATGCCATAGGGGGAAAGTGCATTTTCCTAGGAATATCTATGTCTTTGTATATATGAAAAGTAAACCCTAGAGAAAATGAAGCAAGAGAAATTCATATTAACTATAATATTTCACATTTATGCTTGGAAAGAACACTGTTTGTCAGATGTCTCTTTCCTCCCTCTGGCATGAATGTTTCTGTGAATCTTGTTAGTAGCAGCTGCAGAGACTTGCAGTAAAGCTGTTTCCACAAAGAGGTATTTTCAACTATTATTAAGCATTTTTTCCAAGTTGTCACTTCTTAAGGAGAAAGAGGTTTTGAAAAGTTTATACTTTGAGTTTTTACAGATTGAATTTCTCAAGCTAATCAGTGGATGATCTGGGAAAGTTGACATTGTTAAGGGATCAGCATTTTTCTGCCTCATAGTTTTATCACATTGGTCAAATAAACATTAAGAGTTTAACCCCATTTATTAGGTGTAAATAGATGACTGATATTGCAGCACCAGAGCCAATATGTTATCGAAGATGAATAAGATGGAAACTTATGGCTATTTTTAGGATACCATGGACTGTCATACTTCACAGCAGCTCTAGATCCCACAGAATCGCTTTGTTTGTGGAAAAATATATAGTGAAAAACTGTTATGTTTTGACCAAGAGCAAAGTTATAGAAATGTTCCGACAAACACCTGAATGCCAGATAATCAGTGCTTGAGGGAAATATTCAAATTTTGGTGGTATGAAACAAGAGAGATCTTCTGTAGCAAAGTAGAAAGAAAAAACAAAATGAAACATTGTTGTTTCTGCCTGCTTTGATTCAGTTGTTCTGGCAGTTGGTTACATTTAGGATTTTCATGGAAAACCTGAATTTTTTAACACCTTCTTCTCAGTGTATGGAAAGTGTGTGCTTGAGAAAGGACTGATGTCCCATGCTCAATTTGGAAAAGACAAAACGTGGTCAGGTTGGGTGCCCTGTTTTTATCATTAGTACCCTGAGTAAGTCAAGGATGATGTGACACACTCTGTCCTTTGCTTTCTGAAGCAGATTTTGTGGCTAGTCTCTTTCCAGGAGCCCTGCTTCCAGAGTTACTCCCCCACATAAGAGTGCATGTGTAGGAAGTATTATCTTCTCCTTCCGTTCTGCACAAGCTGTCGGTGAATTCTGCTAATATGCAACAAAATTGCCACATGTTCAGTTTTGTCTATTTATTTTATTATTTGTTTATTAGCCAGAGAGCATTATCTTCTGAAATTCTTATGTTTTGTCTACCAGAAAGGCATGCAGGAAAAACACAATATAATTATAATTTTGAACATACGTGCCCAGTACTAAAAAAAAATATTATCTCAGAAACTAGGTAATTGGGAGAATACATTCTCTACTTTACAAAAGACTTCATGAGAGTGTTTCTTTAAATTAAATGGAAGTGTTTTTAAACTTTAAAGAAAAATGCAGAAACCCTTATTGAAATTAAGTCTTAAGTTAAAGCCTAGTATGTAACATAGCTCTGACACTCTGGTAGAAGACAGACACTGGGTTGGGTGCTCCAAACCCTCCCTTGTTGGCCTCTGAGACAATTTTGCATAGTCCTTGTGGCTGTAAGGAGTACAATTTGAAATTAATGCATTTAGAATACTTTTTTAAAAATTAAAATTCATTTAACAAACCACTTTTAGAGGCAATTTGTCATGCCAACTAATTGTCTCTTAGGGAAGAAATACTATTAATGGAAGGATAAGTGATAAATTATCAGTGGATTTCACTTAGCTTGATTTTTATATTTTACAAAATATCATTGTATTTCCATTTGTGCTACTTATTTGTGCATTTTAAGCCCTCTGTATCAAGGACATAGCCCTGATCACAGAATTCTTGTAATTATCATATATAAAACTTATGTATATAGCAAAAATATTTCTTTTTTGATAACATAACATATATAGATATCTAAGAATCTTGCTAACTCCCTTTCTGCTTTTTGCAAATTGTCTTTTTAAGTCGCAGTTCTCACGGTAGTTTATCACAGAGCTGTTATGGATAGATTATTTAAGATTCTATGGCAGAGTTGGTAATAGAATTGAGCTTTCTGAAATTTTCAGTTCTTTTTTCTAGACTCATTTGTTTTAAATCCTCTAAAGATTTCAACAATGAAAATCTTAGTAGCCACAGTGTCTGATATGTAGAAAGTTCTCAATAAATAGGGGCTTTTAAAAATTCTAAGCTTTAAGTGTTTACTGTAACCAATTATTATTCAGATTTTACTTAAACTGACTTTATACCATGCAAAGAAATAAAACCCTGTACTGTGAAAACAATACTGAGGAAAAAAATAGAAATTCAGCTTCTCCCTTCTTTTATTACCCATTACACTGTGGAAATACAGTTATCAAAATGAGGCACTGGACCAGCCTCAGTGGTTCTTCTTTTTTTTTTTTGCTTGATTGGGAGCTAGATCCTTGTACTCTCTCTCTGAAATATGTTTAGTATATTTCTTACTTGCTCAACCTCTTATATTTTGTGGCCCACACATCTTTAATTTAAGAGAAATTTTTCATTAAAAGGCATAATTTATGATGGAATAAATGTAAATTATCATTTGTGTTCTACTTAAGTCTTATGATTTGCTCTTTCTGTAAGAAATTAAGATGTGTCTTTGGATAATCACTTGACAATAATTATTTCTTCACCTGATTTAAAAATCTTTATTTGTAACTGCATTTCTTGTTCCTTTTTTTCCTACAGTATAAAACTATAAGAGTAAACAACACAGAGAGAACAAATGAAGTTATCCACAAGTTATTGTCAGTGCTAGGGGTAACTGTAAGTTACTCGGCTAGATAATCTTAATTAAAAACAAACGTTGATATTTTAAATTCATGGAAATATTATCCCTTTCATCATAAGACAGCTGACTATTAGAGATACCAGTCATATTTTGTTCCCCAAAATGTAGAAATTAAGGACAATAAGCTGTAATATTAGCTTAATATATGGGTGCTGTTCTTCTACTCTTGTTTTAACCTCTGTGTTAACTGAAAACCATAATGAGATTGGACTATAACTTTAAAGTATAATTGCCTTTTTACTGTGTATACTATGTACTGATGCAAAACATGTTTTGGTATAAGATTCTTAATAAGAAAGTTTCAACCTCCTCTCTCCTTCCTAGTAAACTTCTCCTCCCCACCTAAATATCCTGTTATTATCCCAAGACTCAGTCACTCTTAGAATGATGAATTCTCAAGGATGTGTTTGCTAGTAGAATTTTTACATAAAGTCACATTAGCTGGCTACAGGTCCTGAGAATGACATGGCTAGTACCTCTAATGAATTGGTAAATAGAAAGACAAGCTTTGAATTAGATCATGAATTTGAACAGCTTTAGTGTGAATACCACACTCTTCCCTGTTTTGCTTTTATTTTTATTTGTACTTCTTTTTTTTTTTCCTGTTTTGCTTTTAGCTTCTGTCCTTTTCTGTTTTCTATGATAGAGGTGAGTTTTGTTGAAATTTCTGTAGTGGAGAAGATTGGAATGTTTGAGGATGAGATAGAGGAGAGAGAACTGGAAGGTTCTCATTGCTTCCCTACCAGTTATCTAAACACCATACAATGAGTATTTTTATTAAAGGGAGTGACTTTCAAAAGGATGGAAACTAAGGGAAGCACTTTAAAAACACTATTCCTTGAATGAGATTCTCTATAAACATTAAAGGAAGTACACTGTTAGTATTATGTGCCATGATACATATTTAAGACATGCCATAGTATTATTAATAGTTTTTAGATTTGCTTGTACACAGTGCTGTAGTGAGCCCTTAGGAACTTAAGGCAACCAAAATTTTAAATAAGAAGTCCAATTTCTTTATTAAATTTAGTAACATTTCAAATGTAATTAAGTGTATAGGCACTGAGTAAAGCAGGCATGTCTGCATTGATTTCTAACCCCTATGCAGATATTTTGGAAGAGAGTGATAGTAGTTTTAGGGATAGGAATGGAGATTAATATATAATTCATTTTTTTATCTGTGCCTTTCCTTTGGATAAAATGATCAAGCTGCCCAAAGCCCGCCCCCCCAAAATTGTATAAATTAGTAATTGAGGCTGTTTGGTTATACCTGTTCTAAGGGATTATTATGATGTTTTAATATACTACATAAAAGCAAAAGATTTTTATGAGGTTACTCTTCCTATTTTCAATAAAAATTTTGGCTACGGGGTGGAGCAAGGATGCAGTGACAAACCGGCAGGGGGAAGGGAAAGTGGTTTGTATGGTATTCTTCATAGCCAGGACCCTCCACTATAATCATGGCTCAGCCATGATTTGTAATCAGAAGTTAAAGGCAAGGGTATTAAATATTGCCAATAAATTTATGTGTTCTAGCTTCATTTAAAAGATTTTTTTTGATCCCTCCTTGGGGATTCAGCCAAATCTGTATAATTTAGTGTTATTTCTTTCAGGTGGGATGTGGAGTGTTGCTGAGTTATAATTCTGCTAGTGAACAATTTTATTGTTGTCCCTGACTGGGCCTGTTCTCTAGATAGAATTCTTGTCCTTTCTGTCCCAAGTCCTGGAATTACCCAAACTAAAGCCAATGCAAACTGTGCCAGCTATCTATGTCTTCAAAGCCTTCTGGTCATTCTTATCCTGCTAAGAAGCAGCTGAACTAATTATCAGCCTTTGAGATTTGACATTTTAGTCATAGACACAGTAGTATTTGTGGCTTTCTGGATAACAAGGTGGTCTTTGCAGGGGCATGTTGGAAGTTAAGTCTAATTTTCTCCGAGCAGTCTGGAGATATAGCAGAAGTCTGGACTCTAAAGAAGAAGTTAGCCTTGTAGAACCAGGGAGTCTGTTCTTCCTTTGTAAAAGGGCCTATGATTGCACATTGCACGGGCTACCTATCTAGTGAAGGCTGATTCCATTGCAGTTTGTGGATCCCTAGCCCTCACTGGAAGGAAAAAGGCAGAATTCCTCAGTCCCATATTGGGGAATGGGGAAAGGGAGGAGATTGGTTGTAGGAATCACCACTTCCATCTTCAAAAACCATGGCCACCCTCAGGAACCTGATTAGCATTTATACTCTCTAGGATTTTCCTTTTGCAAAGCATAAAAATGTCAAAAATATGTCCTTATTCAAGCACCAACTGTGAAAGATTTATTGTGACCTTTAATCTTTTTATCTCCAAGGGTTCTGAGAGAGATTACCAGTTATGCATCATTTCTGGGAAGAAAGAAGCATTGTACCCACTCATTGGTAAGGTTTTGCAAAAATTGAAGTAGCTTTGATTGTGTTTTATTTATAATTCAAAGTATCTCAGAGAATTGGTCATATGGTCCTAAGCTTAACTACTTTTACATAATCTCATATGATATTCATTTAATAAATATATGTCAAGCATTTACTATGTGCTAGGCAAATAGTGTCTCCTCATTCAAGCAGTTCATGATATAGCTGTGAGGAGAAATGTAAATTTTCCTCTCTGCCTTTTCACTTTACCAACAGAGCTATCTTGCCAAACTTTTTCAAAAATTTTTCTGTAAGAAAGCAATATGTATTGGTATTCCTTTTTCCTATTTTTCACATTCCCTTTCTACATTTATTTTTCATATTCAGTTCTTGAATTTCCTGCTCCCTTTCCAACTACACGTTGCCTCTGTGGAAGGCAATCTCTAAGCCAGTCATGCACCTTAATCCACCAAGGAGCATGCAACACCTGCTCTGTGCCCAAATGTGCCCAAATTTAGGCGTCATAAAGAAAATTATGTTAACCCATTTGCTATTTCTCTAGCCAAATTTTCCAGCATTTGTTTTGAGGAATTATTGGTAAATAGGTTATACCTCACCTTATTTAAATCATTTATCTAAAAATGTATTACTTTATCAGTATTTTATTCAGTGTGGTTAACAGAAAATAAAACAATTACAATAAGGGACAGTATCTGTAGCAAATCTTGAGATGATGACAATGATGATGATGATGGTGATGATTTCTGTTAACAATCTTAAAATGCTTACTACCTGCCAGAGGTTGTACAAAGTATATTATATGCATTATCTCGTGTAGTCCTTTCATTTATCTATGAGGTCACTACTGTGTAATTTAGAGAGTTTCGAGTGATCGGAGAAATCTAAAACCAAACTTATCTACAAAACGTATATGCTCAGACTTAGAATATAGAAATACCCTTAATACATACACAGAACCGAGGACAAAATCAACATCATTTCAGGTTTGTTTTTAAGGTCACTTCTGTAGAAGCCAGTGAGCAACTAAGTCATCATTAAAAATTAAATACTTAACATAACGACATAACTTTCAATAAAATATATTAACTTAATTAAACCTAAGTGGGGGTAATTTTTAGGCTTAAAACAGCTCCAACCTTCAAATTACCTCTTACTAAAAAACAATGTGTCATGACTGTTCCATGAATCAGCAGCAGTTCTTAATTGTACATTGTCATTTTAATGTGCCTTCAAAACCTCAGTTGTAGATCACCAGCTGGCTATTTTGATAAATAGATTTTGTTTTATTGCCATTATAAGTAGAAGGCTTTTTTTGCTCTAATTCCTGGAAGTTGCTGTAGTAATGGATATTAATGGAACATTGACATTGTTTGCCTATGCCAGGTGGAAAACAACAGTAAGAATTCACTGAATTACACTCAGTAATAAATCAGAAACGGAAGGGAACTTACACTCTGTACTTACAAAAATCTATAGCACAATGTTATTTGAGGGTTACCCTGAGAGGATGCTATTGCTTAGAGTATTAAAGAGCAAAATCTCATTGCAGTCAGGTGTCCAGGGTTTAGTTTTTCTACTTTGTGAATTTCTCTTTGCATCTGTTTCTGTGTTTCTGACGCCCTGCTGTCTCCTTTCTGATTATTGCCTGTGAACACCACCCTCAGAGGCAGCAGTAGGAGGGAAGCACAAATCAGATTAGTCCCAGTGCTCTTGAGTAACTCTAATTACATAACTCATAAAAAGTAATGAAATGTCTTTTCAGACAGACACCATATGGTAGATAGTAATGATAGTGATGCTTGACATGTTTCTATTACTTAAATAATGTTAGCCACTAAAGTTTACTTATTGATCCTTAAAATACTTGTGTGATAGGTAGGATAATTGTTTTAAGTCATAGATTTGAGGCTGAGTGAGGACATAGATTTGCTTAAGAGTTATAGATCTAGTTAATGCCAAGGAAATAACTAGAATACCATTAAGTATTATTCTTAGATGCAAACATAGGAGGAGTCAGCGTTATGCACCTCACAAACTGATGTGTGCCTTCATTCCAAACAAGATAATCTTTAAAAGTTTTTCATTTTTCTCTCCCCACCCCCTCTTAAAACTACCTCGGAAGGAGCACACCTGTGTTATGCAGGGGTCTCAAACTGTAAGCATGTACATGATTATTCAGTCGACAAAAGGATTCTTTATGCCAAAAGTGCCAGGAGTAAGTGGTAGTATGTCCTGTTTGTAGCACACATGGTCACAGCACCGGTCAGTCTAAAGCCTACATTTAGATTTTTTATGTAGGGCATGAATATCCCTATGGGATTAAAATGAAGCATCTGCGAGACACTGCACTCCTGACACCGGGCTCAGAGGACTCTACCGCCATGTTCAACTCCCAAGACGCCTTCCTCATGGAAGAGCTGCCACGAGAGAGGCAGTGCCGATTTGTCCTAAAGCCTAGATTCCAGGCTGCAGCCCAGCCACTGAGAGGTGAGTTGCTTTTCTCCTTCATAGAGTCTTCTTTCAGCAAAATTTTCATTTCTGAACATAAATTTAGTACAAAGGCAAAGACTCAGACTTCCAGCCAGATAAGGCTTTTTTTTTTTTTTGCTTTTTTTTTTTTTAGAATTTGTTAAGTGTTTTGAAAGGAAAGATGAGGTTTTAGATAGAGGGAGATTGTTTCATAAATTAGCAATAGGCATGATTGGTTTATAAGCAGCAGCTAGTAGCAGTACAGTCTGTCCTTTCTTTCTTCATCATTCTGTTCCCTTTAACCTGCTGCCTACTGCAGAGTCAAAGGCTCCAGGCCATGCTGCAGGTGCCTCTCCGGTGATTTCTGTGGAAGTCTCTTCTTAGCCTACTAATCTAATATGAATTCCCTGTGAACATAATAAAGACTCTGGAATGCTAAAAGTGATGTACAGTATAATAGCATCATAATTTGTCCTAAACTAAATGTGAGATTTAAGCTTTCAGTCTGAAAGTAAGATTGTATAAGAAACAGAAGAAAATGGATACTGAGAAGTATGAGTGGGATAGTAGAAAACTGATGATGAATTTCTGCAGCTGCCTTTGTCAATTTGAACTAAAGGGGCCTTTGCCTTTTAGCATATGATTTCCTCGCAGATTAATCAGTAACAATTAATGGTTAGGTAAAATCTCATCAATTGTGCAGTTCACTCGATCTTAAGTAAATCTACTTCTTCTTGCATTGAGGTTGGGAAAACACTACTGGAATTGTAGTTTGAATTCAGAAAATATACGTTCCATAAATTTGTATGGGAATTAAGATCTTGCTTCTTTTTTTCACTTTTAGTTTACTTTATGTTTTGTAACTTCAGCATATTACAGGGGTACAGAGGTTTAGGTTACATATATTGCCTTTGTCCTTCCTGAGTCAGATCTTTAAGTCTGTCCATCCCCCCAGACAGTGTGCACTGCACCCATTAGGTGTAAATACACCCATCCCCTCCTCCCCTCTCCCACATGCCCTTCACCCGATGAATGTTACTACCATATGTTAACATGAGTGTTGATCAATTAATACCAATGTGATGGTGAGTGCATGTGGTGCTTGTTTTTTTAGTCTTGTGATACTTCACGTACTAGAAGGGGCTGCAGCTGCCTCCAGGATAATAACAAGAGGTGCTAGATCACCACTGCTCTTTGTGGCTGAGTAGTACTCCATGGTGTACCTATACCACATTTTATTAATCCACTTGTATATTGATGGGCACTTGGGTTGTTTCCACATCTTTGCAATTGTGAACCGTGCTGCTATAAACATTCTAGTGCAGAGGTCCTTTTAAAACAAAAAAAATAAGATGCTGCAGTATCATGATACACATGGCACTGGAAGAACTGTCAGAATATTACAGGGTCACTACAATTTGTAGTGCCCAAGCAGCAGGGCAAACAATGAGAGTGCCACATACTTCCTCTCTCACAGCTTCTCAACTCTGTAATTCAGTGTGAAGAGAAAGCAGCCATCCACAATACCTAAAGGACTGCCTGTGACTGTGTTCCAGTAAAACTGTTCTGGGCAGTAAAATTTGAATTTGATATAATTTTTATTTGTCACTAAATATTATTTTGATTCTTCAACCTTTTTAAAAATGTGAAAATCGTTCTTAACTCACTGGTTATCCAAAACGGTGGCAAGCCAGGTTTGGCCCAGGGAGCATGGTTTGCTGCTGTCTTTTTAAATGATGAGAAGGCACAGCTAATTAAAAACATTGCAGCTACAGTGTCAGTGCTCGACCAGATTTATCACAGAGTTCACGCGAATAACAGAACTATCTCGTTTGACTTGTGAGCATTCTGCATGGTGCATCTTTGCCGTGCTTTGATTAGAGGAAGAAAAGCCAAAAGGCATCTAGAAAGACTAAAGAACTGCAAGGAGCCTAGGAATTCTGAAAATGGAACTGTCTCCTGAATGATGACGCTCTCCATAATGTCATCAAGTAATTTCCACATAGAATTTTACAGTTTAAATAATACTTTCTTTTAAGCCTCAAAACATTGATGTAAGTTTGCATTATTATCTCATTTTACAGATTAGCAGTCTCAGACTGTATGCGGCATCAAAAAGCATATTTTAAATGTCAGTACAGCATAGGCCTTCTAACTTTAAGTCTCTGCTCTTGTCACTAGACCTAGTGGCCCTATTATGTGGACTGTTAGCACGGACTCACTTCAGACACCGTGTCACATAGTTATTGTCTTGCTGTCCACATCCCTACTACTTCTGTTTCTGCCCTTGATCTTTTAATTTGAAGGCAGCAGACCGCTGTGGAGATTGTTCTCAGTATTCTCATAGCCCATTGTGAAAAAAAAAATGTGATCATGTGAATATTAAGATGTAATGTTATTAAAGTCCACAATTTTGTCACCTTTCCCACCTGCTGTGCACCAAAGCATTCCTAACACAAATCAAAATTAAGAGAGAGACCCCCTTATAAGAAAATCAGTATAAGAACAAGAGTCTCTTCACTCTTTTTCCCCTATGCTTGTTGCATATACTACAATATTAACCTGATTTCTGAAAGGTAAAAATGAGTTAACACTTCTTTTTCATCATATATTAGAAATGTATAATTTGACCCTGTTTACCAAGTGCCACTTGTCAGAGTCTATCACAGTTTGTTTGTAGCCTCCCTATTTTAAGTCCAGGGCTGGGCACAGTGGCTCATACCTATAATTCTAACACTTTGGGAGGCTGAAGCAGGAGGATCACTTGGGTCCAGGAGTTCAAGACCAGCTGGGGCAACATAGCAACACCCTGTATCTTCAAAAAAATTTTAACAAAAACAAAATAAAATCCTCAGTATTCAGAAATTCTTAAATTACTTACTCCTATGAAGGTGTATATTTGCCATGTTTCCCTATGTAGAAAATCATATCTTGTTTCTAGTGTTACCAGGAACATAAAAGAGGGAGACAATTTGTATTAGTGTATTGGCTGAGAACAATATTTTATTTTTAAACCACCTCAATAAGATAAGCCACAATTAGACAGTCAAAACTCCACATCTCTGCTTCTTAGAGAGCCTTTCTCTAGTTAGCTTAAGGAAATTATCCCTGTGACGCATCATAACCATAGGTAAGCACAGTCATCCCCAAACTCTTTTTTAAATATCTGCCTCAGTGTGGAGAAGACATCCTACTAAATAGTCTTACAGTGAAAACAGAATAGCAACAGGCCACCCCTGAGACTTAGATCCCCTTAACTCATTGTAGGGGGTGATTAGTCCAGAGTGAGGCAGCTCTACTGTAAACTGGGAGTTCAAGATGCAGATGTTCAAAGATGTGACCTCAAGGCCCAACTCACATGTCACTTCTAGGAAATCTTTGTTCCTTCAGGCAGATTGTCAGAGCACTTTACACATATCTCTAGTATAACACATAAAAAATTGTGTCATGTTTATTTCCTTATATATTTACAGATTTCTTTAGACTATAAGCTTCTTAAGGGCTGGGAACTAATCCCAGGGCTTAGTCCAGTGTGCAGAACAAACCAGAAAGTAAATGAAAAATTGAATGACATAGTCACCCCTAGAGTGAAAAAACTCGGGTTTAGTGGAAGAGCTCTAGACTTAAGTGGGATCTTTCTGAGCGTGGCCTGAAGTAGTGCTTGGAGTTCCAGCCTGAACTCAACTTTTATGGTAGATAGTAAAATATGAGAAGCATCTTTTTCTTTTTTATTATTATTATGAGAATTTTTTTCCTCTTTTTTCTTTTTATATTATTTCAAAATATTACATGTAACCAATATTTTTGGTTACAAGGATAGATTTCATAATGCTTGAATGAGGGTTATAAGTGTGCTCATCACCCTGGTAGGGTTCACCTGTACCCATTGGGTAGGTTTTCACCTATCCCCTTCTCCCCCTCCACCCTGCTTGATTTCCACTGAGTTTTACTTCCCTCTGTGCACATGTGTGCCCATGTGATAGTTCCAATTTGATAGCAAGTACATTTGTGTTCATTTTTCCATTCTTGAGATACTTCTCTTAGGATAATGGTCACCACATCCATCTAAATTATTGCAAAAGGCATTAATTCATTTTTCCTGATGGCTGAGGTATATGTACTCCACATTTTGTTAATTCACTCATGACTCAATGGGCACTTGGGTTGATTTTACATCTTGGAATTGTGCTGCAATATACATTCAAGTGAAGGTATCTTTTCGGTAAAATGACTTCTACTTTGAGTAAATGCCCAGTAGTGGGACTTCTGGATCAAATTGCAGGTCTACTTCTAGTTCTTTGAAGAATCTCCATACTGTTTTAATTTGCAGTCCACCAACATGTGTAAGTGTTCCTTTCTCTCTGCTTCTATGCTAGCATCTATTGTTTTTGTCCTTTTTAATAAAAGCCATTCCAACAGGGTTAAGGTGATATCTCATTATGGTTTTGATTTGCATTTCCCTGATGATTAGTGATATTGAGCACTTATTCTTATATTTATCGGCCATTTGTCTATCTTGTTTTGAAAAACTTCTGTTCATGCCTTTTGCCCACTTCTTAATGAGATTGTTTGTTCTTTCTTGCCGATTTGCTTGAGGTTTTTGAGGATTCTGCTTATTTTCCCTTTATCTGATGTATAGCTTGCTGATATTTTCTCCCATTCTGTAGATTGTCTGTTTGCTCTGTTGATTATTTCCTTAGCATCCAGAAGCCTTTTAATTTAACCAAGTCCCATTTATTTATTTTTATGATTGCTGCAAGTGCCATTTGGATCTTAGTCATAAATTCTTTGCTGAGGCTAAGATATCCAGAAGAGTTTTTCCTATATTTTCTTCTACAAATCTTATGATTTCCAGCCTTACATTTAAGGCTTTTATGCATCTTGAGTTAGTTTTTGGAGTGGTGAGAGATATGGATCCTGTTTCATTGTTCTGCATGTGGCTATCCAATTTTCCCAGCACCATTTACTGAATAGGGATTCTTTTCCCCAGTACATAGTGTTGTCTCCTTTGTCAAACAGCAATTGCCTGTATGTGCATGGTCCTAGCTGGAGCAATCAGGCAAGAGAAAGAAATAAAGGGTATCCAGATTGGGAAAGAGGAAGTCAAACTATTGATTTTTGCTGACAATATAATCTTATCTCTACAAATTCCAAAAAGCTTCACCAAGAGACTTCTGGAATAAACACATTCAGCAAAGTTTCACATTACAAAATAAACGTACACAAATCAGTAGCATTCCTATGCACCAATAACATTCAGGCTGAGACTCAAATCAAAGACTCAGTAACATTCACAATAGCTACAAAAGAATACAATACCTAGGAATATACCTGAATAATGAGGTGAAAGATCTCTACAAAGAGATCAGTGAAACACTGAGGAAAGAAATCACAGATGACAAGGCCAAATGCAAAAATCTAACATGCTCATGGATTGGTGGAATTAACATTGTTAAATTGTCCATGCTACCCAAAGTGATGTACAGATTCAATGCAATTCCCATCTAAATGCAAAAATCATACTTCACAGATTGAGAAAAAAAATAAATCTGTGGTTTGTCTGGAACAAGAAAAGAGCCAGAATAGCCAAAGCAATCTTACACTGCAAATTTGGAGGCATCAAACTACCAGACTTCAAATCTGCTACAAGACTGTACTAACTAAAACAGCATCGTATTGGCACAGAAGTAGAGACATGAACGGATGGAATAGGACAGAGAATTCAGATATAAAACTATCCTTTTTCTTCTACCTGTTTTCCCTGTCATTCCAGTGTTCTCCTCTACGTGTTTCCTACTCTGACTATGGAGGAGGTATTCTTCCTTTGGGGAGATATATGGCTAGAATAGTATTTCCAATTAAAGTTTTTTGTTCTTATGATTGTTACTATCTAAGCACAAAGACTTAAGAATTGCACTCTTTAATATTCACTTCCCTTATTTAAGCATGAAGAAAACACTAGTCTGAATTGTACCAGTTATTCAAGAAATCCAGAAATACATGAATTTAGTTAGCTTTACATTTACATTGCTTATTTTTTATAGTAACAGCATGTTTCTCATCAGCTTTTGACATTAGAAATGAAGAGCTATGCATTACAAGCTATGCAAGAAAGTAAACATTAATGAGTTCTTTTCTCAGTCCCAGAGTAAACATGAACTCTCAGATTGAATGCTGTGTATAACAAAAGACATGGCTACCACTGAAATTATTTATGATAAAGTAAATGGCTCGATTCTACTTTATCCTCTGTCAACATTCATACCATAGCTGATATAGAATTTCTTGACAGAGCATGCCTTTGAAGAACTGAATGAAAGCTAAATAAATCAAATGAATTTCATAGTTTTAGAGATAATAAAATTAGGTTAAATGTGAGTAAACAGGACTGAGTACAAGTACTTAACACACATATTAATGTACATATGAAACAAACATTTGCACAGATTGACATTGTTAGACATAGAGGAACCCCTTGTTGGATTTAAGAAAGGGTTTAGTTTTCTGTTTTTTTACGGTGGCAGAGGTTAGGAATGTCAGGACAGGAAGAAAGTGCCTTCGGTAAGCAGGCTATTGCTCTTCCTTCATGTCCACAGACCTCCTGAAGGGTGTGACACCCAGTGGAGAGTGGATGCCGAGAGGAGTCCTCTTCGTGATGAGGAGATTGGTATCTTGGCAGCTTTAATCAAGATCGCTGTGACCTATGCCCTGGGCAAACTAGTAGTTTTCACACATTTTCCTACATAATTCTCTCAGTAGGCCTCTGAGAAAAAAGCAATTTATTTTGTATTTTAAAGATGGGAAAGTGGGTAAATAACTTGCCCAGGTAACTATCTGAACCAGGAATCTACCCAGACTACTGTCCCCAGAGCCAAAGACTTTCACACACCTGAGTGTGTCTGGCATGCGAGGACGTGATGACGAACTTACTATATCCCAGGAAGTGAAGTGCAGGTGATGGTTTTACCGCCGTTTGGTAAAATGTTGCTTACTTGCTTATCCTTCCACAACTTGGTCTTTGTAATATTTCATTTAAGTATGTTATTCTGAGGAAATAAAATGGTAAGAGATGTTATAGCCAAACAATATGGAAGAGTTCTTTGAACTTAGCCTTTGACACCACTGACCTCCTTGAAAAGCTCCTCTCCTGCAATGTTTCATTATCAGGGAATGTTGGGAGCTAAACATCATCTCTGGATAGCTTTGCTGGGTGTCACAAAGAACAGTGCCACACAGCCAGAGTTTAATGGCTAATTCCCATGCACTCTCACTGGAGAAAATGGGGTCCAGCCATGAGTGGGCACTACCTGGTCATTATGGCTCCTCAAATCCTGGTTGCATTAACCTGAATTGCAGGCTCTTTTGAATCTGCTCCACAAGTGCAAGCTTCAGGAGTCAGCCAGTGATTTGGGCAGAATGTACACACTGTTTGCGGTTCCCACTATCAGGTTTCCTCCCTTCTTGGATCCCCACTCACTTTCCAGCTGCTCTGGGTGCCTCTATCTTGGTTCTCTAGTTGTTCAAGCCAGCAAAAGTACAGGTTTCTCTCTGAATTTCAGTCACCCACCATTACCATGGCACCTGCCTTCAGGCTAAATGCTCTAAGAATGTAAAACTCACCCAGCGCTATGCCATTCCCTTGCTGCAGGTGTCAGACTTATACCTCCACTTCTACCTTGTTTTGATTACTCTTCAGTGCCTTCTGGTAGGTTTATTTTGGTTTGTTTCTCCAGAGTGCACAGTTGTTACCTGTGTGCGTGTTGGAGGGAAGAGGCAGGGTCATCCACTTTTAGAATTGAAACCTCAAAGACCTTTTTATGTATCAATACTTGTGCTCTTAACTCTGAAATCTCTTAACTTTCATGTTAAAATTAGACACAGGTGATACCCAAACCATTCTTACACTATGGTATCATAATAGTGTATCTTACTGTTGGCATTTCTTACTTCTTCCTATTTTGTTCATGCTGTCGTTTTCTACTAAAATCCTTCACTTTTTCAATTATAGTTTAATAGTGATTTATTGAGTGCTTACTATATGCAAGACACTATGCTCTATCTGTTGAAATCTTATTCATTCCAAATACAAATCAAATGCCAGTGCCTCCAAGATCACGCCCCTCCCTGCTGCTGGATAGATGTGATTTACTTTCTTCTGAATGCCTTAGGTAATTTTTCCCTCCCTTATGACATTTTATTCCTTACTTTGCTTGCTTTTATCCCCACTATGAGATGTCTCATTTCTGTTAGATTATAAACTTCATTTGCAAGGGCAGGTCTCACTCATGTTTGTGTCCATGCATGCTACCTTAAACATGCTTTTTAAAGTCAGGAACTGAAAAGAAACATGAAGGTGTTTGCATTAGGAAGGGAAAGAAAAAATTGTACGGTATCAGCTTCTTCCCTTTACTCTTAATAGTAGAGTGGGACTTCAAGTAATAAAATTTTGTTTACTTCTAGAGAACACTTAATAACAATAAATGATCTCCTCCTTCCTCTTCTTCTGCCTCTTTCTGTTCATCCTCTTCCCATTGATCTTGTCCTTCTTTTCCTCCTACTTCCCTTTCCCCTTCATCTTGCCCTCCCATCCCCTCTTCTCTATTTTTCTCACTGTTTAATTATGATCAAATTCTAACTCTTTTGTATGTGTATTCTCATCTTTAAAATGGGAAAATGTGTGTGTTGATGTGCAACACTTTTTTGCTTTAAGTTGTTATAGTCAAAAAGGAAGCCTTTCTTTCAGCTTTAAAAATTTACTACCAAAACTCAATTAAACAGACAAATGATGTCCCAAAAATGGATAGAACAACCTTGTCCTTCATTGAGCTTCTTTCATTTATGAAATATTATCATGAAATATAGTCTGAATTCTCAATAACAAAAGACATCTATAAATATTTTTTCTCTTTGAGGCATCATAAGGAACATATTGTAAAATGGAAATTGTAGAAATAAGGTGAGATGAATTAAACTAATTTTGCTAATCATTCTACTCCTTTGTTAGAGTCACATGGGAAGACATCTACAAAGAAAAGATGTCTCTTCAACTCATTGTGTCGCTGGAGATCTAGCACTGACCAGGACAACTCACTTGTGTCACTGCCAACATCCGCCACCATGGCAGTACAATTCCTTGGACTTGCCTTGGAAAGAAGCTGTGAGAATGACACACAGGAGGTTGTCGATGCCCCCTGTGTCAAAACGAGAAAGACAGCTGGCCAGGGAAGGAGAAACATGGCCTCTATTTTAAAGATCGCTGTTGATATCCTCAAGAAACCTAACAATTTAAACAAAAATAACCGTGACTTGGAGCACTGCAATGAAGAAGGTGCTCAAGTAGAACATCCACTTGAGACCAGACTTTTTGGGGTCTCCCTGAAACACATCTGCAAAAACGACAATCTGCCGAAACCCATCATGGTAAGGCTAATTTTGTCCTCTAAACTAATGGGAAAGGGGGTGTGGGAAGCGAGAGTTCTACGAGATAGATCTGTCCCCAAACAGAAAAACTATAGACACCCCTGGTTACTTCAAACTATAAAAACCTAACACAGTATTGCAGAATCAGAAGCAAGACTAGTAAAAAGAGATAATCTAGTCTACTGATTACAAGGAAGAGCCACATAAGCCTGCTCTGATAAATTAGGGTTTTCTCTGTAGACAGAGAATCTTCATTATCCCTCAGAAATCCTTTCTTGAACGCTGCATTGTTCTGAAAGTCTTCCTTTATCACTTTAGTATCAGAGACTAATGAATCTCCTCTAACTGAAATTTTGTAACCTTTCACCAAAATCTCCCCAACCCCACCACCACCTCTACACCTTGGGAACCACCATTCTGCTCTCCATAAAAATTGACTTTAATCTTTTAGCCATCCATCCAGCTCCAATCCTTAAGTGCTTCTATGCTAGCACATCCCAGCCTCTGGCAGCCAGAGAAGGCAAGTACATGTACCTTTGTTTATATGTGTGAAGTGCCATTTTGGTTTTTTTCCTTTGCTTTCCCATAGGATATTCTGTTATTTCTCAATGAGAAAGGCCCTGTGAAGGAAGGCATCTTCTTTGTGCCAGCAGACAGGGAATACTGCCAAGAACTGAAAGAGAAACTTGAATCCGGAGTACCAGTACCACTGTACTGGGAAAACGCCTTTGTCTTGGCGTCTATCCTAATGGTAGGAAAAGTTCTTCCTTTACCCACAGCACGTGTAGCTCTGAAGCAAGATATTTTTTTTTAAATTGTGAGCATTATTTCTGTCTACAATGACCTATAACAGATTTAGAATTGAAATAGTGTTAAAAAACATTTTGCAAATCCACATTGGACTTTAAAAGCCACCATCACTGATATGACTTATCAGATATGCTCTTTCAATGGTTTTCCTTGCACTCTAATCTCATGTTCACTTCTGAAACTCCATGTGAAAGATAAAATTTAATTAAAATTTAAAATAATCAAAACACACACACTCTCAGAGCTGTTTACCAAAACCAACCTTCTGCTTATGATGATTTCCTCACTGTCTCACTACCTTCTTAATGAAGGCAAAGTTTTCAAAAACAAACATTTATTAAACTTCTGAAAATAATTACAGAAGTTTATGATTATAAAATACATTTGCCTTACAACTAAAACAAAAATTTGCTGAGACTGCTGAAAATTCCTTTTGTTTACATAATCATCATGCCACAGACACTCCTTCCCTTGTCCCCTAACTCCTTTTAATTTAAAAGCTGAGGAGGAATGAATTTAACATCTAGGTTTTCTTTTACCTTTAACACGTTTCGCTTTCTTTATAGTTCTTACGCTTCAACCATGGTTCCTTAAGCCCCATCTACCCTTACAAGGTTATAGAGTTCTAAAATGTTTTCTACCCCACATTGTTGGAAATGCCCTACAGTTTTGGAAAAGCTAGAGTCATAACCAGCTTTAAGCAGAGGTTTTGACCCTCGAAATTGGTTCTGCAGAACTGCCTTAGGCTCTCGTCTCCCAAAGGATTGGAATAGACCAGAGCCAGGTGTAGAGACAGGGCCCTAACCTTCATCTCAGGGCCTGAAGCATAAAAACCAAATGAATGAAAACATGATGACAGTGACTCTTGCATTCCTCTACTCCAACTGAGTGGCCAGCAGCTTATAGAAGCTTACTTCATGACTTTATGTGCAATCACGTGTTTCTTGGTACATGGTCCATGTCTGCTCTTCAACAAACCCTGCTATAGAATTTTGCAATGAAATGTCACTCAAGAAAGTGGAAGAGTTTGAGCTAGGGTCATCTAATCTGTTTTGTACAGGGTTTGTATTTATTCTGCAATCCTGGAATACAATAAATATGTACATGCTATAGTACTAAATTATATATGCCAGAAGATATATGTATGATGGATCTTTTATTTTTCATATGATGAGTTTTTCTTCCATCTCTTGATTTAAGAAGCTAAAGCCTGTCTCAGAAAATATTTTCTTACTCTGCTAGTCTTTGTGGCACTACACTCCTCCAAATTTTATGCTTAATTTTTGAGGCTACCGCAAAGAAGCATCGTTTTAGAAGAGCCACATTCTGTTTCAAATTACAGAAATATTATTTGTCTGAAAGCAGAAGATGAAAAATGGTCCCAGTGATTGAAGAGTCTGGTTAATGGGTTCCAAGTAATTGAAGTTTTGACATATAACTGTGTTTTACTCCCATTTCTTCCAGTGGTTACAGGAAGGAACGTATTTTTTACCAAAACTTTGTGAACTTCTGTTTGTTTTCTTTTTTGTTGTTGTTTATTTCTTATTGTCAAGTCTGTTTTGAAATGGCACTTAAGATTTCCTTCAATTTTTCACTTCTGTTGGTTTTGCTTACGTATAAGTTTAACTCTTCAAAGTGTAATTGGGCAAAAATTGCTGGAGATACCACAACTTTGATGCCTCTGACCTTTGAGGAAAAGTTCACATTTAATTCTGTGGAATCTCAGCTCCAGTGGATTTGGGAGTTCTGCTGATGGCCTAGGCTCTGTTTTGGAGGGGAAGAGACTTTCAGTGAAGTGCCGTGAGTTGGTGACAGTAATCCAGAACCACACCTCTCATGGCCTATTCGTCTGTGTTGGTGGTTGGATTTCATAACCTGTTATTCCAGCTGTGGAAAGTTCACTGAGTTGTTACTAAGTTATCTTCCCATTGTAGCTTTAAAATTTAATGATGTTTTTCTTCAAGACAGATCAGAAGTATGTTTTCCACTGAGATTTTAAAGGAGCTATTATCACTATCTGATTTTGAAATAACAGATTTTTGCCTCTTCTAAATTTGACTTTTAAAGTGGGTGCAACGGCTAAACTTAGTTTGGAATTATAAAACCTCAATAGCTTTGCCCTAGGACAGGTAACTTTTGTGATGCTGTACGTGATTCACAGCTATGCAGGTACATTTCTACTAGAAGATATGGTAGAACAGAGAAAGACTTTGAATCAATCATCTTCCTCTTCATTAACTACTCTAAAAAGAAACAAAGTACGGTAAGAGAGTGACATGATGAGAAAGAGGTTCTTAAAATTACCTTAGAAACTCGCTTATAGTTGATTGGCTTTCTCTTGTCCCACATTAATGTTTGGCCATATGACACTAGCTGTAGCTTAATGATGACCTCTGGTATGGATGTGACCTTGGTTAGTATCGTGTGCAAAAATGATGAAGGTCTGTCCCTAGCCTGGAGGCACTCATAAGCAAGTGGGAATGATGCCCATGTAATCAGCTAACTGCAACAATAAATTATCATAGTTTCCATATTAGTGAAATGAACATGATACATAAGGAACAAGTTGTTTGTTGCCTTCTATAAAGAATATAAAGTTATTGCTTCAGTGTTCCAGCAAAAGTTAAAATTATGCAGTTGTAGACTTTCACCTTTCTATATGTTGTAAGCAGGAGATTGCAAGAAGGCAGCCAACTAGAGGTATAGTGCTTTGACTTGAAATTGAGTTTCCTTTGCCTAATGTTTGCTTAGGGGAAGATCAGAGTAAAAGCTTGGTGCTGCTAATGCCATGCCAAAAGCTACAGTGAGAGGTGGCCTAGCATCAGCTTTCTGGGACTAGGAACAAATTTAGTTTACTCTTAAGTTTTTGTAAACAAAAGCAAAACAGCCAATGCCCTGGGTCATGTCCTGGTTTGTGTCATGGTTTGGTTTCAGCACACCCAGCCTCACCAGTAGTCTCAGCAGAATACGGTCTCCAAGAAAGGATAATGTACTGTAGACACATTACTTACTGTATGTCAGACATGGTGGTGCTGCCCCAAGCCCCCAGATCTCAGCTTGTACCCAGAATATTTATCTTCCCAAATATATGACAACCCTTCTATATGGAATACTGGGGAAAATTCTAAGTAGATCTTGATGCAATTGTGCACTAATAGAATTGGAATATAAATTTCTAAATTTAATTCACTTCTGTCTCCCTAGAACCTCAAGAAATGCTTGGTACCTATGAATAAGCACTTATACAATGATTGAATGAATGATTATGAGATGAGCCTCACAGAGTTCTGGGTGCATTTCTTTGAGCTAGCCACTTAAGGGAAGGGGAAAAGAGGACTGAGAATGGTTTACTGCCAGACCCGGTCATGTTATACTAGTTTCTTAAAGTGTTTGCAAACAGGAGGTTCCACCCAAGTGGGTTGTCCTTTATCTTTCCCACCATAATCCAGACTTGGGTTACTCCAATGGCTTTTGTTAAAGAAAAATTAAAGCTCATGTTTCTTTGTCCCCAGTCTGTGGTGAATTGGCACAGAGCTCTGTGAAGTTTATGGAAGGGAGGGCTTAAGTGAACTTTGCCACAACATATTTTCTTTCTGGTTTCTCTAATACATACTTGGTATGAGAATAATGATTTAAAATATTTGTTTTTTTCATCTATGTAAGGATTTTCTAAAAGAAATTCCTGGAAGTATTTTGTCGTCCAATCTTTATGATGAGTGGGTCAGTGTCATGGATAACAGAAAGGATAAAGATAAAATAAAAAAAATTCAAAGGTAATTATTTATTTTTTTATGTCTCAAAAAACCTTTCTATAAAAACTTTAAAAACTAAAAGTTTGTCTGTTAAAAATCAAAATCATATGCATAGGGATGAGTTTAAAAATGGATTTATGCTAGCTCCATACAGTTATTGTTTTCTTCCTAATCCTATTAACATGGAATACTTGAACATTGTACACCTTCTGTATATCTGAATTAATAGGAGGTGTAAATCAATAGTTCCCTAGATAATACTGTAGGCCCAGTCTACAGTTTATGATCTTAATTTTGGTAAATATTTAAGTAACCAGATAACTCCTCATATAATTCTTTCAGGAACTGAAATCATACAGAGAAAAAGACCCATTTCCTCTACTCAAGCAATTCAGTGTGATAGAGTAAGGACAGATAAACCAAGAATTACCATAATAATGCAGTAGAATCAGTGGTATAAAAGAAATATCTAGAGAGTCCTTTGGGGGCACAGCAGAGAATCAGTTAACTCCTTGAGAAGTGTCAAAGACAAGGGGAGTTGCAAAGTCTCAGTCTGATTACACAGTATGCACTGTTTCTACTCATGCACAGGGACAATGATTGGAGAACTCATCACCCCCATGCCTGGGTATTTCTTGCATTATAATAGACTAGGAAAGAAATGTCCATTAACAAAAAGAAATGCTTTGAGTTCTGTAAAAACTCAAGGATCCAAAAATCATTTATTTGCATATGCTTGCTTAGTACAATTATTTTCTTAAGCAACTTTTAAATATGAATTATCTACATACTGCTATTGATAAACATCATTTATATGTGTAACATACTATACGTGTGGAATATACCAGAAACTAAACCAGGTGACATAATACTACCTCTGCTTTCATTATGGTTTGGTGGAAGCTATTCAGATAGCATCAAAGTTTATATTTATTTGTTTGCTCATTGTCCAAGGCATTATCTATGTATCTATCCATCCTCTAAGTTGTTAAAGGGTGTTTTTTGTAAAAAGATAATATTTGACTGTCATGCAAATATAAAATAAACACATGTGAAAGGTTTTCTTTAAATTGTTAATAAGGGAACCAAGAGGATGTTACAGCCATCTTTGTAAATTGCAAATTACCACAACTTTTGTGTTCAACCAAGTTGAGCCAAAAATACTGAAAATGAATTTACAAAAAGATACAAAACTGGCCTTTTCTACCAGGGCAAGGGTGCAGATAAATATGTTGCCTCTCCACCAGCCAGAATGTTCAAGTCTTTAGCCAAGTGTCATGTACACTGCTATCAGTTATCTGCAACTTACACAATTGTAAAGTAGCCCTTGTGAAAAGGTTTAGGGACCCCATAATAACCCAGAAGCATTTTCTGGATGTCTTATTTTCCATCAAATACACCCAGAAATCTTTTGGTCTATTTCAAAGTCCTTCACAATTAATCCTTACAAAAACTGTACTTACTGTCAGTCTATTACGGTGAAGAAAGGCTTTTCTGCTATTTGTGCATCAGGAGTCGCACTAACTTGTTATCACCAGGTTGCAGATTCTTATAGAAAACAGCAACAATCATGCATATCAGCTTATACATGTTTTCTGAATAGTAGTAATAGTAATTTTTGGTGAATAATCATTTAAATATCCCTTATCAATTACCAAATGAGAACAGTGGAAAACATACTACTATAAGTTTGACTTATATGTGAAAGTGATCCTAATGAGTGGAGATTTGGGACAAAATCAACCTTAGAAGATGGTGGAGCAGAGCATAAACTCTCAGAAAGAACCTGGAAGTCTTTATAGCTGAGGTTTGAGTTCTCACCAAGAGACAACATTCCTGAGTTGCTACGTGGAAATAAAGGAGAACTTTACAATTTAATTGCTGCTTAATTTTATCAGAAAAGTTTTTGTGGGTTTTGGTTGAGATTATTCTGAATTGTTAGAGGATTTGCCTAAGTTTAAACACATTCTACCAGTTTCAGGGAAATATTTCAGGCAGGTTTTCATTTTTTAATGGTATTTTTCCTGCATTCTTTCACATTTTCATTGGGTTGTGAAGACAGTGTAGAAGTATGGAAAAAGTAAATCCCAAGTGCTTATGTTCTCCTCTTCAGGCATCCTCACTTTGCTCGGTACATGTTAAGTGAAGCTCTTGTATCTGAGTTGGGTTCTTGATTTGCCCTCTTCCTTATGCAAAGTTAGAGTTCCCTGTCTTTACAAGTTAAAAAAAAATGTCCTGTGTAAAGAGTGCATTTTTCTGTCTTTAGGCTCTTAGAGAAACTTCCAAGAGCAAATGTCGTGCTTTTAAACTATTTATTTGCCTTGCTATACAATATTGAGAAAAATTCTGCATCGAATCAGATGGATTCATCGAACCTGGCAGCATGTGTGGCTCCCATGATCCTTTGGCCTGCTACTTCCTGTGGCCCAGAATCAGAAAATCAATTGGCAAGAAAGGTAAGGAATGTTATTTTTGTCTGCTCTGGGGGACTGCATCACCATTTTGAAAATGGAATTTGAGATATTAATTCTACTAGACCATTTCTTAACTAGCTGAAATACACTTCTAAATTAGAGCATACTAATTATGGGGTGTTTCATTCTATCCTGGTAGACTATACAAAAGTGATTTGTCGGCCGGGCGCTGTGGCTCACGCCTGTAATCCTAGCACTCTGGGAGGCCGAGGCGGGTGAATCGCTCGAGGTCAGGAGTTTGAGACCAGCCTGAGCAAGAGTGAGACCCCGTCTCTACTAAAAATAGAAAGAAATTATCTGGCCAACTAAAAAAAAAAATATATATATATAGAAAAAATTAGCCGGGCGTGGTGGCGCATGCCTGTAGTCCCAGCTCCTCGGGAGGCTGGGGCAGGAGGATCGCTTAAGCCCAGGAGTTTGAGGTTGCTGTGAGCTGGGCCGATGCCACGGCACTCACTCTAGCCCAGGCAACAGAGCGAGACTCTGTCTCAAAAAAAAAAAAAAAAAAAAAAAAGATTTGTCAAGAAGAAAAGTGATAACAATTGATTTTACTTCTCCTTTCACTTTAAAGAGTATAAACAGTATGACTAACTTAAACCGAAGAGTGATAAGAAAGCAGCTAGTATGATTGTAAACTTTAAATGAGGCAAAACCAACAAAAGGGACACTGGAGTTAAGCAAGCCAAGGTGCAATTCTCAGCCCCACCACTTGCTGGATGCATAATTTTGGCCAAATTCAGTGATTCCGACCCACAGTGTCCTCATCTAAAAACATGGAAGTGTTAATAATACAGTAGTTACTTAAAAACTTCAGTCCTATAGTACCTGGCAGTTTATGGCATGTTTGAAGATATGACATACATTCAGATATGAAATGGGATTTATAGACATGTTATCTGAGAACTAGCACCTCATTTTGTCTATCTTTGTATAGGTTACGCTGCTCTTTCAATTCATGCTTCAGAAATGTCAAACAGTATTTGGAGAAGAAGTCACGTCCCTGTATGGAGAATCTTCAGGGACACATTGTACTAGAAAAAATTCCTCAGGTATTGCCAATAATTGGATTGGTTTTTTGTGAAAAATAGACATATGTCTGTGAAGATGCTGGGGCAATGGTTTTGCTGGAGCCCCTGGCAGCTGAGGTGAAGGGAACCTCTGTCCTGGGTCAGTAGAGCCCGGGGCTTCTGATCCTCTCCTAAAAGGCCTGCTAATGGGTCAGGGCGTGGTCATATTGTGGTAGGGCTAACAAATGTATATAATGAAGTTATTGGTGACAGCATGCAATGGTAGGATGGTTTGAACCATTTTTTTAAATAAAACTTTACGAGGATCCCTAATATATACAGTAGGATGTGCTATGGTTGAAACTGGAATAAAAAAACCCAGAGGTAGTAGAGGCAGGCCTGTCTTTTCCCCCCCTTGCTTTCCATCCTTTTACTGGTCCCTGAGGTATTTTTCAGAATTCTAATGTGCTATGAGATGGTTTGTAAACAACTCACATCATTTGGGGTAGAGAGATGCTAAATTCAAAGACAAACAACCTTCTAGAATACGAATTCCTGTACCACCAGCTACTAGTTGTGTGTTCTAGGGCCAATTATTCTAAGCCTCTGAAAATTAATATTTTCATTTATGAAATGTGGATAAAAATTTCTTTGTGGTTATTATAAATATTAAATAAAGTAATGGGTATTTCAGAACTTTGTAAAGGAGAAATTGTTAAGGTTAGTGAATGGTTTCCCCAAGACTAGGTTAGTTATGTATAACAACCAGCAATCCATGTTAGAAGGCAGAGTCTTTTTCAGAATCTAGGCATATCTGGCATTAATTCCTTCCTATTTTTCACCATTTCTTGGCCTTATGACATGTTCATTGCTTTGAGAAAATCTTACTTAAGGAAAGCCCATTCATCAGGTCCTGAGATAAATCTAGTATACCCCAACAGGTGTTTCTTCTCGTATTCTGTACGAACATTTGGAATGAGGGTAAAAGATCCTTTCCTTCTTCAGAGTGTATTCAAGAAAGGAATTTGAATACTCCACATGAAAAGAGAATTAAACTAAGCACCATAATTTGTTTCTAAGGCAGTATGGGCTGTATTTGTGCTCAGTAAAAGTGTTAATCATGGTTTGATTTTGTCACAGACACTTCTCACTTTGAACTGAGTGACTCCTTCTCAGCAGAGAGCCTGGAATGTGAGCTAAATGAGGATGTTTATGCTCCATTCCCCGATGTGGCGAAGGACCTGGGGCACTGGAAGACAAGCATACAGTCCCTGTTAACGGACATCGATAATCTTGACCCAGCCCAGCTGGCATACCTTTTATCACTCAATGACTTCCTCCTGGAGCATCCTGAATAGGAAGTTGCTCCAATGGATGAGGCTGTTAAAGCCACACCATATTTTCATTCTCACAAATATTTTGAGCTCGACAACACAGGTGTTATTATTAATATCTCCATTTTACGTCATGAAGACTAAGACTCAAAGTGTTAAAGTAACTTGTCCAAGGACACTTAAAAAGTGAATGGCAGAATGAAGAAGACTCTCAGGCTGGTTTTCTAACTCTGGACCTGCTCTCTCTTGAGGACAAGGTAGTGCTCAAGATGGAGGGATGGGACTTTTCCCATGGACCTTCTGCTTCTCCTTTATTTTCTTCATCCTCCCCCATCCTCTCCTGCTCTCCCCACCCCACACTGACACTTCTTCCTCTTGGCAAATTATTGTGTCTTCAAATGCCTGCATTGGATTAACCCTCATCTTATTGTTCTCAGAGTTGTTGAAAAAGTGGAAGAAGTGCATCCCCATGGCTTCAGATGGATTCTGTTACTGCTATAGCATAAAGTGCTGTAAAGAGAAGGACATCTGGCCAGCTCCTGAGGCAGGTCTCTTACAGGCAAAGCAGAGGTACTTGTGCTGTGTCCCTTCTAAACCCTGCCCACTGGGCTTAGACCTGGAAACAGTCCCTGGCTGTGAACAGGCAGTATGTGAATCAGAAGAGAATTTAGGTGGGTGACCCACGGAGCAGTGACTGTGCTGTGATTCTGTGTTGGAAAAGCTGGACTTGGCTTTGTCTTGCTTCACACAACCAGGGAAAAGTACTAGGTCCAAGCTGTCACTGTGTGTTCTTGGCTTCTCTGTTTACTAAAAGAGTTTGATAACCAAAACCCAACCCTAGGTGGATTCTGATTTCTTTTAAGTCTTCTCTGTTCCCCTCCAAAATTTCTGCAAGGTGTCTCTGTATTCTTTAGTTATCATTTATTTTAGCTACTTTCTGAATGTGTGACAAAACTGACGCCTATTCTGGATGTCACTTATATGCTTGGCTTTCCCTACAGGGCCTCCAGGGAGCAGAGTGACGATGAGGGCAGCCGACGTGGGCACCTGTGATGGGCATGCTAAACCCAAACTAAGGTCATGGCCACTGACATGCATCGAGAGGATTGTGAAGGGGGTTTTCAAAGGCCTGTGCACAGGGGTCAAGGGCCATTTTGTTTATTCCCTGCTCTCCAGGGGCCCTGATGATTTGTTCTAAATCAAATTGATTTAAATGAATAAGTAACCAGTCAGAAATAATGTTTTCAATCATTGATTTTGTAATTTTTCTTTTTTTGTTAAGAATATTGTCTATACCTTTACAAAAATAATTATCCGACCTGAGAGAATAGCATTACAATCATCATTATATTTTTCATTACTTCACATAGGGTAAGGGGGAAATAATAGTGTAACTGGCTCCATAAGATAGAAAATGTTTTCTGAATAAAATTTTAATATCCTCACATTTCAAATGAGTTTTCAATGTGCACATTGTGGCTGGGGCTGGCAGCTGTTAGTAACCCTGACAGTAAGATTTATCTTAGTCCTGGTAACTTAGCAGCTACAGTCTCAAAATAGGCAGAAAACAGGCAGAGATATATTCTCTTTTGAGTTTCTTTACCAGGAATGGTGGAACCTTCTACAAAGCCTCACACTGCCTGTTTGGAGAAGAAAAGGTAAGTAATACTCCATCACAGACCGTGCCCAAAGACCCACTGGCCTGTGCAAAAGGCTGAGAGAACCGCCAATATTAACCCCTAGCTTATTATGATACTAAAATCCCCACCCTGGGAGGTGCTTATCTGCCATTTTTTGATCATGGGACATAGGTACTCGCGTGATTTCTCACTGCACTTGCATGCCCTGCACTCCACCCCAAACATGCACTGATGCTCCCACCCCTCCTGCATTATTCATTTCACCTCTAGAAAAAAACATGTTGGTTGGGGAGGTTCATTTGAGGGGGTTCATAACCCCCTCTCAGTTGACATGTCTACTGAAATAAATCCTTTCCTCCTCAACAATCCCTGCTATCTCATTAACTGGCTTACTTTGTGGCAGGCAACATCGAACCCCGCCTTGTGGGTTTGTTACCCACTTGGGGACTCATCCAGGATCCGTTCCTCGTGGATTGGTGGCCAAGGAGTGGGGAGAGACTTTAAAGGCTCCGTAGCAGCTGCCTGGCTGAGTTTCTGCAGAGGTTGGTTTTGGTTGGGTTTCTCCCACTGATTTCCCTGTTGCCAGCCCCAAATGCATCCCTGATTGTCAGGGACAAATGGACCTTTGACTTTTGGATTTTGGCATTTGCATCTGGACAGGTGAGAGCTCTTTGAAGGTACCGCATATCGGAGAGACTCATCTCTCCCTCTGGGGAGGTTCTCTGGAATTCCCATTGGGTGGGGAGCTTCAGCCATTTGGGAGAGTAGGACCTAAAACTCCTCTCTCCATTTGGGGGATTCCTGCAGAGTTCCTGTTTGGACTGCAGGCCTCAACCACTCCGCAGGGTAGGACCTGTGACTGTTTGTATCTGGCACTCCTTAGGCTTATTTGTTGGAACTGCAGTCCATCTGGTGTGTGTGTTTGTGTGTGTGATATGGGAAATAAGAATTCCATCTGTAAATGTGAATGTTGTGGCCTGGGAATCCTCTGTCACTGCCATTTCGGCTTTCATGCCATTTGGACCTAGAACAGGTTGTTTGTGGTAACAGTTTGAGATAAGATTCTTGAAAACTTCTCTCCCGTCTCCCTCTATAAATATTTGTTTGAAAGTACTGTATTTGTTTTGGCTTTTGTTTTGTCTGATGTGTTTTTCCCAGGTTTCTGTTTGAAACCTTTTAAAGTTTACTTTGTAATTGAGTGTTTATCTATATTAGTATGTGACATATAAATGTACTGCCTGTGAGAAGGTTTAAAGAGATGCCAGGTTTTCTAGGACTCCAGTTGGTCTCCACATATTATGTTCTGTTTTTGTGCACATGTTTGAACTGATGGGCAAATTACATCAAGAAGATTTCAGAGCTCAAACGGTCGATCTGGCACTGTGGAGTTAAAATGCAAAGTTTCTTAAACTGCCTATCTTTTCCCTGCTGAAGCCATGATGTCTAAGTTACAGGTGTTGAGATGGAGCTCACTGAACTATATTATCACAAACGCAAGGCCAGCTGGGAGCAGCCAGTTCCTCATTTGAAACTGAAAGGGAAAAAAAAAAAAAATTACAGAAGCCTTTTTAAAAAAACTCAAACTGCCACGAAAGCTGCTTTACCCAAAATTTTAGTCCATAGTTTTCATGACATTGCCTATGGGGCAACTAAAGTTTGGTCATGTGAACAAGTCCCAACTTTGTCAAAAACAATTTGATCCAACCATCTTTTACAAACTAGTCTGAATATGGCTATGAGCCTATAAAGAAAAAATGGTGTATTTGTGTGATACTGCCTGGCCCCAGTACTCTCGTAGGTCTGTGTAAATATGGCCCCTGAATGGCTCATTGAGCTACAATCCTATTCTCCAATTAGATTTGTTTTGTCACTTTGCCGGGAAATGGAGCAAAATCCCTTATGTACAGTCTGTTATGCTTCTGTATCAGAACAAGGCAGATCCAATTAAATGTAAGATTCTAACACAGAGGACAGAAGCCTTCAAGAAGGTTGGGGAAGCAGCAGCCAGATCTGAGACCGTGTCTCGCCAGCAGAAGAAAGTGCCCGTGTTGAAGTAGACCGTTGGGCGGCTGCAGCAGTGGCTCCGGCTGTGCCTGTGCTGGCTCAGGCTCAAGCTGTGGCTGATGTGCCGGCTGCAGCTTTGGCCACAGTGGTGGCTCTGGCTGCAGCTCTGGTTTCTTTTGGAGACCGCTCTCCTAACCCTCTTGGCCCCTTTATGGCTCTGGCCCTTGTTCTTCCTTACCCCACATCCACGGGCACCTCCAGCCATCTATCCTTCACTTGCTCCCTTCTCTGAGAATAGTCAAGGGAAACATGGGGACATGGTCTCTCCTTCACACACCCAGCAGGGCACACAGTTTGGTTGCGGTCCTCCCTCCTCCTGCGCAGGGCAATTTCCTTTGACACAGATCCCTATAGGAAGAGTAAATGAGGATGGACAACCTGCTGGATTAATATTGTTTTATAACCCATTTACCACTTCCTTTTTTAAAAAAAAAAAAATTTCAGCTCTTCATAGGGGTACAAAAGCTCAGGTTATATACATTGTCCATGTCCCACCCATCCCCCTGAGTCAGAGCCTCAAATGTGTCCATTCTCCAGACAGTGCGCCTGGCACTCACCATGTAGTTGTACCTCCATCCCCTCCCCACTTCCTTTTTTTTTTATTTCAGCATATTATGGGGGTACAAAAGTTTAGGTTATGTATGTTGCCCTTGCCCTTCCTCTCCCCTCCTCTGAATCAGAGCTTCAAGCGTGTCCATCCCCTAGACGGTGCACATCACACTTATTATGTATGTATACACACATCTCCTCCCCCCCCCACATCTGCCGAACACCCGATTAATGTTATTCTTAAATGTGCTCTTATGTGATGATCAGTGAAACCAATTTGATGGTGAGTACATGTGGTGCTTATTTTTCCATTCTTGGGATGCTTCACTTAGTAGAATGGGTTCCAGTTCTATCCAGGAAAATATAAGTGGTGCCATATCACCATTGTTTCTTATAGCTGAATAGTACTCCATGGTGTACATATACCACATTTTATTAATCCACTCATGTACTGATGAGCACTTGGTTGTTTCCACATCTTTGCAATTGTGAATTGTGCTGCTAGAAACATTCAAGTGCAGATGTCTTTTTTATAGATGTTCTTTTGGGTAGATGCCCAATAATGGGATTGCTGGATCAAATGGTAGGTCTGCTTGTATCGGTTTAAGGTGTCTCCATATTGCTTTCCACAGAGGTTGCACTAGTTTGCAGTCCCACCAGCAGTGTATTAGTGTTCCTATCTCTCTGCATCCACACCAACGTTTGTTGATATGGGACTTTTTTATAAAGGCCCTTCTCACTGGAGTTATTATATCTCATTGTGGTTTTGATTTGCATTTCCCTGATGATTAGAGATGTTGAGCATTTTTTCATATGTTTGTTGGCCACTCTTATGTCTTCTTTTGAAAAATTTCTAGTCATATCCTTTGCCGACTTTTTGATAAGGTTGTTTGATTTTTTTCTTGCTGATTTTCCTGAGTTCTAAATAGATTCTTGTTATCAGTCCTTTATCAGATGTGTAGCATGTGAAAATTTTTTCCCATTCTGTATGTTGTCTGTTTGCTCTCGTAACAGTTTCTTTGGCTGTGCAGAAGCTTTTTAATTTGATCAGGTCCCATTTATTTATTTTTGTTGTTGCTGTGATTGCCTGTGGGGTCTTCTTCATAAATTCTTTGCCTAGGCCAATGTCTATAAGAGTTTTTCCCACATTTTCTTCTAGAATTCTAATAGTTTCACATCTTAAGTTTACGTCTGCAATCCACCGTGATTTGATTTTTGTGAGAGGTGAAAGGTGCAGATCCTGTTTCAGTCTTCTACATGTGGCTATCCAGTTTTCACAGCACCATTTATTGAATAAGGAATCTTTTCCCCAGTGTATGTTTTTGCCTGCTCTGTCAAAGATTAGATGGCTATATGAGGATGGTTTTATATCTGGATTCTCAGCTCTGTTCCACTGGTCTGTGTCTCTGTTCTTGTGCCAGTACCAAGCTGATTTAATAACCACAGTCTTTTAGTATAGTTTGAAGTCTGGTAAATCAATACCTCCCATTTTGATCTTATTGCCTAAAATTGCTTTTGCTAAACGGGGTCTTCTCTGATTCCATACAAAGTGTAAAATTTTTTTTTCCAAATCTGTGAAAAATGATGTTGGTAATTTAATAGGTATTGCATTGAATCTGTAGATCACTTTGGGTAGTAGATTTGTACAGTTGGAAACAAAATAACCCTGTCTACAGGAATGATCCAAAGCCTATAACTGATCCATTTGAATCTATTTTCCCCACACGTCGCTCCACATGGGCAGCTGTCCAGAGCCTGCTTAACATACTGTTAACCTCCAAACAGGATTACGTTGTCCTGGGAGACTCAAGTTGAAGCTGACCAATTGCATGCGGAAGACCCAAATAACCATGTGAGAACTAGAGCTAATTTAGCCATCCCAACACATGACCCCATCTGGAACCCAAACAATGGAGAAGAAGGTAACAGTCAGCATTTTTGAGATTGTATCCTCGTTGGGCTTAGGAAAGGAGTCCCTAAAACTAAAATCCTGAAGAAGGTTCAAGAAATAAGACAGGAAACAGATGAAAATCCATCAGCCTTCCTAGAAAAAATTATGAATGCATATTAGAAATATACTGATATAGGAAAGTCCTAATAATTCAAAGTCAATTAATATGACTTTTGTTGGCCAAAATATGCCTGTCATCCAATCATCCAAGAAAAGTTATGGAAGTTAGAGGGTGTTCTCACTTTGGCCGTCTCTCATTTGGTTGATATGGCTTATAGGGGATTTATAAACCATGAACAGACTAAAGGACAGCAAAAGAGGGACAGAGAAACTACTGTGAAATTGATGGAGCTAAACGCAGAAGATATGGAATGATGGGTCCCTAGAGCTCCCCAGAATCTGTGGGAATTATAGCCAGTGATTAATATCTCCTACCAGGAGCCCCACATAACCATAAAAGTGAAAAAAAAATACTAATTGATTTCCTGATTGATACCTGGTACAACCTACTCAGTTTTAAACCTAAACTGGCTAAGCTTACCAGAAACTCAATCCTGGTGATCATGGTATCTGGACAACCCTCCCCAAATATTTTCTCCAGACACTGAATTGTGGTATTGGGAAGTCGTTCCTCACACATGCTTTCTCTATATGCCTGAGTGCCCTCTCCCCCTGCTGGGTGCAGACTTTCTCTCTAAATTATAGGCTCAAGTGACCTTTCAAAGTAAGCAAGTGCATATTGCAGTTCTTCCAGAACATGCCTGTGGCTTACAATCAGCTCTGCTCACCTCCTAGGTTGTGCCTCAAAAGCTGCCCATTGACGTCCTCAATCAAGTCAACCCTGAGGTCTGGGCCACCAAACAACCTGGAATGACACACATGGACCCTGCTTATATCAGAGTAAAACTAGGAATTTCTCCCCCTCAGCTCAAGCAGTATCCATTAAAGCTTCAAGCTAGGAAGTGTCTTGAACGCCTAGATGTGGGCTTTTAAAATATGTACTTCTCTGGCCTTGTTACTTTCCTTATAACATTCCTGTTTTGCTAATTGAAAAACCTGGAACTCAGGAATATCAGTTTATTCAGGATCTGAAGACTATAAACGAAATAGTGGAAAACATTCATCATGTGGTACCTAATCCTTATACTCTTCTCACCACTCCATCTGGAAATTTTGCTTGGTTTTCAGTGATAAACTTAAAAGATGCCTTCTTTTGCATTCCCCTTGCTTCTAAGTCACAAGAACTCTGCTTTCGAATGGGAGGATTCAAGGACTAAAACCAAATGTCAGTACTGTTGGAATGTCCTCTCTCAGGGCTTTAAAAATTCTTCAACTATCTGAAAAAATTCTAGCTGGAGATTTAAGAAAAATAATTTCAGAAAAGGGAACAATTTTGCAGTATATAAATGACATTTTGATTGCAAGGGAGATTTAAGCTGATTTAAGACAACATGCTGTAACTGTATTGAAATTCTTGGCTGACAAAAGATATAAAATGTCCTCCAAAAGGCCCAAATCTCACTGCTCATTTTCAAATGCTTAGGATTTGCATTGTCTCTAGGAACTGGAAACCTCCTCCCAGATCAGAAGAAGGCTGTAAACCAGGTAGCAGTCCCCACCACTCACAAGCAGCTGCAAGGAGTCCTGGGTAGGGCAGGATTTTGTGAGATTTGAATTCCTAGCTGTGGCCTAACAGCCAAACCTCTGTATGAAGCCTTAAAAGAATGGAAAATGGAGCCCCTTACTTGGACAGGAGAATGTCAAAAGGCTGTTTTATTATTATTATTAAAGAAAAACTGATGACTGCCCCTGCAATGGGGCTTCCACATTTGCAGAAGCCTTTCAATTTGTTCATCCAAGAAAGACAAGGGCTTGGACCTCGGGTATTAACGTAAACTTTGGGAGCTCATAAGTGACCTGTGGCAAAAAAAATAGCCCACTTTTTTCAGAGTAATAGCTGCTACATGTAATATTTCAGAAGTTGAGAAGTTTACACTTGGACAGCCAGTAACTGTTTATACTGCACATTATGTGTTACCCCCAGTAGAACAGAAGGGTGCTATTGGTTGATAACTGGCTGGTTGGGCAAGTATCAAGTACTCTGTTAGATAATCCTAATGTAACTTTAAAGACAGTGTCCACCTCGAATCCTACCAGCTTGCTGCCCATGGGCTCTCACTTCCCAGTTCATGATTACATTCAAATCATTGACCAAGTATATTGCAGCCACCCAGATTTGACTGATAAGCCCTTGTCAGACCTGGATGAGGAATTGTTCACAGATGGGAATAGCTTCATGGAACACAGACAACACAAAGCTGGGTATGCTGTGGTTTCCAGCCAACAGGATGTGTTAAAGCTTAACCCGCCAGGACTGAATGGACATCAGAAGTCACTAATGTCCTTTTAAAGGACATTATTACTAGGTTTAGACTTCCATCAAGTCTCCAAAGTGATAATGTAGCCTGCTTTCTTGCCAAAATCACCCAAGAAAGATCAAGAATTTTAGAAATCTATTGGAAAATGTATTCATCATGGAGACCCCAATCTTTGGTGAAAACTGAATGGATAAGTAGAACCTTAGAAAGGACTCTCTCCAGAATTTGTCAAGAGACCAGTTTAACTTGGGACAAAGTGTTATGACTTGCCCTGTTGAGAATTAGGGTGGTCCCCAGAAGTAAGCTGGCACTTAGCCTCTTTGAAATTTTATATGGGAGACCATTCCTAAGAGGTTCCAGTCAGGGCTCACCCAGTGATTTTGTATCCCCACAGATGCAGTCTCATTCCTATATAAAACAGTTTGGTAATATACTAACTGCTATTTCTGTGTTTGCTTCCAACAGGTTCCAGTTTCCAGCAGACATGCCCTTTCATTCCATAATGCCAGGAGACAAGGTGTTACTGAAAAACCTGGATAAACCAGCATCCTGAAGATCAACTACAGCCACAGTGGATCAGCCCCTTTGAGGTGCTTCTGAAAACTCACTCAACAGGTAAACTCACAAGAGTTAAGCCATAGATTCCTCACCTTCTGGGGGACTGGAGAAGCAGTTGACTTGTGAGCCCTTAGAGGACCTAAAATTACTCCCCCATACAAGAGATAAGTAACATGAAATTATATACCCTATGCATCTTATTGTCCCTTGGGACTTTTTGCTTGCCTGGCAAGACAATTCTTTAGTAAGAATTTCCCAAGCTATTGCCTCCTCTGCTAGCCTGTCTGGCTGCTGAGTTTGTCATCCAAAATCTTGGTCAGTACAAGACCATTCTGACCGTATACTTGTCCCTGTGTGCAATTTCACTAATATACCCTTCTACACATGGAATTTACATAAGCCTGTCTCTTGGATTACCTACAGAGTGTGACTAATAACTCTCTTCTCACAAACTCCATTTTTCTTTCTTACCCAGCCCCTCATCAGACATTATGTACAAAGTGACAGTAGGGTCCCATACTATCACAAGTGTACTTTCTACTGGGTAGTCTGTCTCTCTAGATTGACCACTGATTGTAAAAACTCAACTATTACTGTCTTTTTTTGCACCACCCTTTTTAGATTATGTTATTAAGAAATGTTTTAACCCCTCAGACAAGGATCATGAGGCCCTTATCTGTACCATAGTACATCAGCAAAAGCTGTGTGTTCTCAAGACTTTGGGAAACTAGTAGCGTGTTAGCTCCCAGAAGGACAGGATCCCTTACACAGATCCTTGGTTTAAAAATTTAATCCTGATGTTACCTTAAAATGGTTGTATAAACCTTCAAACAGCAACAGGTACTGTTTGTGTACCCCTTGGGTATATTTTCATCTGTAGAAACAAGAAAAGAACTCCTTGGGCTTATGACTGCTTAGACAGCTGGTCAATGGGGGATACTTGTTTACTAGGACTCCTCACAACTTCCCTTTCTGTCCATAACAGATCTGAAGTTGCTCGTTGGACTGACTCACTAAAATTGTTTTCACAGATAAGTAGGGGAATTTTAGATAGAGAGTCCATCTGGGGAGCCCCAAGATAGTACCTCCCAGGGGGAATCCCAGATGGAGATGACTATTTCTTTGGGTATACTCTGTTGTCCTGATGAGGAGTGACAGCTCACCAACATATGCTTTGTAACCCATCTATAACTTTCAAATGATTGCTAATAAAGCTGCCTTAGCAATAGCTGCTCAACAAAAATCTTTAAACTCTTTAGCTCAAGTAGTTCTTGATAATCACATTGCTCTTCACTATATTTTCACAGAACAAGGGAGTGTTTGTGTTATAGCTAATTCTTCATGGTGCACTGATATAAATACCACCACAGAAGTGAAAATATGTGTTGCTAAAGTTAAACAAACTTCACGGTTACAGTGGATTAACAAAGATGATCTAGGATAAGGAGATTGGTTCTCAGAACTGTTCTCTTGGATTCCTCAGAATATTCACTCTATTTCTGCAAAGATCTTAGTATTTAGCCTTTGCTTCCTGCTACTAATTTTCTTGATTTGTCTCATTACATATATATTAATTAAATGTGGATTGAAGTGTTGTTTCAAAACAAGCAAAAATACTCAAGTAATGGACTAGAGACTTTCAATCATTCACCTATGACTCATGAGCACTTTCAGCAACAGGCTCAAAACTTTCAATCCTCATGCCCCAACTACATTCTACTTCAGCAGAAAAGAGGCAGATCGGTCAGCACCCTGATTTCCCTAGATTGAGGACTGAACAAAGAAAAGGGGGGAAATTGTAAGCAGCTCCATCACGTAGAAAAGGTTTTCTCAGTAATACTTTTAGTTCCCTCATGTTTCAAATGAGTTTTCAATGTTCACGTTAGGTCTGGGGCTGGCAGCTGTAAGACACCTTGACAGTAAGATTTATCTCAGCCCTGGTAGCTCGGCAGCATCAGTCTCAAAATAGGCAGAAATAGACAGAGAACTCTCAGTAAGATTTGCCACCAGAACCTTACAACTTTCTGTTGCCCTGATACATTCTCTTTCTCATTCTTCTTTCCCAGGAATGGTGAAACCTCCTACAAAGCCTCACACTACCTGTTTGTCTGGAGAAGACAAGATAAAAGCCTCACACTACCTGTTTGTCTGGAGAAGACAAGATAAGCAGTACTCCACCACAGACCATGCTCAAAGACACACTGAGCCCAGGCACGAGGCCACAAGAACCATGAATATGAACCCCAGATCATTAAAATACTAATGGGAGGGACCTATCTGCCACTCTTTGATCATGGGACATATGTACTAGAATGGTTTTTCACTGTACTTGTTTGCCTTGCACGATTTTGCCTGAGAAAACTCTCTGACCATGTTGGTCACGGAGGCAGATTTGAGGCACTTCATAACTGCCCCCTCCCAGCTGATGTGTCCTCTGAAATAAATCCTTTCGTCTTTAACAGTCCTCACTGTCTCAGTAAGTGGCTTTCTGTGTGGCGGGCAACATTAACCCCCCCGTGTGGGTTCGTTAACAATACCTATAATTACTAGGATGCTTAATTAGTGAGAAAAAATTTAGCTTACTATTTATCATTCTATATTTTATCTAAATATAAACATTTTAATTCTTGTTTCAGTAATATCCTATATTAATGACACCATCAGAAAGCTGTTTTTCATTGTCCTTTGGATTTCTTTTATAAAAAAAAAGTTTTTTTCTTACATATTAAACATTTAGAAAATAATCTTAATTAGAAATGTGTAAAGTATAAAGAACTATGATACACTGAACACGTGTGTCCCATTACCCAGTTTAAGGAAAAGAACAATGCCAGTGCCTTGTGAGTTCCCAGGATCCTGGCCTGACCCCATTCCCTCTACTTTCCCCAGAAGTCATCAGTCTTCTGAATTTTGTATTTATTATTCCATTGTTTTTCTTTCAGTTTTACCTCATATGTTAGTGTCCCTAAATACCATATTCCAAAGCTTTGAAATTTCACTAATGTAATTGTACTGAAATTGGCTTTTCTCCCTGAAATATTACTTTTTAAATTTTTAATGTTATTTTTATTTTTAGTTGTCTTGTAATAATTGTATATGTTTATGGGTTACAGACCGAGGTATATGTATACAATGTGTAATAATCACATCAGGATAATTAGCATATTCATCCATCACCTCAAAGATTTGCCATTTCTTTTTGTTGAGAATATTCAAAATTCTCTCTTCTAGCTTTGTGAAAATATATAATAAATTATTGTTAAGCCCATTTACCCTACAGTGCTATAGAACAGCAGAACTCATTCTTCTTATCTAGCTGTAACTTTGTATCTATTGACCCATCTCTCCAAACCTTCATTCTCTCCTACCCTTCCCAGCCTGTAATAATCATAATTACACTCTCTGCTTCTGAGCTCGTTTTTTTTTAGCTCCCACATGTGAAAGTGTGCAGTATTTATTTTTCTGTGTCTTACTTCATAAACTAACCTAATTAAATATTGCATATTGCCAAAATGTAGTATCCCACTGTACCAAAATGTAAATGTTTATTTCCTGTTGTTGTTTTTATTCATTAATAAATATGAATTTCCAAAATATAAGAACTCTTTGTAAAAAAATAATTGAAGTGTTTTGGTAAGTTAATTATACGCATCAATATATATACATACAGCACAAAAATACCATCACCTGCCTCTCCTCAAAATTTCCTTCTACTAGAAAAAGAGAAAACAGAAAATTTTATCTAGTTTGGATTTGCCCTATAGCAGACACTGAGACAAAGGTTTGAGTATGAGCAATTTGTTTGGAAGATGATCCTGGGAAGTGCTGGGAAAGTGAGACAGGAAAGGGCAGCCAATTACCGAGTGTCTGTGGTTCTCCACTGTGGAGAACTGAGTCTCTAGCACACTGTGGGGCCTTGGAAGGGGGTTGCCTAACAACATCCAAGTTGTCCCACTGGGGTGCAGAGGAAATTGGGATATTTTTATACCAAATCCTGCCCACATTTGTTGGTGGATGTTCTTGGGAACATTAATCATGAGATGCTTCTGGCCCGTTTCATACATGTAGGCAAACAGACATCCTTGGCCAGAGACTTCCCTCAGGCAGAGGACATGGGGATCCCCCTGCATATAGACACTCCCTGAAGGTGACCTCTGGAGTGGGCTGAGGGGATGTAGACCGAGGTCATAAAAATGTTATGGGCATAATTCATTAACTTCCTAAAGTATCTTTTCAAAATATAAACCACATAATACTACTCTGCTTCTTTAGGATTTTCAATAATTGTTGCTTATTAGGTTGAATTAAAATAACTTAGTTACTTAGTATAACATCTGTAGAATTAACAATTAGACCCAGCCTACCTCTGTGGTTTCTCAAAGCCATAAATTCACCCAGCAATACTTTATCTCTCTCCTTCTTGCCAACCCTTAAAGATACTACTTCACATTTTTTATTCATTCATTGACTTATACTTTTAATGAGCCTGTATTTATTGACTGCTTACTATGCTAAGCACCGGAGTTACAAAGATTTGTACATCTTATTCTTATGAAGCTTAAAGGTAAAGATGGGAGGCAAATGTATAAATGATTAATATGTAATAAACATTTAATGAAAATACATAAAATGTAGAATAGTAAAATGAAGGCAGAAATGATTAACCCCATGCATATTTTGGAGAAGACTTCAGAAAACATTTAAAATAGATTCATTCACAATTATCTGCCTTTATAAATTTTATTCTCCCCTCTGGGGATGCCCTTCCCTGACTGTTCTCTTAGACAAACTTCTACTCATCCTTCTATACACAAGCTGACAAGTCATTTTTTTTCATAAGAAAAAATTAAACCTACTTCAGGTTTAATTTCATATTTCTCTGTATTTCAGTTTTATAACATGACATAAAGCATGATCCCATCATGTCTAAATAGATTGGCAACGTGACTTTCAAGAATAACAGTTAACTAGGTGCAGGGAGGGAAAGAAAGGGAGACAAATGGGCACTCATAATTTAGAATTGTCTAAACTTTCATTGATTTTATGAGTAAATGAAAGTATGATTTCTAGGTAACATTTTATTCATAGTCAGGACCTCAGTCTATACATTTGTTAAATGTTATTAAGCATCTGCTGGAAACAGACTAATGCTCTGCTTTGAGAACAATAGTAATACTTCATGCTGACTGAGGTAACAGAATCAGACAGATACGGTTTGATTTATGATCTTAGCAAGTTACTTGATTAATTTAATTTCCTATGCTTTTAACTGGTAAAATAGAGATATTTAAACCTACTTCATTGCATTTTAAAGATTGACTTAGATAGCTCTTTAAAGCACCTATCATTTTATCTTTAATACAATAAAGATTTTATAAATGTGTTACCTACTCTATCTGTTTTCTAAGGAAAACATTTTCTTTAAGTAAATATAAATAAATAAATAAAAAGCAAGAGAGGAATTTCTGGTTCCAAAATGGCAGCGTAGAGGCAAGCTGGCTTCACTCCCCCCACCCTCTGCACAGAACAACAGAAACCAATATACAGCACTGAGATCCTCACCAGCAATATCACCAGCGATATTCCAGAATTCAAAAATGAGGATGAAACAGTTCCCAGGGCCACAGAGAAATAAAAAAATCTCTGAGCAGACAGTAGGCGCATCAGACTTCCATATTCATGATGCCCCTCCCTGAAATCTGCCCAGCACCAAGCATATGGAGAATTTCCCCCAACTCACAGTTTCTACACTGGAAACTTCTTGGAATTTCTTCTCATCAGCTCATGGAACTTTCTCCAAAATCAATCACATCCTAGACCACAAATCAGATCTCTACAAATTTAAAAAAATAGAAATTGTACCATGTATTTTGTCAGACCATAGTGGTATAAAACTAGAGATCAATTCCAACAGAAACACTCACCACTTCACAAAGTCATGGAAATTAAACAATCTATTGTTAAATGACTATTGGGTCAAGGAGGAAATACAGAGGGAAATCAGAAGATTCTTCAAACTAAATGAAAATGGGGACACAAGTTATCAAAAATCTGTGTGATACAGCAAAAGCATTCCTAAGAGGAAAACTAATAGTATTAAATGCTCACATCCAAAAAACAGAAAGCTCACAATCAACAAGCTAACAGTCTCAAGGAACTGGAAAAGGAAGAGCAAATCAATGTCAAACCTAGCAGAAGAAAAGAAATAACTAAGATCAGAGCAGAACTAAATGAAATTGAAAATAAAAGAACTATACAGAAGATCAACAAAACCAAAAGCTGGTTTTTCAAAAAGATAAACAAAATTGGCAGCCCTCTTGCTAGATTGACAAGAACTAGAAAGGAAAGGACTCTAATAAACTCAATTAGAAATGGAAAAGGAGAGGTTTCTACAGGCATTACAGAAGTACAAAACGTTATCTTTGAATACAATAAAAATATATGTGCCAAAAACTAGAAAATGTGGAGGAAATGTACAAATTCTAGGAAACACACAACCTCCCTAGGCTCAATCAGGAAGGAATAGAATTCCTAAACAGACCAATGTCAAGCACAGAAATTTAAGAAGCAATTAAAAATCTTCCAACAAAAATAAAGTCCCAAACCAGATTGGTTCACCCCTGAATTTTACCAAATTTACAAAGAAGAACTCATACCTATACTGCAGAAATTATTCCAAAACACTAAGGATGGTATCCTCACCAACTCATTCTATGAAGCCAATATCACCTTGATACAAAAGCCAGTAAAGGACACAACAAAAAAGAAAACTACAGACCAATATCCCTCATGAATACAGATGCAAAAATACTCAATAAAATCTTAGCAAACCAAATCCAACAAACACATCAGAAAAATAATTCATCATGACCAGGTAGATTTTATCCCAGAGATGCAAGGATGGTTGAACATATGCAAATCTATAAATGCAATTCACCACATAAATAAAAGTAAGAACAAATACCATATGATTCTCTCAATAGATGCAGAAAAAGCATTTGAGAAAATCCAGCACACTTTTATGATAAAAACTCTAAACAAAATAGGCACAGATGGGACATACCCTAAAATTATTAAAGCCACATATGATAAACCCACAGACAATATCATACTGAACAAGGAAAAATTGAAAGCATTCCCACTTAGAACTGGAAACAGAAAAGGTTGCTCACTATCTCCGCTTATATTCAACATAGTGCTGGAAGTCCTTACCAGAAGAATCAGACAAGAGGGGGGAATAAAGATGTCCAAATGGGGCAGAAGAGGTTAAATTATTACTGTTTTCTGATGAAATGATATTATATCTAGGATATCCCAAGGATTCAACCAAGAGACTCCTGGAATTGATAAATGAATTCAGTAAAGTCTCAGGATACAAAATCAAGGCCCACAAATCAGTAGCATTCATATATACCAGTAACAGTCAAGCCAAAAATCAAATCAAAAATGCAACACCTTCATGATAGCATCAAAGAAAATTAAATATTTAAGAACATAGTTAATGAGGGAGGTGAGAAACTACTAAGGACCATCTTGATTTTCTCTGATTTTTGTCAGTTAAGAGATTCTATAAGTATCTGTGTGTAGATATTTGCGTGGACATAAATTTTCAAGTCCTTTGGGTAAATACCACAAAGTGCAATTGCTGGATCATATGGTAAGAGTATATTTAATTTTGTAAAAAGTGTCTTCCAAGGTGGCTGTACAATTTTGCATTCCCACCAACAATGAGAGTTTCTGTTGTGCCATATCTTTGCCAGCATTTGGTATTGTCAATGTTCTGGATTTTGTCCATTCTAATAGGTGTACAGTAATACTTTAATTTGCATTTCCCTGATGACATAGAGTGTGGATCATCTCTTCATATGCTTATTTGCCATCTGTATATATTTGTGAGGTGAGGTATCTGTTAAGGTCTCCAGCCCATTTTTTAATTGGGTTGCTTGTTTTCTTATTGTTGAGTTTTAAGTGTTCTTTGCATATTTAGGATAACAGTCCCTTATCAGATGTCTTTTCCAAATATTTTCTCCTAGTCTATGGCTTGTCTTTTCATTCTTTTGATAGTGTCCTTTGCATAGCAAAATTTTTAATTTTAATGAAGCTCAGCTTATCAATTCTTTCTTTCATGAATCATGACTTTTGTGTCACAACTAAAATGTTATTGTTAAACCCAAGGTTTTTAGATTTTGTCCTGTTATCTTCCCAGAGTTTTATAGTTTTGAATTTTACCTTTAGGTCTGTGATCCATTTTGAGTCCATTTTTGTGAAGGGGTAAGCTGTGTCTAGATTTTTTTTTTTGCATGTGAATGTCTACTTGTTCCAGCACCATTACTTGAAAAGACTATCTTTTCTCCATTGTTTTATCTTTGACAAAAATCAGTTGACTATATTTATGTGGGTCTATTTCTGGGCTCTCTATTCTGTTCCATTTGTCTATTCTTTTGCTAATACCACACTGTCTTAATTACTATAGCTTTAGAGTAAGGGTCAGGTATTGTCAGTCTTCCAACCTTGTTCTTTTCTTTCAGTATTGAGTTGTGTATTCAGAATATTTTGCCTCTGCATATAAAATTTAGAATCAGTTTTTTGATAGCCACAAAATAAGCTTGCTGATATTTTGATTGGAATTTCATTAAATCTATTGTTCAAGTTGGGAAGAACTGACATATTGAGTCTTTCTACTCATGAATAAAGATGTCCATTTATATAGTTCTTTGATTTCTTTCATCAGAATTTCGTCATTTTCCTAGTATAGATTTTGTGCATATTTTGTTAGATTTATGCTTAAGTAATTCCTTTCTGGGGGTACTAATGTAAATGATATTGTGTTTTTAATTTTATTTTCCAATTATTCATTGCTGGTATACAGGAAAGTGAGTGACTTTTGTATATTAACCTTTTATTCTGCAACCTTGCTATAATCACTCTTTAGTTCCAGGAGTTTTTTCTGAGTTGTTTTGTATTCTCTATAGAAATAATAATGTCATCTCCAAACAAAGACAGTTCTATTTCTTCCTTGATCTGTGTACATTTTATTTCCTTTTCTTGTCTTATTTTATTAGCTAGGGCTTCCAGTACAATACTGAAAAGCAGTGGTGAGAGGGGCATGCTTGCCTTGTTTCTGACCTAGTGGGAAAGCTTCATGATTCTCACCATCAACTATGATGTTAACCGTAGGTTTTTTACAAATAATCTTTATCAACTAGAGGAAGTTTTCCTTTATTTCTAGTTTACTGAGACTTTTGATCATGAATAGAATTTTGTCAAGTGCTTTTTCTGCATCTATCGATATGTTCACATGATATTTGTTCTTTACTCATTGATGCAATTATTATATTAATGGATTTTTGTTTGTTGAATCAGTCTTGCATACCTGGGATAAATTTCACTTTTTTGTGGTGTATAATTGCTTTTATACATTAGTGAATTTGATTTGCTAATATTTTTGGGGAGTGTATTTTGCATCTATGTTCATGAGAGATATTGGCAAGCAGTTTTCTTGTAAAGTCTGTCTGATTTTGGTATTTGGGTGATTCTGGCATCATAGAATGAGTTAGTTAGGAAATACCCCCTCTGCTTCTATCTTCTGAAATTAATATAACTTATTCTTTAAATGTTTGGTAGAATTTGCCAGTTAATCCATCTAGCCTGGTGCTTTCTGTTTTGAGAGATTATCAGTTACTTGTTAATTACCGATAGTCTTCTATAGCTGGTGCTGGGAAAACTGGATGTCCACATGCAGGAGAAAGAAATTGGACTCTTATGTTACACTGTATACAAAAGTCAACTTCAAATGGATTAAAGAGTTAAATGTAAGACCTGAAACTATAAAATTACTAGAAGAAAACATATGGAGAAATTTTGACATTGTCTAGGCAATGATTTTTTGGATATGACACCAAACCATAGGCAACAAAAGCAAAAATAGACAATTGAGATTGCATCAAACTAAAAAGCTTCTGCACAGCAAAGGAAACAATCAACAGAGTGAAAAGGCAATCTGTGGAATAGGAGAAAATATTTACAAATAATGTATCTGTGGGGGCTTAATATCCAAAATATAGAAGGATTTTTTATCTTTGATTTTCTGTAGTTCACAAATGATATCCCTAGTTATCTTTTTATTTTACTTATTTATTTTTTGTCTTTTATCCTGATTGGTGTTCTCTCATATTCCTGGATCTATTCCTTGGTGTCTGACATTAATTTGGGGAAATTCTGTTATTATTATTTCAAATATTTCTTCTGTTCCTTTCCCTTTTTCTTCTTCTGGTATTCCCATTATGAGTTTGTTATACTTTTTGCAGTTGTCTCACAGTTCTTGGATATTTTATTCTTTTTTTCCTACCTTTTTTCTGCTTGTCTTTTAGTTATGGAGGTTTATATTGAGATATCCTCAAGCTCAGAGATTCTTTCCTAATCCATGTCCAGTCTACCATTAAGTCCATCAAAGCCATTCTTTAGTTTTGTTACACTGTTTTTGATCTCTAGAATTTCTTTTTGGTTTTTTTTCCCTTAGGATTTCCATCTATCTGCTTACATTTCCCATCTGTTCTTGCATGGTATCTATTTTATTCATTAGAGCCTTTAGTATATTAATCATGGGTGCTTTAAATTCTCAGCTGATAATTCAAACATCCCTCCTATATTTCAAATAGTTCCTTTATTTCTTCCTCCTGTCAGAAGCATTTACTGTAGGAACTGGTGGAGCTTCAGGAGGTAAAACTCACAAATGTGTGGGAGCCCCCCCAGTAACTGAGTCTCTCCAGAATTTTTATCTCCAAGGTGTGTTCACACTGAGCCTCCAGCAATTCATCAGTTATAGCTTGGTTTCCCTTCTCTAGCTCTGGTTCCTGTGGAGTTTTCTGCTAGTAAGTTTCTGGTTTGCTAAATTGTAATTCTCTGTATCTGCCTATCTCTTCAATTATGGGGGCAGCAGTTTGCCCTGTGAGCTCACTTCTCTTATAGATCTAAGGCGACTTGTTATTTTTGCACTTTGTCCAGATTTTTATGTTTTGTTAGGATGGAGTGGTAACTTCCAAGCTTCTTACATATTGGACTGGATACTTAAAATTCAATTGTACTTTGTTTATTTTTAAGTTTCTAAAAACAAAAATCTTAAAATAGTAACAGGGTCTTTCTACGTTGCCCAGGCTGGTCTTGAACTCCTGGGCTCAAGAGATCATCCCACCTCAGCTTCCACCTGGGATTACAAGTGCAAGCCACCACACCTGGCTCAATTATCCTTTAAACAGATTTTTAAGATGATAAAAGTCTTTTATATTTACTTACATTTTCACTATTGCTTGTGCACTTTATTTCTTTTTGCTCCAAATATCCACGTGGTATCATTTTCCTTCTGCCTGAAGGACCTCCTTTAACAATTCTCTATCTCTGATCTGTTATAAATTCATCTTTATGTATGCCAAAATCTTTATTTTACTTTCATTGTTGAAAGACATTTTTACTGGATATCATAGGTTGAATTTTGCCTCCCATCCATTCATATATTGAAGTTGTAACCCTCAGTACTTCAGAATGTGAGCTAATGTGGAAATGGGGTGATTGCAGATGCAATTAGCTACATTAAGATGAGTTCATGCTGGAGTTGGATGAGGCCATAATTCAATATATCTGGTGTCCTTATCCAAAGGAGCAATTTGGACAGAGATACCCTAAGAGGGAGAATATCGTGTGAAGGTGAAGGTAGAAGTTGCCGTGATGTAGTAGAAGCTAAGGAATTCCAAAGCTCCTTAGTAAACCACCAGAAGCTGGGAGAGAGACATGGAACAAACATACTTCACAGTCCTCAGAAGGAACCAACCTTGCTGACACTTTGATCTTGAACTTCTAGCCTCTGGAACAGTGAGACAATAAATTTCTGTCATTTAAGCCATGCAGTTTGTGATACTTTGTTATGGCAGCCCTAGGAAACCAATAACACTGGGTATAGAATTCTAGGTCGACAGTTTCTTTTAGTACTTTAAAGTTGTCTCACTATTGTTTCTTGGCTTGCATTCACTCTGACAAGAAGTTTGCTGTCACTGCAGCAGTCTCTGACTGCTTTTAAACTTTTTTCTTTTTCATTGTTTCCACCAATGTGATTATAATGTGCCTTGTTGGGTTTTTTAATAATGTTTATCTTATGTGGCTTAATAATTTTAATTAAATTTGTAAAGGATGGCCACTTTTTTAAAGTATTTTTTCTCTTCTTTCTTCTGGGTACTCCAATTACACGCATGTTAGGCTACATGATATTGTCCCACACCTTAGTGGTGCTCTGTTTAGGTTTTCTCCCAGCCTTTTTAATGCTGATTAGACCTAGTGAGCAAGAAGTGGCAACTACTCTAGACTTATGGTAAGACATTTGTGTGTCAGAGGGTGGGAAATCTGTCTAAAAGTCAGAGGCCTTCTACCTCAGTGAAATTTCTAAAGGTCCAGTGGTGTGGGGCATGTTAGATATCCCTTCTAAGATGAAGAATACGTTGTTGCATCTGTTCTCTCCTACAACCAAGAAAGGGGTACAATGCCTAGTGGGCATCTTTGGATTTTGGAGGCAACACGTTCTTCATTTGGGTGTGTTACTCTGTCCCATTTACTCAGTGATCCAAAAAGCTGCTACTTTGGAGGGGTGCCCATAACAAGAAAAGACCCTGAAACAGGTCCAGGCTGCTGTGCAAGCTTCTCTGCCACTTGGGCCATATGATACAGCAGATCCAATGTTGCCTGAAGTGTCAGTTACAGATAGGGATGTCATTTGGAGCATTTGGCAGGTCCTTATAGTTGAATTGCAGTGCAGGCCTTTAGAATTTGGGAGAAAAGCCCTGCCATCATCTGCAGATAACTACTTTCCTTTTAAGAAACAGCTCTCAGCCTGCTATTGGGCCTTAGTAGAGATCACATGTTTTACCATGGGCCACCAATTTATCATGCAACCGGAGCTGCCCATCATACACTGAGTTCTATTTGACCCACCAAGCCATGAAATTTGGCATGCATGACACTCTGTCATTAAGTGGAAGTGGTATATACATGATCAGACTGGAGCAGGCCCACAAGGCACAAGTAAGTTACATGAAGAAGTGGCCTAAATGACCATGGTGTCTACATGGCTACACTGCCTTCTTTCTCCCAGCCTGCACCTATGACTCACTATAATCAATTGACAGAAGAGAAGACTCAGACCTGGTTTATAGATGGTTTTACATTGCATGCATGCACCACCCAAAAGTGAACACCTACAGCACTACAGCCTTTTCTGGGACATCCTGAAGGATAGTTGTGAATGGAATAAAGTCCTGTTGGTCAGGACTTTGAACAGTGCACGTGGTTGTGCACTTTGCTTGGGAAGAGGAATGCCCAGAACCCTGATTATATACCAATTCAGGCTGTGGCCAATGGTTTGGCCAAATGGTGAGGGACTTGGAAGGAACATGATTGGAAAAGTGATGAGAACTTTAATAATCGAGTGGATAAGGAGACCTGTTCTGTGGATACCAGTCATCTTCTTTCCCCAGACACCCCTGTCATTGCCCAGTGGGCTCATGAACAAAGTGGCCACAGTGGCAGGGATGGAGGTTATGCAAGGGCTCAGCAACATGAACTTCTACTCACCAACGCTGATCTGGCAACAGCCACTTTTGAGTGCCCAATATGCCAGCAGCAGCAATCAACACTGAGCCCCTGATATGACACCATTCCCCTGGGTGATCAGACAGTTACCTGGTAGTAGGTTGATTACACTGGACCACTTCCATCATGGAAGGGGAAGTGTTTAGTTCTCACTAGAATAGACACTTACTCTGGATATGTTTTTTTCTTCCCTGTATGCAATGCTCTTGCCAGAACTACCATCCATGGACTTCCAGAATGCCTTATTCACTGTCATGTTATTCTGCATAACATTGTTTCTGATCAAGGAACTAACTCACAGCAAAGAAGTGTGGCAATGGGTCCATGCTCTTAGAATTCACTGTTTTTACCATGCTCCCCATCATACTGAAGCAGCTGGCTTGATAGAAAGGTGGGATGGCCTTTTGGAGAATCAGTTACAGTGCCAGGTAGGTGGCAGAATCTGGCCAGGCTCAGGGCGAAGGTCTCTAGGAGGCTGTTTGGGCTCTGAATCAGCACCCAATATGTGGTACTGTTTCTCTGATAGCCAGGATTCACAGGTCCAGGAATCAAGGGGTGGAAGTGGGAGAGGCACCACTCACTATTAACCCAAGTGACCCACTAACAAAATTTTTGCTCCCTGTTCTCATGACTGCATGCTCTGCTGACTCAGAGGTCTTAGTTATAGAGAGAGAAATGCTTCTAACAGGAGACACAACAATGATTCCTTTAACTGGAAGGTAAGACTGCCACCCGGCCACTTGGGGCTCCCTCATAGTTCTCAATCAATAGGTAAACAATAGATAAAGAAGGGAGTTACAATGTTGGGAGTTATACTGACCCTGACTACCAAAGGGGAAATTGGACTATGACTCCACAATGGAGTTAAGAAGAACATGTCCAGAATACAGGAGATTCTGGAGTGTCTTCTAGCATTACCATGCTCTGTGATCAAGATCAATGAAAAATCACAACCACCCCACCAGGCACGGTTACTAATGGCTCAGACTCTTCAGGAATAAAAGTTAGGTCACCCTACCACATAGAGAACCATGACCAGACGTAGCAGACATCTTAGACTAGACATAGGCTTGCCGAAGGCAATTGGAATGCAGAGTGGGTAGTGAAAGAAGGTGGTTGTAAATACCAGCCATGACCACATGACCATTACAGAAACAGAAACAGTAATTGTCATGAGTATTTCCTCCTATGAACACATTTGTGGGTATATCTTTGTTTTCTTTCCTCTCTTATTCTCTTATCATGTTACATAAGATTATTGATTTTATATCATACTATTTAAGTATCGCTAATTTTACAGCATAGTATTAAGTCATGGGATATCAAAAAGAAGAGTAAACATCACCTTCCATCATCCTCTGCTGGGAAAGAGGTTTGTGCAAGTTAGGTGGAATTATGACCTTGTTATTACCTTTATTTGGAGATTAAGTATGATTTAAGGAGATGTGTATAGGTGGCAAGTTGACAAGGGGTGGATTGTGATAGTTAATTTGATGTGTCAACTTTACTGGGCCTTGGGGTGCCCAGATTAAACATTATTTCTGGGTGTGTCTGTCAGTGTTTCTGGATGAGATTAGAAACTGAACTGGTAGATTCAGTAAATTTCCCCCCCAATGTGGGTGGGCATCATGCAATCTGTTGAGTGTCTAGATAGAACCAAATGTGAAGGAAGGAGGCATTTGCCCTCCTTTTTTCTGCTCTATTGCTTGAGCTGGGACATCTCATCTAATCTTCTCCTGCCCTCAGACTGGGATTTACATCATTGGCTCCCCTGATTGTAGGTCGCAGACTCAGACGGAGGTTTCCTGGGTCTCCAGCGTGCAGATGGTTGATCATCATAGCACTTCTCAGCCTCCATACTTGTGTGGGCCAGTTCCTCATAATAAATCTCTCTCTCTCTCTCTCTCATATATATAATAAATATAACATTTATAATATAAATATATATGTACCCTATTCATCCTGTTTTTCTGGAGGACTCTGACAAATATATGTAGATTAATCATTTTTATTAAATTTGGAAAAAATATGGCCAACATTTTTCTCCTTTCTTCTGGATGCTCCACTTACCTGTGTGTTAGGCTACCTGATATTGTCCCACGTCTTACTGATGCTCTGCTTAGATTTCTTTCAACCTTTTTTTTCCTCTCAGTGTTTCATATTGGATAGTCCCTGTTGTTATATCTTCAAGTACACTAATCTTTTCTTCTACAGCATTTAATCTGCTGTTAATCCTGCCAGTGTATTCTCAGTTTAGATATTGTATTTTTCATTTCTAGTTTAGTTTTCAGGTTTTTTAGATGCTTCACTTTTCTCCTGACTATACTCATGCTTTTCTGTACCTTCTTGAACATATGAGGTGCATGTATAATCCTTGTTTTGATGTCCTTATCTACAAGTTATGACATCTGTGTCATATATGGGTCTGTGTTTATATATTGATTTTGTCTGATTCTAGGTCATATGTTCCTGTTTATTTGCATACCAGCTAATGTTTGATTGCATGCCAGACATTGTACATCTTATGCTATTGGGTGGTAGATATTTTGAATTCCTTTAGATACTTTTGGGCTTTGTTTAGAACACAGTTAAGTTACTTGGAATCAGTTTGACTTTTTTGAGGCTTGCCTTTAAGCTTTGATAGGGCAGATCTAACACAACTTTTCATCAAGGGGTAATTTTTGCCCCACTGAGGCAATATGCTTTGCAGAACTATACCCAACACTCCAGATAGTAGGAAATCTTCCCACTCTGGCTGGTGAGAACATTAACTTCTGGCCCTGTGTGAACTCCTGAGATTGTTCTGCCTAAATCTCTTTGTTGTTCTTTCTCTCTCTTAGTAGTTTCCTCACACATGCACATAGCAGTACTCAGAAAAAGACTTGAGGGACCTCTCTGCAGATCTCTGGAGCCCTCTCTAGTCTGTGTGACAGCAAGATCCTGTCTTTAAAAAAAAAAAAAAGAAAGGAAGGAAAGATTTTTTTCTCTAACGAAGCTATTAAAAATTCTTATGGGCTCTCTGACGATCTGGAGGATTCCTTTTATATGTGAAAGCATTTTTAGTGTCTTTCTCTTTATATATTAAACTGATTGAAGTTGCTCCACAGTGCACTGATGCTCTTTTTATTTATTTTCAGTGTTTTTTCTCTTTGTATTTCAATTTGGATAGCTTGTATTGCTATGTCTTCAAGTTCACTAATCTGTTCTTCTTCAGTGCCTAATCTGCTATTAATCTCATCCAGTGTATTTTCATATCAGATGTTGTTTTAATTTCAGAAGTTCAATTTGGGTATTTTTAAAAACATCATCCATGTCTCTACCAACATGTGCAGGCTTTCCTCTAACTATTGGAGTATATGGGATACAATTATAATAACTGTTTTAATGTCCTTGTCCACTAATTCTATAATCTGTCATTTCCGGTTGTTTTTCATGTTTGGTCTTTTTCTCTTTATTATGAGTCATATGTTCCTGCTTTTTTACATGCCTGATAATTTTTGGTTATATGAAAGACATTGTGAATTTTACCTTGCTGGGTGAAGCACCTAAGCGAGAGCAGAGGAAGCGTCTTAGCAGCTGCCACTCTGGTTGGAGAAGCTGGCACGAGGCTCCCTCTTGTGGCGGCAGCAAGGAAAGCAAGGAAAGAAACTTCTGGAGCAGCAGCAGCCTCCAGCTCCCCCTCTGGACTGAGACACACTCTTGTACGTTGTGCTTAGCTGAGGCTCTGTGGCTCAGGCCAGAAGCAGCGATGGCGACCAGAAAGGGGAAGTGCTATGGGAGAGACATGGCCCCAGCCGCGGGACACAGTAGAGCTCAGTGGGGGTGGGCAGGGGTAGAATTCTGTATCAGTGAAGTGAACATAACAGATAGGAAAGCAGCTTTAGCAAGCAGAGGAGGATCCAATTGAAAGGAGGGGAGCTGCTTGCAAAGAAGGTTGTTGATGCGTCTAGAAGCCGTAGGGACCGTTCTTGAACCACTCAGGAACTCTGATAAGATTGAGGGGAAACTGGAATTTCCTTGTCTTTGCTAGAGCCGGCTCAAGCCAGAAGCTATGCAATTTTATTTAAATGCCATTACTTTTGACAACCCTATTCTTTGATATTAACCCTCTCAGGTTAGTGAGCTTAAAAAATACCAGTTATAGGCCGGGCACGGTGGCTCACGCCTGTAATCCTAGGACTCTGGGAGGCCGAGGCGGGTGGATCGCTCAAGGTCAGGAGTTCGAGACCAGCCTGAGCAAGACCCCGTCTCTACTAAAAAAATAGAAATAAATTATCTGGACAACTAAAAATATATATATAAAAAAAAAATTAACCAGGCATGGTGGCGCATGCCTGTAGTCCCAGCTACTGGGGAGGCTGAGGCAGTAGGATTGCTTGAGCCCAGGAATTTGAGGTTGCTGTGAGCTAGGCTGACGCCATGGCACTCACTCTAGCCAGAGCAACAAAGTGAGACTCTGTCTCAAACAAACAAACAAACAAACAAACAAAATACCAGTTATAGATAAAATAAAATTCCAAAATGTTAATGTGTGTGTGAAGGAATAAGCAAGGCTTGAGAAACATAATAATGATGCTAGGTAACTTATTACCTATGCCTGAAAGTTCTTTAGAGACAAAAAGTTCCTTATTGTTATTTTATGTATTTACTTATTTTTCATTGATATCAAAGAGGTCTTACTGTATAATGTCTAAAGTTCACATGTAAGAGGAATATTAGCTTTGATGCTTGTCTATGTGGATGAAATATCCATGGGACATTTTAATTTCTATTTTAGTATTTATCATGTATTTTCTGTGTTCATTAACAGGTCTGTCTCCCCAACAATTCTTTAAGGGATCATGCTTTGTAGTTACCAAGTGTTGAGTGATTACTACGTGACAAACACTTATAGGCTTTATGTTGGCTGACTTATATGCTCTCCTGAGAAACTGTGTGAATTCTATACTTTAATCTCCATTTCCTGGTTTAGAAAACTGAGGCACAGTGAGGTAAAATAAGTTGCTCAAAGCTATATCGCGATTAAGACTTGAACTCTAAAACTGTCTTGCTAATCTCTGAATGCCCTGCACCTGACGAAATGAGTGAGGCCTAGTCCTCAATATCGGATGACAGAGCAATGAAAAATACAGCATGTGTAGGACATGCAGTTACCACACGGCGAACGCAAGATGGTGCTGTAGACTTGCCACACTGTTCACATTTTGGTCACTTTGATTACAAGGACACAACTTGCAGGATGTTGACTGAAACCAGAAAATGCAGACCCCACTGGGAGTCTATTTTTTCTATTTTGTAAATGGGAAAATGAATTCTGTTGCTTATCTTTGAACAGATAGTGAGAGTGACATAACACTGTTCATAAAACTTTTTGGAAGTCTCAGTGAGGGCATCTGATAGCTAGCATTAATGACATTACTTCATTCCTGAACAGTATGAGGGCCCAGGACAGAGAACAGTGACATGGAATCTGCTTTTCTTAAGATCTCAGAATCACACCTGCCTCCTTACCTCTATCCAGGACTTTGAAAAAAGAAACTCCCGAAGCAGGCAATGTCAGATCCGTGCGCACATACACAGCGCTCTGCCCCCACCGCCTGCTCCGCTTCCTCCCGGGGCTCCTCGGCCGCACTGCCAGGGGGTCAGAGTGCAGACGCATGTAAGATCCTAGACACACTCTCTGAAGATGTTCCTTGTTCACCCATCAGCCTTATTTATCTAAATGCTTCCATGACCTTTAGTCAGAGCTCTTTCCCATCATTTTAAACAAACCTGGTAGTTCTCTGAACACTCTCCTGAGATGTGTACATCTCCCAACATTGTATCTGTCCTTCTAACAAGCACACGGCTGCCACTGTGCACGGCCAGCTGGGTTCACTGCAATCACAGAATCCAGGTCTTGCAACAGTCAGGTCTATATCAGACTTGCATTTTTTTCTTTTATTTGAAATATATTTCTTAGAATTATAATTTCATTCCAAGGTCTGTACTGTACCCAACAGGACTGCATGCATATGTTTCCCAAAAACATGTTCTAGAACATTCACAACACTTCCATTACTGATGCTTTCAAATAGGAAGCTACACAAATGCCCGTGAATAGGACAGATGAATAAATTGTGGTTATATTTGTTGAATAAAATATTAATACTACACAACAATGAGAAAAATGAACTAGAGCTACAAATAAAAAGGGTGGATCTCACAAACAGAATGTTGTCTGGAAAAAGCCAGTCACAAAGTGCATGTGTCCTGTGACTCTGCTACAGAAATTTCAAACAATTGGAAGTCCGGATTGCGGTCTCCCTGGCACTGGGGATGAGTCATAACTGGAAGTGAGGTGAGGGGGCTTCCAGGGATTTTGTTGTGTTCTCTCTCTATCAGGGTGCTGGTTTTGAAGGTATGTCCACTTTTTGAAAATCCATTGAGCTGTAAACTTGTGACTTGTATACATTATATATGTTTTATAAAACTTACAGAAAATAAAGAAGAAGTACCTTGCCATGTATTGACCGGACTCCATTCTGGGCTATCTTGGAAACTGCAGTTTGCAGACAGCTAGTGTTCAGCACATGTCCTGACCTGTTGCAGTCTAAGCCCTGGATCCTGCTCAGCCTTGTGAGAATAAGGAAGTCAGTTCTACATGAAGCTGTGCCTGTGTCTTTCAGGTCCTGTGGCTCTGGGATGAGAAGCACCAGGGACCTGGCTTCAGTGTGATCCTGAGTGCTCGTGCGTTTTCTGGCACCTGCCAGGTTAATGAATTCAGTTGCACAAACAGAGCTGGCCAGGCTGCCTGCTGACCACCCCCATTGTCTTTTCTGCATTGTTCTGGGACTCTGGGCACACACACCTTCCAAAATAACTGTGCAGTTGTCATCGTTGTTCAGGAGACTATTTCGGAGCACTGGCTTAGCTTGGTGATGTGCGGGATCCAGGAAGGGCCCAGCTGTCAGCAGGGAGCCAGGGGCCGGCCCTGTCCCTGGGGCCGGCAGGGAGCTGGGGGTGGATAGGAAGTGACCAGGGGTTGGGCCACAGGAGGTGCAGGGGGGCCGGGGGAGCACGGTTTCTGACAACTGTTCAGCCTGGGTGTGGGGAATTGGGGAAGAAGGAGAAAGGACAGGGCAGGTTGGGAGGGAGGTTTGAAAGGAAGGAAGAGAGCAAAGGCATATCAGGTTGATGAGTGCAGGAAAGAGAAAGGGTCCACAGGAAGGAGCGGGCAGGGAGGGCACGAGTCGAAGGCACTGATGTTCTGTCATGCTGTTTAGAGAGTGAGCTGTACAGCTTGGGGGACTTAGGGACAGCTGCTAGGAACCTTTTGTGGGATATTATAGAAAAGAAAGTGGGAGCAAGGGGGTGTGATGATTGACAGGCAGCCTGAGTCAGATGACATCCTGCCATCTTTAGCAGCTTAATAGGTGGTCAGAGAACTTCGCAGCCTCCAGGGTTGTGGCGGTGGCAGAAGCAGATGTCCCGGGTTGTGATGTGGGAGATGGGCAATTGTGTTCTAAGGGGGCAAAGGTGGAGTTTCCCTTTCTCTTTTCAACTTCCTCTCGATGTCACAGACCTGCAGAAACAGCACACTGAGTTACAAACCCCAGTGCCACTGGCTCCTGCACACCCGTGACCTCACAGGGTCTCTCGGCCCTTCAAAGGCTCAGCAAGTGTTTCCGGGGTCCCTGCCGATGTGTTTCATGAGCTCATGTACAGATTCACCCCCGACGGTTCTGTGGCTGTGGCTCCACAGTGGCTCTGCCAGACCCCAGCGCCACCGTCTCCGTGGGTCTGCGGAAGTTACGCTGTAAGAGAGGGGCTCCCAAGTGATGTCCTCGATTTAATGGACTTTAAGTGAAACTTTTGTTTTTCTTGTTGTACTCAGAATGCTCTAAAGCTTTGTTCCTGTGTCATCTTTCAGTGCCTGAATTCTTCTTCTCTTTCTTTTCTTTTCTTTTTTTTCATTTTTCATTTTTTTTAGACATGGGGTCTCACTGTGTCATCCAGACTGGTCTCGAACTCCTCCTGGCCTCAAGCGATCCTCCCGCCTCAGCCTGCTGAGTAGCTCAGACTACAGGATCTGCCGCCATGCCTGGCTTGAATTTTTCTTTTCTTGTAATGAGTTCTGGTCCAGAAAACCTCTTAGCAACTCCTCCCCTGCACTCCGCAAAAAGACTTCAGTTGGGCTTCCCACCAACGTGCCAGACGCACTTACACCCTGCGACAGCTCCGGCCTCAGTGGATTCCTGCTTCATCTGGACACCTGGCCTTCTTGAGGAGCGGGCTAAGTCGTACCTGTCCTTTCTGATCTAGCGTCCTAATCCCCTCCGCACGACCCCGCACTGAGGGGACACTTGTGTATTGCTTCTCCCCGGGTTTCATGCCTTTCGAAAGGCCCAGGGGCAATAAGTGCTTTCGTGAAGGACCTAAGCAGTGAGACGGTCTCACGAAGGTGCTGTCCTCTTAGCCTCGGCGTCCCTCCCTCCCCAGATCAGACAGTTCCTGTTCCCAGCGCACAGGATCGTCTACGTGGAAAACCCCAAAGAGTCTGCAAAAACCCTCTGGAACTAATATGTAAATTTAGTAAGGTTAGCACACACGCGCACCATATATATATTTCTATGTATAGAAATCTATATTTCTACGTATAGAAATCTATATTTCTACATACCAATGTGTTAGGGTTCTCCAGAGAAACAGAACTAATAGGAGATATATACACACACACACACACACACACATACACACACACACACACACACACACACACACACACATATATGTGTGTGTGTGTGTGTGTGTGTGTGTGTGTATAGACAGAGAGATTGCTTTATTTCAAGGAATTGGCTTATGTGATTGTGGGGGCTGGCAAGTCTTCAGAGCATGCCAGCGGGCTGGAGACCCAGGGAAGTTGATGCTGCAGCATGGGCTGAAGGCCATTATCTGTCTGCTGGCAGAATTCCCTCTTCCTTGGGGAACTTCCGTCTTTTTTCTTAAGGTCTTCAACTGATTGGATGAGGCCCACCCACATTAGGGAGTGTAATCTGCTTTACTCAAAGTCTACTGATTTCAATGTTAATCATATCTAAAAAGTTCCTTTATAGCAACATCTAGACTGGTGTGTGACCCAAAACTGCATACAATGGCTTCGCTAAGTTGATACATAAAACTAATTATCACAACCAGCAGTGTATGATTGGAAAGCAAAATTAAAAAACAGTACCACATACAAAGCACCCAAAAATGAAATAGGTAAAAAATCTCACCGAAAGCTATAAACTATTGTTGAAAGAACTCAAAGAAGAACTAAACAAACAAAGAGGTATACCATATTTGAGGACTGGAGGACTTAACAAAAAAGTTTTCAATGCTGCCAAAATTGATATATGGCTTTGACACAGTTCCAGCCCAAATCTTACCAGGACATTTTGTTGATACAGGCAAACTGAATCTAAAATTTACACAGAAAGGCAAAGGACCAAGATAGCTAAAACAATTTTGAAAATTAAGAATAATGTTGTAGGAGCCACGCTACCCAGTTTTCAGACATGCTCTGAAGCTGCAGGAATCCAGACAGGCCGGTATCGAAGAGGAATACACACGGATCAGGGAAACAGGATGGTGAGTCCAGAAAGAGCCGCACAAATACGGCCAACTGATTTTTGACAAGGGTGCAAAAATAACTCAATGGAGAAATGATCATCTTTTCAACAAACGATGTTAGAACAACTGGCCATCCACATAAACAGAGAACACTTACTGAAACCTTATAGCTTATGCACAAATTAACTCAAGATGGATAACAGATGTAAAATATAAAGCTCTAAAAATTTTAGAAGAAAATGTAGGAAGACACATTTTCTTAGGGTTGTCAAAAGAGTTCTTAGACATGGTACTGAAATCACAATCCATAAAAGAAAAAAAATGATAAATAGGTTTTCATCAAAATTAAAAGACTTTACTCTGTGAAAGATGCTCTTAAGAGAATGAAAACACTAGATACAGCCTGGGAAAAAATGTCTGCAAACCACATCTGTCACAGGACTTGTATGCAGGACGTATGAATGGCAAATAAGCACACAAAAAAGATGTTCAATATAATTGGGCATTGGGGATTTGCAAATTAAAACCACACACATCTATTAGAAAGTCTAAAATACAAATTACTGATAATACCAAATGCTGATGAGAATATAGAGCAACTGCAATGCTTATACATTACAAGTGGAAATGAAAGATAGTGTAGTCATTCTGGAAAACACTTTGGCAGTTTCTTATAAAGTTAAGATACATTTGTCATATATACCCCAGCAATCCCACTCCCTACAGAAATGAAAATTTTCGCTCACATAGAAACCTGTATATGAATGCTTATTGATGTTCTATTTATAATTGTCCCAAGCAAATATCCTTCAACAGGTGATGGATAAACAAACTGTGGTATGTCCATACAAAGACATACTCCTCAGCAATAAAAAGGAACAAAAAATATATACATTCCCCAGCTGAGTATACTCCAAAGCATCATGCTGGGTGCAGAAAGTAGTCTCCAAAGTTTACATACTGTGTTTCTCATCTCTATGTCATTTTCATGAGATTTTCAAAAAGACAAAATAGTGATGGAGAATAGATCCGTGGCTGCCAGGAGTTAGGGCTACAGGGAGACTGTGATTATAAAGGTAGAACATGAGGGAGTTTTTTCTGATGATTTAAGAAATAAAATTAATAAAATTACAGAGGATGAACACTGAATTCTGATATGGGCCTCTAGTTCCTGCTCGCTAAGGTCAGGCCCATGAGCTACAGTCTGTGCAGCAACTCTGAATACGTTGATCCAACCTTGCACCTCTTCTCTGAGGCCCATGTATTTTGATATGGTTTCTTGCTTTAGTTCCATTATTACTGAACGAAAAGATTTCTTAAGTTCTGCTTTTCAATCCTGGAAATGACTATTTAAAATCTTTCTCAACTGACTGCTCAGCATTTGTCTCCAGCTGTGTTCTCTTGCACGCTTTGGTAGTGGAGAGCTTTCTTCATCCCCATTTGCAGAGCTATAATTTTCACACAGATCTTAAGTATATAATTTGATGAGCTTTGACAAATGTATATAGTGGTGTGTTCATAAATGTTTAACAGCTGGCTCTCTGGTAGGATAAAAAAGCCCTGCTTTGAGTGTTTGCCAACTTCTGTAGTAAAAACACTTCCAACACGGTGGATTCCAAGCTACCAAGGTGATGTGACCCAGCTCCCAAACATCCTGAATGTGCAATGATCAGCTCTCTCGACGGTGCCAGCAGGCTCACGCACACCACTGCCTGCATACAACTGTGCAGCCATCACCAGATCCAGATCACGCCGCAGGTTCCCTGATGCCCTCTGCTATCACTCCCCACCCCCACCCTGTGCAAACGACCATTCTGATTCCTACCACCATAGATTAGAGTTTTTTATTCCAGAACTTCATACAAATACAGTATATATATTTGGTCTGGCTTTTTAAAAATTTGGATCAGATTTGAGATTTACCCCTATTGTTGTGTTCATCTGGTTGGTCATCCTTTTTATTGGTCCGTGGTATTTCATTGTGTGGATATGCTATGACTGACTCTCCTGTGAATGGACGTTTGGGTTCTTTCCAGTGTTGGGCTTTTCTGAGTAATCGTGAAAGTACTTGAGAGGCTATATTAAAAACAAGATTCTAATAGTCTTGGCAAAACCTTCTGTGGTGGAAAGAGGGAATAGATCCTGAAGCTTGAGATTTTCCTGGTGATAATGAAAGAGCATCTTTAAAGGATCTGGCGTGTGGGAGACACTCAATAAATATTAGTGGAGTCTCAGTTTGCAGAATTCTGTTTCTAGGACCTGTGCCCAGAAATAGCTTGTCTTTTGGAGAAGGGTCAGAAGCAGCCATTCTAGAGAAAGGAAAATCTAGACTATTTTAAAAATACCTCCAAGCAATTCCATCTTGTCATTTGATAAATCCATTTCAGGAATAATTCACAATTCTAACAATTAGAAAAAATTTCTCTGCGATTTTTTGTTATACTTTGAAATCTATTTATTATACATATTATCTGACTTACTCTGTACACATTTAATTTTCACTTTATGAATGCTATTTCACTTAACTTTTGCTACAGTGCTGCAAGGTAAATACACTTCCCCTTTGTAGCTAGGGAAAACTGGAGCTCAGAGATGTTAAGTAACTTTTCTAAGCTCACAGAGCTAGTGGAATTGATCTCAGTTGTCAGACTTTAAAATTCATGGTTTTTTCCCCTGCAATATGCTACCTTATCGGCCTCATCGTGTTCACACCTCTGTACAGATAGGCAGCACGTAGCATTGAAATAATCGCTACCCATTTTTCTTTGATCCCCATTTTTCCAGCAAGCAAGATATCTTGCACTTCCTTTTTTCCTTTCACAACTGTACTTCAAATAGGCTCAACACCGCCTGATTTAAGTAAGCAAGTTGAAGTTGGCAAAATCAGTACGTCCGGCAGATGGCGCGGTTTCCACGCCATTGTGATGACACCGCACCCGTTCTGCCACCGGGGGGCGCTGTGTCGCTCCTGGAGCAGTGTGACTGCAAGAGCGAGCCCTCTGACTCTCCCCGCCTGGCGCCTGCAGGGGAGCCGAGGGGCCAGTCTCAGTGTCTTGTTTCCCCCTGGTGAGCGGGACGCTGCAGTTCCACCTCCCTGTGTCCCCGAACAGCCGGGGCTCTTCCGCCAGGCTGCCTGACCAAGCGTTAGCCTGGCTTGTACGGCTTAGGCTCAGCTACCCTGAAAAGCTCCAAGCTGTGCAGAACCTCCTGCCCCCCAACCCCGCGTCTTTTCACAGGCAGAAAGAGCACTTTTCTCTGTTCCTGGCAAGGCGGCACCCTGAAAGTTTCGTCAGGGAGGGCGAGGGACGTCAGATCGGGGCGCCGGTGGAAGAGCTGGCAGAGGCGGGGGCTGGACGCCCGCGGCACGAGCCACGGGGTTCAGGGCGTCCTTCCCCAAACCGGGTGCCGCCCCGGGCGTCGTCGTAGCTCCTCGGGCCATCCTCGCCGGGAAGTCAGCAGCTTCTTGGAGCACAAAGGTCTTTTATTTACCTCAGCAGGTTTTTGACTTCTAGGACGTTCATCTCGGATAGGAGCAGTAGGGAAGAGAGAACATGCAATACTGAACGTAAAGGAACGTGAATCTGTAGGGCTGGGGCAGTCTGAATGTTAGAGGAGGAGAGAAGGAAATTTTGGGTGGAGCAGAACATAAAAAAATGATATTTTTTACAGATTTATTGAGGTAAAATTGAAATATACAAAAAATTACACACATTTAATGTATACAATTTGATGAGTTTGGACATATGCATACACTCCTGATAGCATTACCACAATCAAGGTAATAGACATAGCCATCACCTCCCGAAGTTTCCTTGTATCCCTTTATCTATTTGTTTGTGGTACAAAACACTTAACATGAGATCTACTCTCTTAACCTTTTCAGTGCACAATGTCATATTTTCAACTCCAGGCACAGCAGATCTCTAGAACCTACTCATCTCGTCTAATTGTAGCTTTATACCCATGGAGCGACACCTCCTTATTTCCCCTCTTCCCATTCCCTGGCAACCGCCACCCTATTTTCTGCTTCTGTAAGTTTGACTATTCTAGATACCTCATATAAATGGAACCACACAGTATTTGTCCTTCTGTGCCTGGCTTATTTCACTTAGCATAACGTTTTCCAAATAGTAGGATTTCCTTGCGGAAAATGTTACCTTACCTGAACCTCTGCCCCGTTTCCCAGGGTGATGTAAGAAGGACAGGAAGGAAAGAGCACAATATTCATGAACTTCCTTCTTAGCCACATGACTGAGGCTTCCTGTGCCCTCGGTGAGCCCCAGGGCCAGCCCAGGATGGAGGTGAGAGGTGGAAAGAGCCCAAGTCAAGCAGACCTGAGTTTGAGTCCTGAACCTGCTACTTGCAAATAGTTTGAGTACAGACTGAGGCTAATTTTATAATTTGCAGAATAGGGAAAGTAAAGTCTATCTTATAAATTTGCCGTGAGTATTAAATAAGATATGAATGTATATCAATTAGTACAGTTCCTGGAAGTGAGTTGATGCACAGTGAATATAGCAATTACTATAGTTCACTCTCTTCAGGTCAGTACCTTTGCTCAACTTTATTGAGCTAATTCTGAGAAACACATGCCCTACTATCCAAAAGAGATCACATGAAAAATGACCAAACTTTTGGCCAGTTAATATTTATGGCTAAGCACTGTGGGGAGAAATAAAGAAAGAAAATCCTGGAACTCTAGGCAAGATCTGGTGGGTGAAGCAGCAGGCCCAAGAGACATGGGGGCCAGCTGCCTGCCACCTTGCTCCTTCCTGAGTGGTAGCCGTGGCCCGTCCCCCGAGGGCCCATGCTTGGCCACGGCCAGGCATTCCCTTTGCGAGTCTGTAAGGCTTGCGTTCTCCTTCAAGGAATTCCAGATAATTCAGGCCAAAGAAAAAACTCCAAATCAAGTCTTCAGCTACTTCAGGGAGACGTGCTTACGAGAGCCAGGTAATGGAATAATTCTTCAAATCCATGATCTGAGTCCTGTCTACACCTTCAATATTAATTTCCACTGTTATGCCCATCTTTAGCCTTGCTCCTCTGCTAGGAGTTCCCTGCAATTTGTGCTTGGTGAGTACCTACGTGCCTTTCAAGATCTCCTGGAGCACCACCTCCTCCACAAATGACCCTCTGAGCCCCTCCGTCCACCTAACTCCTCCCTCCCTGGTGCCTTCACCGTGGATTCCCTTTAGAGAATCAATCGAGTCTATCCCACAAATCCAGAACTTTTCCTGCACAGATTATTTTCTTATCTCTCTGTCTCCTTGGCTCTCATCTCCTCCGTATCTCTAGCATGCATCCCCAGACCAGAGCCTGGCACACACTGGACACGTGGCAGTGTTTACTGATGAATGAAACGAAGAAGTAAAAGCATGCTGCTTCACTTTGGATTTAGGAAGAATTTCTAGAATGCAGAGATTTCCATAAAAACCAAACCAAGCCAGCATCTGTTTGCAACCATACTGATATTTTATGCCTTGGACAATTGGTCTGATGCTGTTTTCATTGTTGCTGTATATAATATATCCATGGCCATGACTGCCTTTTAAAATACTCACTGGAGCAAGAAGTTCACTTTTACTTCATATATTAAATCATTCAAATGGTCACTACCTTCAAAAGAAATACTCCCTTTCTTCTCACTGAAAAGTTCTTCTTGCATTGTGTTCCAAGGTGCTTTCTTTTGAGATAGTAGGTACTACCTAGTCCTCTGGTCCTGGACCAGAGCTGGACATACTTCTGGTGGCTTTGGATGTAGCCATCCAGAATTGGGGCTGTAGGGATAGGACTCAGAGACATCAAATAGTCTTCTCATTACTTAGCATCAGAAGGTTTCAGAAAAACTCTGTGGCAGAGGGCAAGAGGTGGGGTGAAGGATTGTTTTAATTTGGGGGGGTTGCTTTTCTAGGGCAGTGAGAATTCTCTTGCCAGGTAGGGTTTGGTGCAGCTCGGCTGGGAATTGGCACCAGCCTGGGCTCTCTTACCTGCAGTTACTGTCCCTTGGCAAATGCCACCCTATTTTCCCCCCAAAACCTTTCCCCCAATCCATGCTGAGGCAGGACGGAGCCCTGGGAGCTGGGAGAGCTCGGGAGGCTCCAGTCAGTGTGGCGGAAGGAACCGCTGCCCTCCAGATGGGCTTCTCAGCAGCCGGAAGCAGAGCTGAGCCGCTGGGAAAAGACTCGCTGTCCTTAGGCTGGAGAGAGTCTTCCTTAGCTGGTCCCTGCCAGCTGAGTTGGGGTAAAGCTTCCAGTGTCCAGTTTCTTTTTTCTGGAAAGCAAATACTTCCTCCCTATCTCTGACTTCATGACTTCCCACATGCCGCTTGGGGGCAGCTTTCCTTCTACAGCAGTAGGGTGCATAGGAGAGCATGGACTCTGGACCCAAACTCATGGGCTCAAATCCTGGCTTTGCCTCTTAGTAGCTGTGTGACCTTGGTCCATTCACTTGACATCTCTGTAACGAAATCACCTATTCTGTAACGTGGGGTTCACCTCCTAAGGTGGCTGTGAAAATGGAGTAGATTGACACATGTTAAATGCTTACACCAGTACCCGGCACATAATCAATACTCTGCAAACTTTACTTGCTATTATTCCTGCCTTCTTTTCCCACCCCTCTCCCATTGATGCGGTCTCTGTTCATTGCAGCAGGTGCTCGTTGGTGCTCATGTACCCAACTCTGTGACAGGCACCAAGGGAGACACTGAGGAAGATTAGAAGTGGTCTCCTCTCAAGGGGCTTATTACCTGGAGATTCGGAGACAAAAGCAAGTATTAAAAATAAAGAACAAGTTTATGCTAAAACATATGCCACTGATAGAGAATTATCGTAGGAGTTCAAAGGAGGGAGAGAATGGGATGGGTTGGAGAAGGCTTTGTGAAAAAATATGGAGAATTGATTTATGACTTCACACCCTGCCATCTGCAGCTCTCTGAATTTTTCTTGCTGCTTGCTCTGTCAATATGGCAAAAACAACTTTCACCTTTTAGCTCAGGGAAAGTCTCATGATGCCACTGTACCACGCAGATATACACAGGCTTAGGCCACTGCTGCCTGTTTAAGTGCGAAAAATGCAAAAGTTTCCAGGGTTGTCCCATTCCGCTGAATAAATACCCCAGAAGCAAATGGTCCAGCTCTGGGGTTTGGCCTCTCTCCCCAGGATCTGTGATGTCTGCCCACATCACGGCTACAGATGACTGACTTCCAGGTCAGCAAATTCCACTCCTCCGAGCTGCTCTTGTTTCCCTCCAGAAGTCTGCAAAGCATTAGGCACTATATTTAACTGCAGCCTAAAAGAAAAGCACCTGCTACCATGCATCCAGACCGGAGAAGGAGGATTGTCACCTCAGAGGACACCCAGCTATTGTTCACCTCGGAGCCATGGACACACAGTCCTGGAATTTTCATCTCCTCCTGGCTCTATCCTTTAGCTTTTGGGTAGGCTCAAGAAAGCAGAGTCAATTCTGACAGCTCTTAGTAGGTTAAGACCCCGCTGATGGGATGTTGGCTGGCTGAGTGTAATTTCGTGGCAGAGCCCTGTGTAGATCCCAAACTTAAGGCCTCACGAAACCATCAGAGGAGCTTGTTAAAGTTGCACATGATGGGACCTCAGTGTTTCTGAGTCGGTCAGTCCAGGTGGTGCCCAGGAATCTTCATCTTTAACAAGCAAGGCAGGTGATTCTGGTGAGGGTGGCTCCTGGACCACACTTGGTGGAGAACAGTTGCGTGCTTTGTCACAGGGGGCAAAGGAAGGAAAAAAGATGGAAGCTGAAGTAGAGGGAGTAAATCTGGATGGTTCATAAACTGAGTGAAAAGGACATAAATTAAGAAAAATCATTAGATCGCAAACTCAAGAAAGCCCAGCATGGGGCTTTCCAGCCCTGGATGCACCCACGCGGCAATGCTGGCGAGAGGGTGACAGCCAGGGATTGAGCCTGCCTCACCCAGAGCATCTTCAATTAGATCAGGTTTTATATTATGTAGTTTCCATGTAAGATTCCATTTGAAAAGTGGCCACTGCTAAAAAGTTGAAAAAGTCACTAACCCAGATACACAGTTTCGGGCCTTGGAAATACCTTCATCTCCTTGGGTAACTTGTAGATGTCTAACTTCTGTCTACAAGAGCGGGACAACCTGGATGTAATTCTCCTGTATTCCCTCTTGCTCCTTGTGTTCTTTTCTCCCTTTTAACCAGTTATTTCCTAATTTGTGTGTGGTCCTGCCCCATTTGAGACTCCTGTGAAGGCTTCGTACGTTTCCTTAGAAAAATGCACATGGGCTCATGCCTCTAAACGTTGGCATTCAATTTCAGTGGGGTTCATGGGCTCCATGAAACCCATCCGCACACTTGATGATCATTCCTCCTCTAAACTTTATTTATGTGTTTACAGCAATGCCAGTGCTAGTCTTCGTTTGGAGGCTTCTCAGTTAGATTGCAAACCTCCTGTGTGTGGAAACTGTGTGTCCTCTACAGCAGTGACCTCTACAAAGGGAAGGACCTATTGCAGCTTAAGAAGGAAATACTAGAACTTCTATTTATTTTTAATCTTACCTTTTTCAATTTCCATTTGTCTGTATTTCTATAGTGCTCATTATATTATTAGAATAGTTCATATTATTTAAATAAACATAGTTATTCTGGGGATGTTTGTTAAGAACTTACTGATAAGGATAACATGATTCAAAAAGTTTGGAGTCCCCAGTCTTACAGAACTTTAATGTATGTATTTATTTATTGGCACTTGCTCTGAGCATTTTACCAGGCACTGAAGAGCTACAAAAGTTTTATGCAGTTTCTACTTTCAGAGAGCTTACAGCTTAGTGTTGGTAGGTGTATGGTTGTGACTGGAGGAGCTGAGGTCTGAGTCTGCTTTATTTGACTCCAAGCCAGTAACTACATGATGGGTTAATTATTTCAGGATGGGTCATTTGCTGTGTGTTGAGAAGGCAGCTGTTCATACCCTCAGCTTATATTGCTGAGAAACCTGGCCGCTGCCTCTGGGAAAAGTACCTCAAAGAATATGCTGCAACTTGGTATGGAATGTGAAGAGAGAATCTCAAATTGTTATAATCGTATTTATAATCTATTGGTAGTAGTTGTAGAATTCTTACACAGAAGGTGCTTTGGAGTGAAGCCAGGCTTGGTAATCCCAACGACAGGAGGCTGAGGTGGGAGGATCGCCACAGCCCAGGAGCTCAAGGCTGCAGTGAGCTAGGATCGCACCACTGTACTCTAGGCTGAGTGACAGAGACCCTGTCTTTAAAATTAAGATAATAAAATTAACTCGTACACAAAAGAGAAAGTGCTCAGGAGTGGCAATCTCCTGGGAAGAACCAAGATCGGGGGCTTATGCTGAATACGCACTTACACAGCAATCCCGCGGCTTGCTCAGGTTTGTCGCGTTGAGGCAGTCTTGGGGACATGCTGGAGACCGTGGGGTAGAAATGCGGTACAGTTATCCCAAGCCCCTTCTTAGTGTTGCCTCGGGATCTCATGAGAAACTGAAATAAGTTTTTGAGGAAAAGGCCACAGACTGGGGCAGCCGGGGCAGGGGTGGCAAGGAGGACAGGACAGGCGAGGGAGAGCACCCAGCCCCGCTCAGGACTTCCCAGCAGCGTGGGGCATCCGACCCCAAAAGAAAATATTTCTCAGAGCAACTGGCAGCCCGGACCCATCTCTTAGCAGCTGTCAACCATTTATTAGTGGCCTGCACTGAAGCCAAGGGGAGGGGAGGGCGAGCAGACAGATGGGGGAAGTAAAGTTGTGTTAGTGACCAGTCCATTTCCATGATGCAAAGGTGACCCGGTCTGTCATCTCCCTCCCGTGGCTAGAGCTCCGGTGGCTCTGACATTTGCGGAGAGTGTCCCGACCGGGTGTCTGTTGCCCCATTGCCATGGAGACAGCAGCTGCCGCGACAACTTCTCCTTTGAGAACGCCCGCCCGAGATTTCAGGAACCATTTTGGAAGCATTTGTCCCAACAGTGCCTGCTAATCTCCCTTTCATTTGTAATTATTTTATTGCCTTGATTCTCTGCTCTGGCATCGTTCCCACAGCTAACTCTGCTCCCCGACATGGGGTCCGTGGGGAGGTGTCGGCTGCCCCAGCCCGTCTGGGTGGAGATGAAAAGGGGGGGGAGAGGGAAGACTTGCTGGGGCACTGCTGTCTTCAAACAGGCCCCGTTTCCTGCAGGCAGCCCTGGGAGGGCCTCGACTGATTGAAGTAGCCCGAATTATGAAGCCCAAAGCCTTTGAGGCCGGCCGCCCCATCCAGGCCAAGAATAATTGAACAAATAGTTTATCTGGCTAACCAACAGCTGTAGAGCCCGGGCGATTTGGAGAGGATTAGGAGAGAGTAGTGAAAGGATACTCCCACAGGGTCCTTCAAATCCTCATCCTGAATTCTACCAACGAAGAACACATGTTGAAACCCTGGAATTGCTTTTTAAGTTCATTTCTCTCCCTTTGCAAGCGACTCTGTTCAGTGCTTCCAAAAATTTAAAGTGGCTGAGGCAACCGTCTTTGGGGTCCCTGCCACTGGGTTCCTTTCAGTTGCCTCCTTCTATCCCCCAAACCTTGCTTCATCCCAGACAGCTCAGATTCATGCGGAGATTCTGATCGCACTGGGAGGTGCCTTGGGGTTGCTGCCTTGTCCTAAAGTCTACATTGCTGGCAGCTGTTGTAATGTCTAAGTAAAGGGCCAGGCCAAGTTCACGTTAGGATAAAAGGGGGTTAGGAGGGTGGCTGGAGAAAGAGAGAGGGCACAGGCAATTTCCTTCCCTGTGTGAGAAAAAGTGGAAAACAGAAAAAAAAGCTCCAAATGAACAAAAGTTTTAAATGTTGAAAAGAAACCGTATGTCTATACTAGATGAAAACTTGGGAGAATTTCCTTGTTAACACCTTTACAACCTTGGGATGGGTAATGTGTTTCTCGCTCAGAGTCAGAATTCAGAAATCACAAAAGCCATAGAAGATCAGTAAATTGAACAAAATAAAATATTCTCCATGGCAAAAACACCATTTGCAAATATGATAAACTAGGCAAAGTGTTTGCAAGGCATATCATAGAAAATAGCTAATCTTCATAGCTAAAGAACTCACAGACAGTAATCAGCAAAAACCCAAAAACCTGAAAGAAAAATGAGTAAAGGATCTGAACAGACAGTTCACAGAATAGAAAACAGAAACGTATCCTAAATATATAAAAATAATACTCAACTTCACTCATTATAGGAGCAATGCAAATTAAAACTATGAGATATAATTTTTCACCCATCAGATTGGAAAGAATCCAAAGGTTTGACAATACACTGTGTTGGTGTATCTGTGAGGAAATAGAACTCGCTTACAGTAATGTTGGCAAGTAAAATGGAAAGCAATTTGGCAATATCTATCAAAATTACAAAGGCAATAAATTACAAAGGTAACCTTTGATCCAGCAATAACAACACTGGGGATTTACCTTATAGAATATTGCACATATTAATGATGATATGTGCACAATTTGTTATAATGATATGTGCATAATTTATTAGTCACCACTGGTTTTTAATAGCAAAGGATTGGAATCCCATCCACAGATCCCTCAAGTGGGGAATGATTAAATAAATTATAGTACTTTCCTACAGCAGAATGCCATACAGCTATAAAAAAGAATGAGGACGCTCTCTAGGAACCGATTTCCAAGGTATGTTAAGTAAAAAACGTCAAGGAGCAGTAGAGTGTATACAGTATGCTATCCTTCCTGAAATGAGAGAGAAAGCAAGGAAACATCTGTGTTTGTGTGCAGTATCTGAAAGGGGCTCTGGGAAAGGATACCTATGATACTAGCGAGGTGAATCAGCCGTGTGTATGTGTTTGTGGGGGGGGGGGAAGATCATAACTGGGCTGGGAGTGAGACTTCACTTTTTTGTGTTAACTGATTTTTGAACCAACATAATACCTATTCTAAAACAAAATAAAACCACTTCATATAAAAGAAAAAAACAAAACATAATGGAAAAACTACCAAAACCCGACGATGAGGTCATTGTTCCAATGCCCAAGTTTGGGTGGAGTGGAGCAGAGAACATTCCTGCCCCTGTGCAGGTGTGGACATTCCACCTGGGCTCCGAATGGCCAGTGCCTGGGAGCAGCACAGCTCGCGAGCACTCGGTCCTCCCAGAGCCTCTCGTCCCACTGGCCTGGGAAGGGGCCTGCACTGGTGAACTGGAGCCTCGTGCATGTCGGCCTGAGTCATGTTTTGCCTTTAAGGATTCCTGTGTCTTCTTCAGAGCAGGTCACACATTTTCCTTGTCTTCACAAGAATCTCACAAGTCCTTAAAGACAAGTCTCTGCCCACGAAGGGCTGCGTGGGTGGCGGTAGGACATTTCAGAATCTGGAACCCGATCAGAAGCTCTTGCTTATTTCCATTGTGTGGGGATCTTTAAAAGGACTTGTCTCCAATGATGAATGTTTCAGGTGAATCTTGTTCCATTTACCTTGATTTGATCATTGCATGTTGTGTGCTTGTTTCAAGATGTAACATGTAATCCACGAATACGTACAATTATTATGTATCAATAAAAAAAAAGCACTTGTCTGCCGGTAGCTCCAGCGACAGAAGCATTACCACGGCTGAGCCTGTCAGCCCCACCTGGCTCCCCGGGAGGCCATCGTGTCAGACCAAGAACTACAGACCTGAAGAACACGGCCCAGGGGCTGAGCAGCCTGCTTGGAGTGGGCTATGGGGCTGACTGACCTACTTGAAAAACATTTACATGGCACTTAGAATATGAAAGTACTGACCTCGTGCTTTACAGGTATTAACTCATTTACTCCTCATGACAATCTGTGAGGAAAGTATTTTTGGTATCCACAATTTGAAATGAGGAAACTGAGGCACAGAGAGGTTAAGCAACTTGCCGAGTGTCACACAACTGGCATGTGGTGGGTCAGGCAGTCAGTGCTTAACCAACACACTATGCTGGCTTTTTAAAAAATTGAAGTAAAATTCACATAACATAAAATTATCCATTAAAAAATACACAGTTCAGTAGCATTTAGTACATTCGAAGTGGCACTTCTGTCAAGTTCCAAAACACGTCATCACCACAAAGGAACTCCAGACCCATTAGCATCCATTCCTCACTCTCCTTGCCCCCACCCCGGCAATGACTGTTACACTTTCTGACTCCAGACTTGCCTCTTCTAGAAATTTCATATAAACGCCATCATACAATATGGGACCTTTTGTGTCTGCCTTCTTCTACTCAGCATGTTTGAAGTTCATCCATGTTGTAGCATGAACCAGTACTTCATTCTTTTTATTACAGCTGAATATTATTCCATCGTATGGCTCTGCTACATTTCATATATCTACTCACCTGGATGTGCATTTGGGTTGTTTCCACCTTTTGGAGGACTGAATAGTGCTGCCACGAACATTTGTGTACCAGCTGTGAACATTCGTGCACAGGCTTATCTTGAACCTCTGTTTTCAATTCTTTGGGGCATTATGACTATTTAATAGAAGTAAGGAGCAGATGCTCTTACCTTCCCAAGTTTATCCTCTCTCCTAGAAAAAAAAACAAGAAGAGTAGAGAAGTTGTCAGATCACTGAGTAAGGAAAAGTTTGCTCTGGGGTAAGAAAAGGAAAAAATTCTCAGCTGCCCATTCAATCCCTAGCTGCTGAAGCCCCTATCCAGTCTCCACGTGATGGAATGACCAGCTTGTTGAGGCTGAATCCCAGCCCAGGGGCCTCCCGGGGCCTCTCTGAGCAGCACGGATGCACGCATTGCTGCAGACAGATGCCTGCCACCACCTTGTCCTGGAGATTCAGAGGTAATGCTGTCAGAAGACTGACAGTGGACAGTTGGATTTCCAAGTGCCTAGACAAGGCCTCCTCCGGCCCCCCACCCGCCACAAAGTCTTGGGAATCAAGGCATGTCCTTCCATGTCCTACAATGCTCCATGGCTATTGTTTCCACATTGCAGCTTTGCGAATTTTGTCATTAAATTATCTTTCACCTTTCTTCTCCCCTCCCCTTTTGGGCTGACCAGTTCAAGTTCCTATGAGTCCACATACGCCTTATTTTCTAGTCTCAAGTTCTTCATGTCCCTTTTTCATCAGGCAGCCTAAAAAAGCCCTAGTTGGGTTTGACTGGATTGGAATTAAGTCAAAGGCAAGTCACATGGTTCCAGAGCCCAGGGCTCCTCTGCACTCCTGAACCATCAAACCTTCACTAGAAGCTTATTTCTTCTTTTTTCCTTGCTATTCCCTCCATGGTTTTGGTCCTCATTGTCCTCTAAACTTCTAGAACAAAAGTCATACACTGGTGACTATCAGGTTGAATCTGACCTGCAGGTATAGTATATATTTTTTAAGTTTAATAATACATTTTATGAAATCTAATATGTCTTCATTTAATCATTTAATATATAATTACTATACAAATTACTATCATTGTCATACAGAGTCTTTGGAGTGCTGGGTATTTCCCAACACGGCTCGTCTCGCTCCCGACTAGCCACGTTTGCAGCGCGGTGGCCGTTCGCGCCCGCGGCCCAGGCGGCTTCTTCGTGCCTCCGTGCTCTCCCGCCAAGCCTGGCCGGGTCCCACTGCCCCTTGCTCCCTGAGGAGCCCTCCAGCCACTCTGTAGCGGTGTCTGTCACCTTGCGGCATTGTAAACCCCCCAGCCACTTGGCATCTGCTGACCCCCGCGCGGTGCCGCGGCGCTGCTGAGCTCCGGGTGGCCCTGCGTGCGGTCTCGCTGCCTTCTGCTCCCGCGGCTCCCGGAGGCGCTCAGCAGAGAGAACCGGGTCGGCGGAGCCTGACGCAGCTTCAGAATCTCAGCCCGAGGCTCCAGACGTCCCCAGGGGCCCAGGGCTGGCAGCGCCCCCGGGATCCAGTCAGGCCGAATCTGCAAATGCGTTTTTAAACAGTGCTATTAAAGAAAGAACTTACCACTGAAACATCGGGGAATTTTGCATAAAAATCTGGTGATCTAGCTTCTCTTAAAAAATGGTCAGATCTAGTCACGCAGAGCTTGTATTCTGTCATGGAACAGTCAGCTGACGCTGAGCAGTGGCCGTCCCTGCGGGGTCTCTAATTTACCAGAGCCCCACGACTCACACGACTGAGTCTCTGACTCAGTCCTTGTCCAGGTTTTCTCGTTTACGCTGCCTTCCCGACCCTTGTCTACAGCTATATGCAGCACAGAAGCAAATTTAACAGTTTTGAGTAAAGAATTGCAACCTGCATTGGACAAATGCCCTTACTCTTTGGTGTCTTCGCGAGCCCAGCCTCAGTGTCACGCACTGACCACATGCTTCAGCGATTTACTGTGGGGACCTCTCCTGTACAAGGACGGTGGAAACTAAGGACACACTAGCTGGTATTTCAGTTATTTTTACTATAATGTTGTATCTTTTGTTAACTTTGCAAGGCGTTCAGTGACAGCTTGGATCGGTATGTAAAATGCTTTATAAAGAAGCCAGTTATTATTGTTCTTGGAGGGAAGACATCTTTCTGCTGACACAGTGTTGCTTCACTGGAATGCTGACAGAAGAGAAGAGAAAACATTGCCTGAGACTAGGAGAGTTCATTCTGTCATGAACTGGAACACCCAAGGAATTAAAAAAAATTTTTGAGGCTCATAAATCTGGAAGGAGCAGAAAGAAGGGCTGACAGCATTTTAGGAAAGGAAGGGGGAAGATTTTAAAAGAAAAATGTTTTCACATGTGGTTGTGTGTTTAGTGTTAAACACCCATATGAGAAATGGAAGGCATGTGAGTTTGTGCATGAGAAAGGGAAATGGTATGCTCGTGGGTCACAGTAAGGAGATTTCTGTTGAGTTCCCCTTTTAAGACATTTATAGAAGGCAGAGTCATTTATGAAGCACTTCTGTCGCTGTTGTCAACTAACTTTTGATTTTGGACCACAGTGTCTGTCTGGACTCCTTTCACTCAATTCTTATTCTTCGTCTCTTTTCATGGCTTCAAAACATTTATTCATTCGAAAGTATTTATGGAGATCCTATTACTTGCCTGGAATCATTCTATGCACTGGGGATATGTAGCAAATGCAAGAACCCAACATGACAGTAAGCTGGTGTGCTCCGGCACGGACAGCAAGGGCTGCCCGGGAGTTGGGTGGGAACACAGGGTAGCATGGGGCTAGGTGGGGGACCACGGCCTTGGGTAGTGGCTGTTGGCTACAGAAAAGTGTTTTTATTCTAATTGCAGTGGGAATCAACTGGGGAATTTTAACCAGGGGAGTGATATAGCTTGATTTATGTTACAGTGACTGTGGAGATAAGCACCAGAGAGAGAGAGAAAGTATATTTTATTTATATATTAAAAATTTAAATGGAGAAATTAAAAAATTGTTAATTAATTACAAATAACATTGATAAACCCATTATATGTTAACATAATTAACATGATTTTTGTAGTAAATGTATTTTCCAAAGCAAAGAAATTTTAGTTTGGAGAGTGGCATTGTTTTATAGTTTTGTAACTCTAATATTTGGCTTAAAAGAAGACAGTTGAATTCTCACATTTGCTTCTGAATAAAATGTGATGTGTTGTTTTAGTTGAAATTTATGGAGAAAATCTGGCTTTACACAGATACATAGCTGTAAACGGGAAGAGTATTTAGGAGATAACTGAATATTTTTCTGCATGAAAAACTGACAAGTGGTAGTTTCTTGAAGATCAGTTGCAATAGTGAATCTGAAACCCTATCAATGAACTTCATACATGGTTACATTAAAAACCATTGGACAATCATGCACTTGAATGGATCTTTTACACATGTATGATTTTGTAACGTTATGCATTGGTCATTTGGAAAATAATGAGCTAAGTTATGAAGATCTACAAAATATTGACAAATTTTATTATACAATATAAAAATAATCACATTTGTTGACAAAGTCACTGATCTCACTATAAAAGTCTTTAAGAATTGGGAAGTTGTTAAGTTTACAGTGATGGAAACAAGTTTTTTAAGATTGTAGTTATTGCTTGAAAGATCAAATTGTATCATTGGCAACAAATATTGTCAATTATTTTTGTCAAAGTGACAGGCTCATTTTATTTTTGTGAAAATGTCTCTAGATATTCATGTCTAAATAAGTATAGTTTGTTTGTGACTGCCTGAAGTAATAATAGTGTTCCATAAAAAACAGTGGCTGGTTTAGCTTAGAATTCAAATAATCACACAATCCTTTATCCCCTAGATAGCTGTTATATTTCAATATGCATAAAAGTGCTTTATATGTAGTGTGTATCATTTATAAAAAAAGGTATGTACTCAGGGATTGAGATTTAATAAAATTAATATTTTTTACTGTTTTGTCAAGGACATTCTTAAGTGAAACTGACATTTTAAAAATTATTTTATTTTATTTATTTATTTATTTTTTTACTGTGAGTGCATGGCAAGTAAGAATGCAATGACTACTGGTAAAGTTTGGTGCTACTGCCTTGATTTGTGTTAAGACACCAGCAGTTTAAGCCATCATTGCTTTTGCCTTATCAGTGTAAACGTGAACACGGTGAAAAAGACAAATAAGTCTTAGTATTATTTTGAAAATAGTTTTGACCTTAAAGATTCTCAAAAGAGTTTTGGAGACCCCTTAGTGGTCTGTAGATCACACTTGGGGAAACACTGATATAAATTACTGAGTGTTCAAAATCCATAAACATTCAACAGTTGTATTATTTTTGAAAAAACAACCTGATAAATTTGGCATGTGGGAAAGTCTTTTGCCTATGAATAATCAAATTTGTTCTTTCCATTGTACGATTACTATTTTGCTAGACATTAATATATAATAAATCCACAGCCCCTTTTTGCCTTCTCAAGCCCTAGTATTTGCCCAGGGTAGTGATGGTGAAAAGGTTAATTTCATTTCAGCCTCAGCAGAAGAGGGACAGAGCTGCATCTGACTTCAGAAAAATATCTGAAAATATCACCCATTTTATTATGTAGGTGTCACTAAAATGTCTACAAGTAACTACTTCTCATTTCAGATGATTACTAAATTTAAGCAGAATATTCTGGGTATTTTACTATATAGGTGATTGATGTCTCATAAAAACGAGGTTTTGCAACACTATTTCTTGCCTAATTCTGAAAAAGAGATTCAGGAATAGAGTTCCCGCATGTTCCCACAAAACAGAGGTCACCTTAGGCTTCTGTTTCCTTGGCTATGAAACAAATACTCATTGACAGAAATCACAGATCTTCACCCTGTTAGAGGAGAAAGGACGTAGGTGCAGGTCTTGGAACTTACGGTGGGTGGATTCGGAGCACCCGGGAACAGACAGCAGCAGCAGACCAGCACTGCCACGTCTCTCCTCCTCAAGATGCTGCGCAGTTCGGAGAGCCCTCACCTGTTCTCCCCACGGGCCTCCTGCCAGAGAGCAGCGCTAACTAGCACAGTACGGAGATGCTGGCATTTTATGGACCGCTCCCGGGATTTCCATTTGAGAGGCTGTTCACTTTTCCCGGCAAACCCAGAGTGCTGCTCTGCACAACCATTGTCAAGTCAGTTCACATCGCAGCATCTCGGCTTTTCGTCTGTAAATTCAGGCCACTGGGCTAGAGCGCTCCTAAAAATTCTTCCAGACTGGCGCTTAATGCTGCGGAGTCTGGCGGTGGCTGGCAGGCTCCAGGAAGAGGCCCAGGTGACTTCGCGAAAGTATTCGTCGCCTCTAGGGGGCGCGCAAGGCCTCCCTACAGCCTTGAAAAGTATAGTGGCCAATTCTTTAGCATTTCTAATGCTTCTGGGAATCTGAGTTCCTGGGTGGAACAGAATTTGCTGTCTAGCAAAAGAATCTGAGGCTAAGCTAATGTGAAGATGAGGAAAAGTGACCACAGAAGACATTTCATAGGGGAAAGAGTAGAACAGGTAAACTGGTCCAGTGAGATTGCATAAAAGGAGAGTCCCAGGCATGAGATGAACCTGAATTCCAGGTCCACTTAGCCAGTGGTGCTAAGGCTAATCCTGCAGAATAGTTTGGAGGAAGTGGTGGTAAGGCAGAGAGTCATAGCTGTTCTGAAAATCGAGCTTTTCTTTTTTCCCAGCAACATTTGATGGATGCAGGAATGTGCTGGGCATTGGTGGTAACTGGGACAGGCCAGGCAGGCCCTCAGTCACTTGGGAAGCCGGCCATCACTGAGGCCGTCGCCTCGAAGTGTTACGAGGGGTAAACTGGGCTACATTCGGGCAGGTGAGGATATATAGTCTGGGGATCAAAGAATCTCTCCCGAGGGCAGCAGACTAGAAAGATGAGTGAGCGTTAGTAAGTGAAGGAGGAAGGAGGAAGAGGCTGGGGGTGGGTGTCGCTGTGCTGGGGGATCTGCGGGGGTAGAGGTGTGAGTGCTTTTGTTGGGCGAGAGATACAGAAGTGGGTAAGAAATGAGGCTGGAGCAGTTGGGAAGGACCATGAAAGCTCAGTGTCCATGGAAACCACTGGAAGGTTTTAGGGAAGAGATCTTGGGGAGCTCTTTCCACCTGCAGTGGCAGACGGATTGGAAGGGAGCAAGACTGCTGGCAGCGACACCAGGTAGGAGTGGCTCTAATCTTCCAGGTGAGGGATGATGTGGACTGAAATGTTATGAAGATGACCGGAAGGAGCTCTGAGACTGGGTTTCAAATGTATGACTTCATCAACAAAGAAGCAAAGTGAATAATGCTGTGTTCCCCTCAAACACTACACAGGTAATGGGGAGAGACCCTTGCTTCCCCTGGAACCTTCTCCCCCACCGGATCCGACTGCTGCCCCTGTGTGGACAGGTGACCGTAGAGACCTCCCACCCCACCTCAGGGGCCTCACACCTAAAATACTCGGCCTTTTCAGCCTCATTGGAAAAAGACATGGAATTCCAGCTGGCCAGTACAGAGACCCAGATTAATGCGATGGTATCCATTACCAGAGAATGGTGGCATAAGTTTCTCAACTCCATTTAAGAAACACTTTCTTGGCAGGGCATAGTGGCTTATGCCTGTAATCCCAGCACTTTGGGAGGCCAAAGCAGGAGGATTACTTTAGGCCAGAAGTTTGACACCAGCCTGAGCAAGAGTGAGATCCCATCTCTATAAAAAATTACAAAAAGTAGCTGGGCGTGGTGCTACGTGCCTGTAGTCCCAGCTACTTGGGAGGCTGAGGCAGGAGGATCACTTGACCCCAGGAGTTAGAGGTTGCAATGAGCTACGATGACACCACTGCACTCTAGCCTATGTGACAGAGTGAGACATTATCTCAAAAACAAAACAAAACAAAACCTTTCTTATTCTGTGGCCCATTAGTTTGTTGTTGTAGTAGTTGTTGTTGTTTTGCAGCCCAGCTGCTTCTACCAGAAATAGTGGCAAAGCAAGTTTGCCACTCGGAGCCCTGAACTGGGAGGAGAAGAGAATGTTCCTCTCCCAGTGGGAGAACTAGCTTCGCTGCCTCTGGCCTCAGAAGTGGACCAGAGGCACTCAAAGGATCGGAGAGCAGGAGGGCTGCTGTGACTGGGATTCCAACGCGGGGTTTCTGTCAGGTGCTGAGCACACTGCTCGCTGCCTTCTCGGAGTGCAAGATTAGCTTGTCTGTGCTCAGGGCGCCCAGGGCCTGGGCTACAGCAAACTTGAGTTTGCTGGAGATGTGGTCTTAGGACTCTCGGGCGAGGTGTGAGTTCATGTCCTGTAACTCTAGAGCTGCCCGGAGATTGGTACTATTGTCAACTCAGATCTGACCGACTATCTATTCTTATCTCCTCACAGGCTCTGGCACATTCACAGGACACCAACCAGTGTCCCAGACTTGGACTGTGCACAGGCTGCTGGAGCTATGTCCCCTCCTCTCCTTCCGACAGTCCCACAGCAGCAGGCTGGGCAGGAACGCAGGTGGGAAACAGAAGTGCCGATGCTAGTGGGTGCTGTCTCCACCTTAGAATGCTACAGAACTTGTTGACTCCTGAGAAATGACTGCCCTAATTGTATTCATTGACTTATTCATTAAAATATTTATTGAGTGTCTACTACATGCCATGCACTGTTGTAGGTTCGTGGAACACATCTGTCAATAAAACAAAGATCCTTTCCCTGTGGAGCTTTCACTGTAGTGGAAAGTGACAGATAAATGATAAATGCAACATTTTGACTCTTTTGGAGGGCTTAGACACTCTCTCTGACGCCGGGTGTGCCGAGGGGGCCGGTGCTTGCCAGGAAACCTGACCCCTGGGGCAGACGTGCTGCTGTTGGGAGGTCCGCTCTGCCCATGACCTGGGTAGACAGAGAGCAGAGCCAATGAAAATGTGAAGTCATTTAGGTAATACGTGAGAAGGTAAATGATTTGGTAAAAGAGAAAGAATATCTAAGTAGACGTTAGATATAGTCCCTGTTTCCAACCATCTATAAAGTTGACATTTGGATTTGGTCCAGACAGACATGGATCCGTGTCTGAGAACTAGGGTACTGGCCCCAGGGCTGGAAGTGCTACTAGAAAACGTGGGGAAGGCACCAGCTGAAGCAACGCTGGCTATGATAGGACTGATGTCCCTTGGTTTTTGCTTTCCCCATCAAAAATGTAGGGAGAAGTTCGTGGTTATCTCTCTGAGGGCTGGAATTGTAAGTGACTGACGGACAGAGATGCGAGAAACTTCTCAAGCAGGTAAAAAGATCAGACAGGGGTCCGGGGTGGGCTGTCACCTTGCTGTTTCCATCGCCCAGTCTGCTGGGCGGGTTCCACTCTGCTGGGTTTCCTCCTGGCCTTTAGAGCACGGCGTCTCAGGGCCCAGCCACCAACCTTCTTTCTGGGTTTGCTAATAATTATCACCCAGCTCCTAATGGGCACTGCAATGGTCCCATTTCTTTTAATTAATTTGTTCTGTATTAATCATTGGGATATTTTGTTTTATAAAGGGGATGACTCACGCAGCCCAGCAGGTTCAGAACTGCCCTGTTGGCATTTGACTGACAAGGGCTTGGTCTCCCAGTTCAGCTCAGTCCATTCAGGAGGGTGCATCATTCCCTCTCGACATCAGGCCTGGCGAGGGAGCCGGTGCTTGCCAGGGAACCTGACCTCCTGGGGCAGAGATCTTGTCGGAGCCGCTGAGTCAGGGAGGTCAGCTCTGCTCACGACCTGCACGCAGAGCCAGCCAGGGCAGGAGCCCCACGGGCCTGGGAATCCCACAGGAGGGCGGCTTCCGAGGCAAGGTGTCAGGACCTGCAGACTGGAGGCCCCTGTACCAGAGGCCCCTAAAACTCGGCTACTGGGAGGATGCTAAAGTGTTCTTCTGGAATACAGCTCAGAGTTTTTTATGGAATGCAAAGGATGTTTCTGTTTAGTTTTTTCTTGGCATGTTTTCCCCTTGAGTCTTTCTTAAAGTTGCTTTTTATCCTTCCAAGTCATTCCGTCTTGAAATAGCTGCATATTTTTTTTTCCTGGAGTTTCTGTATTTTTATTCCAAGTTTATTCTCAACTCCTCCTGGAAATCCCATGAAGCTTAAGGTTGTCGCAGTCACAGTCCGGTGTGATGGAGAGTGAAGATGTGTAACGTGGTGTTGGATCTCCAGTGCGGGAGAGGTTCCAACATGCAGCCCCTCCCGTGCCTGCATTATTGCAGTCGCCTCCTGATTTGTCCCCTCCCTCCCGATACTTGCAACTTGCTTCCTCTCCAGCCCAAGCTCCAGGGTGATTTTTTCCAGATTTCAATCCAATTGTGTCACTTGCCTGCTTAAAGTTCTCCAGTGGAGGCCTGTCACCCACATCACACACCTGTAGCTCCATTATCTTGTCCCTGCGCCTCCCCACCCTTGGGTCAGCTCTGCCACTCTCCTGTTGCTTCCCAGCGACAGAGCCATTGGGGAGTTGTTGGGATACAGATGGTGCTTCAGTTTCCACACCTTTGCACATTTTGTTCACTTCCTGGACTATCAGCTTCCAGACTCATCCCCTTCTTAAGCTCCTCGTGAACTCGCTTGAACATTCCTGCCCCCGTGAAGCCTTCCTGACTCATGCCAGGCCCAGTTAATCCTTCTATCCTCTTTCCCTGGTGTCTTGCGTACCAGAGCCAGCCCTGGACAGTGACTTTATTGTTTGCCCTCAGGCCCGGTCCCTCTGCTGGGCTGTGCCCCTCCTGAGGCCAGGGACTGGGCCTTATTGGTCTTTAAATCCCAAGGCCTTGCAGAGAGCTTTGCCCGCAGTAGGAAATGAGGGAACACTTCTTTAAAGAAATGAACAAATGAAAACATGAATAAAATAGGAATCTCAATCCATCCTTGTTCTAGTAAAGATGTACGTTATCCGAGAACAAGGTTTCTCAATTTTAAAAAACCCATGCCTTCTTTTGAGAAACATAAAAATAATTTTCCTTTCCCTACTATTGAAATTTCAAATAAATCAAATTTTTATTAAACCAAACAAAGCACTGGAGTTCAGCTGTGCACCTTCAGTCTGCACGGGCTGCACTCCGTAGTGACCACACCCTTCTCCCGCCTTGAGAATCATTAACCTGCCCAGGCCCCTGCTGTGTGGCTCTAGGCCAGTTCCCCGAAAGTCAATTTGCTAACAGTAAGTTGGGTTTTGGCACCTTGGCATTTGGCAATTGGCTCTGTAAGGTGACCCCTGCCCCGTCACCAGGTGAGAGCACCCTAGTGTGGGAAGCCCCCGAGTCCACCTGTCAAGCAAGGCCCTGCCCAAGCTTTCCCAGCCCTGACAAGTCTCCCCCTAGTCACACGGAAAACGTTTCAGAACTTCTGTAAACCTAGACTACAGAACTCCAAAAGCTGGAATTTATTTCTTGTAATGACCCCAATTCTTTCATGTGATGCTTTAAGTCATTTCCTTCCTGTTCTGCCTGAGAAGATGGAGGAAAACCAGTCTCATCTTGTGCCCAGAGATTATTGCTTCCTCGAATGAAAGCTGCAGAGGGAAGTTGCTTTTATGGTTGTAGCTAAGTGTGTGGATAAGGGTGGGGAACAGATGGGGATTTAGTCTGCCCTGGGGACATTTTAAGTGGACCAGATTTGGGAGGGAGCATTGGGAAGAAGGAGGGTGAGCTCTGATATCAAAGTTGATTAAGAGAGTTAAGAGAATGATTTAAACTCTCCGTGATTGGACCAAGTGCACACTGTGGGAGCGTGGAATCCCTCAGGAGCCTGCAGAGGGGGGCTGTGCACTCCTAGAGTGGGTGGCAGTGAGTCTCACTTGTCAGAAGGCAGCTGAGGATGCCATGTCTGAAGCATAACCCCAGGTTCTGGGAATTGGGGGAAGGAGGTAGGGACAAGTGGGTATGGGCGGATGTGCTATGCCACCTGGCAGGAGGAAGTTAGACAGGGGAAGTTCTGCATCAGGCTGTGTTTGAAGGTACGATTCAGTTTCTTCCAAAGTAGATCTATCCTCTATTCTTAATTTTCTGGAAAATTCTTTAGCCCAGGTTAGACATTTTGTGCGTGGTCCTGCCAAGATCCTCCTCGATCCCTCACCTGTTGGCCTCTGGGGAGCCCTTGCCTCTAGGGGGTCGGTTTCCCCTTCTCCCACCTGCCCAACTGCCTGACTTTCTCCAAGTTGCTGCCATTGGTCAGGGCTCAAAAGAAAGCAACAGAAGCCAGACTCCTGGGTCCAGTCACTAGCTCTGCCGCAGTCCTGCTGGGCCCTGATTCCTCCCTTCTGTGACATAGGCAGCTGCTGTTTCACCTCCCTTGCGCTGCCCAGGCAGTGATCACTCTGAGTTCCCAGGGAGTGCAATGCCCCGCAGCTCTCCAGGATGCAAATCGGTAATTTTTATTTTTTGCCAAGCCTCTCACATCAGCTCCAGTTTCATAACCCCAGTCACCCTTCCCTTTCCCGCCCTTGCTGCACGTACAGAACCTCCCCTCCAGCCCAGATGCACACCTGCAGGAGGAATTGGCATGGACTCCTTCCCATCTGTCACCACTTCCAACAGCTTGAGTGTGCTGATGACAGATAAAGTAATTGCAGAGCATACGAATGACTTAATATTTGATGTCTTAAAATAATTTTTTAATGCCATGCATTTGTATAATTTATAGCTGGAATCCACAGTTTTCGTCTTGCTTCCCCTTCTCACGTGGTTGCTGCTCCATGAGAGTGGTGGGAACTTTTGCTCCGCGGCTGTGTTTGTGTAGCACATTTATAGCGAGAAATGGGCAACCTTCCGCAGCATTGCCAATGCCTGTGTATCCCTGAATCTCTAGGGCCTGGGTCAGTTTTTAGCATGCTGTGGTGCTTAAAAATATTTGATGAATGCATTATTAAAAAGCAGGTTGGGATTCATGTGACATATGTTTACTGGGTGTGTATGTGTGCCAAACGGCATCCTAGGCAGTAGGGTACAATGACGAGCAAGACAGACAAAGCCCAGGCCCCACGGAGTTCAGGGTTTAGTGGGAAAGACAGACATTAGGTAAATTAAGGGATGAGAAAGGGTGGAAAAACTTTAAGCAGGAGGGTGGCAGGATTCGATTTTTATACTACATCTATACTAAGAAAGATTTGTATGTTGAGACTGGCAGAGATAAACTGGTGGCGCATGTGAAGAGTGGTTTGGGAATGAAGCCAGCAATCAGGGTTCCAGGTCTCCATCAGCTCAACTCTTTGAGCTCATCCCAGCTCGGATTTTGGCTTGGGGGTCAGAAAATACAATAGAAGAAATAGCATCACTCTCTTTACAAAGGGCTTTTAGACCACAGAGAGGATTCTCAGCTAGCAGTCTTTGCCCCCTTCCTCCTTGCTTCTGTTACTGAAATGCCTCGTCACCTGTGGGTGTATATGACTTTGCACAAGTAGTGACAGGACAGATGGGAAGAATATGGCCCCCAAAGGGGTATATGAAGTTGTTAGTTCCTCCTCTCTGTGGCCCCATCCCCTTCCCTCTCCCTTTGCAGGGTTTCCAAAGCTGCCGTGGGGTAGTATTTATACCACAGACATGAAGGCAACGCTGCCCTGACTCAGGGCTTTCATGTTTCCCAGAGAGCTGGTTGTTAGACCTTTACCAGCACACCACTGCCTGCCGCCTCTGTGAAGCTGCAGGCCAGCAGCCGGAAGTCCTGACAGTGAGGGACTTCTGATTTAGCTGTAGCACTGAGGTGCTAATGATTTTCTAACTGAAGCGTGTAATTTCTCCGCATCTCAGCATCGCTTGCTTTGAACTCGTCTCTGAATTTGAACGGGTTGCTCTTTTCCTGCCTCCCTCAGCTCTCTCTCGGGTGCTGCTGGCTGCAACGGCCACCCAGACAAGGCTGCTGGAACGAGGGGAGGACATGTCTCCCCCCGTCCTCCATCCCAACAGTGGGTGGCACTCCGCACATCCGCTGGTGACATCCTCCTGTGTTGCCGGTTCTCCAGCATGGGGCCGACTCCCCAGCCCGCCTGGATTCCTCCCGTTGCCCACTCGGGATGATTGTTTATTGGAACCGAGAGGAGGAGAAAGTAAAACAAATGAGTTTTGCTCATTAATTGATGTTTTGGAAGATGGCCAATAGATTACATGTGGAAGAACCATGCTGGACGTGGACCTAGACCTGTTCTCCTACCCACGCTTTCCCGCTGACCAGCCACGTGACCTCCCGAGTTTCCGAATGTCTTTGAAGTTCAATGTTACTTATTTGTCGGTGAGGATGGTGATAATACCTAACACAGAAGGTTGTTCTTAGGGCGGCACACTTAACTCATCAAAATATGTTAATTCCTCTCCTTCCTTAGGTACTTTCTAGATCCAGAGGGACTTTTTAATGAGGGAAGTTCACTAGTTTACTCCGAAGAGATGAGGAGTCAGCTGTGAGGACAATGAATCCTAAATCTGCCCACCCTGACCCAGGACAATGCCAAGGCCACCATCCAAGCATCTGCCTCAGCCACGGTCCAAGGAGTGTTGGTCACTGGACACGGAGCCGATCTCATGGCCTCTGGGCAGGTTCTGAGGAGGGGAGACTGCACAGGGCTGGAGGGAAGTTTTCCAAATGCCGCAGATTCAGTCAGCGTGGCAGGACCACGGTGTTTCCTGTTCTCTATTTCACACTTTGCAATAGCAATATAACCAGCACAGCAAGCGTCCTCCGTCCCGCAGGAGCTTGTCCGCTGCTAGCTTCTGCCGGGCAGCGAGAGGAGGTGGAAAGGGCCCATAGCTCTCAAGCTGCAGGCGTTGTCTCAGGCCCGTGGTCACCTCTGCCGAGGGCCGAGGCCTGTGTGCGGCAGAGGGGGAGGATTGCCCTCCTGTCCCACAGCCCACCACACCTTTCCAGCCCGGGTCAAGCATACTGTTGCCTAAAGAGCCCCAGGAGTATCACAAAGCAGCACATCATCAGAGAATTGGGACAGGTGGTGCTATTTAGCTCACTCCTCACCTTTTGCCACCTGGTGACAGGTAGGGGAGGAAGAGATGGGACAAGACCTTATCACTTAGGGCTTAAAAAGTGTCCCATGACAAAACCTCTTCATTGCTCTCATTTCCGACATCTCTGCAGTTTCTCATCATGTTCCTCCACAGCCTTCTCCAAGGACCCTCATTTTCCACCTGGGAGACCCATCCTCATGGGATGAGGTATCTCCTTGGGCCTCCAGAGCCTGCCACTGCCACCAGCAGTTGGATGACAGTGGAGTCCCCTCCTCCTAAGCCCTGGAAGACTCAGAAGGGGACCCGTGGGGTGGGCAGGAGGATGGTGGGTACTTCAGCCTCTACTTGGGAGTTTTATGAGACAGGCTTGCTTTCACCATGGCCCTGTTAGAGCCAAACCAGGCATAAGAGATGTAGATTCTGCTCTGGGCTGACCCAGTGGAAGGCTGGGTTAGTGGTGGCTGAGGTCAAGGGATTATAGAACCACAAGCCTAGAGAATTCAGTCCTACTGCAGGCAGCAGGGTATGTAGGCAAGAAACTCACAGAAGAAATAGAAAGAGCCCACCAACAGATAAAAATATACCCAACCTCACTTACAATCAAAAAATGCAAATTTAAAATGGGCTAACAAGAATTCCAGGAAACTAACCTATGGAAAAACAGAAGTTCAAAAAGATGTATGCACAAGGATGTTTATTGCAGTGTTATTTGTAGTAGTGAATAACTGGAAACAAATTGTATACCAATAATGGGATGATTAAACATATTATGGGATATATATGCAATGAATGCGATAGTAGCCATTAAAGCACAGTTAGCTTTAAATTTACTGAACAGTAAAATGTACTTACTACATTAAAAAAAGCAAAGTGCAGAGCAATTTGTATAATATGTTTCTGTTTCTGTAAAAGACTTATGTGTGGAATGTGTGTGTAAAAAGAGGGGACTGATGCACACCCACTAACGGTGGATACTTTTGGGGAATGAGATTAGGGAGGAGGGGTGGGAGGATATTAATTTTTTCTTTGCACACATTTTGCTGTTCAAATTTTTGTAATAAAATCCTAAAAGAGATATTTACAAAACAGAATATGTAATTCCATCCTGATACTGCTCTCCAAGAGCTGGGAAACCCAGGCTTTGACATGTCTTAACACGTGATCTGGCAGGGGCCAGTTGGGTGCAGGGGTCTGGTGCAGGCTGGGACCAGGGACCGGCTCTGCTCCCTGGGGTGGGGACACAGTGTGAGGACAGAACACAGGTCCTGTGGGCCCCGGGAGGAACAGCTATCTGGTAAGACAGAGCCTGCTGCCTCAGGTGACCCAGTCCCAGATTCGGGAGGTGGGGGGGAGGGAAGCGGATACCTCAGAGGCAGCCTTATTGCAAGACCTAGGAAAGTAGGCAGGCAGCATCTGGAAGCTTGTCAAGATGTCACAATGACAAAGATGACACCTGGTAGAAGTGCTCAAAGAATGGGAGAGGAATCTGGAAAGAGCAAGACAAGACGTCCATAAGAAATCAGGATTCCCTGGAGGCATCAGCAGGAATTTAAGGTGTGGAGAAAGGCACAGAGATCCGGTCACCAGAAGCATGAGCGGGAGCCGAGTGGCAGCCCCTGGCCGGCTGGCACTGAGGGTGACCCAGTGCTTACGCCCAGTGTGTCCAGGCTGACGCCAGGGGCGGGGTGGGAGAGCTCGATGGCCCCCGCTGCAGGGACGCAGGGCTGCAGTGTCTGGACAGGAGGCTGAGACCCTGTGGCTGTGGCCTGGCTGCCCGCACCTCCCTCTTCTACACCTGCTGGAGCCGCAGCCCAGATGGGCCCTTCTGTGTGTGCAGGACTCTGTCTCTGTCCTGTCTGCAGACAGGCTGCTGAGCCGGGCCTGGCCGTCGGAGCCCTGCGCTGGCTCCAGGATCTGGGTGTCATGCAGGGCGCTGCCCTGGCCAGGAGGCTGCCCTCGGTGGGCTGCCCGCCACGCTGCTGCAGGCCGCCACGCTGCCTCGTTGCTGCCTTCTGGTAGCTGTGTCCTCACCACAGGCCTGGAGGAGTCAACTGAGCGGGAAGTCAATAAAACAGGCTGGTGTCCCCCCACCCTAACCCGTGGGCTCGCTGACAGCCCGTGCACTGTGGGAGCCCTTATCGCTGTCATGGGACGGGGCAGCTCTAGCAGACGCCTTTAGGAGCAGGCCTCACAGGTGCGCCCGCCTAGGCCAGCCCTGCTGGCAGCTGCCCTGGAGCGTCCTGCTTGGCAAGTTCTGGCAGCTCCCTGGGAGGGGAGGGAGGAGCAGGGCCGTGGTGACGGGAACCTCTCTGTGGGTGAGTCCCCTTCATGCCTCACCACTCCTTGAGGACAGCTGGCTTCCTCTCCCACCACATGGAGAGCAGGAGAGGGATTCTGAGTCCTGGCTTGGCCCTTGTCGCCCGTGTGGCCCTGGGCAGGTGGGGAACCTCTCTGAGCCTCACATCGCACACCGTAAGACGCAGGCTGTGAGCCCGTCTGCCTTGCCGGGTGGCTGTGACAGGGAGCAGTACCGGCTGGTGCTTACTGAGTGCCCTGAGGCACTAGGCACTGTGGCCCCACGTACCCTGCTCCATTTCATTCGTGGTTTTCATCCCCTTGTGACACACAATGCAGTAAACTTACTTCAAATCTCAATTATCCATCCCCCCACTAGACACAAAGTTTCACAAAGAGAAAGCTTTTGATATAATTTGTCACCGTGTTTAGAACAGTGTCTGGCATGTGGTAGGTGCTCAGACCATTTGGCGAGTGGATGAGCGAATGAGCGTCTCATCGGCATCCGCACCGTATGGGTGGGCGCCTGGGCGCGGGGAGAGGAGCGCGTTCACAGATCCACAGAGCGCCGTGCGGTGGCCTGGCGCTCAGACTGGGCGGTTTAACCCAAGTCTGCGCTAGTCAGTGCTCTAAATAAAACGATGCCATGAAAGCACTGGATAGGCCGCCGAGTGCTGTATAAACGTGCGGTGTCACAAGAATTGTACCGTCACTTGCCCGATGATCTACGCACAAATTTCCCATTTTTTTTGCAGGGTCTCGCAGCCTCCGCCCTCAGCCCTCACGCTCACCCTATTTTGGTAGCAGGGGCACCTGGCAACTTTTTGCTGGTCCTCCTATTGTATATTATCCGTAGCCAGTCTTTGATCTGAGGCTGATTTTCTCTGACGCCCCCACATGTCCACTGCACCTCCCTCCACTGTCAGCGGGTGGGGCTGTGCTCGGGACGGTGGCACGGCTTTTATGAGCTGCCCACGACGAACCTTGTTCAAGAGCGGCAGCCTAGCAGAGTTTTCGGGTGACTGTTGCTAAGGTAAACTCCTATTTCTCTCCTCATTATCATTGTTGCCTGAGAACTAGTTGGGAAATCTCTAAAACGGTTTTACACAGAATAGGTACTTACGGGTTCTCTGTCTCCATCCTGTATGAACTGCCCCTACATCTATCTCCCTATCCTCATGGACTTGACTATTTATTCCTTTCTCTCTGTCACACACGCCAGCCAGGGCGTAGGTATCCTGGCTGGGAACCATTGGGGTAGACCGGGAGGGAGTGGGGACGGTTGACAGGGACATGGAAGAATAAATATAGGAGGGAGAGAAGCCAGAGGGCAGTCTCTCCCTCCAGTCCAAATCCCAGTTAAGAAGCCTGTTTCCTGCTGCTCTTGAGAAGACCTTTGGAAGGCACTTGCTTCTTCCTTCATGGTCAGAGAACAAGACTTTCTTTCCCCTGGTTGAAGAATCCCAGTGGATGGGGAGGGGGAGGTACAGAAGTAGAATTTTCTACCCTCGTGGCAGGGAGGGCATTGCTACCCAATGTGTCCCTGAGAGCAGATAGATGTCCCTAGGGACCAGTCTTGGGGGACGGGCGAGGGAAGAAAAGGCATGGGATTTGGAGTCAGCCTGGCTTTGAATTCAGACCCTACCCGTTCCCAGGTGTGCAGTGTTGGTCACTGAACATCTCTGCACCTGTTTCTCCATCTGCAAAGTCACACTTCCTGGGGTTGCTGTGAGGATCTACTGCGATGACCTGTGACGTGCCCTCCGCACACAGTGCACTCCCGTAAGTTGTTCTAATTGTGACAAAACGGAGAAAACTGTGTGCACCAGCATTTCCCTTAGAAGGAAGAAGCTGATTTGTTGGGGAAATACTTTGATCTGTGCTTTGGGACAGAAGCTGAGATTTTAGGGCTTGGGCTTGGGCAGGGAGCACTGTACAAGCGTGGTGTTTGTGCATATACCACAGAGGCCGAGGGAGGGGAGCCAGCTGAGGCCCATGAAGTGACCCCAGCCCAGGGCCACCTCCTCCATGGTAGTTTCTCTGAATTCCCAAGGTACTTGCACATAAGTGAAGTTTTTGTGGCAAACAGAGGCTGGCGACATCTGGATTGATGTGAAGCAGAACAAAGGTAGGGAGCACACACCAATGAGCTGCCTGGAGGTGCGAGCCAAGAGAAGGCAGGCATCGGCATTCACAGAAATTGTGGGGAGGACTTTGGACTCTTCCAGGTCACAGAATTGGGACCCAGATCAGGTTTAACGGGTTTTTTGTGGACCAGGAATTTACAAGGGACGTCTCCTAACATCCCAGCCTAGGTCAGCATTATCATCATTGTCATCACCCCTATTTAGTAGGGAGGGAAAAAACAGGTTCAAATGAAATGCTTTGCTCAGTCAAGGTCACATGGCACCAATGGTGACAAAACTGGTTTTAAATTCCCTGTTGCTTCCAGCCCGTGGCTGTTCCCTCTGAGCCAGGCCACCTGTCCATCATGAAGGGCTTGTGGTCTCAGGTAACAGATGAGAAAATTCATCTCATGGGTGTTGCACAATCTGCCCAAGGTCAGAGCTGGGCTCTGCGCAGGGTGCTTAGGACGGGCCGGAGACACCAGCAGAGTGTCGGCCACTGGCTGGGCCTGCAGGACTAGGGGAGCTGTCTTCCTTGTAGACAAATTGCCTCACTTACCTGGGATGATCACCCTACTAATCCTGTCTGCTGATTGTGCTACCGTTCCCCTCTCTGCCACTGGATTGGGGATTCAGGTGACAGGACCTGGCCCAGGGCCCGGGAGTCCTGCCCCTACCGCCTGCTTTGACTCCATAGCTGCACCTGCTTTGTTCTCATGGAGCCTGGTTTCATTTGGTCACACTTCAAAGCGTGATCTCATGTATAAAGGCTAAGTTTAGCTTTAATCAAACAGTTGCTGAACACTAAGTCATCAAATGATCACTACCAACTCCAATTATTGATGACTTACAAGGAGCGTTCTAGGAAGATGGCGATGAGTTACATGTAATCCTGTGTGTGTACATTGTCTCCTTATTTCAGAAAGCCTAACACCTGTGTCGCATGTCCCCTTAGAAGCCATGGAAACCCCATTGGCCATGGCGATCAAGAAGTTGGCCCCAGAATTGGTACGGGGGAGCAGGCTGGGCAGGGGTCAGAGTTAGAGGCTGGGTGGGGGATGGGATCTTCTTGTGCCTTCTAAACCAGTATTTCTGTATCTCAGATGTCCTATCGAATAATTACCAGCCAAATTCTTTACCCAGGGTGAGAGGAACAAGGAAAGGTGAGGGAGAAAATGGAATGAGGAGGTTCCCCCAAAGAGCTCTCTTTAAAAGGAAGCAAACAGCAGATGGGGGAGGCATAAGTGGCTTGGTCTTGAGGGCAGACACCATTTGAGATGGCTTGAGGGGCGAAATTATAGAGCTTGGGGGTATCTGTTGTGGCACCTGTGCATGGATGGGAACAACTTAACAGCTAAGTGACGGCCAGCTACTCACCTGCCACCCTTAGCATCCTTGTCATTAAGACCGAAATTAACCTTGCTGAGCTTGGGCTCTGTAGAGAAAGCTGCTGACATGGTTTCCCCACTCTGAGCCCCTGGACACCAACCCTTAATCAAGTAGTGACCATCCAGTCCAAAAATCCCTAGAGAAATGCTTTAATCCAAGACAACAAGAAGATGCCAGAGGCCTTATGGAGAGCCCACCCTCTGCACTGAGCGCTTGCATAGGCAGCGGTGCACGGAGGCCGGCTGGCACCCGCCCGTGAGAGCCGACTGTGAGCATCTTCATCTGCACTTGCTGACATCACTTTGGATGCTTGCAATTGGTCATTGTGTAAGTTTAAAAAAAAAAATTCCAGCTTTACTGAAGTATAATTGACAAATAAAATTGTATATATTTAAGGTGTACAATGTGATGATTCGATATAAGTATACATTGTAAAATGATTAACACAATCAAGCTAATTAACACATCCATCACTATCCATAGTTACTTTTTTTGCTTTGTGATGAGAATACAGTACTTAAGATCTGCTCTCTTAGTAAATTTCAAGTATGCATTATTATTAACTATAGTCACAGTGCTGTCAGAATGCTGGTTCCAGAACTTATTCATCGTATACCTGAAACTTTGTGCACTTTGACTACCATCTCCTCATTTTCCCCATCCCCCAACCCTTGGTAAACACTGTTCTACTATCTGTTCCTATAAGTTTGACTTTTTAAAGTTTCCACATATAAGTGAAATCAGGCAGTGTTTGTCTTTTTGTGCCTGGTTTATTTCACTTAGCTTGATGTCTTCCAGGTTCACCCCTGTGGTCACAGATGACAGGCTTTCCCTCTTTTTAAAGGCTGAACAATATCTCATTGTGTATATATTCCACATTTCCTTTATCTAGTCATCCGTCAATGGACGCTTAAGTTGTTTCCATACCTTGGCTATTGTGAATGATGCTGCCATAAATGTGGGAGTGTGCATATCTCTTCCAGATATTGATTTTATTTGCTTTGGATACATACCCAGAAGTGAAATGGCTGAATCATATGGTAGTTCTACTTTTAATTTTTTGAGGAACTTCCACACTGTTTTCCATAATGGCCAATTCACATTCCCATGGTGGGGTATTTATATCACAAAACTCAGCAAACAAAATCAGGGCTTTCCCTTTGCTTGAGAACCAGTTTAAAACATTTATCAGCAAAATAACGGTGAGATATCACTGCACATCTATGAGAATGACTAAACTGGCAACACCAAATGCTGGTGAGGATGTGGAGCAGCAGGAACTCTCGTTCACTGCCGGTGGGAGTTCAAAATGGTGCAGTCACTTTGCAAGGCAATTGGGAAGTTTCTGATAAAACCAAACACACTCTTACCATATCCTGCAGCAATTTTCTTCCATGGTATTTGCCCGATGCACTTGAAAACATGTCCACGTAAAAACCTGCACAGAAATGTTTACAGCAGCTTTTTTCATAACTGATGAAAATTGGAGGCAATGAAAGTGTCCTTCAATAGATGAGTGGATAAACAAACTGTGATACAATCATACAATGGAATATCATTCAGTGATAAAACGAAATGAATTATCAAGCCATGAAAAGACATGGAGGAACCTTAAATGCATACTGCTAAGTGAAAGAAGCCAATCTGAAAAGGTTACATATTGTATGAGTCCAACTATATGACATTCTGGAAAAACAAAACTTTGGGAAAGTATAAACATCAGTGGTTTCTAGGGGGTGCGGCCGGGTGGCGAGAGATAAACACGTGGAGCGCAGGGGATTTTTAGGGCAGTGAAGTTATTCTGTGTGATACTGTAATGGTGGATACCTGACATCATGCATTAGTCAAAACCCATAGAATCGTACAACAGGAACAGTGAGCCCTAATGTAAACCATCGCGTTTAGTCAATAATAATGCATCAATATTGGCTCCTCAGTATCACATTCATGCAATATGTCAATAATAGGGAAAATTGGGGGGAGTCGGGGAGTGGGAGTATATGGGTACTCTCAGTGCTTTGGGCTCAATTTTTTCTGTAAACTTAAAATTGCTCTAAAAAATGAAATTTCTTAATTTAAAAAAATGCACCAGGTTGTCACTGTGTACATGTAATGGCTTATGGACCAACAATGTGTGTTGGGCGCAAGCAGAAAGCAACATTATTCTTTCACACCATTGCCTTGTCTAAACTTCTTTTTCTTCTCTTTGCTGATATCCTTGATAGATCCTGCAACTTTCCTGGTCCCACTCAAATATTAAAAAAAAAAAATCTTGCTTGGAGGTATTAAAGTCAAATTCCTTTAATTATTTAAGCCTCAGTCTCTGACCTGGTTCAACGCTTTCCACCTCCTGAGACCCCCAGTGAGGAAGCAGGGAAGGATATGGGTGGATTCCTTACCTTTCCACATCCTTTCCTCCTCCTTTTCCTTCTCAGAATTCTGCTTTTGGCTTCTCTGGAGTTGGACGAGGTGAGGCAAGAGGAAAGGGTGCAGATGCAATCTGGCTTTGGTGGCCTCTGGAAGGGCAGCTGTCCCGATTCTGGCTCTCTGGAAGGCAGGGCTCTGTGGGTTCCTGGAGGTCTCTGTGCTGGGTTCCTGTGTCCCTGTGTCTGGCCACTTTTGACACCCTCCCCTGCAGCCCCAGCTCCCAAAGGTCTGTCCCACGGTACACAGTGCCTGTTGGGTTCCTTTGCCCTGAAGGTGGCACTCCCGGCTGGAGGCCCTTTCCGTCACGTAGGGTGCACACCTGGTGCGTTCCTAGCCTGGCCTTGTGTCCCTCCCCTGCAGCCAGGGAGCCAGCCAGCCTCTCACCTGAGGTTCTCACCTTCGTATGTTTTCATGGTTTGTGGCTAAGGTGAGCGTCACAATACTGTGATGGTTTCCCCTCTAAAGAAATCCTCACTCTCCAGTCTATGCCCAGCCATCTTCAAGCCTCTCCCGTATCCTTCAGCGGGTGATGGGCTCAGGGTCGCTGAATTGGTATTTAAGTTCTGCACGGATGTGCTGTCACTCCCTGTTAGAATGAGATGAGGGTCTTCTGACACTCTTTCCCCGTAGCTCTGGACCTCAGCTGACACAGAGATGAGAAAGGAAAACGGGGTAGCCCCGACATTCAGAAGCTGGCCTGGCACCCACGGGTGGGCGGTGCTGTTCTCCTACTGGGCATGAACTGCTGCACAGAACACCACCCTCAGAATACTCTGAGGCTGTGATAAAATGAGACAAAGCAAAGCTACTTTGTCATTATGTCTAAGCACAGACAAAAGCAAGGTCTCTGTGCTTCACCGCAAATGCCCAACACCTGCTGCTCGTGGCTGAAAGGAATGACTGCCACTCCTTTCCCAGTTGCAGCTTTGTCTTGGTTCGTCTCCCTGCCCTACAGATAAGACCTATTGACATGCCCAGTCCTACAGTCACACCCACTTTCTGATAGCACAAATGTAGAGTGAACCCCCACTTTCTTACACCACCCAAATCACAAATAAAAGCCTAAATCTTACAATAAATTCTTTCTAACATCCCCTTACTGAGACACTCCATGTATGCTCTCCCTCAGCAATTAGTAAACCCAACTCGTGTGTTCCTGGCAGTGTTTGGCTGGAGAACATTGACAGAAACAACAGGAAGATTTACATTTGAACCTCCTATTACACATGCTTTTGCCCTCTCTGCACCATTCCAGGACCCTTTTGTTATCCAGATAGTAAAGTTTCCTTCTCTCATTCCTTACATTCCTCCCTCCCTTCCTTCCTCTTTTTTCCCTGATCATGAAATATTGTCCCTAATCCTTTATCTGAAACCCTAGAATACAGATGGTTTGGACTTCAGAAAAATTGTTAATATTAGAATATCATACACAATGAATATTATATAACCTCAGGAATTGTGAGGCAGCATCCTTTCTGTAGTGAAATATAAGTATGTCCACACTACATGAGACAGATACAAGCTATAGAAAGACTCATGATTATAGACTATATAAAGGCTCATGACAGTTCAAGCCAGATTTTTGTTGCTAAATGAGTTGGCACTAACTTTATGAAAACCTTTCAGTTTGAAAATTTTTTTGATTTCTGAATTATAGATAAGGTATTATAGGCTTATACAGATACATATCTACATGCATATAATTGGATAAAAGTTGGAAAATATAGAAAACCACCAAAGAATATCCACAACTTTACCATTCAGACGTAACTGTCAACATTTGGTATATTTACATATATAAAAATTACACACATATATAAAACAAACATACACAAACATATGCATACCTTTGCTTATTCCCTCCTCTAGAGAAATAGGGTTATATCCACATTGTTTTTTTACTTACATACATAAAATGAACATTTCTCTATGACATTAAATATTCTACTATAGCCTGTTTTGAGTTTTATTGTATTATTATTCCATAATTTATCAAACATTTAGGTTGATTACAATTTTTTATATTATAAATAACAATGTAATCAACATATTTAACCATGTATCTTTTGGTGTGTCTCTAATTTCTTTCTTAGGATAAATTACTAGATGTAGAATTACTGGGTCAAAAGTTATAGCTCTGGTTAGGCAAAGCAAAGGCATTATATGTAACCAAAATGTTTGTACTCCCATAATATTCTGAGACTAAAAAAAAAAAAGAAAGAAAGAAAAGAAAGAAAACAAAAGGTATATGAGATTTCTTTTTTTGCTTGTTTGCTTTTTGTAGACAGGGTCTCTCTCTGTTGCCCCGAGTTAGAGTGCAATGGCATCACCATAGCTCACTGCAGCCACAAACTCCTGGGCTCAAGCAATCCTCTTGCCTCAGCCTACCAAATAGCTGGGACTACAGGTGCACACCACCATACCCAGCTAATTTTAAAAATTTTTTTGTAGAGATGGGGTCTCGCTATGTTGCCCAGGCTGGTCTCAAACTCCTGGCCTCAAACAATCCTCCCACCTTGGCCTCCCAAAGTGCTGGGATTACAGGCATGAGCCTCCACACTCAGCCTTAAAAAGTTTTTTGTCAAAAAGTTTACAAAAGAAACTTTTTTGTTCATAGGTAGGTTGTTACACCATCCCTTCTCCCCTCTTCCACCTTCTTGATTTCTTATTACCTTTACATCTCTTTGTGCCAGTGTGTGCCCATCGTTTAGCTTCCATTTATTGATGTCAACATGTAGTGTTTGTCTTGCCATTCCTGAGATACTTCACTTAGGATAATGTTCTCCAGTTTCATTCCTTTTTATGGCTGAGTAGTACTCCATGGTATATATACCACACTTTTTAAACCACTCATGAACTGAAAGACACTTAGGTTGATTCCACATCTTTGTAATTGTGAATTGTGCTGCAATAAACATTCAAATGTAGGTGTGTTTTTAATAAAATGACTTTTTTTCCTTTGGGTAGATACCTACTAGTGAGATTGCTGGGTTGAATGGTAAATACACATTTATTTCTTTGAGGAATCTTCGTATTGTTTTCCATCTTGAATTAATTTTTGTATATGGTGAGATATAGGGGTCTTGTTTCATACTTCTGCATGTGGCTATCATGTTTTCCCAGCACCATTTATTAAATAGGGCCTCCTTTCCCAGTGTATATTGTTGTCTGCTTTGTTGAAGATCAGTTGGTTGTAGGTAGATGGTTTTATATCTGGATTCTTTATTCTGTTCCATTGGTCTGTGTCTCTACTGTTATATCAGTATCATTGCTGCGTTGGTTATTATAGCCTTGTAGTATAATTTAAAGTCTGATAATGTGATGCATCGAGATTTGCTCTTTTTACTTAAGATTGCGCTAGTTATTCGTGCTCTTTTTTGGTTCCAAATGAAGTGTAGAGTTATTTTTGCTAGATCTGTGAAATATGATGTTGGTATTTTGATGTGGATTGTGTTGAATCTGTAAATCACTTTGGCTAGTATGGACATTTTAATAATGTTGATTCTACCAATCCATGAACATGAGATGTTTTACCATTTTTTGTGTATTGGTGGTTTCTTTCATCAATATTTTGTAGTTCTTTTTGTAGAGATCTTCCATCTCCTTGGTTAAGTATATTCTTAAGTATTTTATTTTCTTTGTAGTTATTGTGAATGGTATTGAGTCTTTAATTTGACTTTCAGCTTGACTGTTATTAGCATATAGAAATGCTACTGATTTGTGTGCATTGCTTTTGTAACATGAGACTTTGATGAATTTAATTAACAATTCTAGGAATCTTTTGGTGGAATTTTTGGGATTTTCTAGATACAAGATAATTTCATCAGTGAAAAGCAATAGTTTGACCTCTTCTTTCCTGATTTGGACAGCCTTTATTTCTTTCTCTTGCCTTATTGCTCTGGCTAAGACTTCCAGTACTATGTGGAATAGAAATGGTGACATTGGGCACCCTTGTCTTGTTCCAGTTCTTAGGAGAAATGCTTTCAACTTTTCCACTGTGTTGGCTATGTGTTTGCCATACATGGCTTTTATAATTTTGAGGTATGTTCCTTCTATGCCTAGTTTTTTGCAGGTTTTTACCATTAAATCATGCTGGATTTTATCAAATGCTTTTCTGCATCTATTGAGATAGTTATATGGTCTCTGTTTTTGCTTCTGTTTATGTGGTGATTCACAATTATTGATTTGCACATGTTGAACAATCCTTGCATTCCTGGCATGAAACCCATTTGATCATGGTGAATTATCTTTTTGATGTGCTATTGAATTCAGTCTGCTAGTATTTTTTTGAGGATTTTTGCACCTATGTTCATAAGGGACATTGGTCTGTAGTTTTCTTTTTTTGTTGGGTCTTTTCCTGGCTTTGGTATCAAGGTGATGTTGGCTTCATAGAATAAGTTAGGGAGGATTCCCTCCTTCTCAATAATTTCTGTAGGATAGGTACCAGTTCCTCTTTGTAAGTCTGGTAGAACTCAGCTGTGAATCTGACTGGTCCGGGGTTTCTTTTATCAGGAGATTTTTTAAATCACTTCTTTAATCTCACTGCTCCTTACTGGTCTGTTCAGGATTTCTATTTCTTCCTGATTGAGTCTTGGGAGGTTGTGCGTTTCTAGGCATTTATCCATTTCCTCTACATTTTTTAGTTTGTGTGCATAGAGATTTTCATAGTACTCATGGATGATATTTTGTATTTCTGTGGCATCAGTTTTAATATTTCCTTTTTCATTTCTGATTAAGCTTATTTGGGTTCTTTCTCTTCTATTTCTGTTTATTCTAGCTGGAGGTGTATCCATTTTATTTATCTCTTCAAAGAACAAACTTTTTGTCTCATTCATCCTTTTTTTTTCACCCGCTTTTGCTTTCTACTTCATTTCATTTTGCTCCTGGGCTCAAGTGATCCTCCTGCCTCAGTCTCCCAATGTGCTAAGATTACAGGGGTGAGCCATTGCACCTGGCCTTAAAAACTTTTTGTCACAAAGTTTACAAAAGAATTGGTAAATGTTTTTCATGCATCCAAATGACTCTACTTATTATTGATTTTACTCATTATTGTTTTGGAGAATTCCCTTATATTTAGAGTAAGCATTTGTTTTCAGACCACAGTCCCTTTTATTCAACATTTTTTTAAAGGATCTCACTCTGTCACCCAGGCTGGAGTGCAGTAGTGCAAACATAGCTCACTGCAGCCTTGCATTCTCAGGCTTAAGCGGTCCTCGCAGCTCAGAGTCCAAAGGAGTTGGAACTAAAGATGCATGCCATAACACCCAGCTAATTTTTAATTTTGGGGGGGGTAGAGATAAGGTTTTGCTATGTTGCCCAGGTTGGTCTTGAACTCCTGCTGTCAAGTGGTCCAGGGTTACAGGCATTAGCCACTGCTCCTGGACTAAACATACTTCATAAAAAATTCGAAAAAAAAAAAAAAAAAACAAACCTAAACTTTATATATTAATTTAATAAAAATGTTTAGAGAGTTTTAAAAATCATTCCTACTTTGTATTTATTGAACCTAAGAAGAATTTCTTGATTTTAAAATTCTTCTCATTATTTTTCTTCAAACAATACTTCAGAAGCCACAATGTTAGACAGCGACAGAGTATTATTTTCTTTGTGTGGTGAGAAATCCAGGGATGTCAAAAATTTTAACAGCTTCATTGACATATAATTTACATACAATGAACTGCATGTATTTAAAATGTACATTTTGATAAGTCTTGATATATGAATATCTCTATCACCCCAAAAGTTTCCTTGGAGCTCTTATATTTGCAATTTCTCTGTCCTACCCCTAGCCCCAGGCAACCACTGATCTGCTTTCTGTCACAATACATTAAGAGTGTGTGTGTGTGTGTGTGTGTGTGTGTCCTCACCACTGAGACGACTTGGAAGCAGGGAAACCCCAACAGCAATAAGCAGACTTAGTGCTCAGATCTTAGTTTCTACATACCATTCTCCACTAAAAGGAGCCCGGGCTCTCTGGAGAAATGGCTGATTCCATGGGCGTGGCAGGGAAAGAACAAGAATAGCCTGGAATGTTTTGTCATATGGAAAGTCAGAAGTGCTCAAAGAATGATGGAGACATGTCAGAAACACTCAGGAACTAGCTTAAAGGGGCTCCCAGTGATCAAATCTGGTATCATTTAGACATGAAAATGAATAATCTTGGTAATGGGTGTTCTAACCCATTGACTCAATAGAATCCATGAATCTGGATTGCTATTGAATCTGAATTCATATAAATCTCAAAGGTACCATGACCTTCAAAGTCAAGGACAGACGGAGGAAATGTTTCAGGTTAAAGAGGACTGAGGAGACATGACAACTAAATGCAACGTAGAGTCCTAGATGTTATTGGGACAATTAGCAAAACCAGAATGGGTGTGGGGATGAGATGACAGAGCATATATGAGTTAATGTCCTGATTTAATATTGTATTGTATGTCATTAAAAATACAAGTGAAAACTTACCTGTAGAGAAGAGAAAGCTTTTCCTTATAGTAGAATGCAAAGTAATATACTTAGAAATAATGATGAAACTAGAGAATCACCATTTGGCAACCATCATAGTAGTTAAATCATCCAAGAAACATCATAGAATGTTAGGACCAATGGGGGAAAGGTTGATGAGGATTGGTGTATTTTCTTAGTCTCAAACAGTCTTATACCTACAAAGAGGAAAAGAGCAACTTTATAATGGGGAAGTCTGGCAGAAAGCAGCTCAGTCAAGTGATCCGGGTTCACATCAGGTGACATTAGGCACCCTATAATCACCTAATTCAACCAGGACGCAATGAGAGTACAGCATCACTTCTGTGGAGCTCCTGCCAAAAATGTATGATTTGAATCTCATCACAAGAAAACATGCAGCAAACTCAAATGGAGGAACATCTTACAAAATAACTGTCATATAACCTCCAAAGTTGCCATGGCCTTGAAAGTCAAGGACAGATGGAGGAAATGTTCCAGGTTAGAAAGGACTGAGGAGACGTGACAACTAAATGCAACATAGAGTCCTAGACATTATTGGAATTAGCAAAACTGGAATGGGTGTGGGGATTAGATGATAGTAACATACATGAGTTAATGTCCTGATTTAATATTGTTTGTATGTCAGAGAATGTCCTTGTTTGTAGGAAATATACATTAAAACATTAGTGCTATTCTCAGAACCGAACCCACCAATTTTGACTCAATAGACTCTTGGTTCTGGTCTGCAGATCTCCGGCCTCCTGAAGGAGGCCCAGTCCTTCCATTTCCTATGGAAGGTCCTCTGAGGGGCCCTGGGAGAAAATCCGAGTTCTCCAGGCATAGATGCCCGAAGGGATATTTGAAGAACAATATAAAAGTGTGAAGTTAAGCAACTGAACTTTGCTCTATTCCTGGGACTTCCCCTGTTCTTGCTGGAGTGTTGAAACCAGGAAACTTATTAACGATATCTGTATCATATCAACATAGGCATTAATGCTAATATCTTACGGGGAGGCCAGATTGAGTTAGTCATGGGAATTCCCCATTGCCATACATATTATCCCCAAACGGACTTGGCCATGGGGTAGAAGATTATAAAAGCTGTAGTCTGCATGGCTAAATACTCAGTGATTAGATCCTTGCCTCTCAAGTTTTATATTTATAAATTCCTTCACAACATTAAAAAAAACTAACCTAGCATTAAATACAGTGAGCTGGAATCCACTGGAACTTGACGATCTCCCTGTGGGCGAGGCAGTCAAAAGAGGCTTCTGTGACAGCTCTTATGCTTCCTCAGGGCGGTTGCCCTGCACCTGGGCACCATCCCCACTCAGATCTCTCCAGACCCATTGCGGCTACTGGCACTTCTGTTGCAGGTGAGTGGGCGGTGACTTCTTCTGGAGATTCCACCCCTTTCCTCAGGTTTCTGACTGGTTAGTTCCAGGCCATTTGAACTGGCCCCTAAACTGGGCTGGTTGTCTCCCAAGTCATCTACAGAAAATGACCATCTCCTGTCCTCTGCACCTACCTCTCCAGACCCTCAGACACCGACCCCTCCTCCATGCCACCCCCCCCTCACCTTCCTTACCTCTTCTCTAGGAAGAGTGAGGAAATTCTGGCCCTAAAACATGTTTCAGGTTCTACCACGTCTAAAGTGAGCTCCGTTCTGCTCAGACAGACTGACAGTGGCACAGCACGGTCCTTTTAGAGGCTCACTGGATTTGTCAACTGGATGGGACTTGGAGGATCATTTCGGTGCTGCATCCAGATTCTGCAAGGAACCTGTTATTTCATGACAGAGCTGGGACTGGAACTCCCAGAGCAGTGCTCATGCCACTACATCACACCATCCTCTCCCAGCGTAGTTACCCCTCCCGGGGCACCTCAGCCATTGCTTACCCTACACAGATATAAAATTGTTTTCAGTCCCAACTTTAAAGGGCTTACTCTAGGCTTTGTGAAATATGATAAATGCCCACTTAGCAATTAGCATGTCAAAATTCCCTCCTAATGAGTAAAAGGGGATGGTGGTAGGATGGACGGGAAGAGGGAACAGAGCCTTTATCAACGTGAGATGACTCAGAGCCAAGAGAGATGAATTGGGGAATTGTGCCTCTCCCTAGCTATAAATTCTTGCCTCTCTCCCTCCTCCCCAGCCCCATTTCCCTATAAAAAGTTATTTGGGATAATTGCTGGAGAGCAGCCCGTCTGTACCTGGGGAAAGAAACTTTTCATGACATAATGATTTTGGATACAGTCCCACTAAGCCGGTGCCCTGTGGCTGTTTTCTCCATTAAGGTATTTCACAATCCACGATCTCCTCTTGGGGACAAAGAGAGAAACTCAGTCATGGGGACTGAGAGGGGAGATGGATGAGAACTGACCTGTTCCCATTCCGCACCTGGGCTTTTGTTCCCCCTTAATCTAGGTCTCTGGGTTGGCCCTGCTGTTGTTAGCAGTCCTGGGCTCTGAGCAAGTGGGTTCTGGATGGAATATAAGAAAAACGACTTACAGAAAACAGAATCGTAGTAGGCTGAATAAATAATAGTTTAGTGGTAGGTGCAGCACCAACCACTAACAAAAGAGTGGCCAAAATGAAATTCACGGAGCAGGACTTTATTCCTACTGCAGTTTGGCTGTCTCTGTGGTTTTGAGCAAGAAGAAAATATGAAGGATATGACCAAGGTGTTTCTTTGTGTGTGGTGGCCTAAGGGCTGTGGGACTGAAGTGTTCTGGGTGAGGGGCTCGGGGTGGGAGTCTGAGATGCCTCCCCATGATTGACTCAGACAGATGGGGCGGTGAGACCACGAGTGTCCCGTGGAAACGAGGAGAGTGGTCAGTCTGCCAAGGGCAAGAGGCAGGAACCTGTGCCTTCCTAGAATAATAACAATGGTTCATTGTGTTTCCTCAACACTTGATAGTTGACAAAGCACTTTGCACATTGCCTCATCCACAGAAACCCTGTGAGGCAGGCGGAGTAGGTGCTACGACCTCCACCTACAGACAGGCCACAGAGTTAAGTGGTCTGTCTAAAGCCACACAGCAGACAAGTGGCAGAGCCAGGGCTGGAACCCAAACATCCTGACCCCACGTTCAGTGGGACTGCCGAATGCACAGAGAATGTGCTGGCACTTGAGGTGTGTCACAGGCTTGTGTGCCCTGTGCCTCCACTGCCCTGCCTGGGACAGGGGACTCATTCTTCTATTTATTTATTTATATTTTTTTAAACTCATGAAGTAAAACGGCAAGACTCATTCTTTTAGGTTAAGGCATTGCCTCCAGCAAAACCCCAATTAGAGGCAAAGTGTAGGTAGAAGAGATCGGGAATTGTACGTGTCTTTGGCCCACGGCATCCTGAATGATGTCTCCATGACTTTTACGCTGTGCTGCAGTGGCAGCACCTCCCAGAGGTACAAGCGTGTCTCTGGCCCTCGTTTCTTGATTCTGCCTTCTATTCTTTCTCAAAGACGCACAGGAAAGTCCCGTGCAGTGGCTGGCTTGGATTACTTGTTTGCTGTCCCACGGGCACACCTGCACGTTCCCAAATCTGGTGGAGCACTTGCCTTTGCCTTCCTTGCCACACTCCTCTTCGTGTTGAGCGTGAGGAGTGTGCTGTGAGCCATAAAGACCATCTCCTGTCCTATCTTTGAATATCTGAAGCTCTTGATGAAGTTCTTAACAAACAGTCATGATCGACAAATAACTGTGGAGGCAAATCTGGGTGGCATTTGTTGGAAAAGGGGCCATTCCCCTTGATGCAGCCAATTAGACTTCAGTAGCCTTAGGATGGGGACTTCCTTAGGGACGGCCAAATGGTTTAGGTGACAGAGCTGAATTCTGCTAATGATGTGGAATGATTGTATGACGACTGCCAAGATCATGTGGAATTTTTAATTTGTTCTCTCCACTTTTCCTCCATTTGAAACAAGAACCAGCGGTTGATGGGAAGGAATTTAGACAGGACATCACCAGCGATGTTGAAAAGGGAGATGCCATAATTATGTCAGGCTGTTTTCTCCTCCTCCTCTTCCTTTTCTCTTGAGAATGAAGGCTTTTTCATCCAAATGCTATGAAGTGTCTATACCATCTTCTAAGCTAGTGACTCCCAATCCTAACTTCTGACCCATGGGCTGATGGGACAAGAATTACCAGGGAGACTCTTACGCATACAGCTTCCCAGGCCCCACCCTGGAGATTCTGACGTGGTGGTTCTGGGGAGGCACCCGGGACACAGGTGACTTGAATGCTCACCCAGGCTTGGGAACCACAGGCCTACGGCTGTGACTCCTGCAGCTCTCAGGAACCAGCACACATCCACACCCACGAGGGGGTGCCAGGTGCGCTTCTGGAGGCCGGTGCTGGAGTGGGAAGAGATGTTAGTGGTGCTCTCTCTATCTGTCCGGACTCTTCTCCGAGGAGCAGGAAGGAACCGCCGGGCCAGATGGTCCAGCATCTCTTAGAATACCTAGGGCAAGTCTCCCCGTGCCTGGACATCCCACACCTCTGCAGCAAACAGGATTCCCCCCAAAAAGCCGAATTCTCCCACACAGCCGCAGTGCCCTAAGCACGACTGCACACTGGCACCTCCGACTCCAACCCAGCACCACAAGGTTTATTCCAATGTTCTGCCTTTTCACATTTTTAACTTCCTTTATTGGCACACATTACCTTTAATGTACTTGCTTATTTGATCACCCTCTGCACTAACCACTCTCCCAGCAGGGCCACTGCCTCCCTTTCCAGCCCACAGACGCCCTCCGCACCCCACTCGGACGCTGATGTGCTGTGCTGGTTTGTCCCTCAGTCCCAAAACCTCCTCCCGGTCTGGGCCCCGCCGTCCAGCGTGGCCTGCGTGGATGCTCCTTGCTCAGCCCGGGCTCCAACCTCTCCCCTGGGTGGCTCCCTGGGGTGCCCTCCTTCTCGGGCTCTGGCCCCCCATTCTGGGCCACTGCGCCTCCATCCCCCCCACCCAACATGGAAGCCCATCTCGCTCAGCCCCACTAGTGGGTTTAGGACTCAGTGGTTCAGGAAGAGAAAAGGAAAAGAAGGGAAAGGGAGAAGGAAAGGAAGAGAGTGACCACAGAATGTTGAGGTCAGGGGTTCTGCCTCACTCTTCAGCGGATCCTGTGACTGGGAGGGCGTCGTTCACCTGGCTTCTTTCCTAGTGCATCAACCTACGCTCGGATAGCGCAGAGGTAGCACAGTGTAGTGAGTTACGATCACAGGCTCTGCAATCACTTAGAATCTGGCTTTGACACATTTAATTGTGTGACCCTCTCAGTGCCTTAGTTACCTTATCTACACAATGAAAATGATAATTGTGTGAACCCCACAGAGTTGACTGAGGATTAAATTAGGTAACTCATGTAGAGTGCTTAGCAGAGAGGCCAGCAGGAATTGGTACCCAATAAAAGTGCTGTTACTAAGGAGTCCCCTAGTAAGCAGTCAGGAGCCAGGGCTCGTGGGGCCGGGTTGGAGCTGCGTGACACAGCTGCTCAGCCCACATCAGTTGCACCAGCTCTTTGGACTTGTTTTTCCACCTGTAAAGTGAGGAGCTGGCTGGCCATTAAGGGATGTCCTCGCTCTGACACTGTAGTGTTCTGTCACCAACTGCCTTAAGAAGCCAGAGGGAGGGTGCAAGTCTGGGCACTGGAATTCAGGATGCCTCCAAGGTGGGCCCAGGATGGAGCCCTGAAGATCGTTCCAGAGCAAGAGGACCACACAGGTGGGGAACCAGTAATCCTCATACTGACTTAGTGCTCCGCAGTTTGCAATCATCGTCTACTCTCATCATCTCGTGTCATCCCTACAACAGCCTTAGGAGGGAGGCATTTTTTCAGATGAGATCCTGAGGCTGGAAGAGGCCCAGTGACACCACTCAGAAGTGACAGAAGGGGCAGGGCAGGGACACAAATATGAGCCCCTCACGATGCTTGTCCTCTGGATCCACAGACTCACTGCACAGCCCTCCCAAGAGGTATGATCCCTAGTGTCAGCTGGTGTGGAGTCCTTGTCTGGTCTCACTGAAGAGCTTCCCTCTGGCTGCTGCAGCTGATGAGCCTCTCTCCTCCCTCTGTAAGACTCTTTGCAGGCACATGAATGCTTGAATATTTACCAAAGAGCAAACATGATTCCTGCCTTATCAGGGCTTAAACTCTAATACAAGAAAACAAAGGAGATGGACTAAGTCATCAACCAAACTTTGTCATTAGAATAATCACCAAAGAGCTCTGAGGTGGGGGTAATCAGGCTGGTTTAATCTAGGAGAACTTCCTGGAGGAGGAGGTATGATTGATTTGTGATTTAAAAGAGGAAAAATGTAGTAGTTGAGGCTGGAGGAACCAAGACATCTGGTAGTCTTCCTCCCTTCCTCATCCTCCCCATTTTTCTCTCTGTATATCTGATAGATCTGCTCAGGCAGACTGAGGCACAATTCAGTGGCAAAGCCACAAAGAGATTCTGGGACATTTAATGTCCCTAGTCAGAGGGCTAGAGAGAGATGATGCTGCTTCCCCACTCCATCGCTAATCGTGTTCAACCTCTTTTGCAAAACGGGAGTCTCAGCAATAAGCGAGGAGGTGTTGTGAGAATGAGCGTTTGCAAACTCCCCAAACATTCTGGAAGAAAGGGGCAGTGTCTATGCAAAGCTCCCGGAGGTGCCTGCCACACAGCTCTGCACTCCCATTCATGCCCTGACCCTGGAGACTTGGCATGGATGCCAAGTGTCATTGACACATGCCCACAAGCAGCAGGAGGGGCATGTTTCAGCAGGGTGGTGGACTGGGGCCAAATACCTCTACATTACAATGCAATAGATGATGGAAGACCAATTAATTTTTTACAACAGGAGAAATAGCTAAAAGATTAACAAGCATTAATTATTTATTGAACTGCTGCCTGTGCAAAAAAAAAAAAAAAAGGTGGGGAGGGAAATTGTATGGGGAAATTAATATCTTCAATAATCTCAGCTCTGAGTTACTATTTGCCTTTGCTTGGAGGTCATGCAAATCATCTCCAGGCAATGGGTGAGATCATTTGGGAAGCAGGAATAACTTTTAACAGTCTCTTTCAGGGTAGTCAACAAACTGGTGAGAAATCTAGAGGTTTCTACCTTTCTATCTTTCAATATTTCTAGCCCCTGCAGGCTAGAAGGAGCAGACTCTAGGGCTCACCCTCCATCCCAGGCCTGCAGCTCTGACCCCCAAAAGAGGAAAGTTGAGACAAAGTCCTGGGAATCTCGGGTGAGCCTGGGCACCTCGGTGGGGAGCTCAAGCAGGGGCAGGGAGGAAGGTGTGGATTCTTGTTCTGTCCAAGGATAAACCTGTCCGAATCTGTTCTAGGATAAGCTGTGAAGCACTCATTCATTCATTCATTCACTCACTAATTCATTTGGTATTTATTCAAGTGCCTCTTATGTGCCTCTTACAAGTAAGACTGTGTAGCTCAGGTCAGAGTTTCTGAAACATCCCTTTTTGTCAGGAGAAATTGCTGAGGCAGGCATAGGCCAATTGTTGAGCTGGATCTTTGTCCTTGGCTGGGGTGTGGCTTGGAAGAGGTTGAGGCAGGAGGAGCTGGATTGTGTGGCTTCTGGTCCCCTTCACCCTATTTCTCCTTTACACCATTTTCTCCCCACCTTTCCCTTTGGGATCCACGTGCTCTCTCCTAAGTATCTCTTGAATCCGTCCTCCCACTCTGGCCCCACCGGCAAGTCCTGCTTGAGGCCTTGTTGGTCTCTCGCTTGGACCATGGCAGCAGTGGCCTCACAGCCTCCTGCCTCTGGACTCCTCTGCTCCAGGCCTCTCTGTATAATGCTGTCAAAGAAATCCTCTTGGAAAAAATCCTGGGAGAGTCAGAAGTCTGCTTAAAATCCTTCTACTGCTCCCTAACCTACCCCATCCTTGATATTCCGAGCCCCTTGCGAACCTTTCTGTTCTTCCTTCATGCCCTGTGGTACCCCTGTGGCACCCCTGCGGCTCCTGCAGAGTCCCCAGTAAGCTGCACATTTCCATTCTGGTTTTTTGTAGCTCTTCATATACGTTGCCCTCCACCTCGAACATCCATTCCTCCTCTTCACCGCCTGGAATACTTTTCTCTCTAGATTACTCCAAGTCGCCTCCTTGGAGAAACCTTCCTTGACCTGCTAAAACACAGTCATGGCCATGCCATCACGCGCTCTAATAATGCTTCCTTGAAACATGGCTTTCACTGCACAGGTGATTGCAATTATTACTGTGTCTCCTCAATCTGACTTTGAGCTCTACATAAGAACAGAGAGAATTTTATTCATCTTTGTGTCCCTAGCACCTAAATAGGGCGTAGCATTCATTCATTCACTCATTCATTCTTGTTGACTATTCGCTCTCTGGCTGGCCGTGCTAATCACCGGGGATACAATGAGCAGGGCGCACCCGACCTCATGGACTCTGCAGCGGAAGGAGTGAACCGGGAGTCGAGACTGGCGTGATGGGAGCCAGCATCGCGGGCAGCCCAGGGAGCCGGGGGAGCTCTGGGCTGGCACCTGGCTGAGAGATTCCTTTTCCTTTCAGAGGAGGCTTGCACTGCTGGCCCTGCTGTTTGCAGCGGTCCGGGTCTTTCCTGCTGCAGTGGAGCTGGGAGGCCTGAGCTGGAGTCCTGGCTCCGGGTATAGAGTTCTCAGATTTCTATGCATCCTTTACGCACGGTGGATCTGGAGCACAGATGCTGTGCTAGACGGCCGCGGCTTTCTTCACGGGGGTAGACACTGGGAGACAAGCTCCCCAGGAACTAGTGCATTGCAGTTGGCAGGAATATGGTGAAGAAAGACACAGGGCAGGACGTCTGGGAAGAGGGAGACCTCCCAAAGGAGTGACACTAATGTCATTGGTCCTTTAGGCCTGGATTCAATTCCCACGCGGGAAGTAACTGCGCTCAGTTCCCGAACCGACCATCCCGCAAATAACCCCTCAGACCACCAGGGGGCCTGGTGGAGCCCGGCCGGCCCCAGCGCTGCCCCCGCGGCCTCGCGGAGCGCGTCCCTGCTGCGGGTGACGCAGGGGGCCAACGCCTGTCTCCAGAGGTTAAGGCCACCTTGTGGGTGCAGGGTGCCCGGGCACTGTGCAGACGAGAGCAGGGAGGGAGGCTCCCGGCCGGGCCGGCCCTGGCGTCCGCTTAGCGGAGCCTCCGGGCGTCCGAACCCCACCCGGGCTGGCCGGATCGCCCCTGCCCCGTCCCTGTCCCTGCCCCACGCTGGCGGCGTCTGCATTGCGCTCCCATTGCTTCTGTCCCCCAGGGTGGCCAGCGAGCCGTCTCCACAGTTGCCCCAGCACGTTCCGCATAGGCGATGTGGGTCTGCGGTGCAGAGTGAGGTAGAGAAGCCCCACCCGGGACAGCTGAGACCACCTGGGGCTCCGTTTCCAGCCCTGCTGCCCCTGCGCAGAAGCGCGGAGAGCCCGCCTCGCTGGCCGCCACCCGCTCCCCGCCGAGCGGCCGGTCCGCCGCGGGCGCTCCCAGGGCCGCCTCAGCCGGGGCAAAGCGGAGCCCGCAGGTCCGTCCCCACCCGCCGCGACCTGGCAGAGCCGGCGAGCGTGTGATTTGAGAAGCGGCAGGGAGCTGCGACAGGACCAAAGTCGCCCCCACCGAGAGAATCGCAGCAAAGATTCCACACTTGGAAACTCATCTGCTGGGGCAGGCAGCGCCCTCTCCCCGAGGCGCGGGGACGGCGAACCCTCCTCTGCCGCCTTGCAGTGTCCCTGTCCCTGCGTGCGCGCCTCGCTCTGTCCCGCGCGTTCTGCCGGCGAGGCCGCCTGCCTCAATCCCGTGTCCTCCCCACTGTCTTGCGGCCTGTACCCCTCGAGCACCTGGATGAGAACGAATGTGCCTGAGGACTGACGGCGCGGCCGGCAAGCGGGGCGCCCGGCGTCGCCGGGGAAGTAGCGCCGAGGCTCGGGGACAGGGCGGGGGCCGGGCCCGGCGGGAAAGCCCGCAGAGGAGGGAAACCCGGGCACGAAGACAGACTTGCCTCCGTGCCAGACACAGCCTCTCTTCTCAGGCGTGTGTGTGTGAGGGGGAGAGTTTTCAATCTCAGTAGTTCCTGGGGTTTGACAAAGGGCAGGCGCGCCGCAGACGGTTCCCTTGGCTGGTCCGCGGGCCGGGGCGCCCGGGCCCTCCTCGGCTGCAGAGAGAGCCAGGAGCTGCTCTCCGGCCACTGGAAGCTCTCTGAGGAGTGATGCCAGTTCCTGCCAGGGACTGGTTCACCTAGGTCGTGAGGCGTTTCCACGACCTCCTCAGTAGGGACCAGGGAATACACCCCGTCTCAGCTCCCAGGCTGGGGACCAGGGCGGCCACCCAGCACAGAGGCGCCCGGATGTGGGCAGCTATGCCACAGATCTCTCGGAATCCCAGGCCCTGCCCTCCAGAGTTTCTAATGTCGCAGTGTCTTAGTTACATTATTGTTGCCACGGTGGCCTCTCTCCCTCTGACTAGGTACTAGTTATTGTCACAATGGGGCGGTGATTCTTTTTATTTGGGTGGGGGTGCTAAGAATACTGGGTTTGTGGGTCATAGACTTCAGTGGAGCCCCAGATCTGCTACTAAATTAGCCAAGTGTTCTCGGGCAAGTTATTTGTCCTTTCTAAGCCTCCGTTTTTTCCAGCCGTGAAATGGGAAAGATAATACCACCCTGCAAGATTGCTCTGAGGCTGTAGCAAGAAAATGCACACGAAAGCATTCTGAGAGCCGCACAGAGCAGGCGTGTGCGAGACCAGATGCTGCCTTAGTGAAGAGGCAAGTCACACAGCGCGGGGACCACCAGCCCTAACCCCTCTTCCTGCCTCTCCCCACCTGTGCCCTCCACACCTGCCCCTTCTGTGTCCCAGATAGGAATGTTCTCTATGCTGTGACCTTTCTTTTATCCCTTCCCTCTCTTAAAACTTACCTATTTATTCTCTGCTTCAGCTCTTGAGATTCTTGTGCCTTCAATCATTCATTCTTGTAACAAATGTTTATTGTGTGCCTGCAGAAGGAAGCCTGGTGAATTAGAAAGGGCATGAATCTGAATCTTTTACCCTATCTAACCATACTAACTTTGTGACTCTAGGCAAGGCCCTTGCCTTCTCTGTGCTTCAGCTTCCTAAAACGTACAATGGAGATGACACCTGCATTGCAGAGCTGTTAGGAGGATGATGAGGGGTAATGTACATAAAAACCAAGGTGTGGTGCTCAGTAGTTAACTGCCTCCCCCAGCCTGCTGCCAATTGGAGAAACTTACCAAAATAAAGCAGCAATGGATGTCAGGGACTTACTATGTTGCCTCTACCAACAACAAAAGAAAATAGCAAAACAATAACCTAGTATTAATGGAATCCTGGGACCCAGCACAAATCCTGGCCTGGTGATGTTGCTTAAATATATCACTCAGCCACCAATGCTCTCTCCAAAAGGAGTGGGTGATGGAGGTATTCCACATTCTGTGGAGGTGCTCAGCTGAACAGGGTACCCAGGAAAACCTTAATTGCCCAATAAGGTGTTAGGTCCTTTCCTGTCAACACCAATGCTGTAAAGTGCCACCCCTTTCCAACTCAAAAGTGCCTCTTCATCAAACTGAGGTCCCAGACGGGGACCTTCAGGGCATGGAAGAGGGCTATAGATTTTTACACATGCTTTTTTTGGGTGTAGCGGGGGTAAATTTAAAAGCAGGCATATGATTTGGTACATTTTATATTAAGCCTCTGGGGGGATGTAGAAAGACAAGTAAACATATAGCACATGTGCCTTTAAAGAGGCTCATGTAAGCATTAATTCAGCAAATATTGGTTGGATCAGGGCCCCGTCTCAAGGCTGGGATATAGCAGTGAACACAACAGAGGGAATCCCTGCCCTTGCGGAGCTGATATTCAGGTGGCAGAGACAGATAATTAGGAAACATAATAAATAAGGAAATTAAAGGGTGTGTAACCCCAAAGATTCAACCAAGAGACTCCTGGAACTGATAAATAAATTCAGTAGACTCTCAGGATACAAAATCAGTACACACAAATCAGAGGCATTCATATGTGCCAATAACAGTCAAACTGAGAACCAAATCAAAGACTCAATACCCTTCACAATAGCAACAAAGAAAATAAAGTACCTAGGAATACATTTAACTAAGGAGGTAAAAGACCTCTACAGGGAGAACTATGAAACACTGAGGAAGGAAATCACAGAGCACATAAACAGGTGGAAAACCATACCATGCTAGTGGATCAGAAGAATCAACATTGTTAAAATGTCTATACTACCCAAAGTGATCTACAGATTCAATGCAATCCCTATTAAATTACCAACATTTTTCACAGATACAGAGAAAATAATTTCACACTTTGTATGGAACCAGAGAAGACCCTGTTTAGCAAAAGCAATTTTAGGCAATAAGAACAAAATGGAAGGTATTAATTTACCAGACTTCAAACTATACTACAAGGCTGTGGTTATTAAAACTGCTTGGTATTGGCACAACTGCAGGGACCCGGACCAGTGGAACAGAACAGAAAATCCAAATATAAAACCATCCTCATATAGCCATCTAATCTTTGACAAAGCAGACAAAAACATACTCTGGGGAAAAGAATGTTTATTCAATAAATGGTGCTGGGAAAACTGGATAGCCACATGTAGAAGACTGAAACAGGACCCACACTTTTCATCTCTCACAAAAATCAAATCACGGTGGATAACAGACTTAAACCTAAGGTGTGAAACTATTAGACTTCTAGAAGAAAATGTGGGAAAGACTCTTATAGACATTGGCCTAGGCAAAGAATTTATGAACAAGACCCCAAAGGCAATCACAGCAACAACAAAAATAAATAAATGGGACCTGATGAAATTAAAAAGCTTCTGCACAGCCAAAGATACAATCAAGAAAGCAAACAGACAACCTACAGAATGGGAAAAAAATTTCGCATGCTACACATCCTATAAAGGAGTGATAACAAGAATCTATTTAGAACTCAGGAAAATCAGCAAGAAAAAATCAAACAACCCTATCAAAAAGTGAGCAAAGGACATGAATAGAAATTTTTCAAAAGAAGATAGAATGCCCAACAAACATATGAAAAAATGCTCAACATCTCTAATCATCAGGGAAATGCAAATCAAAACCACAATGAGATATCACTTAACTCCAGTGAGAATGGCCTTTATCATAAAGTCCCAAAAGAATAAATGTTGGCGTGGATGCAGAGAGACAGGAACACTCATACCCTGCTGGTGGGACTGCAAACTAGTGCAACCTCTGTGGCAAGCAATATGGAGATACCTTAAACAGATACAAGTAGACCTACCATTGGATCCAGCAATCCCATTATTGGGCATGTACCCCAAAGAACAAAAGACATTCTATGAAAAAGACATTTGCACCCGAATGTTTATAGCAGCACAATTCACAATCACAAAGATGTGGAAACAACCCAAATGCCCATCAATAGTGGATTAGTAAAATGTGGTACATGTATACCATGGAGTATTACTCAGCTATAAGAAATAACGGTGATATAGAATCTCTTATGTTCTCCTGGATAGAGTTGGAACCCATTCAACTAAGTGAAGTATCCCAAGAATGGAAAAATAAGCACCACATGTACTCACCAGCAAATTGGTTTCCCTGATCATCACCTAAGTGCACATTTGGGAATAACACCAATCGGGTGTCCGACAGATGTGGGGGGGAGGGGATGAGCGTATACCTACATAATGAGTGCAATGCGCACCGTCTAGGGAATGGACATGCTTGAAGCTCTGACTCCGGGGTGGGGGGTGGCCATGGGCAATATACATAACCTAAACTTTTGTACCCCCATAATATGCTAAAATAGAAAAAAGAAAAATAAATAAAAAAATAAATAAAGGGTACGTAAGGACGAGGACGTCCTGGGACAGAAGCTGGGTAAGGGGACTGGAGTGCTCTAGGGGCAAGGTGGGCACTTTACTGAGACTTGAAGCAGGTAAGCGGACTAGTGACACTGATGTCTGGGGGCAACGTGGAGAATGCCTGGGGTACTCAGGGACCTGCCGTGCACTGGGGTGGCAGGGACAAGGGGAGAGGAAAGAGGAGAGATCAGATGGGCTCTGGGGGTCGGAGAGGCAGATGGCATAGGGCCTTGGAGGTCACCATAAGCACTTAGGCTTTGACTCTGGGGAAACACGGAGCCACCGGTGGGTTTTGGAGAGAGATGGGAACCTGCCGAGAGAACTCAATCCAGTGCTGGCTCTGCTTGGCACCGGCTATGAGGCTTTGGGTAAATCAGGTAGCCTCTCAGGGCTGCACTTGCCTTAGGGGTCCGGCGAGAGCGCTGGCTTGGTTATTTCAAAGGCCCATTCTAAATCCTGAAGATGCAGAGCAAGGCAAACAGAGGCCTTGTCAATTGCACTGTCTATCACAGGAAGTACCAAGCACCCTGGAGAATTTTCATTTTCCTGGCTGTTCTTTCCCAGTTTGCCCCTGAGGCAAACCCAGGTCCCCAGGTGCATCTGGAAGTGGCAGAGATGGCTGAATTCCCTGCCACTCCCACGGAGAGCTGAGCACAGCTCTTTCCGAGGCAATTAATTTTCCTGGCTGGGATCAACAGCAGAGCAGTTTCCCATGGTGAGGAGAGCTGTGGCCTCCCCCTCCCCTCGACACCCACACCGGCTGCCTGGGATTGGGATAGGGAGAAGAGAACAAGTGACAGGCCTGGACGGGTCCCTCTGGGAAGGGAGCAGGATGTGGCAGGCAGTGCCCTTTGCTGGGCGGTGTGACAGGATTTGGGTGCAGCATCAGTGACAGCCTTGGGGGGAAGGCTGGGAGCAGGCCTGCCTGTTAGCAGAGCTGATTTACCCCTGAGGTATTGGAGACAAGCACCTCTGCTGGGGTGAGACAGCGGTTTCTACCCCCTTGCCCCCATTGCCAGAAGCAGCTGCCAAATGCACTCAGTGCAGGATGGTCAGAAAGGAGGTTCTGTTGCACTGCATGGTTACCACAGTTAACAATAATGCACTGCACATTTCAAATTTGCTATTATACAAGAGTAGATTTTTAACGTCCTCACCACAAAAAAGAAATGATAAGTTGATGAAGTAATAGATATGTTAATTAACTTAATTGAATCTTTCTGCAATGTATACATAGATCAAAACATCACATTGTACCCCATAAATTTACACAATTATTATCAATTAAAAATAAATGAAAAAAAGAGAAAGGAGGAACCTCTCTTCTCTTGGCAGAGGTAGAGGTAGTATGAAAGGAGAATGGAGGCCCTTCCCATTTCCCACCCAGGGCCCCTGCCCAGCTCCGGCCTTGCAGCTGGGCGGGCACCTCTGCCGTGGGTTTGGTGCAGCTCCCACCTGCAATGTGCCATTGCCTCCAGTCCCCCTCCTCTTCTCATGCCAGCCAGCAGGACCCCATTAGCCAGGTCTCCAGAGCTGGAAGTGACCCAGTGCTAGAGACTGTTGGAAACACAAACATAGCATCCAGCCAGGGCTTCCCAACTCAGCTATCCGAGGACGTCACACCCAGGCTGCACGAGGGGGCATCAAATTGCAGGAGCAGGCTAGCTGCTGCGGTCGGACTCCACCCTGGGTCTGTCTGCAGCTTTCCAACAGCATCTTTTTAAAAATTGGGTTTATTGAGGTACGATTTACATGGAGTAAAAGTCATCTTTTTTAGGTGTGTAGCTCAATGAGTTTTGACAAATGTAAGTAGTCACACGCCAAACAATTCCCTCGGGCCCGTTTGCACTCAACCCCCTGTCAGCCCCAGGTCCTGCTATGGGTACTGTTCCTGAGTCATGTTCTCTCTGTTCTCTCAGCATCCTCTGTCTGCTTGCAGTTTACTTGTTTTTGAGATTCCTCCAAGTTGTTACGTGTATCAGTAACTACTTCTTTTTCGTTGCTGCAGAGGACCATCACTTTATTTTTTTTATATTTTATTGTAATGAAATACAGCTGGCCCACTCCTATCCATGGGTTTTGTGTCCATTGATTCAACTAATCACGAATCAAAAATGTTAAAAAAAATTGTGTCTGTACTGAACATGTACAGACCTTTTCCCCTTGTCGTTGTTCCCTAAATAATACAGTATAACAACTATCTGCATAGCATTTGCTTTGGGTTGGGTACTATTAGTAATCTAGATTTGATTTAAAGTATAGGGGAAGATGTGCATAGGTGTTATATGCAAATACTACCCCATTTTGTATCACAGACTTGAGCATTCGTAGATTTTGGTATCTACAGGAGGTCTTGGAACCAATTCCAGTGCATACCGAGGGACTGTATACAAAACATTTTTCCTTTTAACCATTTTTAAGTGACATTAATTATAGTAACACTGTTGTACAACCATCACCACTATCTACTCTGACAACTTTTCATCACCCTACACAGAAACTCTGTACCCATTAAGCAATAACCCCCCATTTCACCTTTCCAAAGTCCCTGGGCACCTCGAATCTTCTTCCTGTCTCTATGAATTTCCTTATTCTAGATGCTTCATGTGAGCAGAATCATATTAATACAATGACTGCCCTTTTGTGTCTGGCTTCTCTCACTTAGCATTGTGTTTCCAGTGTTCACCAATGTTGTAGCGTGTATCAGAACTTCATTCCTTTTTATAGCTGAATGATATTCTGTAGCATGTGGGTAACATATTTTGTTTATCCAACTATCTGCCGGTGGGCACTTAGGTCATTTCCAGCTTTTGGCTATTGTGAATAATGCTGTTATGAACACTGGCATATAAATATCTGAGTCTCTGTTTTTAGAGTTGAGCACACCTCTAGGAGGGGAATTGCCAGGTCACATGGTAATCTTATGTTTAATTTCTTTTTTTTTAATTTCAGGATATTATGAGGGTACAAACATTTTGGTTACATTTTATGTCTGCCTCACCCAAGTAAGGATTAACTGCCATGTTTTCCATGGACGCTGCACCATTTTTCCCACCAGCAATGCACAAGAGTTCCAATTTCTAGTCATCTTTGACAACATTTGTTATTTTCCATATCTTAAAAAAAATTATAGCCATCCTAGTGGGTGTGAAGTGGTAACCCATTGTGGTTTTGATTGCATCCTAATGACTAATGATATTGAACATCTTTTTTCATGTGCTTATTTGCTATTTATATATCTCCTTTGGAGAAATGTCTATTCAAGTCCTTGACCAGTTTTAAATTGTTTTGTTGTTGTGGCTGTTGTTATTGAGTTGTAGAGAAGTTCTTTATATATTCTGGACATTAAGCCCTTACATATGTGACTTGCAAATGTTTTCTCCCATTTGTGGTTGTACTTTCAGTCTCATAATAGTGTCCTTTGATGCCCAAAAGTTTTTAATTTTAGTGAAGTCCTTTTTGCTATTTTTTCTTTCATTGCCTGTGTTTTTGGTGTCATACCTAAAAAATCATTGCAAAATCCAATGTCATGGAGTTTTCTCTCTATGTTTTCTTTTAAAAGTTTTATAGTTTTAGCTCTTACGTTCAGGTCTTTGACCCATTTTGAATTAATTTTGGTGTTAATTAATATGTGGTGTTATTTTTTTCATGTGAATATCCAGTTTTCCGAGCACCAGTTGTTGAAAAGATTGTCCTTTTCCCATTGAATGGTCTTGGCACCCTTTTTGGAAATCATTTGATTGTATATGTGAAGGTTTATTTTTGGGCTTTCTATTCTAGTCCCTCAATCTATGTATCTGTCTTTCTGTCTACTGACACACTGTTCTGATTACTATAGCTTTATATTGAATTTTGAAGTCAGGAAGTATGAGATTTCCAACTTTGTTTTTATTTTTCAAGAGCTGTTTTGGCTATTTGAGGTCTTTTGAGATTACATATGATTTTAGATGGATTTTTCTATTAATATTTGTGCAAAAAACATCATTGGGATTTTGACAGGGATAGGACTGAATCTGTAGATCACTTTGCATAGTATTGACATGTTAACTATATTAAATCTTCCAATTAATGAACACTGGATATCTTTCATTTATCTATGTTTTCTTTAATCTTTCAGCAATGTTTTATAGTTTTCAGTGCATAAGACTTTCACCTCCTTGGCTAAGTTTATTCCTAAGTATTTTATTCTTTTTGATGCTATTATAATTGAGATTGTTTTTCTGATATCATTTTCAGATTGTTCATAGTTATTGCATAGAAATAAAACTTATTTTTATGTATTGGTTTTATATACTGCAACCTTGCTGAATTTATCTATTAGCTCTAACAGTCCTGTCTCTTTTTTTGGAATAGTTAGGATTTTCTACATGTGTATTCATATCATCTGTGAACAGAGATAATTTTACTTCTTTCCAATTTATTGATATAATATATGTCTTTTATTATTTTTTTTCTTGCCTTATTTTTCATTCTGGAACTTCCAATACTATGTTGAATAGAAATAGTGAAAGTGGGCGCCCTTGTCTTGTTCCAGATCTTGGAGGAAAAGCTTGCAGTCTCTCACCACTGAGTATCATGTTTGCTCTGAGGGTTTTATATGCAGCCTTTGTTATCTTGAGATAATTTTCTTCAATTACTAGTTTTTGGAGTGTTTTTTCATCATCAAAGGGCATTGGATTTTGTCAAATTCTTTTTCTGTATCACTCAAGATGATCATGTGGTTCTTTCCTTCACCCTGTTACTGTGGTGTGTTGTATTGGTTTTCATATGGGGAGCCAGCCTTTCATTCTGGGAATAAGTCCCCCAGATCATAATGTGTAATAATTTTAATATGCTGCTGAATTTGGTTTGCTGATATTTTGTTGCAGCTTTTTGCATCAATGTTTATAAGAGATGCTGGTCTGTAGTTTTCTTGTAGTATCTTTGTCTAGCTTTGGTATTAGGGCAATGCTGGCCTCATAGAATGAGTTGGGGAATATTCTCTTCTCTTCAGTTCTTTGGAAGAGTTTGAGAAGGATTGCTGTTAGTTCTTCTTTAATGTTTGGTAGAATTCACCAGTGAAAACATTAGATTTTGGTATGTTGCCTTTTTTTTTTTCATTTGTTTCTTAAGCTATAATATTTTCTAATATCCCTGTGATTTCTTCTTGGACTCACTCACCGTTCCTTCTTTTATTGGTTTCTATTTTCATTCCATTATGATCAGAAAAGATACTTTGTATGATTTCAATCTTTTACAATTTATTAATGCTTGTTTTGTGGCTTAAATGTGATATAGCCTGGAGAATGTCCCATGTGCACTTGAGAAAAATGTGTATATGTGCACTTGAGAAAAATGTGTATTCTGCTCTTCTTGGGTAGAGTGTTCTCTCTAAGTCTGTTAGGTCTAATTGTTATAGTTTATGGTCTTGTTCAAGTCCTTTCTTTTCACATTGATCTTCTGTCTGGTTGCTCTATTCATTATTGAAAGTGGGGTATTGAAGTTTCCAAGTATTGTAGAGTTGTATGTTCTATTCAATTCTTTCAATGTTTGTTTGGTAAATATATATTTATAATTGTTATATATTCTGAATATATATATATATTTATATATATATGTACATATATGTATATGTATGTATGTGTGTGTGTGTGTGTATGTATATATATATATATATATAGTCTGTGTTTCTGGTCACAGTTTTTGACTTAAAATTTACTTTGTCTGGTATTAGTATAGACATCCCAGCTTTCTTTTGGTTACTATTTGCATGCAGTATTTTTTTTCAGCCTTTTATTTCAACCTATTCGTATCCTTAGATCTAAAATGGGTCTCTTATAGACAACATATAGTTGGATCATATCAAAAAGTCATTCTACCAATCTATGCTTTTAGTCCATTTACATTTAAAGTAATTGTTGATAAGGAAGAACTTACTTCTGCCATTTAGCTATTTGTTTTCTGTATGTCTTGCATGCTTTTTGTTCCTCAATTCCTGCATTATTACCCTTTTTTGTATTTAGTTACTATTTTTTTTAGTGCATCACTTTGATTCCCTTTTTCTGTATTTTTTTTTTTTTGTTATTTTCTTAATGCTTACCTTGGGGATTGCAATTAACATCTTAAATTTATTACAGCCTAGTGAATAATACCAACTTAGTTTCAATAGTATACGAACACTCTGCTCCTGTACATCTCTGTCTCTCCCTCTTGGTATTGTTATTGTCACAGATTATATCTTTGTATATTGTGTGCCCACTAGTATAGATTTATAATTATTGTTTTATGTACTTAAGTTTTAAGTCATATATGAATAAAAGAGGGGTTACAAAACAAAAGTATAGTAATACTAGCTTTTATAATTGCCTATGTAGTTACCTTTACCACCATTCTGTTTTTCTGTGTATGGCTTTGAGTTACTGCCTAAGGTCCTTCAATTTCAGCCTGAGTTACCTCCTTTAGCAGATCTAGTTACAAATTCTCTTAGCTTTTGTTTATCTAGGAGCTTCTTAATTTCTCTTTCTTTCTTGAAGGATAGTTTTGGCAGATGTGGAGTTCCTGGTAGACAGTTGATTTTGTTTTTCCAGTCCTTTAAACATAACATCTCACTGCCTTCTGGCCTCCATGGTTTCTGATAAGAAATTTGCTGTTAATTTTGAGAAGCACTTATATGTGATGAACCACTTCTCTCCCATTGCTTTCAAGATTCTCTTTGTCTTTGAATAGTTTGACTATAATGTGTCTTGTTGTAGATCTCTGAGTTTATCCTGCCTATAGTTCATTGAACTTCTTGGGTGTGTATATTTTCATGTCTTTTATCAAATTTAGGACAGTTTTGTCTGTTATTCCTCAAATAATGCCCCCTGTTCCTTTCTCTCTCTCTTCTCCTTCTGGATTCTCCTGACACACATGTTGGTATGTTTGGTGGTATCCCATAGATCCCTCAGGTTATGTTTATTTTTCATTATTTTTTAAATTTTACCTCCTTAGACTGGGTAATTTCAATTGTCTTAATTTCAAGTTTGATAGTTCTCTTTCTTGCCTGCTCAAATATGCTACTGAAGCACTTCAGTGAATTTTTTATTTCAGTTATTATACTTTTCAGCTCCAGAATTTCTGTTTAGTTTCTTCTGAGAGTTCCTATGTCTTTACTGACATCCCCTATTTGTTCGTATATTGTTTTTCTGATTTCCTGTGGTTCTTTGTCTGTGTTTTCCTTTAGCTTATTGAGCATATTTAAAATAGTTGATTTAACGTCTTTGACTAGTAATTCCAATGTCTGGGCTTCCTGAGGGACAGTTCCTGTCAAATTCTTTTTTTCCTGTGAATGAGCCATGTTTTTCTGTTTCTTTGTATGAGACTGAACATTATGAGTATTTTCATAAGATAACCCTGGCAATCTTATTCCTCCTCCTCTGGGATTGCTTTTGAAGCTGGAGTCATCAGTTTGTGTAGTGACTTTCCAAACTATTTTTACAAAATCTGTTTTTCTTGTTGCGTGCTCACTAAAGTTTCTGTTCTCTCTACACTCAGCCTGTATTCTGATAGAGATTTCCTAAAATGTCAAATTCAGCAACTTTCTATTCATCAGTCATTCCCCAATTACGTGGGCATTGCCATGATTATCTTCATAGGTTACATTCATACATGAGGAATTAATAAGTCAAGAATTTAATCACAAGTCAAGGGTATTGAATATTGCCAAAATTTTCTCTAAAATATTTTCACCAATTTAGTCTTGTACCAGTAGATTATGAATACCCATTTTCTCATCTGCTCACCAACACCAAGCATTATTTGAATTTTTTAATCTTTGCCAATTTGAGAAATAAAAATGATGTCATATTATTGTTTTAATTTTGGTATTTGTTTGCTAGTGAGTTTGACCATGTTCTTTGGTTTTTGGAATTCCTTTGTTATTGTTCATTGGCAATTTATATCTCTGCTCAGTTTGGTGTATCTCTCTCTTTCCTTAGTCACTTATGAGTAGAAACTTTTCTAAAAGAGCCACAGGCTCTTTGGAAAACAAAACATTTAAAATATTATAACAGGTTATTTGGTTAACAGTATTGGAAAAATTAGATTTCTGTATTTCAAAAGATTAATTTGAATTCTTAACTTTAGATCATATAGGAAAATAAAGATTCTACATGGAATAAGCAGCTAAATATAAAAGCTCAAACTACAAAGTTAAAGAGAGGAAATTTAGAAGCCTATCTTTTTGACATTGGAATGAAGGAAGAGCTCTCAAAACAATACATAAAGGGGAAAATTGATTTATTTGAACATATTAAAATGAAAGATCTCTCTTCAGCAGAGAATGCCATGAGACATTAACAGAAAGCTGATAAACTAGAAGATATTTGCAATGACTATGAGTAACAAAGGATTAATCTGGAAAAAAGATATGAGTAGGCAACACACAGAAAAGGAAATATGACTAGCAAATAGGTATATGGAAGAATGCTTAATTGGAGAAATGGAAACTTACAAAAGTAAGATAATACTTTGTACCCTTCTGATGGGCAAATATTAGTAAGCCACATAATATTAAGTGCTGGCAAGGATGGGGACAAATGGGAGCCCCCGTGCACTGCTGGTAGATCTGTCAGTTGCTACAGCTGTTTAGGAGATCTAGCTTTATCATACGTGAAGTGTGCACACACCCTGCAACCTAGCAATTCCACAGTAGAACACCTCCCACATGAATGCAGAAGGAGACATCAAGAGTATTACCATAGCACTGACTGGTAACAAAGAGGTAGAAATGTCTTAGGGATTTATCCTAGGGAAACCTCGTAGTAGTGTAATGTATTATATATAAATGTCTATATGTACATATCTGCATATGTACATATGATGTGTACATCACATATGCATATGACAGAATACCGTCTAGCATTTGGTAGGAATAAACTTGAGATACATAAACTTGAGAATATTGTGGATAGAACTCAATAATATAACTTTTAGTGAAAAAAAGGTACAGAATAAATGACAAAATGAGGTTTTTCATGGGCCAATAACAATAGCAACTCATGAAAGGAAGAATACCATCTACTTAAAGTGTACACTTGGGAAACAATAGACATACCTACCTATGCAAGTACATGCATATGTGTGTATTACAAGGGGAGTTGAAAAAGTTGCATGTGTGAGTGTGTGTATAGATTTGTGTTTGTAATGGCCTGACATAAGATTTAGGGGAAGACAGAGGAAGGTTTTACATTCCAGAAATTTAAATAATTTCAAATGGCATCCCCCTACTCAAATGATAATTTTGCTGACTAGCCACTGGGAAGTTTCATCCAAATAAGTTACCACCTTAAAAACTCTTTAATCCCTTGCCCACCAAGTGAGTTGAATCATGGCCTCCCCTCCAAAGACACGTGTATGTTCTGGCCCCTGTGGAACTTGTGAATGTGACCTTATTTGGAAACAGTGTCTTTGCAGGAGTAACTAATTTAAATGTCTTGAGAAGAGATCATCCTGGATTTAGAGAGGGCCCTGAATTCAAAGAGAAGTGTTTTTATAAGAGGCACACAGAGGAGAGACACAGAGGGAGAGCACTAGAGGGCCACACAAACACCTGCATACTGGAGTGATGCAGCCACAAGCCAAGGACGCCTGGAGCCACCGGAAGCAGAAAGCGGCAAGGAAATATTCTCCCTTTGAGCCTTTGAAGGGAGCACAGCTCAGCCAGCACCCTGATTTTGGATTTGTGGCTTCCAGAATGACGAGAGAATGAATTTCTGTTGTCCAGAGCCACCAAGTTTATGGCAATTTGTGGCAGCAGCCCTCGGAAATTGATACACACATTCTCCTTCTTTTCCTTTTGTAGCAGCTCATCTTTTCCTTAGGGGGAGACAAACCAGCTCCCTCTTATTGTCCCATGTGGGATGGTTCTGTGTTTTCTCATCATATTCATTTGAGCTGCTATAACAAACTACCATAGACTGGCTGGCTAAAAAACAACAGAAACTCATTTCTCACAGCTCTGGAGGCTGCAAGTGCAAGATCAAGGCATTGGCAGATTTGGTGTCTGGTGAGGGTCTGCTTCCTGCTTCACAGGTGGCCGTTGTCTCGTTGCATCTGGCGAGGGAGTGCTCCAGAATCTCTTTTATAATGGCACTAATCCCACTCATGAGGGGTCCTCCTTCCTCCTGCCTTAATCACCTCCCAAAGGCCCTACCTCCTAATGCCATCATCGCATCAGGAGTTAGGATTTTAACATATGAATTTGGAAGTGGGGAAAGGAACCCAAAAATTCAGACCATAGCACCCAAAGTGAGAGCTTTAGGGTGATGCAAGGACATAGCTTTAAATTAAATTGAATCACAAAATACACTCTATTTATTAGTAAGGTTAATTAGTCAAAGAGAAAGTCTGTTTGGTGAGAATAGGCATATAACATCTAACACTTAGCAAGCTCCTCTTTTATCAAAGAGAGTGCAGGATTCAGCTCTGGATCTCTGAAAGCTGGCAACAGTATCTGGTTATATTAACAACATTGATTTGGTTTCATGGAATTTATTTCTATGCTTGACTACCTTCTATTTATTGTGAGTGATGCAACTTTTCTTTTAGGCTTATGATAGGAAGATTCTTTTGTAAACAAATGAATCTAAATTTAAAAAGGAGTTAGTTTAAAGAAACATATTAAGTAAATAACAGTAGCGATCTGTGTTCCATATAGATATGGAACAGTCTGTGAAGGCAGGAAACACTATACTACTCCAGAAACTTACCAAAGCATTTTTTCTAAGGAAAGTTCCCTCTATAAGAAGAATTCTGATGCCAACACTAATCCATTCCTGCACTCTGTAGGTTTTGATTTACCTCTCGATTGAGTGTGTTTCAGTTTCATTTACAAGAAGGACGCCTGGGTATTATGCTTCCTGAGTATTTCTGTTTGACATTGTCTATTGCATCTGATTTGCCAATAACTTATATGGTAGAAAATTGTGTCCCGTATTCCTTTCCTCAGAACTTTATGGACATTGTTCTACCATTTTCTTGCGTCAAATGCTGCCTTATTCTTAGGGTCCCCTCCCAGCCCCCACTGCATTATGGTAAGCAAATTGCTTTTTGTTCCTGGATAGCTAAGACCTTTTTCTTTTACTTTGAAGTATAGTAAATTCAACAAGATATGTCTAGAGTTGAGCCTTCAGTATCACTTTTCCCCAGAAGCCAGTGAACCCTTCAATTTCTGAACACAGCTCTTTCTTCCTTTTCTTTTTTATCAGTAAATAATTTTTTCTATTTCAAGAAAAAATTGCAGTTTCTCTTTTGGGGACAAGGACCCATACTGGATCAATATCTGTCTCCCATATTTTAATCTTCCTCCTAACCACTTCAACTTTATTGTCTTTCCTCCATGTACTTTCCGAGGTTATCTCAAGCTTTTTCTGAATGTAATGGATTTAGTATTTGAATATGTTAATTTTGTTTCTTGCTGTTTCAAATTTATTTATGAATTTTGTAATTGCTGTTTTGGTGCTCAATTTTTTTCCTTAGCTCTTTACCATTTCCATATTTTCTTATCTGATTATTTAATAAATGTATGTTTTCCTTATTTTTTCTAAATGTAAAATATTTGTTTTGGATTTTTTTTCTTGTTTCTTGGATTTATGTTACTTTCAGAATGAGCCCTTTACTTGTCCATTCATATTATATTTCTTCCTTTCTATTTTTGGTTGAACATTTTTGCATAGTTTCCCTGAGTTTTACTTTATTACTGAATTTTTTTTTTAAAAAAGCATCTCTATCAGCACATCCCATTTGCCTGTATATAGTGTAAATCAGTTTTACTTGATTCTCATCTTCGTATATCAGAGTCCCTTTGTCTTCCCTTCAGTATTGTTTGTTTCTGTTCTTACAATCTTTCGTACTCTTAGCGAGTTACTTAAACTTTCTGTGCCTCAGTTTTGTCAACCTCCATACAGGTTCAGCATTGAACGAGCTATAATGTGTAAAGTGTTTGTGACAGCTCCTGGCATACATGCAGGCCTGTTCTCCTGAGGCAGGGAGGCTCTCTTCTCAGCTTCTAAGTGTCGGGAGCCCAAGGACTCAGCCCTCAGACTTCCGTATCTACACTAACTCCCTTGGGGATCCCAATTTCTATTGTGTTAATACCATTCACATGCTGATGAGTTCTAAATTTTGGTTTTCAGCAGGGATGTCTCTCCTACTCTCTAGACTTGTGTATCTAACTGCTTACTCAACATTTCCACTTGAGTGTCGAATAGACATCTGTAATTGATGGGAAAAAACTGTTTTTTCTACTCTCACACTTAGCACAACACAGAATACTATTGTGACCAAGATGTGTGGGGATTTTCCCAAGCAATTCTCCAGCAGACACCAGCTGGGTGTCCTACAATTCAATTCCATCCTGATACTAACCAGCATTAATGCCGATCCTACCAGTGAAGGGCTCAGTCCTACAAGACTGTCCTCCCACATCAGACACCAATCACAAGTCCCAGGTGGTCCCCTGTATGTCTGATCAACCAACTGTAGATTGGGGTTTCCAGAATCTTCTCCTCTGGTTCCATTATTTTCTAGGTGGATCACAGGAAACTCAGGGAAACACTTATGTTTAACAGTTTATTATTTAATAAAAGATATAATAAAAACTGCAGATGAACAGCCAGATGACGAGGCCATAGGGGAAGGTCTGGCAGGGTCCCAGCACAGGAAATTCTGTTCCTATGAAGCTGGGGTATGTGTCCTCCCAACATGTGGGTATGTTCACCAAACTGGAAGCTCTCTGAACTCCATACTTTTGTGATTTTTATGGAGGTTTCATCATGTAGGCTTGATTAATTACTAACTCTATCTCCAGCCCCTCTCCCTTTATTGGAGAATGAGGGATGGGGCTGAAAGTTCCAAGATTTCTCTAAGAAAGTCTTTCTGATGACCAGCCCCCACCCCACCCAGGATCCCACCGAGAGTTGCCTCATTAGAATGCTTCTGTCACACAGGAGATTCTAAGGGATTAGGAAGGAGCCCTGTGTCAAGAGTGAGGGTCAAAGACCAAATATTAGAGCAAAAGATTCTTCTAGCACCCGTATTAACCAGGAAATCCAAGGGTGTTAGGAGGTCTGTGCCAGGAATCAGGGACAAAGACCAAAAGGTTATTACTTAAGTGTATAATAGACATCTCAAACTCAGATGTTCAACATCTATCTCCATGGCCCCACTCCCATGGTAGTCTTCCCCATAGAGTTAATGGTAATGCCATCCTTTCATTTGCTCTGGACAAAAACATGGGAAAAGTCTTTGACTCCTCTTTCCTTTATACCCCACATTCAACTCAGTTCTTCAAAATACAATCCAGAATCCTACCACTTCCCATCATCTCCACTTGTCCCAACCACTACCATCTGTCACACGCACCATTGCAAATGCCTCCCAAGTGGAGCCTCTGCTCCTGTCCTTGACTCCCAAGTCTATTCTCAACACATCAATCAGTGTGATCTGGTTAACATCTAAATCAAATCAATCTCACTCTTCTCCTCAAATTCCTCCAATGGCATCTCATGTCACCAAGAGAAAGAAATGGGCAGAGGCTTTACAAGGTCCTGTAAGATATGGCCCTCCGCCATGGCTCTGATCTTATCTCCTATTTCTCTCTCCACATTGGTTCCACACCAGCCATGCTGACATCCCTTGAACACACATGATAGACTCCCATCTATCAGGAATAGATGTTGGATTTTTGTAATTTTCTCTGCATATATTGAGTTAATCATATGGGGGGTGGTTTTTTAAAAAACATATTTGTTAATATGGTAAATTACATTGACTGATGTTTGAATGTTAACCTAACATTGCATTCTTGGGTTAAATTCAACATAGTTATTATCCATTTTATACATTGTTGGATTTTATTTACAAAAATTTTCTTTAGAATTTTTGTATCTCTGGTCATGGAGGAAATCGCTTTGCAGTTTTCTATCCTTGAAATATCTTTGGTTTTGATATCAGGGTTATGTTCATCACAAACAAGGAGTTGGAAAGTATTTTGTCCTCCATCTGAGTTTTTTTTTTTTTTTCCACTTCATTCAAAATACTGTCTACTTTCCCTTTTGATCTGTTTTAACCTATGGGTTATTAGAAGTCCATTAGTTGATTCTAAATGTTTGGGGGATTTTGCGGAGAACCTTCTATCATAGATTTGTAATTTAATTACATTGTGGTCAGAAAGTAAACTTTTTTTAATTGAATCTCTTTATTGATGATCAGGAATATGATATGACATTGTAAACATTGTTGAAAAGAATATGTGTTCTGCTGTTGTTGGGGGGTGTATTCTATAAATGTTGCTTAGGTCAGGTTAGTTGATAGTATTGTTCAAATCTTCTGTACTGTTACTGACCTTCTATCTCCTTGTTCTATCAATTATTGAGAGAGAGGTGTTGAAATCTTCAAGTATAGTTGTAGATTTATTTCTCTTATAATTCAATCATTCTTTTCTTCATATATTTTGAAGCTCTGTTATTAAGAGAATAAACATTTAGAATTTTATGTCATCTTTAAGAATTAACCCTTTTATCACTGTGAAATAACCCTAATTAACCCTGGCAATATTTTTTGCTTCAAAATTTACTTTATATTAATGTAACCACTTCAGCTTTATTTTGATTAGTGTTCATATGGTATATCTTTTTATTGTTTGCTTTTCACTTATGACTTTATGTTTAAAGTAGGTTTCTTATGGGCAGCATATAGTTGAATCTTCCTTTTCCATCCAAACTTCAATCTCTGTCTTCTAATTCAGTTATTTAGACTATTTACATTTAATATATTTATTGGTCTGATAGGGTTTAAATCTATCACTTTGCTATGTGTTTTCTATTTATCAATATTTTCTTTAGTTCCTTTTTCATTTATTTTCTGTCTTCTTATGGATTATTTTTAAGACCCCACTTTATTTTCTTTTTTGGCTTACTAGTTACAACTCTTTGTTGTATTATTAAATTTTCAAATTCTCAGCAACTATATATTCAAAATTCTGCCACCCATTCTCTTTATTCTCTCCTTTTGTGGTCCACAGGCCAACTGCTGGTCTGCAAAGTGTTTATTACTGCCAAGCACCATTAAGTACATTGTTTAATTCAGTTGATATTATTTTTTCAAACTAAGACTTTCTTGATAAAAGAAGCAGTGCATTGGCTTAAATTCTGGTACAAGTCCCTTATCTCTTAGTGTACTGGTGCTTTGTGCAGCACTGCTCTAGATGTCTTAGGAATAGGCACAGGGTATAGTTCTGTCTTGGAAAGGCCAGAAAGGCATTCAAGGCTGCTGTACCACTTAGGCTGAGCCTACAAAGACAGCTAGCTGTTCATTGGGCAGATGGGGTATGAAAGAACATTCCAGGTGCTATAAGTTCCTTGAACTTTGTCTTCTTCATCTTGGTAGACTCAGAACAGTGCCTGGCACATAATAAATGCTTCATAAATGTCTAAAAACACTGGGTGAGTGATGTCAATAAAAGTACCAAAGTAAGATGTAAATATAAGTGTGTCATTGGGGGCTGCAAGCATAGGGTGAAAGATGATGTTAGAGAAAGAAAAGAATCAGATGCAGAAGACCTTGTTAGACATGTCAAGGGTTTTAAAACTTATCCTAAAAATTATGGAGGGTTATTTGAAGAGTTTCAAGCATGATATGATCAGATTGGCATTTTACAAGATCCCTCTGAGTGCACCATAAAGGGAGGTTCAGAGAGGGCTAGCCTAGAGGCAGAGAGACCAAGATTGGCTTCTCACCAGGGAATAGTTATTTCTGTCTCCAGGCATAGACTCAGTGGAAATTCTCCCAGTTCTGGGACACTCAGTGACATGAGGTAGCAACCAGTAGTACCTTTCCCTCTCTTCCCAGGCCTTGGAAGCCCATGCCTGCCTTGTCCTGGATGTTTGCAGTGGTGGAGTGATATCTTATGGGGGCAGAGAGGGGGAGGAGATGGTGTCAGCTAACTATGCATTATTGCCATTTCCCACTACTGGGAATCATATAAGTCCCCAGAGACAGTGCTCCTGGACACAATGAAAGACAGCCAACACCTCTCAATCTAAGAGTTCTTTCTGGACACAGAAGTTATTCTAGCCCCCCAAATTTTTCTACCAAAGAATTAGAAATTGTTCTTCCTACTCTCATACCCTAGAGGACCCTGTCTTAGTCTGTTTTGTGCTGCTGTAACAGAATACCTGAGACTAGGCAATTTATAAAGAAAAAAGTTGATTTGCCTCATGATTCTGGAGACTGGGAAGTCCAAGATTGGGCTGAGTCCATCCAGAGAGGGTCTTGTGCTGCTTCAACTCATGGCAGAAGACAGAGGGAGAGCAGGCATCTGTAAAGAGACTAAACACAAGAAGGAACAACTTGCTATTGTGGTTACTAATCCAGTCCTGCAAGGGCAAGAACTGGCTCCTAGGAGATGGCTTTAATCTATTCATGAGGGATCTGCCCCCGTGACTCAAATACCTCCCCACAGGCCCACCTCCCAACGCTGCTGTATGGCAGTTAAACTTCAAGATGAGTTGTGTGTGTGTGTGTGTGTGTGTGTGTGTGTGTTTTATTTTGTTTTATTTTTTATTTTTATTTCAGCATATTATAGGGGTAAAAAAGTTTAGGTTATGTATATTGCCCTTGCCCCCACCCCCAAATCAGAGTTTCAAGCGTGTCCGTCCCCTAGACGATGCACATCGCACTCATTATATATGTATACACCCATCCCCTCCCCACCACACATCTGCCCGACACCCGATTAGTGTTATTCCTAAATGTGCTCTGAAGTGATGATCAGTGAAACCAATTTGATGGTGAGTACATGTGGTGCGTATTTTTCCATTCTTAGGATACTTCACTTAGTAGAATGGGTTCCCACTTTATCCAGGAAAATACAAGAGGTGCTATATCACCATCATTTCTTATAGCTGAGTAGTACTCCATGGTGTACATATACCACATTTTATTAATCCACTCATGTATTGATGGGCACTTGGGTTGTTTCCACATCTTTGCAATTGTGGATTGTGTTGCTGTAAACATTCGAGTGCAGATGTCTTTTTTATAGAATGCAAGACGAGTTTTGACGGGGACAAACCACATCCAAGCCATGGCAAACCCCCTCACCACCCCACCCCCTACACACTGCATTTGCTTAACACCTCAAGAGGAAAATCTAGTTTATAAATTCCTTACCTGTAATTCCTTTTATTTCTAAAGCAGCAGCTGTGTGAGAGAAACAAGAATCTGGTTCACAAAGTTTGCAACAGACAAGGAGTAAAAGAGAAACAATACCAGTGATGATGATGATAATAAAGGAAAAACAGCCAGGAGGAAAATTGCCTAACATTAATACATAACAGTCTATTAAGTATGTGTGTGTGTTTAATTTCAGCAGAGTACAGGTGGGGAAGCTATAGAAGTACACAGGTGCTTTGGCAATTTGTTTTCTAGATGAATAACTGACTCCTGCCAAAATTCCCTGTCATGGATAACAAACAAACCCAAACTTACCCAGAGGCTCATTCTTGTCAACACACCCAATGGCCTATTATCACCATCTTCCCCAAAGACTGCCAGTGATTGGTGGCGGGGCGGGGGGTGGGGTGGGGGGGAACAGGACAAGTTTCATTCATTTTGTCCTGATAGATGGGTTTTTAAAAAAAATTCTATTAGAGAGAGGGGGAAACCAATTGGCTAGCTGAAGTTACATAATGGGTAATGAGTGTCCAATTATAGGATGTTGCCCTTTGATAAATGGATTTATTTTTATTACCAAAAGGTATTAAATTTTGATACTCTGGAGAGTGGTACTATCTAATAGAAATATAAAGTGAACCATATTCATAATTCTAAATTTTCTAGTATCCTTATTTTAAAAAGTAAAAAGAAACAGGAGAAATAAATTTTAATGGTATATTTTATTTAACCCCCTATATTAAAAATTATCATTTCAACATAAATAATCTCTCACTATTAACAAGATATTTCATATATTTTTTCATAGTAAGTCTTATAAATCTGGTGAGTATTTCATGCTTACAGCACATCTCATTTAGGAGTAGCCACACTCAGGGGCTCAGTGGGCACATGTGACTAGTGGCCTCTAATCCTTGGAGAGTACAGCTCAAAGTTTCTTAGGTAATTTGACTTCTTCAAGGGGTCTTAGTCATGGCCCAAGGAACCCAGACTTACTTTGCTAGGGCGGTTTTCAACAAATGCATGCACAGTTCCAGCGAGGCAAGGGCAGGAAGAGGATGAAAAGAAAAAAGGATGAAGGGAATATAGTCCAACCCATCCAATCCCCAGAGATGTATGGGTGTCAACTTCAAACTACCTTGGTGAGGACCTGTTGTCATAGATGCTATGGAGCCAAATCGTTAGAAAAGGAAGTCGAGGTTGCAATGGGGCAGATGAAGCCCAATTTATAATCCACGCTCTGTAGCACTTTTCTTAACTGGTTCTCAGAACTTGTCTAGTTCATGTTCCCTGCTCTTTGCCTACAATGATCCTTAAGAAGAATGAACAGTCCCATAAAAGATTAGAGCCAAGAAGGGCTTCAGGGGATCTTTGGTATTAGCTTCTCAGTTTTCAATTGATGGCAGTGAGACCTAGAATGTCAAAAACTTGCCAGGGACCCCATAGCTGGTCAGAAGCAGAGCCTCTCTTAGCCTTGAGAATTCCAGGCTGTTTTCTCTTTCTCTGCACCAGAGAGATATAAGAATGTGCTCAGGTGGAGCAATCCATAGGTAATATTTTCTAGGGCTTCTAAGGTACCAGCGTATCCAGGAAAAGAAAAATCAGTCATTAGTGTAGTTTAGGTTAATGCACTCACTGGACATTGTACATGTTGAGGAATTCTCAGGATAAAAAGCAAGTGCTAGGATGCACTTGACTGATGTGCAGACAAGGGAAGATAAGCCAGTGTTAGCATAAAGAGACACTTGCACCCTCCCTCCCCTGTGACCCTGCTCACCAAAGATCTGAACTGCTTACATAAAAGACAGGTGAGACTTGTTAAAATAGCAATACCAAACTACATGCTGTCTATAAAGAATATAAGTCAAATATAATGAGAAAAATGTTAAAAGTAAAAAGATGGAAAAATATATATCATGCAAACACTAATCATAAGAGTGCTGATGTGGCAATATTGACAACAGAAAAGGTAGATTTCAGAATAGGAATATTACCAGGGATGAAGAGAGGTATTTCATAATAATAATGTGGTAAATTAAGCAAAAAGGCATAATTTTAAATGTGTATGCACCTAATGACAGAGTTTCAAAATACATTAAGCAAAATCTGAGATACGGAAAAGAGAAATAGATAAATCCACAATTACAGTTGGAGGTTTCAAAACTCCTATCTCAGTAATTAATAGAACAAGTAAATAGAAATTCACTAAAAATATAGAATCTCTGAAAACTGTGTCAATTAACTTGGCCTAATAGACGTTTTTCAAACAATACACCCCACAGTGGCAGAATATACATTTTTTTTTTTTTTTTTTTGAGACAGAATCTCACTCTCTTGCCTGGGCTAGAGTGCCATGGCGTCAGCCTAGCTTACAGCAATCTCAAACTCCTGGGCTCAAGCGATCCTTCTGCCTTACTGTCCCCATAGTTTTGTCATTTCCAGGATGTCATATAGTTGGAACCACACAGTGTGCATGCTTTTGTCTATGTATATTGATATGATCATGTGATTTTTCTGCTGTAGCAATGGATTACATTAATAGATTATTGACCGTTGAAGCAGCTTTGCATACCTGAGATAAATCCCACTTTGTCATGGTGTATACTTCTTTTTATACATTGTTGAATTCAATTTGCTAATTTTTTAAGGAATTTTATATCTATGTTCATGTTTATAGTCTATAGTTTTCTTGTAATGTCTCTGTCTGGTTTTCATATAAGGGAGATGCTGACCTCGTAGAATGAGTTGGGAAGTATTCCCTCTGAAAGAGATTGTAGAGAATTGGTATAATTTCTTTCTTAAATGTTTGGTAGAATTCACCAGTGAACCAATCTGTCCTGGGACTTTCTGTTTTGGAAAATTACTAATTACTTATTCAATTTATTTAATAGATCAGGCCTATTCAGGGTGTCTATTTCTTCGTGTGTGTATGTGTGTTTGCAGATTGTGTCTTTTAAGAAATTGGTCCATTTCATCTAGGTTATCATGTTTGTGGGCATAGTTGTTCATAATATTCCTTTATTATACTCTCTTTCATTTCTAACATTAGTAATTTGTTAGAAATATAATATTCCTTTATTATACTCTCTTTCATTTCTAACATTAGTAATTCTCTTTTTTCTTTAGATAGCTTGGCTAGGGTCTTATTGATTTTATTGATCTTTTCAAAGAACCAACTTTTAGTTTCATTGATTTTCTCTATTGATTTCCTGTTTTCAATTTCATTGATTTCTGCTCTAATTTTTATTATTTCTTATCTTCTGCTTACTTTGGGTTTCATTTGCTCTTATTTTTCTATTTTATGAAGGTAAAAAGTTAGATTTTTAATTTTAGACCTTTTTTTCTTTTCTAATATATGTGTTCAATATTATAAATTTCCCTCTCGGGGCTCCTTTCACTGCATCCCACAAATTTTGACAAGTTGTATTTTTATTTAGTTGAAAATATTTTTAAATTTCTCATTCTATATCATCTTTGGACCATGTGTTATTTAGAAGTATGTTGTTTAATTTCTATGTAGTAGGGGATTTTCCAGATATCTGTTATTGATTTCTTCTTCAATTCAATCTGGTCTGAGAGTATATATTGGATGATTTTCATTCTTTTTAATTTGTTAGGGTGTGTTTATGGCCCAGAATGTGATCTATCTTGGTGAATGTTCCATGTGAGCTTGAGAAAACTGTGTATTCTGCTGTTGTTGTATGGCGTAGTCCATAGAGTTCCAGTCTGTCCAGTTGATTGTTGGTGTTGTTGAGTTCAACTTTGTCCTTAATGATTTTATGCCTGCAGGGTCTGTCTATTTCTGATAGAAGGGTGTTGAAGTCTCCAGCTATAATAGCGTATTCATCTATTTCTTCTTGCAGTTGTATCAGTTTTTGCTTCACATATTTTTATGCTCTGTTGTTAGGTGCATAAATGTTAAGGATTGTTATGTCATGTCTTCTTGGAGAATTGACCCCTTTATAATTATGTAATGCTCCTCTTATCTCTGATAACTTTCCTTACTTTGAAGTCTGCTCTGTCTGAAATCAATATAGCTGTTCTTGCTTTCTTTTGTTTACTATTGGCATGGTATATCTTTCTCCCCCCATTTACTTTTAATCTACACATGTCTTTATATTTAAAGTTGGTTTCTTGTAGATAACATATAGTTAAGTCTTATTTCTTGATCCACTTTGGAAGTCTGTTTTTTAATTGGTGAATTTAGATCATTGATGTTCAAAGTGATTCCTGATACAATTAGAATAATAGCTACCACATTTGTTACCATTTTCTATTTGTTCCCCTCATTCTTTGTTCCTATTTTTATCTGTCACTTTTTTTCTGCCTTTTGTGGCTTTAATTGAGCATTTTACATAATTTCATTTTCTCTCCTTTCTTAGTGTATCAGTTACACTTCTTTTTTCTTTTTACTCTTTTAAGTTATTGCCATAGAGTTTGTGATATACCTTTATATCTAATTCAAGTCCACTTTCAAATAATACTATGGTGCTTAATGGATATTGTGAGTACCTTATAATAACAAAATAATAATTCTAATTCCTCCTTCCTGTCCCCTGCTTCATTATTGTCATTCATTTCATTTATGTATAAGCCTACATAAGCATACACACAGGCACACAAGCCTACAGAATAAATACTTTGTTGCTATTGTTATTTTGAACAAACTATTATCTGTTTAATCAACTGAGAAAAAGAAAAATAAAAGGTTTTATTTTACCTTCACTTCTTCCTTCTCTGATGCTTTCCCATTCTTTATGTAGATCTGAGTTTCTGACCTGTATCATTTTCTTTCTATTTAAAGAAGTTTTAACATTTCTTGCAAGGTAGGTCTACTGGCAATAAATTTCCTCCAGTTTGCTTATCTGAGAAAGACTTCATTTCTTTTACACTTTTGGAGGATAATTTTACAGGGTATTGAATTCTAAGTTGGTGGGGTTTTTTCCTCTTTTAACACTTTAAATAATTTTCACTCCACCATCCTCCTGCTTGTATGATTTCTGAGAAGTCAAATGTAATTTTTATCTTTGTTCCTCTGTAGGTAAGGTATTTTTTCCACTCTGGCTTCTTTAGGTATTTTTTTTTTTCTTTTCTTTGATTTTTTTGTTTAAATAGGATATGCTTAGGTATAGTATGTTTTTGTTTTGTTGTTGTTGTTTTGTTTGTTTTGTTTTTGTTTTGTGTGTTTTGTTTTGTTTTGTTTTGTTTGCAGTTATCCTGCTTGGTGTTCTCTTAACTTTCTTGGGTCTGTAGTTTGGTGTCTGATATTAATTTGGGGGAAATTATCAATCATTATTTTTTCAAATATTTCTTTGGTTCCTTCCTTTCTTTGTTCTTCTACTGTTCCCATTATGTATATGTTACACCTTTTTTACTTGTCCCACAGTTCTTAGATATTCTTTATTTAATAGTATTTTTCTGTTTCTCTTTCAGTTTGGGAGGTTTCTAGTGAGATATCCTCATGTTTTTTCCCTCAGATGTGACCAGTCCACTAAAAAGCCCATGAAAGGCATTCTTCATTCCTATTATGGTATTTTTGATCCCTAGCATTTGTTTTCGACTCTTTCTTAGGATTTCTGTCTCTCTGCTCACATTGCCCATGTGCTTCAGACTGAGTGAGCTGGGGCTTGTGAACTCTCAGGAGTGAGAGCACCTTCAAGAAAGTGCCAGAGCACAGGAGGCCTTTGTGCAAACGCTCCCATTCTCACTGCTGGTGGAGCTGCTCTTGCTCCACCAGAAATATTCTTGCTATTCCAGGCATAAACGCAGATGTATAATGACACAGTTTATGTTCTAGAATGAGTGTGTGTGTGTGTGTGTGTGTGTGTGTGTGTGTGTGTGTTACCATCTGTGTCCATGGGAAAGGAAAACAGGACTCTGTGCATAGCTCTCTGTCTTACTGATTATATTGAAGCTGTTTATGTATCTGCCTCCGCTACTAAATTGTGAGTTTCTTGAAGGGGGTACTATGTCTTCATCATCTTTGCACCTTCATTGCCAACAGAGTAAATGTCTGCTGAATCAGATTATCAACATGAAGTGTGGGACAAGATGCCCACAACCAGGATCTGTGTCTCTCAAGTTAGCCCAAGTCTCTGGAGGTGCAGTGCCCCCCTTGCTCCTCTTCCCCGAAAGAAGGGCAGATACCAAACCCACTGGCTCCCTCTTTGCTTAGCTTAGTTCTCTACCTCTGTGGTCCCCAACCCCTAGACCATGGCCCGGTACTGGTCTGTGGCCTGTTAGGAACTGGGCCATGCATCACCACCTGAGCTCCACCCCCCCTTGCCCCACCCTCGTGGAAAAATTGTCTTCCATGAAACTTTGGAGCTGGATCGCACAGCAGGAGGTGAGTGGTAGGAGAGTGAAGCTTCATCTGTATTTACAGCCACTCCCCAGCACTCACGTCACCACCTGAGCTTCGCCTCGCCACCCCCACTCAGTCCATGGGAAAATTGTCTTCCATGAAACCAGTCCCTGGTGCCAAAGAGGTTGGGGACTGCTGCTCTACCCTTTGTACATGGATCTTAAATAGGCCTAGTCCCACCTCTGAGAGCTGGAAGCAGTTTGAGCCTTCTTCATGAAGTATGTGACAATGGTGTCCCCAAATAGCTAGGGATGATGAAAGAAATTGGCTTGGGAGAGACATCTCCCTGTTTGTCTTCTCAGTCCTGTGAGTGGGCTCTAGTAGGGCTTTGCCCCAACCCTGGCCTGTCTCTGCCCAGGGCTATGAGGTACTCAAAGCTGTTGCATTCTGAGTGTGTGAAAAGAGGAAAGGGAATATGAGTCAGAGAAATAATTCCTAGGGCCAACCTCACCCTAGAATTGTTTCATCAAAATGGAGAGCTTGAGACTTGGGGAACAAGCCTTGTGCCAAAGTCCCCACACTGTTCCAACTTGCCTTTGACTTGAGGACTCAGCAAACACTGACACAGGGCTGATGAATCAAGAAGGGCTTGATTTACAGAGCACTCCTCTGTCCCAGGAAGAAATCAAACACTGTAAATCACTAGGGGATGGCTGAGGTTCTAAAGTGCTTGTAAACAGTATAAGCTGGCATTGTTCCTCTCTCTACCTTGAGTAAATTTCCAATGGGCAGCATGCCCTCCTAAGAGGCAGGAGAGAGAAAACTTTGTTTGGTACATACACCATTCGGTGAGTCAGATGAAGTGCCGAGTCAGTTGCTGTCTTCTTCCAGGCAGAGATTTTGAGTTCACTGGGGGGAATTTCATGATAGCTCCTGCTCTCTGTCACCAAGTTTTAGGGGGGCTTCCATCGGTACTAGAGGTGATAATGTTTACTGCTATGAGGAGGGAGAGACAACTCCAGTGTCCACAGCCTGGCCCAACAGCACAGACACCTGAGTCTGCCCAACTAGTGAGCCGTAGGCCACTTCCCAAGAATACTGGACTGTGTCACCTGTTTCCTTTACAGTGATGACTCTGAAGTGTCTATAGAAGAGGATCTTATGGGCGCCAACATTGGAGGTGGAAGCTAGGAAATGTGTCTTAAAGCTGGGCTTTCATGAACGCTGTGATCAGCTGACTGGAAAGGAAACAAACATACAAGCATGATTAATGAAAAAGTATATATTTTGTTTACATCAATGAGATACTCATCTGGGTTTTATGGACATGAAATATGGGATTTTTTACTTTCTTTCTTGTTGTCAGTCAATTATTCCACTTGTATTTTATAGCATTTGTTTTGCTTAGTTTCTTCCTTCTAGATTATTTCGTGACTTCACCAGCCTAGGAATTTAAAATATATACCTTGTGATTTTTTTTATTTAGCTGAAATTTTTGTTTATTTGCTCAGTTAATTTGGATATGGGGTTGATAAAGATGGATAAGGGATATGGTGGCCCTGCTGGCTGTTCCTTGGCTCCTTAGGATTCTGGAAGGGATGCTGTTGTTTAAGAATTAGCATAACTATGTCTCTAGTAGAAGCACAAACGATCAGATAGAATTCATACAGTAAGACTCCTAGTGGCATGAGAGATCAAGTTACTACTTCTCTCTGAATTCCAGTTTCCTATAAAAGGAAAGGGTTGGCCTAAATGACTATGGTTTCTTTCTGCTTGCTCCATCCATCCATCCATCCATCCAGGTTGGGCGATGGGACTTATTACTCATGTTATTTTCATCTCTCCCGTCTATAATGTACTATAATTCCAGAGTGGGTCCTTTTGTATCTCCCTGGCCTCATGTTCTCCAGTTACAAAGTAGGACTCTCACATTGGCCTCTTTTCAACCTGCAGCATGTTGGCAAGAAATCCCAGCATCTCAGATAGGAGAGGTGATTTGGTTCATCCCTGCCTGAAGACTCTGTGAAGCATAGCTAAATTTGGGCAGGAAGGCCCACACAAACACAGGCAGACACTTCGTCTTTTGGGAGGAGGACAATGGAGAAGAAAAGGATAATCGCTCCAACAGGGGACCCTTGGGCATCCTGGGCACAGCCCTGGACAGTGGGGCTTTACAGGGGTGGGACATTGGTCACTCTTACATTTACAGAGTGTTACAGCAGCAAAGTCTGTGGAGATCATCTGACAACTGCAATTTTGGAAGATGATATGAGCTGTGATCCATATTTATTAAGCCTGAGGCCATCTTTTTCCTCCAGCAATTAATCCAAAGACAACCTGTTAAATGCACAAATTTAGAGCCAAATCAATGAAATATAGATGTGCTACCTTCCCTCTAAGAGCTTATAATCTAAATTAAACAGCATAAACTCACAACAGGAATCCTGGGCAGCTTTCAGGAGAACTAAAGCAAATATAAATATATTACATCCTGGGCACAGGTTGGGGCTTTTGATGTACTTGGGATGGGGTGAGGGCTGTGCATTCAGATCCTGGCCAGTGCTCTCACTATGCACTGGAAAAATTGCCAGCTCCCTGCCAGTTGTTAAGGAAGGGTTCCACGCTGGGGGCAGTCCCGGGATGCCACAAGGGAGGAGCTCGGCACCCGGGAGGAGATGCTGGTATGGGGAGAAACCCAAAGGTAGGTTTGGGGACTTCACATAATGGGGACCAACATTTTCCAGAGCTTTAAAGTGCTTGGCCACTAGAATTAAGAAACTTCCAAGTTGACTCTCTTTCTGTCGCTATTCAGATGTCTCTGGAAACTGCTCTTCCTGGGATGTATCCAATCAGACTCGGTCTTTTTAGCTTTGTGTATGGACTAGAATTCAAATGGATATGTTGAATTTGCTCTGTCTACCTAGATTTGCACTGGCCTCTGGCACTAACTTCCATTTTAGTGGTTTGGTAAATGCTACCTACCGTGTTCTTTCAGCAAGAAGACAATATACATCACATAGCCTAAGAATGTTAGAGAAGGAGGAAGAAGGGCTAACTCCTGCCACCCACTCGTTTCACAGATGAGAACACTGACGTTCCCAGAGACTTGGTAAAACTTGCCTAGTCAGTGACTTTGGGAACACAGGCTTCAGGATTCTCAGTGTGGCGCTCCATACACTTGGCCTCGGGCCTGCCTTCCTGATGCGCTCAGTCTGAGCCGGGGGCTGGCTCCACCATCCTGCTCTCTGGTCTCACCCCCGGCACCTATCAGAACGCTTCCTGTTGGCCCCAGCACGAAGGGAGAGGAGGAGGAGAAGGAAAAACTGGATTTCAGCAGATAAGGTGGAGGGGAGGAGAGAGACAGAGGAAGGAAAGAAAGGCTGCCGGCAGATGAAAAGTGCCCATCAATCCACGAATGGATTAGTAAACTGTGGTATATGTATACCATGGAGTACTACTCAGCTATAAGAAATAACGATGATACGACATCTCTTTGGTTCTCCTGGAGAGAGCTGGAACCCATTATACTAAGTGAAGTATCCAAAGAATGGAAAAACAAGCATCACATGTACTCACCAGAAAACTGGTTTCCCTGATCATCACCTAAATGTACATCAGGGAAGGATACCAATTGGATATCAGACTGGGATGGGGGGGTGGGGGGAGGGGATGGGTGTTTGCCTACATGACGAGTGCATTGCGCACCCTCTGGGGAATGGTCATGCTTGAGGGTGCAGACCCGGGGAGGTGGGGGGGGGAGGGGATCGAGGTATGAATACATGGCGAGTGCCAGGCGCACTGTCTGGAGAGTGGGAGCGGACGCGCTTGGGACTCTGACTCGGGGGGATGGGCGGGACAGGGACAATGTATATGACCTGAACTTATGTACCCCCATGATGAGCTGAAATAAAAAAAATAAAAAAAAAAAAAAAAGAAAACCGTCTTGTGAAGGTGAATGGCATTGATCACCTGGATCATACTGATTCTAAACGCAGTTCACGAAGGGAAATCCCAGAAATGTTTAGTGCAGGGTGATGGCTTTTAAAGAAGACTCTGAATTTGGATCTGTAAGTTCCAGTATGCTGATGGGGGAAAAGCAGTTGCTCTTACTTATAAGCATCCTAACTAGTCGCTCTTTCAGAGTGTTTTTTCCTTTTAAATGGAAAGTACATTTCTCCATTAGAGGATTCAGTCCCACTGTAGCTGCACAAAGATCACTCCTGGGCTCAGAACCAACCTAATGGTGGTGTTAGTGGGTCTGGCTACTATTCCAGGCCAGGAACTGAGTGCTCTTGACACTCTGCAGCAACGTAATAGGGGATAAAATGGTGGAAATTTCAGTGCAAATGAAGGTTCAGTTGTGCATTTTAAAAGCAAATATTTTTTTAGAAAGTGTGCCTAGCATAAGATCAGAGTACAAGGTAGTAAGTAGCTAGTACTTATGGGCCAGCAGCTCAGAAAGCAAAACACAGAATTCAAATACCAAATGACCAATTATGTGTTGCTTTGTACATCTACCGACGACTAGCAGATTTACACAAGAAGCACATATCCCCGGATTTTTTCTCAAAACATATCACAAATTCCTAAGTTTCCTCAAAGATCTATTCAAAGATTCCTACAAGAATGTACCCAAAGAGCCCTTGAACAAATGAAATTTCACCTTCCATTCATCCATGTAGCAAATAATAATTGAAGGTATTAGCAGTTTAATTATTATACTCCAGTGGTTGGCTTCTGCATTGCCCTGTTCAGTATCTATACATCTCGTAAAGCCTTGCATTGACGTGTGTACAGATACACAATTTGCACTTACCTAACTGTGGCATTTGTGGCCATCTTCCATGAAAAATTGGTTTTCAGTCTGTTGGTAATGAATGTGGCTTAGTTTCTACTGGAAAATCTGATTCAGCTCACATCATTTTGGCTTTTAGCACCTTTGCCAGGCATGAAATCTAAGAGTGCAAGACTGCCTGTTTTTTCCCAGGTCTGTAGAGGCCTGTTGCTGTTAATGGGTTATGTGTAGGACACGAGGATGTGACTCATCCATCCACTTAACAGTAATAAAACAGTAATGCAAACAGCTCAGCCTCAGTCATGGTGCTCACTGGATGGGCCGTATTGAATGTGCACTGCCATTTAGCTTTTGCGATTTTACAGGAAAATGCGCATCAGTGCCCAGTGAACAAACAAAATATTTATTACGTTTATTGTCATTAATGTCATTAACAGAACTGTTTTCAGTGAGCATAGGACAAGTGTGCTGAACTATTTGTTGTCAACTGGACAGCACTGCCACCTTCTTTTGATGTCTCCCTGCTTTGTAGAAGAGAAGTCAGTACTGCAGTTGCATTTTGGAGAATCCTTTTCTCTATGAGTTCCAGGAGAAACCATCGAAGGAGAGGAACCCACATGAGGAAGGAGAAGACAAGGCGAGACCAGTATTCTCCAGAGGCACTTGTGGGCAGATGCACAGAGAGAAGTAAGGCTCCAAGGAGCTCTCAGATGAGCGCTTTGAGACTTGCCTATTGTGCTGCAGGATGGGATAGGTGACAGGAACATCTTAGAGATTCATATGTTTTGCAGTTTCCCAGATGAGCTCTGGAGAACACATGCTTCAGTGTGCCAGCTGAGAGAGCTAAGAATGGCTTCCTTGATCTCTGCTTCTCCAGTGGTTGCGGAAGTTACTTTCGTGTCTTAAAACTTGCTACCTGGAAGACACAGAGTGGTTTCTATTTTCCTGATAAAACACTAACTGACACAATAACCGATTATTAAAAACTTAGGGCAGGCACTTAGGGCCAGCTCACACCTGTAACCCTAGCACTTTGGGAGGCTGATGCAGGAGGATCACTTGAGGTCAGGAGTTTGAGACCTGCCTGAGCAAGAGCAAGACCTCATCTCTACAAAAAATAAAAAATTAGCTGGGCATGGTGGTGCATACCTGTAGTCCCAGCTACTCTGGAGGCTGAGGCAGGAGGATCACTTGAGCCCAGGAGTTTGAGGTTGCTGTCAGCTATGATGTTGCCACTGTACTGTACCCAGGGTGACAGAGTGAGACCCTGTCTCAAAAACAAACAAAAAAATTAATACAAAATTAGAAAAAACAGAATACATAAATCATAGCTTAAAATAAATTGTCAGTACATTATATTTACTTTAAAAATAGAGATTGTCAAAGGCTGATCAAATGGAAGAATGAAAAATATCAATTAATCAATTAATTATAAAGTAATCAATTAAATATTAATATATTAAATATATATTATTTGTGTAATTATAATTTATCTATTGTATATTAAATATGTAAATATATAAATATGACACTCTATGTAAGTGTAGTATATAAGTGTATAAAATGGTAAAAATTATTTTATATTAAATATTTATGACATTCATATAGATAGTACCATGATGCTACTGCACAATTTGCCTGGGATGTTGCTTTCCATAGGGCCATAGGCAGAAAAGGTCCAGACCACAGGTGCTGGCCGGGACCCATGACACCAACACCAAGGTGTCCAACATGGCAACAGCTAGAAATCCAGATTTAGCTTCCTAGGATTAGTACCTGGCATGAAGCAGGCACAGCCTGCAGGAAGTAAGGCCAGACGACGGACCACACCAAGGCTGGAAACACAGGAAATCAGAAATTTGATTCACTTATTTACTCAAGCAGCAAATATTTTTGAGCACTTGCTCTCCCTCAAGTGCTGTGCTAAGTGGTAGGGGATGCAACGTGAGCAAAAGCCACTTGGTGAACTGCTCTAACGTACTTACTGTCTGGTTGGGAATATGGACAATTAAGTAGCCAATTATAATTGAGGGCGACCTGTGTCCTGATGAGAGAAGTACATTGTGTTGTAGGAACTCCTGGGAAGGGAAACTAACCCAGAATTAGGGGATATGTGGGTTGGGAGGGAAGAGAGACTTCCTGACAAAGTGGCCCCTAAGCTGAGACGCGGAGGATGACAGGTGGCCGAGGTGCACATGGTGGAGGAGGCGGCGGTTGTCACCAGTTGTACACAGGCCCAGAGGCCAGAGGGAGCCTGGAGAGTGTTCGCTGGGCACCCCGCTGTGGGGCGGTGGCGACAGTAAACTCCAAGGGCAATGGGCAGATCCTGCAGGGTTTGAGTAGCGGAGTGAGATGATCAGGTTTATGACTTTAGATGACCCCTCTGGCTGCGGGATCAAGAATGGATTTCAAGAAAGCCAGACGGCTGTGGTGAGACGGGCGGGGAGGCTGTCGTAACTGACGATCCACGCGGGAGATGCCGGGCCTGGGACTGGCGGTGGGGCGGAGAGGAGTCAGCGGCTCCAGGAAACCGTAGCGGATGGCGGGCGGGGCTAGAGACCGGAGGAGGCCAGGGCGACTCTCGTTGCACACGTGGAGGCGGAAGCTTCAGCGCGATCACGCAGCTCACCCGAGGTCACAGAGCGGGAGCCGGGGAGCCGGGACCCAGACCCGCGGGGGTCTGACTGCAGGGCCCTTGCCTGCAGCCCCGAGCTCCGCAGCGTACGCATCCGAACGAGGCCCGGATGTTCAACTGTTAAAAAATAAGTAGAAGGAGGCCCTTGTGTCACACGCGTGGCCCATTTTGTATCGATGTGGCGCAGTGGCCCTGCTGGGTTCTCTCCGTCCGTCTATGCCCGAACCGTATTATTTTCCCGCTTGATTGAACTTATTTCTGTGTGTTTTCCCTCTGTATTTGTGTTAATGTTCACAATTAAAGGAAAAGAAAGGGGGAAAGAAGATGATTTCTCCCGGTCACTAAAATTTTGATTTCAATCTAAATAAAACCAGAAAGTATTTCCCCTTTCCTTTTTGAAGTACAATATCTAAATCTGTAACCCTGGAAGTTCTAGAGGCTAAAGGACACAACCAGCTGTCACATTTTGTTTGCCAAAATGACTAAGATAATGGGTGAGGCTGAGAACGCCATAACATGATTACCCCCGAGTGCTGCCCCTCGCCCGCCTCTCTGTTACCTCCGAATCGGTCCAGCACGTCTGCAACAGCTGCAAACGCGGACCGACCCGCCCGTGGTCCCACCTCGCGTCTGCTCGGGACGAATCTCAAGTCCCCCCCTCCGAGCAGGCCCCGTGGCCGGGCTCCAGGGCCGCGGGACGTCCCGGGCCAGCGACCAGGACGCGTTAAACTCCTCGGGCTCCCGCAGCCTCAGCTCCGCTCGTTCCTCGCTCACCGCCGCCCTGCGTTTTCCCCTGGAACCTCTGTCAGCTGAGTCCACAAAACCAGACACTTAGAAGTTATTCTAGATTCTTCTTTCTTTCCTATTCCTCATATCTAATCAGCCACTAAATCCTGACAATTGTGCCTCTTAAATGCCTCTTTAATCTAGTCTTTCTTCTCCATTTCCGCTGTGGCTGCCTTAGGATAGGCCAATGTTTCCAAATTCCTGACTGATATTAGTTTTTGTAATGCAGAAACCAGAAATGGGAATTCCCAGAAATTCCCAAACCCATAAGTTATTCTGTATTTTTCATAACACCTTACTTCTGCGTTTTTAAATAATAAAGATTGGTCATAATAATAAACAATAAATTGTTTTTCTGTAATAGGGTTATACTAAAAATCTGAGAGGTTTTCTGTAAAGAAAGAAAAAGATATAATAATAAACGCTAGGCTATTACTATTATGGGCCAAAATATTATGACAAAAGTACATATTTCAATAACATGTAAAAATGACCTCTACCTAATATAGACATTTGATAATAGGCAACATTAGAAGAAAGGAACATCAACACAAAATAAATGCAAATAAAGATCATTTAAAACATTGAAAGGTAACATCACAAATACTTAACATTTTTAAAATTATTTTTAAAATAAAATTATAAAGCACATAAGCATGAATTCCACCATCCAATAGTTTTGAGACAAATATTCCAGATGTAGAAAAATATCTTTCATCTTGTTTGTTGAAGATGTGTTCAAAAGCATCTTCAAATTGGGCATTATTGGGGAACATGTTGTTTCAAATAAGTTCACTTCCTTATTTAACAATGAGAATATTTTGTCTGCCTTCTCTGGTTTTTGTCTGGCCACTGAAATAGATACTGCTTTTTTAAACTCAGATTTTAAATCAGTTTCTAGTTTCTTATTACAACATTATATAACAACACTAATTTATTCTTCTATTTGTGTCAAAATACTTGCAAAGAACTATAGGGCATAGTGAATAAACACTAGAAAATACCAACAAACAACATGTAATATTCAAATAATGTAACATTCAGATCTTTGAACAAGGTTAACAGTAACACCCCCAGATATGGATGCCAAAATTGTCCATTTAGGGATTTGTTTTGTTTCTAAAACTTGTATTCCTTGGCACACCACTCACAGGATTTGTACAACATATATTACATTATGTGTATAATTATTACTACTCATTTTATGCACAAGAAGGACTTACCATGACCAGCAGACCGGGCTATAAGCACACACTTCACACCACGGCCACAGCCGTAAGCGAGACCGACTAGCTCTAGATCGTGGGTTCCAGAAACACCAACCTTAGTGCTCACCTGTGCAGCTCAGTGCTCCTGCTCTTGCTTTTGACTCGACGTCACGGATTCCTTTGAGCCAGGAATGTCTCTATTTTAACTGTTGAGCTCTAATTCTCACAGGAGATTTATAGTACTTTTTCTCCTTTTCCTGATTTCTTGACTGATTTTTTTTTTTAAATTCAGTACTTAGAAAAACATATAACTTTCTTGAGAAATGTCAGGCAGGAATTCCCCCATGGAAACGCTAGTGCTGATCCTGTAACGTCTGTGTCAAACAATCACTGCGGAGCGCTGGTCTCCGGGCTCTAGCCAGGGGTCCTCGCAGGCCGTGCTGCCTACTGCTTGTTCCGTAAGAGGGACATGCACTTACCAAATTGTGTGACAATTTTAAAGTATGCCTATCTTTTTCACCTGAATGCATATTTCCTAAAAGCAGGAACTGAGTCTTACTCAGCTCTTGATCTCCATTGTCTAGAAATGAACTAACACATTTTAGGTTCTCAATAAATGCCTGACAAATTGAGATGAATTAAACTGAATTTATTTGAAATAGAAAGATGGTGAGGACTTCTGGTTTTGGAAACCTGGTAGACTGAGACAACAAGACACCTCTCCCGTGACAAATTTCTGGGAATTCTAGAGAAGATGTAACTAAAAATGTTAAAAACAGAGCTGAGCTCAGAAGGAAAAAACGAGGAAGTTTTTAGGTTGCAAAAACAAGCAGACAAGCAAAGAGCCTAACAGCTGGCGCTGTGGACACTGAAGCTGACAGCGGAGGGGCGTGGCGGGGCGGGGTGGGGCGGGGGAGAAAGTCTGCAGGGATGGCCCAGCTCCAGATCACGAATTAAGCTGAGGTTTTATAGCCATCTGTGAAGATGTGTCATTGTGCTCTCCAGGTCAGTCTTAAGACATGCTGATTGTGGGACAGACATTCCATGCACAAGTGAGACCACCCTTCTCCCCCTCCTCGTGGGCCTTTTGCCAGTTCTGCCTGCTGGTGCTGCTATGTGGAGGGCAGAGGAGTGCTCAGCGTGGACAGAGGCCACATTCTAGGGCTGCAGTGATCGTGGCCTAAAGAGTTCAAGACGTGGTTGGAAGAAAGGCTGTTTTATGTTTACACTATTAAATTCTGAATGGTAAATTTAACACGACCAGAAGACAAATTGTCATTCACATCCTGCACACTCTGGATGAACCTACATTGTGGTCATCACGAGTGGTCCACAGTAACAACTTTTGGGAGAGTCATTAAAAGCAGTATTCATGGGCAGTGCGATGGATGGTGCAATGCCATGAGGAATGATGTAACCAGCGTTAGCTAATAAATGGCTTTAAGGAACTGCAGAGCCAAGGAGATCTATGTTGTTTCAATAGAAACAGGTTCCAAAGAGTTATGCATATGTCATAAATTACTTCAACTCACATGTGCCTGTAAATTTCACAATACATTTTTAAATTAAATTGTTTATGTAGACAAAATATATCTGCCCAGGACCTTGCATATCCTGGGGGTGGCTCTGCCTCTGGCTTCCTCTTTGCCAGGTCATATTGTAATATGTTTGTTTCTCTGTAGGCAGAACGTATGGGAGTGGATTCTGAGGGTGTGAGATGCAGGAAGATGAAATAAAAGTTTAGATCAGGCTGAATTTATTAATATTGGAGCAATCACCTGGGATTCTAGATTTAATATACAGACTCAAATACCTAGAGTGGTTCTTAACTGAAGCCTGGCTCAACAAAGGCTATAGCATGGTTTCTTAAAGTTCAATGTGCAGAAGAACCAACTGGTGATCTTGCTGAAATGCAGAGTTTGATTCTGCAAGTCTGAGGTGGACCTGGGATCATGAATTTCAAACAAGTTCTAATTCATGGATCATACTCAAAAAGCAAAAACCTAAAACGAATAATATAGAGAAGGGAGCCTAAAAGCTCAGGAGATGTGAATATTGGAATGAATTTAACGTAAGCAACTTGCTCAGCCACTGCTTACCCATCCCTCCAGGAAGTCCCAGGGAATAGTCCCTTTATTAAGATATGAAAACTACATTGCTCAGGAGAGCACCAGAATTTCTGAGAAGGTGTGTGGCTATCTGCCATAGGCCAGAGATTGTGGTGGCAGATGTTGCAATGGAGTTGGGTTCTCTGATTTCAGTGGGAACGAAGGATCATGTCATGGTGGAGGCCTGGTGGTGGTGCTTAACCATTGAAGACACGTTGGACAAAATTAACATTATATGCTGCTGTGATCAAAGGTGCTGTGGTCTGAATGTTTGTGTCTCCCCAAAATGTATGTGTTGAAATCCTAACCCCCAAGGTGACAGTATTAGGAGGTAGGGCCTGTGGGAGGTGATCAGGACATGAGGGTGGGGAGCTCATGAATAGGTTTGTGCGCTTATGAAAGAGGCCCTGGAGAGCTCCCTTGCCCCTTGCACCATATGCGAATACAGCAAGAAGTCACCATTTATGAAGCCTTGGCCCTCACCAGACATCAACCCTCTTGGCACCTTAATCTTGGACTTCCCAGCCTCTAGAATTACAAGAAATAAATTTCTATTGTTTATAAGCCACCCAGTCTATAATATTTTGTTATAGCAGTCCAAATGGACTAAGACAGAATGGCAAACTATTTTAATATATTTTTACTCACATGAATCTATATGATGGCAAATTGTTCAGGGTTCCAAAGGAATGGAATGTATAGGTGTCTGCCAAATACTATTGAGATGTATAAGTAGAAGGATTCTAGGTCTGGTGGGCAAAAGTACAACTCAAGACACTATAGTGGGGTTTCATAGCCTCTTACCCAATTCTCAGACATAAGTCAGTTCAAAAAGACTTGAAGTCTCTTGGTTGAGGAGAAAGTTGAGTCCCTTTTGTAAAGAGCCCTTCAATGTGATCACACATTTATACTATAAATATTTTTTCAAATATTTTCCTGAGAAACTAGTATCCATTTACCAGGGCTACTTTGCACTGATGAAAGAGGAATAAGCAGAACATCTGGGCATTCTTGGATGCTGGCTTTGAGTGACTCTAATCTCTAGAGCTCCAAAAATGACTCCAGAGTTCACCAGCAAGAGTGGGGACTTCTGAACGGCAGGTCAGAGCTGAGTGCCTCTCAACTCATCTCACTGTGATTCAGTAAAATAAAGGACCTATCCTATAGTTATTTCCCTACCCTACTCTGTATAATGCCACGTAGACATGCCTAGTAACTAGCAGAATCTTCACATTATTCTCTTATCTGTGGAGTGAGAGCTATTAGGTTAAGGTAGGCCAAAAAGAAGTCCTTGGAACTGACCTACTCTAATGTAATTTCAGATATATTTCCTCTATCAAGAATTTTTAAAAGGCAGGGAGTGGTAATTCCAATGGTATCCTCCTTTAATTCACATGTTTTGCTGGCGAAAAGAAAAGCTATGTGGGTCCTTGAGAATGACTGGATTGTCTCAGACTTCATCATGTGATAACTGTCCTGGATACGGTGCATTTACTGGTGAAGGTCCACAGATCTCCTGGCACCAGGTATACAGCTACGGACCTAACAGATGTTCTCTTTTCTATTTCCATCAGTAAAGATAATCAGAAGCAAAGTAGAAGCAGTTTGTTTTCACAAGGCAGGGGCAGAAGTACACTTTCCCGGTCTTTCCTCAGAGTCACGTCAATCTCCTGCTCTATACCTAGTAGATACATACATTTCTACCATAATACTAATATAATATAATATTGAGGGATCTTGAGCATCTTGATATTTCACAGAACATTATAATGGTGACATTATGTTAATTAGATCTGGTGAGTATCACATACCTTAACTGTCTTAATAAGACACGCGCATGCCAGAAGATGAGAGATAAACCCCATGAAACCAGGAGACAGAAAAATCTGTAGAAAATGACATGGGCCTAGATCCTGTCAGGATATCTTCCTACAAAGCAGGAGACAGGTCTCTGTACCTTATACTGCCCACCATAAAAAAAAGAAGTACAATACTTGAGGGTGTGCTTTAGATTGTGGAGGCAGACGTATACTTGAAGTGTACACTCTGATCTATTATCTATTTACCAGATAATTTATAAAGCTGTCAGTTTTGAGTAAGTTCTAGAACAAGAAACTATCAAACAAACCCAGACCACAGTGTAAGCTACCCAGACACTTGGGCCTTATGACCTAGCAGTTCCAGTGGTAACTAACGTGTCTCTGGTGGACAGGAATGCTTTAGAGAGCCTCTACTACGGTCCAGTGAGAGAATCACAGCATAGACTCCTAGGGCTTTGAAGTAAGTTTGTGCATCTTCTGCCAACAACTACAAAAGGCAGTCCTTGGCTGAGTGCCTGACTAAGAGACACCAAGTAACTGTGATCCGAAACATCCATCATAAACTGGGTACCCTCTGATTCAATAAACACTAAAATTCGACATGGGCATTATGTTAAGTGGATATGATAGATCCAGAATGCACAAATCCATTACATGAGCAGGTGGGTTAGACTCCCACAGTATCTGCTCCTACCCCTTTGCCGCCACACCCTTAACCCATTGCTTACAACCTCTGGAATTTTTCTTATACCCAAGTAACACAGAAGGCCTGGCTACAGGCCCAATGTTAAAACAGGTCTGCAGAGTGTACTGGCACTGGCCAGAGATGATGGCTCCTGCACGGCAATGCAATGCCACTCAGGAAAGGCCTGAGGGACTGTGATGAAAGGAAATCACCCCTATGGACAGAACATTTGGAAACATATCTGGTTTCCCTCTTTGTGTGGAAGGAAAGATGGCTGCAGACATCCATCTATACAGGCATAACTTGTTTGATTGTGCTTCACTTTATTGTACTTTGCAGACATTATGGTTTTTGAAAATTGAAGGTTTGTGGAATCCGGCAGTAAGCAAGTCTGTCAGTGCCATTTTTCCAACAACATGTGCTCACTTTGTGTCTCTGTGTCACATTTTGGTAATTCTTGCAATATTTCAAAGTTTTCCATTGTTATTATATCTGTGATGCTGATCTGTGATCAGTGATCTTTGATGATACTACTGTAATTGTTTTGGGGTTCCAGGAACCACTCCAATGTAAGATGATAAGCTTAATTGATGAATGTTGTGTGAGTTGTGACTGCTCCACTGACAGGTATTCCCCCAGCTCTCTCCCTCTCCTTAGGACTCCCTATTTCCTGAGACACAATAATATTTAAATTAGGCCAATTAATAACCCTAAAATGGCCTCTAAGTGTTCAAACAAAAGGAAGAGTTGCACAATTCTCACTTTAAATCAAAAGCTAGACATGATTAAGCTTAGTGAAGAAAGCATGTCAAAAGCTGAGACAGGCTGAAAACTAGGCCTCTTGGGCCAAACAGTTAGCCAAGCTGTGAATGCAAAGGAAGAGTTCTCGAAAGAAATTAAAAGTACTACTCCAGTAAATACATGCATGGTAAGAAAGTGAAACAGCCTTGTTGTTAAGATAGAGAAAGTTTTAGTGGTCTGGATAGAAGATTAAACAAGCTACAACATTCCCTTAAGCCAAAGCCTAATCCAGAACAAGGCTCCCTTCAATTCTGTGAAGGCTGAGATAGGTAAGGAAGCTGCAGAAGAAAAGTCCAAGCCAGCAGAGGCTGGTTTATGAGGTTTAAGGAAAGAAGCCACCTCCACAACACAAAGGTGCAAGGTGAAACGGCAAGTGCTGATGTAGAAGCCTCAGCAAGTTATCCAGAATATCTAGCTAAGATCATCGATGAAGGTGGCTGCAGTAAAGAAAAGATTTTCAATGTAGATTAAATAGCCTTATATTGGAAGATGATGCCATCTAGGACTTTCATAGCTACAGATAAGTCAATGCCTGGCTTCAAAGCTACACAGGACAAACTGACTCTCTTGTTAGGGGCTAATGCAGTTGGTGATTTTAAGTTGAAGCCAATGCTCATTTACCATTCTGAAAATTCTAGGATCCTTAAGAATTATGCTAAATCTACTCTGCCTGTGCTCTATAAATGGAACAACCAAGGCTGAATGACAGCACATCTGTTCATAGCATGGTTTGCTGAATATTTTAAGCACACTTTTGAGATCTACTGCTCAGAAAAAAAGATTCTCTTCAAAATATTACTGCTTATTGACAATGTGCCTGGTCATCCAGGAACTATGATAGAGATGTACAAGGAGATTTCCTGCCTGGTAACACAACATCCATCCTGCATCCCATGGATCAAAAAGTCATTTCAACGTTCAAGTCTTACTACTTAAGAAATACATTTTGTAAGGCTATAGTGGTCATGGATAGCAATTCCTCTAATGGATCTGGACAAAGTAAAGTGAAAACTTTCTGAAAAGGATTTACCATTCTAGATGCTTAAGAACATTCATGAGTCATGAGAGGAGGTCAAAATATCAACATAAACAGGAGTTTGTCAGTCAATTTCAACCCTTATTGATGACTTTGAAGAGTTCAAGACTTCAGTGGAAGAAGCAACTGCAGATGTGGTGGAAATAGCAAGAGAACTAGAATTAGAAGTGGAGCCTGAAGATGTGATTGAATTGCTGCAATCTCAGATCAAACTTGAACAAATGAGAAGTTACTTCTTATGGATGAGCAAAGAAAGTAGTTTCTAGAGATAGAAGCTACTTCTGGTGGAAAAGCTGTGAAATGACAACACAGGATTTAGAATATCACATACACTTAGCTGATAAAGCAGCGGTGGGGTTTGACAAGATTGACTCCAACTTTGAAAGAATTTCTACTGTGGGTAAAATGCTAGCAAACAGCATTGCATGCTACAGAGAAATATTTCATGAAAGGAAGAGTCAATTGAAGGGCAAACTTCATTGTTGTCTTATTGTAAGAAATTGCCCCACCACCCTGATCAGTCAGCAGCCATCAACGTTGAGGCAAGAAGATTACAACTTGCTGAAGGCTCAGATGATTGTTAGCATTGTTTAGCAATAAAGTATGTTTTTATTAAGGTATGTACATTGTTTTTAGACATAATGCTATTGCACACTTCATAGACTACAGTGTAGTGCAGACATAATTGTATAATTTTATATGTACTAGGAAACCAAAAAATTCCTGTAACTCACTTTATTGCAATGTTCACTTAATTGTGGTGGTCTGAAACTAAATCAGCAAAATCTCCAAGGCGTGTCTGCACGGATTTATGGACAGTTACTGCTAGGTTGGGCAGCTAATCAGGGACTTGGAAAGAATAAGATTAGAAGATTGATAACAAGGAAGTTTGGGATAAAGGAAGGTGGATGGGTCTTTTGTAATAGGCAGAATATGAAGATAGTTGCCCACTCCTCCACTGCATTCACCATGGAGGAGATATTCAATAATCAAGTTAAAAGTAAAGGTGATTGGCCAGGCACGGTGGCTTATGCCTGTAATCCTAGCACTCTGGCAGGCCGAGGCAGGAGGATTGCTTGACCTCAGGAGTTTGAGACCAGCCTGAACAACAGCGAGACCCCGTCTCTACTAAAAATAGAAAGAAATTAGCCAAACAACTAAAAATAGAAAAAATTAGCCAGGCATGGTGGTACATGCCTGTAGTCCCAGTTACCCGGGAGGCTGAGGCAGGAGGATTGGGGAGGCTGAGGCAGGAGGATGGCTTGAGCCCACGAGTTTGAGGTTGCTGTGAGCTAGGCTGACGCCACGGCACTCTAGCCCAGGCAAGAGAGTGAGACTCTGTCTTAAAAAAAAAAAATAAAAGTAAAGGTGATACTTTGACCTACATCTTTACTTTTTGTTTTACTTCTCAATTTATTCAGACTCGGGCAGGGGAGAGGGTGTTATTTGTTGGAGGCCTCCTCAGAAAGCCCAAAAGTATGCAATCATACCAGCCTTAAACACATATATAGAGAAAACATGTATAGCACTATGAGGAAAAATGGAGACATCCATAATCATGTGTAAAAACTCAGAACAGTACAGGTAATAAGCTTGATCTAAGTGAAAGAATACAGAAATGGCTCCCAACAATTACAGAACCTACATATTTTAAGCATTCTTGAATAATTATAAAATTTGCCATGTACTAGGCCACAAAGAAAGTTTTAAAAAATGCAAAAGCCAGTTTATATAATTAGACCAGATTCTTCAAGCACAATGCAATTAAATATGAAATTAATAAACCCCAAATAGGCAAACCTCCACCTCTTTACATTTGGACAATTTAAACACATTTCTAAATAATCTCTAGTTCACATAAGAAATCATAATGGATATTAGAAAATATTTATAATAACAGCAGTGAGAATAGTAGCAATTGAATCTGTGAGACATGGCTAAGATAACAGCTAAAAGAAAATGTACCAAAGGAAGAAAGAAAATCAAAGAGCTAACTGTCCTCTTCAAGAAGTTAGGAAAGCAAAATAGAAGAAACTCCTTCTCCCTAAAACAAGAGATTTTTAAAGAATTTCTAAGGTGACCCAATTTATATGGAAAATTGAAGAGCCAAGGATAGCTTTGACAATTTTAAAGAAAAACAAGGGGAGACTGATTGTACCAAATGAAGACCTGTAAAGCTACACATTGTATAATTAAAACAGTGTGATGTTGGTACAAGGGTAGATAAACAGACTAGGGGTCAGCAAACTATGGCTTGTGGGCCAAATCTGGCCCACTGCCTATTCTGTAAATAAAGTTTTATTGGCACACAGCCACTCTCAGCTGCTTTCACTACAACAGCAGAGTTGAGTGGTCGTGACAGAGACTTTATGGCTCCTAAACATGGCCCTTTACAGAAAAAGTTTGCTGACCCTTGAAATAAATCAATGGATTAAAAGGCTGAGAGACAGACCAATGGGGATATGGAGAGAAATGACATTTCAAATCAATTGAGAATGGGTAAAATATTCAATTAGTGAATTTGGACCAATTGATTATACATATGAGAAAAGATAAAAGTAAAACACTTCCTTACACCTTATCAAAAAATAAACTCAGAAGGATTAAAGACCCTAATGTAAAAAGTAAAACTCTCAACATTTTTGACCAAAATATATGTAATATCTTATGAACTTGGCATAGGGAAGAATCCATTAAACATCGAAAGCTTAAACTACAAAGGAAAAGACTGATAAGTTTGATTGTATTAAAATGTAAAACTTCCCTACAATAGAAGACTCCATAGACCAACTACACACAGAGAGGAGAGATTTGCAATGTGCAGAACAGGGGAAAAGTTACTATCCACCATACATAACAAATTATAAGTCATTGAGAAAAAGATAACCCAAAAGAAAAATATAGAAAGGTATTTCCGAACAGGCAGTTCACAGAAGAGGAAACATGAGGGGATTATAGAAAGATCTTCACCTTGTTAGTGATCAGGAAAAGGAAAATTTAAATTTCATAGTGATCAGTTTAGGAAAAAATTTAGTCGGATAACATGAAGTGTTGGCAAGAATGCGGGGGAAATCAGAAGGTTTTATTTGACGCTGTTGTAGTATGTATCGTTGTGGCCAGTCTGGAGAACACTGTAGCAATCCTTGGTAAAGTGACGCACAAGCCCTGTGACCCAGTCGTTCCCCCTCCAGGAAATCTCCTTTGGAGAACCTCCTGAACACGTGCCCAAGGAAACAGGTACAAGCATGTCCAAAGCAGCTTTGTAAGTAAGAGTAAAAAATTAGAAAGAACCCATTCACCTACCTTAAGGAAACGTCCACAGTTGTACCCACGGTGAGGCCCAGGGGTCAAACAGGAGAGCCAGCACTGCCGCGCTGCAGGTGCTTGGGCAGAATTGTTCCGGGGGCCACAAAGAAGGAGCAATCAAGTCTTCCGGAGAAAGTTGGGGTGGGGGGTGCTCATTAAAGGAAATGGCAACAGGTGTGTTTGAAGCATGAACAGGTATTTGAAAGGCAGAAAAAAAAGACAAAACAAAACAAAATACAGAAAGGACAGTCCAGGCAGAGGGTGACCAAAGGTATAAAGCCTGAAGCTGCCTGGTGCCTGGGGAAGCTGGCCGTGCAGCCGCAGGCTGTAATGTCATGATGGTGACAGGGCAGTGCTGGGAGCTGAAGCAGGAAGGTGTGGCAGAGGCCAAAGGATGAATGACCTAATATGCTGTGCAGGGCAGCTGGGACCTTACTCTTGCAGGCCAGCAATTTTCAAACTTTTGGCTTTAAGATGCCTTTATACTTTGAAAAATTACTGAGGACCCGAAGGATTTTGTGTTTATGTGTATCATTTCTATTGATATTTACTATACTCAAAATTGAAACTAGAAATGTTTAATATTTTGTTGATCATTGAAAAATAATAACAATAAGGACATGACAGGTTAATGTAAATAACATATTCGTATTGCCCAAAACAAAACAAAAATATGTGAAATGTCTAAAAGAAGGTATTTAATTTAGGTTTACTAGAAGGTTTAAGGTTTAATAAAAGATAGATGGATTCTCATATCTGCATTCAGTTTTTTGTAATATGTGGTTTTGGTTGAAGAATATGAAGAAAAGCTTGCCTCACACAGATTCATAGTTGGAAAACAGAGAAGCCTTTTTTAGATATTTATGGATATTCTTTGATACTACACTAAAATTGGGTAAGTGATAGTTTCTTAAAGGTTTGTTGCAACATGGAATTGGAAGCCCTATTAATGAAAGTTTCACACTCTATGTCATTAAGGTCTCTTGGTCTGTCTTGCACACGAATAGATCTTTTTTATTTTTATATATGTATGATTTTGTAATATCAAGCACTGGTCATTTGGCAAATATTGGGTTTCCTTGAGTTATATAAAACTTCCAAATGTTGGCACATCTCATTATAGAAGACTCAAAATAAATCCCACATAATATTTGTTAATATCACCACTAATATCATCAGAAAGTCATTAAGAATTGGGACACCATCATGTTCAGATGCATGTTTTCCAAAATTCTAATGTTTGTTTGAAAGACCACATTTTATCATTGGCAACAAACACTGGCAGCAGTTTTCTTTCAAGTGACAAACTCACTTCATTAATTTTTTTTATTTCAGCTTATTATGGGGGTACAAAGGTTTAGGTTATGTATATTGCCCATGATTCCCCACCCTCCCGCCAAGTCAGAGCTTCAAGCGTGTCCATTCCCCAGACGGTGCACATTGCACTCATTATGTAGGTATACGCTCATCCCCTCCCCCCAAACCTCACCTCTGTCCGACACCCAATTGGTGTTATTCCCAAATGTGCACTTAGGTGATGATCAGGGAAACCAATTTCCTGGTGAGTACATGTGGTATTTATTTTTCCATTCTTGGGATACTTCACTTAGTAGAATGGGTTCCAACTCTCTCCAGGAGAACATAAGAGATTCTATATCACCGTTATTTCTTATAGCTGAGTAATACTCCATGGTATACATATACCACATTTTACTAATCCACTCATGTATTGATGGGCATTTGGGTTGTTTCCACATCTTTGCGATTGTGAATTGTGCTGCTATAAACATTCGGATGCAGATGTCTTTTTTATAGAATGTCTTTTGTTCTTATGGAACCAGAGAAGACCCCATTTAGCAAAAGCAATTTTAGGCAATAAGAACAAAATGGGAGGTATTAATTTACCAGACTTCAAACTATACTACAAGGCTGTGGTTATTAAAACTGCATGGTATTGGCACAAGTGCAGGGACACAGACCAGTGGAACAGAACAGAAAATCCAGATATAAAACCATCCTCATATAGCCATCTAATCTTTGACAAAGCAGACAAAAACATACACTGGGGAAAAGAATCCTTATTCAATAAATGGTGCTGGGAAAACTGGATAGCCACATGTAGAAGACTGAAACAGGACCCACACCTTTCACCTCTCACAAAAATCAAATCACGGTGGATAACAGACTTAAACCTTAGGTGTGAAATCACTTCATTAATTTTTGAGTCCAAGACTGCCAAATACCCAAGTCAGAATAACCAGTCTGACCGTCATGCTTTCAAGTAAAAATAGTGTTAAGTAGCAGGGGGTAAAGCTAGCCCAGCATGCAATTCAAAGGATAGCACAAATACTTTTCCCTGAGACAGCCATCAAACATTGGCAAGTAGCAGAATTGTTTATGGGTACTATGCATTTTGACACACAGAATATGAAAAAGATGCTCATTCAAGGGCTGAGATTTAATAAAGTTAATATTTTTTTACATAGAGGCATTATTAAGTGAAACTTGCTGTTTTCTCTCCTGCAAGTGCATGGGATGAAGAATACAAACACTAGGAAACAGTACAGTTTGACCTTGATTTTTGCTAAGGCTCCTGCTGTTTTACCCCCTATAGCTTGCAGCATCAGTGCAAGTATCAACACAGTGACAAGGGCAAATAGTGTCCTATTCTTATTATGAAAACACTTTTGTCCTTGTGGACCCCCTAAAAGTGTCTTAGGGCCCTACATTATACTTTGAGATGATGCTAGAAGAGACGGAGAATATTGGGTAGGGTCATGGCCAAATTTGCAGTTTAGGAAGGTCTCTCTGCCAGCAGTGTGGCCAATGAGTTGGATGGGATCAGTTTGGAGGCTGAGCAGTGATAAAGGCCCTGGACTAGGACTGAGGCTGTGGCCTGAGGGAGCGTGGGGATAAGAAAATGATGATTCCAGGGCGGCTCCTAGTTTCTGTGATTGCAGGATTTGCTGGGATGGGGAACTCAGGAGGAGGAGCAGCTGGGGGCAGAGATTTGGTTTTGATGACATTAAGGTGCCATCCGTGGAGTGATGTCCAGAAGTAGGTGATGATATGGATATTGAGATACATATTTGAGAATTAAAATCAGAGGAAGGATAAAATACTGGAGGACAAGTCTTGAGCCTAGAGCACACCCTACCTGCTGTCATGCTTTAATGAACAGGTAAAGGAAGAGAAATCTGTAAAGGAGACTGAGAAGGAACAGTAAGAAAGACAGGGGCTGGGTGCAGTGGCTCATGCCTATAATCCTAGCACTCTGGGAGGCCGAGGCGGGAGGATCACTTGAGCTCAGGAGTTTGAAACCAGCCTGAGCCAGAGTGAGACCCTGTCTCTACCAAAAATTAGCCCGGCATAGTGGTACATGCCTGTAGTCCCAGCTGCTGGGGAGCCTGAGGCAGGAGGCTCACTTGAGCCCAGGAGTTTGAGGTTACTGTGACCTAGGCTGATGCCACAGCAATCTACCCAGGGTGACAGAGCAAGACTCTGTCTCAAAAAAAAAAAAAAAAAAAAAAGAAAGAAAGAAAGACAGAAGGAGAACGACAGGATATTGGTGTCATCAAATGCAAGAGTGTTTCCGGAAGGTGAGGTTCAAGATGGCAAACACTACAGAGATGCAAGAGCTGAAAAGATTCCATGAAAACATAAGCTCCAAGAAGCCTTCACACCACTCTATCCCCATGCCTGGACAGAGCCTGGTTCAGAGTAGATATTAATACATGCAAATCTTTTTTTTATTATAGCACCAACTTTTTATTAAAATACTTTAATATACATACTATTAATTAGTGTACCAGCACACAGCTTGGTCAATGGATCACAGTGTTTGCAAAACACATATTTTCATACATTAATGACTTAAATTATTAAAGCAGAGAGTCATCAGCTGATACATGCAAATCTTGATGAATGAATAAATGAGTCCATTGGAACTAGCTATGGAGGGCATGGGTAACCTTTGTCACAGTGGTTCTGTGGAGCATAGACACAAGCCTGGCAGCTATGTATGGAAAAATGCACCAAAGGAGAGGTGAGTGTACTTTTTTTTTTTAACAAAAAAAAAAGGAATTTGGTTATCAAAGGAAGGAAAGAGATAAAAAGAGAACTTACAATTATAACAGGGTGAGGGAGAGCTTATATTAATATTTAGTTAGGGTGATTTTTTTCAGAATAAAAGAGACTTTTAAGTATGTTTTATAATCTCTGGGAAAGGAGCAAGTAGAAAGGGAAGGGTCAACAATTATGGTGAATTCTAATCCTTTTGTTCACAGCTCCCTGTCTTCCTAACATCCTTAGTCCCCAAACCTGCAAATGGATTAAAGAAATAGAGACTTTCCCTGACACAAAGGGTACTTCTAGCAAACTTTTGACTTGCCGATCACCCGCAGGAAGGCACTACTGAGAAATTATGCCCCCTACTGTCCCCTTCTGTCCTAGCACCAGACAGTAAGTTAAGCTTTCATAAATTGTAATTACAACCTTCCAAACCTGGGCCTCTCCAGCATTACCCAAGATGCAGCTCCAAGGTCTAGCATGATGGGTCCGGCCACAGGCGCTACTTTCAGTTCTTTGGAGCTGCCTTCTCTCTCACCCCCTGGCTTCCTAGCCTGGAGCAGTCTTCCCCTCCATCTCTAGGGGGCCACATGCTCCTCACCCTTGAGCTCTCGATGTAGACCTCCTTCTCCTTCTTCACCCCCAGCTTCCTCTGCCATCACACTCATCCCACTCGATTGCAAATTCGTATTCACAACCCTTCGTCCCCCACTAGCCTAGCAGCTCTGTGAAGGCAGGTACCAAGTCTTGTTCTCCATGTGTCCCCAGTACCTGGCACATAGGAAGCCTCACTAAACCTGTGTTGTCTGAATGAACAGACAATGGGTGTATTCCAAATCCCTTTCCATCCTGATCTCTTCATGGAGAAAGAAAACCCAGGCAAAGCAGCAGACTCAGAAAGAGAATCCAGAGAGTTGCTTTAGGTTGCGTGCAGCGTCACTGCAGAGCTCAATTTTCTCAAGCTGCTGACTGAGGCTGCACACGGCCTGCAGACTTGGAGGCAGCAAGGACTACATCATAATAACCATCTGTTAAACTTCAAAGAGAGAAAAATTAAAAACATGAATGGAGCTAATTGCTGGCTGCCACAAATTGGTTCCTGGGCATTATAAATGGTTTAATAGTTTGTCTAGATACTACTATGATAGGTTGGTGCCATATATAACTACAAACACAGAGAGATGTGGAGATAACTGAGATAGGCTGTGGCCTCACCAGTGACAGGTCCACAGCCTAAGGGGAAGAACTGTACCTGTTCTGTGTGCTTGGTATAATTATTGGTCACAAAGTAGCCAAAAATGACTCTTGTTCAATAATTACATAACCTAAAGACATGGAGTCTAGGTGAAGCAAACCAAAGGATTAGGGACTGTCCTGGCTAGGAGACAGGGTGCCTGGGGGCCAGATCAGGCTCTGCAGCAACCAGCTGTGTGTCCACAGGCCAGTCACCTGTCTCCATTACCCAGTGAGGCCAGATATAATACAGTTGGCCCTCCTTGGGTTCCACATCCATGAATTCAACCAATCTTGGATTGAAAATACTCAAAAAAAAATTGTGTCTGTAATGAACACGTACAAACATCTTTTGTTATCATTGTTCCCTAAACAATATAGCATTTTTTTTTTTTTTTTAGAGATAGGATCTCACTATGTTGCCCAGGCTGGTCTTGAATTCCTGGCCTCAATTGATCCTCTCACCTCAGCTTCCCAAAGTGCTGGGATTACAGGAGTGAGCCACCACGCCCGGCTAACAATACAGTTTTAGCAACTATTTACATAACATTTACATTGTATTAGGCATTGTATGTAATCTAAAGATGATTTAAAGTATATGGAGAAAGTGCCTAAGTTATATGCAAATACTATGCCATTTTATATCACAGACTTGAACATCTGTGGATTTTGGTATCTGCAGAAGATCCTGACATCAATCCCCCATGGATACTGAGGGATGACTGTACTTGGGCTCATGCATTCACTTATTCATTTATTCAATACATATTTATTAAGCACCTACCGAATTCCTGACACACCACTAGGCACTGGGGATACCTTGCGATTACAGACCACCATATGGGCCGTGCCAAAGAACACAATGTGCAGTGACACTGAGGCATGCATAGCAGCTGTAGGGGGACAAGAAGGAGAGAAGGAAACTCAGCTGGGAAAAAACAGGTGAAGTTTCCAGAGGGGAGATCTCTGAGTTGGACTTTAAATGATAAATAGGAGTTTGTCAGGCAGAGAAGGCAGTGCCATCCAAAAGAACAAGAATAGGTTATTAAAGATCCATAAAAAGGAAATGTATAGGGAACAGAGAGTGTTAGGAGAGCGTGGGTAAAGGGCTCTAAGGGACCTGTTGGGGTCAGTCAGTGAGGTCGGGGAGGCATCTGGGCACTCTCTTGTAGCCAAGAAGGCAGTGGTGCTCAAACTGCAGCACACAGTACTATGCAGGGGCGTGCTAAAGCTCAGATTGTTCGGCCCTTCCCCCAGAAGGATCTGCATCTCCAGTAAGTTCCCAGGTGATGCTGCGGCTAGTCTTGGACCACATTCAAGGAGCCACTGTACTAGGAAGTCCCCCCTTTCTCATGCTTTTATGTCCAGGTCTGTTTAAGAAAGCAGTTGGCACCACACGGGGCAGAGTGCAAGGGGATAGGCTCAAGGCAGAGAGGCATCCAGGAGGTTTGTAGAGAGTCCTAGAAATAAATTCTCACCAATTTTTGTAACTCACGAGTCTTCAACTCATCCTAAGCCCTTATATTTACTTCCTTTATTTAGTGTTACTGGTGCCTAGGAAAGGAGTGAGATAGAATATGGCCAGGTGGAAGGAGAAGGCTAATGTTGATCCCAATTTCACCATTGGGCTTTTGGTCTTATTTCCAATAACTTTTTAGAAGATTTCTAAATTAAAAAGTAGATCAGGATTTAGAAATCCTACAGCTAGGGATTTCTCCTCAATATCAAATAAAAAATCCTTCCTGGAGCCTTCAGGAACTTCCTGGGTTCTCTGTGGAACATTTGCACTACTTTCCACAAGCCCAGAAACAGGCAGTATTGATCAGGCTCAGACCGAAGACACCTAATCCTTTTAAACAAATACATGTCTAGCCAGTTCCAGGAGAACTTTTCTTAACCTTGGTGCAATTCTCCACCTCCAGGATACTGACAGGCTGGGTTTAAAGAGCTCCTTCAGCTAAATATGGTTGAAGTTTTCCTTTCATCAGGAAGGCCTGCAACAGAGGATATAACACGTTCTCCTGGAGCGTGTTGGCAGGTGCACCCTGGAACGGCAAGCTATCAGCTTACCCACAAGTAGACGATTACCCAGGTGGCATGGCTAATGGCAGCAGCTTCACCATGGCAAAAAAGAAAACAACATCCTTTGCATCTTGTCCCAAGGAAAAGAAAGAAAACATCTACCAATTTTTAAGAGGGTAATTTCCTAATTACCCCATGAAGTTTGTTCTTTTTGGTAGGTCCTTTTATCAGGCTGAGAAGGGTGAAATCTGATCCTTCCTTTTGAGATAAAAAATGTTTTTGATGGGGTTAGGTTTTCAAGTGTCTCCCTCTATAGCTGAAGGAAGAACTGGCTAATCTCCTCCATCATAGCTGTGGAGGCAGCAGTAGCCTGTGTAGGAGAAGGTCCACAGGTGGAAAGGCCAGGGCCAGTGTATGTCAGCTTGGTCACAACGTGATTGTTTAATTACTTGGAAAACCTCCCTCCCAAGTGAGAGGAGGCCCTGGCAGGATATATGACTCATAGCATATTAACTTCTGAAAGTTTTAGAAATGAAGCTTGCCTCAATTTTCAGCAACCATTAAATTCCCCTCAAGCCATTTTGTGCAAAAAGGAGGGGTGTTCTGATAGTGATTATCAAACCATAACCAATGCCCAGCCACACATGAGGCACTCCCAGACTGGAAAAGAAACTAACATTTCTTTAGGACACACCATGTGGTCTAGCACTTTTCCACCTCCCGTAACCTGGACTCTTCACAACACTCCTGTGTGGACAGCGTGATAGCTGCTGTTTGTTTGTTTATTTATTTATTTATTTATTTATTTATTGGAGACAGGGTCTCACTCTGTTGCTGGGACTAGAGTGCAGTGGTGTCATTATAGCTCGCTGCAACCTCCAACTCCTGGGGTCAAGCGATTCTCTTGCCCCAGCCTCCTCAGTAGCTGGGACTACACGAGGCAGCACCATACCGGGGTAATTTTTCCGTTTCTTGTAAAGACAAGGGTCTGGCTATGTTGATCAAGCTGATCTCAGACTCCTCGCCTCAAGTAATCCTCCTGCCTTGGCCTCCCAAGGTGCTAAGATTACAGGCATGAGCTACCACGCCCAGGCATACCTGCTGTTTTAAACTGGGGAAACTGCAGCTCAAAGTCTACGTTCCCAAATTGAGGAGCTGAGGCAGATTGCCCAGTCTCACCCCACCATCCCATATCCTCTGAGAAGGAAGAGGCCATCTCGGTGGCTCTCTGTTTGCTGTCTTCCACTCTCTGACAGTGGTGGGCTACCTGGAGGGAGACGATGGGGCCAGACAGAGAAAGGGGAGAAGGTGTAAGGGCAGGAGCAGGGAAAACTTGGTACGGCCTAGATGTAGAGAAGGGCTGGCTCAGGAGGGAGGCCAGGGCTGGTACCAAGAAGAGCAAAGGAGGTGAAACGTGGCTTTGTCCTCTCTCCACTCTCTCCAGTTCCAGAAGGGCCCCCTCCACTCCTGGAACCCACTCATTAACGCAACAGCTATTTATTAAGCACCTCCCATGTACTATGTACCTTAATGGGCACTGGGGATACAGCCTGCGGACAATCAAACAAAAACCCCTCTCCTAGGGACCTTACATGCTAGGGCTTTCTATGCGCCCGCCTCGGACAGTGGTCTGGCGGCTTAGCATTCTCTCTGAGGGTGCCCCTGCCAGTTCCTGTTTACACGCGCACGCGCCGACACACGCGCGCACAGACGTGTGCGCCCACGCGCACTTTCCCACGCGCACTTTCCCACGCGCGCATTGCCCCGGCCTCGCAAGCCCCTCTCACGCCCGCGCTCACACGTGCGCGCACGCACGGACACGCGCTCGCTCACAACGCGCGCTCACACGCACCCGCGCAGGGCACACCCGCACGTGCACACACGCAGGCACGCACGCGCACTGCCCATCTCGCACCCCGCGCGCTCAGCGCTGGGGTCCCCAGCTGCCACCGTGTGGCGCGCCAGGCGCGACCCCTGCAGCGCGCGATGCCCCAGGAGAGGAAGGAGGCTGCGGAGCCAGAGTCCGAGCGGCCACACCTGCCCGGGCTCCCTCCCCGCGGCGCAGCCGGGCTCCCCGCAGACGTGCGGCGCGGTGGTCCCGGTACCCTCCGCCCTCCCTGAGCTTGCTGTGCACCCGGCGGTGTAGACCACCGCAGGCTCCCTCACGGCCACCGACGCCATTGCCTCTTCGCCCTACAGAGCCGCCCAGGCTTCCCCTCCCAGACCCGGCCTCGCTGGGCTGATCCTTCCTTCTCTAGTTATTTCTGGGGCCCGGACTGAAGGGAGGAGAGAGGGCAGGTGTCTGCGCCCGCAGTGGTGTTTGGGCAAGGCTCAGGTGGAAAACAATTACGGAGCTCTTTGGAACAGCCTCGGCCCTAGGTCTGTGGCAGAAACTTGGACTCGGTGGCCTGAAACCAGGCTGAGGAGCACGGTCAGGCAGTGTGGGCCTGTCCTCAGGGCTGATTGATTAGACACTCCTTCCTCCCAAAGCATTTTCAGTAAGGCGTTTGTTTCCAACCCTAGCAACCGCACCGCCTTCTCACAAACAAGGTCCCTAAGGACTGCGCTGGCTGCTTTCCCGGGCCGGCCTCTCCCGGGCTGTCTCCATGGGGGCGGGGCGGGCGGCTCCCTGCCAGCCCACCCTTGTTCCCTTGGGCCGGTCAGTACTTTGAGTTCTCCGGTGGCCCTTCCTGCCTCCCTGTCCTCTCAAGGAGGAGAGAGAAAGAGTGGCAGGGCGGCGGGAGGAGGGCACCCCGCGTAGGACAGCTGACTCCGTTCAGAAAGCCCTAGCTCCGAAGCGCCCCTGTCTAGTTGGAGGTCCCCACAAGGTCAGGGTGCAGGCAAGCTTTCTGGGAAGGTGGGCCTGAGTCAGTCACCTCCAGCACCTCTTGTGAATCAAAGTCAGCAGCGAGAGACTCACATGCGGTCTGGTTCTCCCTCCCTGGTAGGCCACAAGAGAACTCTGTGTTTATCCTTGTCAGAAACCTAGTTGAAGGGGTGGAGATGCAAAGCGACTCCCACTCTTTGGAAGGAGAGACAGACACTGGCTCCTGGGAGAGCTGGAGCATGTTCCTTCTCTGTGTGCACCTGAGGGGGGTTGGAGGGAGACCTGCCCTCCTTACCTGCCTGCTAGCACTTGGCCCTGGCCGCCTGCACACACCATCCCTTTTAATTCTCAGAATGTCTCCGCTAGATGTGTATGACCATTCCCATTTTACAGGTGAGGAGACTGAGTTTCAGAGTTGCCAGAGTTCCTGCATAGCTGTAAACGTGGAAGGCAGAATAGGAAGAACTAGACTAGATCACATTGAACTAGTTTTATTACCAACAGGAATTCTTTTTCCTGATTCTTGCAAAGCGGTGGATAAGGTTGGGAATTAGGATGCCCTTCTCCTTCTCCTGCCTCTGCCCTATGAACGGTCTTTGTTCTTTTCTGCCCCCTAGGTTCTCTCACTTAGCTTCTCCCTGCCAGTCCCCCTCCCACCGCTGCTCTCTTACACACCTGTCAAGGCCCAGCAAGGCCCAGCAAGCCTCTTCCCTGTGAACCTTTCCTTGTCCACTCTAGCTTTTGGCCATCTCCCTCTACTGTACACTCTAACATTTAGATTCTGTGCCATGAAATCGAACGCTTCATGACATTAGTGTCTTTTATGATTCTCTCATTGCTTCTGTTTCATTGGTCTCATGCCGTCAGCCAGGGTGATCTCTGCAAGGGCAGGGACCATGCATCGACACTTCCCCTAGATAGACCCCATTGTTTCCAGCATGGGGCTGGCCACGAAGTCCCACTCAGTAACTCTTGTTTGACTAATTGGTCAGACATTGTAAACCTGGCCAAATGTGGGCCAAGGAGCTTCTGCTACAAGACGTGGAGGGGCAGTATTATTGTATTGTGCTTTCAGTCACTAATTGGCTAACAGCAATTCCGCCTCGCTGGGGGTCTTGCCTGCCTGGTTTCTCCAGACTGTCAAGAAGGATCGCCCTGGATTAGCTGAGAAAGAGAGACAGAGCTTAATTGTAGTCTCTGTTCACTCCGAGGCACCCAGGGACTACTTAGACCAGGCAATGCTTCCTTAATAATGCCTGTGTTATGTGATGACTGAGGATAAATAAGTGAAATGTAAACAGTTATGTACATAACATAAAAGATCTAGTCTAAAACTGAAATAAAACCAGAAGGCGAATGATTGCTTTTTGGAGAAGTATTATTGTGTTTCCTATTGAAAGTTTGAGGCTATTCAAATATGTCATCTAAGGTCAAGGCTTTTTTCCTATTACCTTCTCAGCATGTGTGAGTGGTCATTCCTTACCTTTGCAGCTTATAACGTGTTTGCATATCCATCATCTCATGTACCTCTTGCAAAACTTTGAAAGGGAATAACATGAACAACAATAACAATGTTAATTTAAAATCATGGTTTTTATTAAATACTAGGCACCATGCTAAGGACTTTACATATGTTAACTGGTTTCTTTCCATTTTACAGATGTAGAAACTGAGGCACTGAGCACAATGGTGTTAGACCATACAACCTTCCAAGTGGTAAAGCCTGGATTTGAACCAGGCCCCTGACCTACAAGCAGGCAGTTGTAGGGACAACTGCCAGGGCCCTTTGTCTCATGCCTGTGGCTGCATCCGGCGCTCATTTAACTGAGTCCTTCCAGGAAGCCCCGCTCACACTACCAGTAGGAGAGTCCCAGGCTCATTCCTGGGGAAGCTTCAGTTACTGGCTTGGTATCCTGGACTCAAGGGCAGGGAGACTAGAAAACTGGGCTTGGAGTGAGACCACTGAGCTTGACAGCTTGCTCTGCCACTTGCTAGCCAGGTGTGACTCTGGTCATACACTCAACCTCCCCAGGCCAAAACTTCTTTATCTGCAATTTAGGAATGATGATCCTAAAATATCTGACAGGGCTGTTGTAAGGATCCCATGAAAGCATAAATATAAAGCACTTGTAGTATTAATAAAATTCCCCTCCTCTTCCCTTTCCCCTGACATTCAAGGGGAGCAACTCACGTATGGCCACAGGGCTTATTGTAGTGAACTAACATGGTTACCCGGTGGGCACACTCCTGAATATAAGGAGCAGGGCTGTCTGAAAGGAGTGCCCACTGCTCTTACCCTCTGGAGAGAAGGCCCGTCTTCATACTGGAAGTAAGAATTCACAAAGTATGTCTTGGGTGGGAGAGAGAGCTCTGGTTCCTTGGCCTTTCTCTTAAGCCTGGACCTTGAGGACTCTAGACAGGCTGTAGGGTGTCCCTTGGGGACATTGGGGGTGGACAGAGAGGCCTCTCTCTGTGGGCCACATGGTACAGAGGTCGCCCTGGGGATTCCTTGCAGGTTGCTGTCTGGCTGTTAGTCCCCACTTGAGTTACATCTTGTAAAGCTCCAGCCTGGTCTCAGCTGCGCCACCGAGGATGACAGGGGATCCAAGTCTGGGCCTTTTGGCTAAATAAGAACATCAGTGTATGCCAGTCAGCAGGGCATGGTGCCAGCAGCCTATGTTGGTCTGGATGTACCCCCCAAGGCAGAGGGGAACCAAAAGCAGATGTAGGAGATACATCCACCCAAGTGCAGTTCCTCCCTCCCTGCCAGCGCTCCTGTTTCAACACACAGCTGCATTCCGGGTCTTAATGAAGGGCTCTTGAATGCTGAGAGCTCCACGGGAGGAAGAAGATGCCTGGGCACTGAGTAAGGAAACTGACATGAACACCCACCTTCTGCCAGGTAGGGCTGCTAGGAGCTCCGTGGGCATTTTCTCACCTGATCTTCACAATGACCTACAAGGTGCTGTGACCTTCCCTCACATTTGGGGAAACTTGGCCTTGGAAATGTCAGCTGGTTCAGTCCAGGGGCCCAGTTAGTGTGTGGCTGAGCCAGATCTGCGGGACTCGCCTGCCCGTGCTGTCTCCACACTCTGTGCAGCAGACCTGGGACAGCTTAGCCTCCTGTGGCTCTTTGTTTTTCTTTGACAGAAGGGAGGCAATGTTTATTTCACTGGCTGGGATGGTGAGATCTTTATCGCCCTCACAAAGCATGTATTAAATCCCTAATTGTACATGGCACTGAGCGCAGCACTGCATTATTTTGTACACAGAAATAATTAAGAAAAGTACACAGACAGGGTCTCTGCCCTCTGGGAACACGGGATCCCTAGCACATGAAGGTGGGCGCAGGCGCCATCTGTGGCGCCATTTTCCTGGGCCACATCACAGCCAAGACTGCACCCCTTTCCTTAGCAAAGACATGTCTGGCTGAGAGGGACAAACGGGCATGGAGGTGTGGGAGGGTCTTCCCAAATCATCCCCGCTGCTGGGAAGTGCCACAGAGGGGTTAAGACTTTGGGGACAGGTAGAGGTGGGTTGGAAGCCTTCTTATGACCTGTGTGACCTTGGACGAGTTCCTTGCCTTCTCTAAACTTTCTCACAGGCGTGTTGTGTGTGTCCAGTGAGATAGTAGATGGAAAGCACTGGGCACAGTGCCCAGCACATTGTCAGTTCTCAGTCATTACTAGCTACTGTCACAGCAGTTGGATAGGTGGCTTGTCCCCAGAATGGATTTAGGGATGAGGGAAAGGCTTGTGCTGAAACAGCGCTGGGAGGAGGACTGGGGATTTCACGGCGGAGTCACCCCTTCACTGCTGCACTGCTCGTGGGGGCAGCAAGGCGGCAGGGCCCTTGTTCTTCTCATTCTCCCGCCTTGACCAGGCTTGGCTTTGTGGAGCAAATCTTCAAGCGTCTGGCTCTCAGTTGTTGGTCTTTAGTTCTTTGCTCCCGAGAGATGCGCGGCTTTCCTCAGGCAAAGGACTTGAAGGAGCCATGAAATACAGTTCACTAAGAAGGCTTAGTGAACTGCACACAGTAGGAACTCAATAAACGCTGACCGGCTGGGATCCCTGGGGCCCGGGTCTTCCCGGACCTCCAGAGGCGGCTGCTGTCCTTGCGGTTCTCGCCCGAGCAAAGACAGGGCAGAGCCGTGGGCCGCGCGGGAAGACGTGGGGCGCCCCTTGCCACCCGCAGCCGGCCGGGGTGACCGAGGAGCCTCAGTAGCACAAGGGCACACGCCGCAGAAAATCTCTTTTGTTTCTTCTTGGCAAGGCCCTGTGAGACACAGCCTTCGTGCTTAATGGCCTGTCAGGGGGGAAAGCTCTGCAGCACTAAGGGAGAAAAAGATTAAACTAATAATAAAACCGAATCCAAACATCCCGCCCTCCGCCCCCAGCCCCAGCCCGCACCTGACACGCTGAGCTGTCTTCCAGCCAGTTCCCTCCCAGGCAGATAATATTTATTCCATGAGGCCCTGACACGCCGTCCTGAACAAGACAATGCTTGATTGTTTCTTCCGCCCCCGACCCCTCCCGCGGCAGCGATGGGCCGCAGCAGGGACGAGGAGGCCAGGGGCAGCGCGGGGCTGTCAAAACGCGCCTGGCCTGCCGTGGGGACCGGGGGCGGCGGCTCCCAGCCCAGCGCCGCCACTGCGCGGCCTGCTCCGGGAGTTTCGCCCTTTTAGCAGAGTTCTGGCAGCTGTGACCACTTAAACGGCTTTTGCTTCCATTAAACAGGAGAGTCATTAAGTCACGGGGCTTAGTGCAGCTCTAAAGGGCCTGGTTCACTCCCCGGTGAAAAGTGCCAATTCATTGCTTGGTAGATAAACCTGGAGATTCGCGGTCAGAGGTGAGTTTCTCTAGCGTTAGGGACTGGTGGCTGACCCCAGCGTGACCTCGTGCTAAAAAGCAGTCTTGTGAGAGTCAAAGAAGCCAGCACTTGCGCCGCGGTGAGACGGTCAGTGAGGTGCCTAGCATACAAGGAGCTGGACTGTCGGTGTCCCCGGTTCTCAGCTGGTGCTCAGTCTGCTCAGCCCTGAAAGGTGCAGAACGATCTCTTATCAATGTTAGGGTTTATCAGTCGGGCGCACGCCGAAGGCTGAGACATTTTGTGTCACCCCAACCAAAGTTTCTTCCTGCCGAATCGGACAATGGCTATCGGGGGCTGGGATTAAGGAGTTAGTTCTCCTGTCCCTCCTTGAAACTAGGGACGGTGTCCCTTTCTTCTTTGAACAGTGCCCCTGGCACAGTGCCTGTAGAATATGCATAGAAAGGAGGGGGACAAGTGGTGATCCTGGGGCTCACCTGCATTTTCCTCTCTCATGTGGGAGCCTGCCCACCGCTCAGCAGCCAGACCACCAGAACACTGGGACTGCTCACCAGGGCAAGGTGAGGACTGACTTCTGGGGGTGCTCACTGGCTTTTTAAAGCTTTCATTTTAATCTACTCAAAATTAAGTGAGGTGAGCAGGGGAGGTATTACTACCCCCATTCTACAGATGAAAAAACTGAGGTTCAGGAATGTTAAGTGACACCTAAGCAAGCATCTAAAACCCCAGGACTTTTAATTCCTGGCCTGGTTCCCTGACCGTGTTAACCCATGTGATCTCTCCCACGTGGCTGCGGGACTCAAGGGCCCAACTTCTAACCTGGTCTCTGTCCCCTTCGTTCTTGTCAGGACGCAGCCAGGATGCCCCCTGACTAGAGGCCTGGCACTGGAAGGCAATCAGAAGAAAGAAGAAACACCCTGCCCATTTCACTGAGGTCAGAAAGCAGCTTTGGGGAGAGTGAAAAAGTTTGGAGCTGGTGTCTTTCCTGATGAGGGGGAGGTTCCTGCCTCACTCTGCTGGGCCTGGATCGGGGGGATTGACTGCACCTGCATGGAACCAGGAGCCTCGAGGCTGTGGGGTCTAGGGTAGGAGGAGGCTCACTGTAACTCCAGCTGGGGGACATGCAGCTTCACGCTGTCCCATGGCTGTCCGGCACTCTGGAAACACTGCTCCTTACAAGAACTCTGATGGGCTCTATGATCCAGGGCTAATGAGGTTCGACCTAGGCTGGAAAACATGGGTGACTGACAGTCTGGCTTATCCTGTGTGGGATTACTCAGCCTGTAAAAGTTCTATTTATTTGTTAAGGGAGGGGCAGATCCATATCCCATCTGTTGACACCTGGATGGCAGAGGAGAGGGAGCTGCACCTCCTCGCCCATCAGCGCCTGGCCGTGGCACTCCCCGCCCAGCTGACGTGGCGCATGGGAAGAACACCTGGTGGGTGAGTGCTGGGAGAGCCTCCCACTGGCAGCTGCCGCCCCTGCCGAGAGCGATGATCGTCACTCAGTGGAATGGACAGCCCAGGCAAGAACCTGAGAACACAGTTCCAAACACGTTTCCCTCCAGCACATGCCCCAGAGTGGGCCTGACCGTGTGGGTGAAACCAGGCTCACTGGCTCCCAGAAGCTGCCCCCCTCCAAGAGTCTCGCAGGTTCCCAGCATTTCTTTTCATGGCCATGTTGGTTTTGGCTTCAAGACCAAATGAGTAGAAGACTCAGGGGGCTTTAAATCTTTAATTACAGGTCCAAACAGGGCACACCCACCCTTTGACCTTGGCGTCTTCTCGCCACTTAAGTTCGGAGGCCAGGGGAGCAGAGGGGAGGAGCGACCTAATGTTTAGAGGGGGCGACTGACTTGGTTTCAGGGTGGTGTCGGAGAACAGGGGATTATTGGAAGAACCACTGGCATTTGGAAAGTGCTGAAGATGCACGGGCCCCAGTCCTTACTCCAGCATGGACCAACTGTGTGACCTTGAGCAACTGAGTTGGCCTTTCTGGAGCTCCATTTCCTCACCAGGAAACAGAAGAAATTGGATTGATGCTGTCCCAGGGCCCCTTCCAGCCCAACATGTTGTGATCATACAAGTACTAATCTCAGTACTGAAGTCCCTTATTTACCAAGAAAATGCCACTGGCACACCTCAGGTAGAACGTGTGCTTTGAGTTGTTTTTCCTGCTGTGCTATGTGGTTTTTAGAGCTCCACCCCATGCCTGCCCATCCCCTTTGCCTGCCACAGTTTCCACGCCAGGAGCCTTGCCCCGTGGCCTCTGCCATCCTCTGGAACCCTCAGAGGGTGCATCTAATGGCTACAGTAGGGCAGGAGCTCTAGGTCTCAATTTCGACCTCAGGACCTGTCTCACTGGGTGGTCGCAGGCAAGACGTAGCTTCTCTGAGCCTCGTCAACCAAACGGGATACATGATCACCCTGGGAAGACACTTTGGGAGGCTTGGTGAAGGCAGCAAGAGGAGCGTGAAGCAGCCTCATTGTGGAGGCTGAGCGTCTAAATCCCAGCGCCTTGGGGAGCCAGTGGCCCTTCACTAATGGGCTGCACACTCAACGGCAGTGTTGGTTTCCCAGTTTACATGGAACTAAGGCCTCCTGGCAGATGCTGGGTGACTTGTTCACATGCATTGTGCACTTGGATCAAGACACCCTCTTTTTGGATTAGTTCTGAGCCTGGTTTTAAAGCATGTTGCTGGGACGGTGAATGGTTTTGCAATGCGTTTCAGCAAGCTCTTTACAACCTCACTCATCAGGCTTTGGGGAACTAGGCTTACTTCAGCCAGCCGGGCTTGGGTGCCATGCTGGAGGCTGCTGAGTCACACGGGCAGAGGCCCGTTACCTGCCAGACATGGCTTTTCTGGATCCACCTTTCCGGTGTGATGAACCCTCAGGATTAATCTGAGCACTCCTCCCTCCTCTCCTATCTTCACTCCCTCCCACCCGTGCCCCTCATCTGCGGCTTTTGCTCCTCAGGTGGGAGCTCCTGAGCTGGGAAGGGAAGGGCAGTTGCCATCTCACACTCCAAGAGCTTGTCCCTGAGACAAGCCAGGCAATGGCCTGATAACCTGAGGGATGAAGGGGCTTCACTTTACAAGAGTCCCTTGCGTGGACGTGGGAGCAAACGGAGAGGGTCCTTCAGAACCATTCAGAACTTCTGTGTGTTCCTGAATCTGCCCATCTCTCAGGCCTCAATGGCGTTGAGTCTCTATTTCCTCTGGCCAGAATCCTCTTCCCTCCTCACCTGCCTGGCTCATTCTTACCTATCCTTTCAGACTCCCTCTTCCGGGAAGCCAATCATTTATTTGATAAGTATTTATGAAGCACCTGCTATGCACCAGGCACTATTCTAGAAGTTAGGATACAACAGTGAACAAAATATCCCCAGATCCCAGCCTTTACGGAGATTACAATGAGATGGGCAGGCAGACCACACAAGTACATAAATATCTGAGATGGCAGGTGACAAAAATGATGCCAATTGAGAGAACAATGAGGAAAGGAGTGAAGTTTTGGTCAAGGAAGGCCTCCCTGAGGCAGCAACATGTGAGCAGGACCCAAATAAAATTAAGGAGTGAGCCTCTTAGATATGTGAGCACTTCAGGTAGCAGAGACAGTGCAAAGGCCCTGAGGCAGAAAGGGGTTTGTGTTTAGGGGAATGAAGGAGGCTGGTGGAGCTGGGGATCAGTGGGTGAAGGGAACAGTAGTAGGTGAAAAGGTCAGACAGGCGATGGGAGCAAGATCCTACAGGGCTTTGTGGACCCCTGTAAGGACTTTGATTTTCACTGGGAAGCCACTGAATGTTTGTAAACAGAGGAGTGGCATAATCAGACTCAGGGTTCACCAGGACCCCTCTGCCTTATGAAGACTAGACTGCAGGATACAAGAGTGGAAGCAAAGGTCAGTGTGGAGGCAATTTCAGTCATCCAGGCTAAAGAAGATGGTGTCTTAGACCAGGGCAGTAGCTACGGAGAGGAAGAGGGGTAATCAGAATCTGGAAATATTTTGAAGGTAGAGCCAACAGGATTTCCTAAGAGATGTAGGAGAAATTGAGGAGGCAAGTGTTTGGTCCAAGTGATCCGAGAATGAAGCTGCGTCAGCTGAGAAGAGGAAGGTTCTGGGTGAAGCAGGTTTGGTGGGCTGGGGAAGACCAGGAGTTTGGTTCTAGACAGTTAGGTTTGAAATGCTATTAGATGATGAGTGGACACGTAGTGTGGGCAGTAGGCCAGCCAGTCTGGCATTCGGGGTGTTCGTACCTGGAGATGTTATCTGGGGGCTTGGTATTAAGTTGCTGTCAAGTATGGCTGGTCAAGTGGTAGGGAATGGACCACTGAATTTGGCAACACAGAGGCCACGGGTGGCCTTGTCAAGTGCAGTTTGAGAGGTTCAAGAGAGCACTGAAGCAGAGACATGACAGATAGTTTACATAAACAACTCTTTTGAGGAATTTCACTGGAAAGGTGATCAGAGGGGTGGGTCACGAAATGGAGGAAAATGTGGGTTGAGTCTGTTGTTTAAACTGAATTGACTCGTTAATCAGTTAAGGAACTGTGGAGGCCATTGCCACATATGTTGAGAGCTTAGCCCAGGGCCGGGAGAGGACACTGGGAAAGGTTGTTTTCATCTTCTCCCCATTAGCTCTGCTCAGGAACCCGCACCAGTTCTGCCCTCTGTTCCTCACTAAGCGGCAAGGGATGTGGTCGTTTTTATTTCAGAATCTTCTGCAGACTTCTAGTCTCTCTGGTATGCAGCAGACCAGGGAGACTCCTGCCGTTTCGTATCCAGTGCCTACCCACCGTGCCGCGTTGGCTCTTTTCTAGAAGATCGACCTTTAGCTGTATAAAGCGTTGATAATGCCTGACTCGTGTGTTGTAATCTTGTGACTATATGGTGATGTGACTTACCACTTCCATGGTAGGCACAATATGGTTCATGAATTTTTACAGTACTCAATCAATAAGAACGGTGCATCACAGAACTATTTAATAGGCTTTAAATCCCTGGAGGTTAGTGCCAGGTTCTTGATCTTTCTATGAATATTCAAACAATGGCCAACATTCTTATAAGTGTAATAGAGCATGCATCTCCTAGAGGACAAGACTTCCATTCTCAGGGAAGATGAGGTATCTATGCCTGACACTGCATATAAATTGGTAAGAACCCACACAAATGTCTGGTCGTGTATTACAAACTCTACAGGAATGCCAGGAGAACATAATCGTAACCAATAACGTCAATGCCATAAACAATAACATGGAGATAGAAATGGTTGGCTCATGTTGGAGTTGATTGGGGATGCTTTTTCCCTATAACAAGCACATGGTTCCTTTTAGAACCTCTTTATTACAACACACAAGTGGACATCATTCTCCCCTTTGTGTCTCGGTAGTGTAGTAAATAAAAACAGGTCAGTCAGATCTATATATTTTTTCTTTTTTTTTTCTTTTTGCCCAGAATCTTGGCTTGTGAAGATCTATACAAAAATCCCTACTTTGCTATGTCACTGTGAGACCATGAGCAAGTTATGTAACTTCTATGAGCTCTGGTTTCCTCATCTACAGGATGGGAATGGTAATACCTACCTCACAGGGTTACTGTGGAGTTCTATTTAAATAGAATAGACAGTTAGTGATACAATTAATATAATTAGCAGGGGTGGCTGGGGTGCTGGGCCGGCAGTGATGGGCATAGCAGCATTGCTAGGTGTGGAAGGGAGGGAGACTGACCTCCACCCTTCTCTCCTTGCTCTAAATCCTTTCAGCAGACAGGCGTGGCGATGATCCTTGTCATCTGTCCACATTGGCTTTCACACATTCACTTAATAATTTATTGGCCGAGTGCGGTGACTCACACCCATAATCCCAGTAGTTTAGGAGGCTAAGGCAGGAGAACCATTTGGGGCCAGGAGTTTGAGGCCAGCCTGGGCAACATAGCCAGACCCCATCTTCACAAAAAATTTTAAAAATTAGCCAGGCATGGTGGTGCATGCCTGTAGTCCCAGCTACTGGGGAGGCTGAGGCAGGAGATGTCTTGAGCTAGGAGTTTTTAAGTGGTTCATTGAGCCACTGCAGTCCAGGCTGATCAACAGAGTAAGACCCTGTCTCTTAAAAAAAAGTTAATAATAATAATTTATTGAGAGCCTTGGAAATTCCAAACAACAAAAATCCCTGCCCTTGTGTAGCTTACATTCTAGGGAGTTTAGGGAACAATCTGGGTCACCCCAGATTTAATGTAGCTCTTTCACGGCTCTCTTCTTCATTGCTTTAAGTTACCTTCCAATCGCCAACCCATCCTGCTCCAGGTAAGAGGAATAAACTGAGGCAACTCAGGCCTTCTGTAGGCACACACCAGCCACTACCTAGTGAATTTCTCCTAGTACCAGGGACTAACCAAGTTTCACAGTTTGGGGTTTTTTTTCCTAAGGCTATTTTATTTTTTCTCAGAGTACAAGAAATGTTTCCCTGATTGAGTAAGAATTCATGCCCCTCTTCCCTGTAACTGGCTTTTGCGGCACACTGAGAATCACTGTACCACTTTGAGATGAAGTTGCCACAGAACTCTGTGTCTTGCTTTGCTCTTTTACATGACATAGGGCAGGGGGTGGAATAAAGAAGTCCTAGGTGCTCAGAAAACAGGAAAAACTTAGAAGCCCCTGGGGTAGCTGGTGCGAAGGAGGCTGGGACAAAGACAGAGAGGTGGACCCTTGGAGCCTGGGCTCCATTTGAAGTCCCTGCTCTCCCGGAAATAGATCATGAAGCTATTTAACAAAAAATAAGCTGTATTGTTGCAGGTAATCATAGCCAGGTGCTTCTTTTTTCAGGTCTCAAGCATGAATACTTGTCCCCTAGCTGTCAGTGTGAGTGCAGTGCAAGCTTCAGTCTTGGCAAGTGTGGACAGTGATGAGAGCGGCGAACTAGTTTGGCACCAACATGAACCCTTCACCTAAAACTCAACTCAACCCCAGGGTTTCTGAGCTGTCGAAGAAAGTTGATGACTTTCCTTGCTTAATCAGGCCCTGTTAAGCTCCCCTGAGGCTAGATAGGGAAGAAGGGGCCATGAATTGTATGCCTTTCTGTGGGAATGTATAATTTCCAACAGCAACAACCCTTCCTCCAAATAAACATATATATAATTTTTTTAAAAACCACAGCATTCTCTGCTTTGTCAAATTAGCACAAAACTACCCCCCTGAATGCCCTCTTCCAACAAAAACACTAACTCCTCTTTCATAGAAATTCTGGAATTTCCATATGTTAAACTAAATCAAATTAGGTTGAACTGTTTCTCCCACCTCATGTCTTTGTTATCTGTCATTTATTTTCAATATACAGTGGGAACTGCCAGACACTCAGAGAAAGTCTGTCCCAATGCCCAGAAAATAGCAGCTCCTGTTTCTCTGACTTTATACCCACAGGAACTTCAGAATAGGCAGGTGCTTCTGTAACTGAACACCAATAATTAAGGACTTAGTGAGCTCTTTATGTTTTACTAACCCTTAAGTCAACAGTCTGCTACTCATTCATTGGCACATTTCTCTCAAGTGATAATTGCTACTCTTCCCACAGGTAAATTTTTATAGAAAAATGATTCAATATTGGATAACCTTAGCCAGGCCAAGAATAACCCAAGCCCTTAACCCTATTCGATTCCAATGAAAACTACATATTAACCTCACCAGAACAAAAAAAGACATTGTATAAAAATTAAACTAATTACCATCCCCCCCTCCAAAAAAATAACATTTCATCATATATAGAGGCATTATCAGGTAGTTCTTCCTGAACTCTGGGGTCAGACAGACCTCGTTTGAATCCCTGTTTGGAACTGGTAACTACCCATGTGACCTTAACCAACTTGCTTGGCTTCTCCACGCCTACTTCATAGGGTGGTGTTAGACTTGTGCAAATAAGACAACACATTGCAGTGTCTAGATGATAGATAGTGCTCAGTCATTTAAAAGACAATTATGTTGATGGTCATGATTTCAGTTAACATTAATATGAGCAGCTAAGCTGTAGATCTTGTAGGCCAGCAGAGATTTGTGCTTCTGTATATACTAAGAATTTCTGCTCTAGGCCAGGCATGGTGGCTCACACCTGTAATCCTAACAAGTCTGGGAGGCCGAGGCGGGAGGATTGCTTGAGGTCAGGAGTTCGAGACCAGCCTGAGCAAGAGTGAGAACCCGTCTCTACTAAAAAAAAAAAAAAAAAAAAAAAAAAATACAAAGAAATTAGCCAAACAACTAAAAATAGAAAAAAAAAATTAGCCGGGCACAGTGGCACATGCCTGTAGTCCCAGCTACTCGGGAGGCTGAGGCAGTAGGATCACTTGAGCCGAGGAGTTTGAGGTTGCTGTGAGCTAGGCTGATGCCACAGCACTCTAGCCTGGGCAACAGAGTGAGACTCTGTCTCAATAAATAAATAAATAAATAAATAAATAAATAAATAAATACCACTGAATGATACACTTTAAATGGGTGAATTGTATGGGATGTGAATTATATCTCGACAAAGCTGTTATAAAACTATATATTAGCTCCCATTTATTACTCAGGTAATCCTTATAACAGTCCATGGGTTTTATTTCCCCATAGTTAAGGAAACTGCAATAAGACATGTTAAGCAACTTAACATGGCCCATAAAATTAGATGTGATGGAGCCAGGATTTTTTATTTACTGATTGACTGATGGCTCTTAAGTTCACAGAATTGGATTAATCACCATCATGGGTTCACAGCACATTATCACCATTGTTTCATTGAAAGCCATCTTTTATTTTAGTTTATTTTATGTATATATTTACACTAAGTAATATAATAAGCACTTCAGAACCCACTGCCCAAACTGAGACCAGAACATTACCAGTAACTTACAACGCCCTGTATGTTTTCTCCTTTCCAACCCCCATCTCCTGCCCAGAAATAACCACTCTCCTCAATATTGTGCTTAGCATTTCTTTGCCTCTTTTAAAAATTTTTTTCTTCACAGCAATATGTGCACCTAAATGATATGTTTGGTTTTGCTTAGTTTAGTTTTAATTTTTTCTTAGTTTTCAAACTTTATAAAAACGATATCATGTTCTAATGTGATCTTCTGGGAGTTGCTGTTTTTCATTCAATGTGATACTATTTAGAGCTATCTCTCTTTTGTTTCCTTGCTATAGAATATTCCATTTTATGACTATATTATTATTTATTTATGTATTCTCCTTTCAGTTGGTATTTAAGTTGGTTCTAGGGTTTTGCTATTTTGTTAATTTCCACTACGATTATTCTTTGTATATGTGTCTCCTAGTATACATGCACTAAACTTTCTCATGGGTATATACTTGGAGAAACAGGAAATATATCTGATAGATTTTCTGGGTATCTAAGCATTCAACTTTACAAGATAATGCCAAGTTGTTTTCCAGTTTCCCACCAGCAATGTGTATGAGATCCTGCTAATATTCAACATTTAGTATTGTCAGATTTCTTAGATTTTTTTAATCAGATGAGTGTAAACTGCATTTCATGGTGATGAACTGTGATCGGCATCTTGATTATAGGTAAAGTAAGCATTTGTTTATTGATTTATTGGTCATATGTGTTTCTTGTTCTATAAATGCTTCTTTATGATTTTTGCCCATTTTTCTCTTGAGTTTTTTCTTATTTGTAGAAGTGCTTTATATATTTTTAAAAACTAATCTTTTGGTAGCTATATGTATTTCAAATGTTTTCTCCAAGTTTGTGGCTTGCATTTTTACTTTGTACAGGAATTCTTAGTTTTAATGTAGCCAAATTTATGTATCTTTGCCTTTATAATTAGTAATTTTTGTGTCTTCATTAAAAATTCTGTCTATTTCCAAGGTCATAAAGATATTCATTCCCACATATCTTCTGAAAGTTTTAAAGTTTTGTCCTGGCATTTGGATTCTTAATCCATTTGGAATTGATTTTTGATGGTATGAGATAGGAATCTATTTTCAACTATTTCCGTTTAAAAAGCCACCTTTTCCAGTGAAGGCAGGATTTAAGTCTAGATCTATCCAACTTGAAAGCCCATGCCCTTAATCATTATGCTCTTCCAGGGAAATAGCGGTTTGGCATCAGACTGTTTAATAAACAAGTGGTAGGCATTGAGAAATAAAGAGGAATGAAACAGTTTCCCAGTCCGCTGCCCATTAGTACGAACTGAGGGCTACATTGGGTCCTTCTTTTTTCAAATGACTTTCCCCCTTCTAAGTTTTATGATAACATATTCCAGGTCATCTTTGGCACTGGTAGTTCCACAGAGGGGCTCCTATGGTAACCTCTGGGTCCCTTTTCTTTATTCCTTGTTTCCCTGATTTCTCAAATGTTAATGTGACATTGTGGAAAAGAACATAGATTTAGCACCCAACAGACCTGGTTCTAAGGCTTACTTCTGCCACAAAGCAACCTTGGGGAAATCAAACTCTTTATGGACCTCAGGTTCTTCATCAATAAGATGGGGATAATAATACTTACCTCACGGAGTTGTTGGGAGGATTACATATAACATGACACAGAGAAGGCATTCAGTAAGTGTGAGTTACCCTCTTTTTTGTCCTGACACTGCCCCTCACTTGCAAGTTACCAAGTAATCCACTTCTTCCATGTCTCCCATAGATTTCCACCTACCATTCTACTTTCTGTCTCTATCTAGCTTAGGCTTCCTCACCACAGCCGCTTTCTTTTTTTCTAGATTATTTCTTTTTTATATACAATTTTTTTTATTTAAGCATATTATGGGGGTACAAAAGTTTAGGTTATGTATATTGCCCTTGCCCTCCCCAATCAGAACTTCAAGCGTGTCCATCCCCTAGACGGTGTGCATCACACTCATTATGCATGTATACACCCATCCCCTCCCCACCAAATCTGCCAGACACCCGATTAATGTTATTCCTAAATGTACTCTTAGGTGATGATCAGTGAAACCAATTTGATGGTGAGTACATGTGGTGCTTATTTTTCCATTCTTGGGATACTTCACTTAGTAGAATGGGTTCCCACTCTATCCAGGAAAATACAAGAGGTGCTATATCACCATTATTTCTTATAACTGAGTAATACTCCATGGTATACATATACCGAATTTTATTAATCCACTCATGTATTGATGGGCACTTGGGTTGTTTCCACATCTTTGCAATTGTGAATTGTGCTGCTATAAACATTCGAGTGCAGATATCTTTTTTATAGAATGTCTTTTGTTCTTTTGGGTAGATGCCCAATAACGGGATTGCTGGATCCAATGGTAGGTCTACTTGTATCTGTTTAAGGTATCTCCATATTGCTTTCCACAGAGGTTGCACTAGTTTGCAGTCCCACCAGCAGTGTATGAGTGTTCCTGTCTCTCTGCATCCACGCCAACATTTGTTGTTATGGGACTTTTTGATAAAGGCCATTCTCACTGGAGTTAAGTGATACCTCATTGTGGTTTTGATTTGCATTTCCCTGATGATTAGAGATGTTGAGCATTTTTTCATATGTTTGTTGGCCATTCTTCTGTCTTCTTTTGAAAAATTTCTATTCATGTCCTTTGCCCACTTTTTGATAGGGTTGTTTGATTTTTTCTTGCTGATTTTCCTGAGTTCTAAATAGATTCTAATTATCACTCCTTTATAGGATATGTAGCACATGAAAATTGTTCTCCATTCTGTAGGTTGTCTGTTTGCTCTCGTGACAGTTTCTTTGGCTGTGCAGAAGCTTTTTAATTTCATCAGGTCCCATTTATTTGTTTTTGTTGTTGCTGTGATTGCCTTTGGGGTCTTCTTCATAAATTCTTTGCCTAGGCCAATGTCTATAAGAGTCTTTCCCACATATTCTTCTAGAATTCTAATAGTTTCACACCTTAGGTTTAAGTCTGTTATCCACCGTGATTTGATTTTTGTGAGAGGTGAAAGGTATGGGTCCTGTTTCAGTCTTCTACATGTGGCTATCCAGTTTTCCCAGCACGATTTATTGAATAAGGATTTTTTTCCCCAGAGTATGTTTTTGTCTGCTTTGTCAAAGATTAGATGGCTATATGAGGATGGTTTTATACTTGGATTCTTAGTTCTGTTCCACTGGTCCATGTCCCTGTTCTTGTGCCAATACCAAGCTGATTTAATAACCACAGGCTTGGAGTATAGTTTGAAGTCTGGTAAATTAATACCTCTCATTTTGTTCTTATTGCCTAAAATTGCTTTTGCTAAATGGGATCTTCTCTGGTTCCATACAAAGCGTAAAATTATTTTTTCTGTATATGTGAAAAATGATGTTGGTAATTTAGTAGGGATTGCATTGAATCTGTAGATCACTTTGGGTAGTATAGACATTTTAACAATGTTGATTCTTCCGATCCACGAGCATGGTATGATTTTCCACCTGTTTACGTGCTCTGCGATTTCCTTCCTCAGTGTTTCATAGTTTTCCCTGTAGAGGTCTTTTACCTCCTTAGTTAAATGTATTCCTAGGTACTTTATTTTCTTTGTTGCTATTGTGAAGGGTATTGAGTCTTTGATTTGGTTCTCAGTTTGACTGTTATTGGCATATATGAATACCTCTGATTTGTATGTATTGATTTTGTATCCTGAGACTTTACTGAATTCATTGATCAATTCCAGGAGTCTCTTGGTTGAATCCTTGGGGTTTTCTAGATATAATATCATATCATCAGCAAAGAGTGGGAGTTTGATCTCTTCTGTCTCTATTTGGACACCCTTGATTCTTCTCTCTTGCCTGATTGCTCTCGCAAGGACTTCCAGCACCATGTTGAATAGCAGTGGGGACAGGCGGCAACCTTGTCTGGTTCTAGTTCTAAGTGGGAATGCTTTTAATTTTTCTCCATTCAGTATGATGTTGGCACAGCCCCTTTCTTGATTTCCACAACTCTGGTGTAGGGGCCAGAACGTGGTAGCAAAAGCTAGAGTGGCTGGCAGTGTCAAATCACTGCGTTGCAGCAATAATATTCCACTGGGCTTTGTTTATGAGTTGCCGCCGAGCCTATGACTGAAGAACAGGGGTCAGAATGTGGTAGCCCACACCCCATGTTTCTGTGAGTTGCCTTCCGTTCTTGAACTTTCCTCTCTCCTTTTACCTAGAATATAGCCAATAGGGCCATTTTGCTCACTGCATTCTTCCCGTGCTTGACAACTTCCCCACGCTCCCTGGAATCGCCCCACGCCCTGCACAGCCACTGCGCTCCAGACTTACCGTCGCTCATCCTTGCTTCACTGACTCCTCTCTAGTCAAGTTTGGTTTCTGGAGGATAGCTGTATACCCGCTCCTGTTTTACAAACATTCATTAGTAATAACAATGACAGCATTTTATAAGAGGCATTTTCATATCTATTATCTGCTGACATTGAGAAGAGGAAAATGTGGGCATTTTTACCCCCACTCCATTGATTAGGCTCAAAGAGTGACTTGTCCAAGGTGGGGTGACACCACAGGCAAATGGCAGCGCTGGTATTTTAAGTCAGAACCAGAGCTTTTGACTCCAAAGCCATAGCTCTTTGCTTAATATCATTCAAGTATCACTTAGCATTCTTGGCTTTCAAGTATAAAAATAGACCCTGACTAATTTAAGGAAAAGGGACTATATTGAAAGGAGACTGGATACTGAGTAGCTCACAGAATCCGAGAGAGATGGCTGAAATACCAAGTCTTGGGAAACTGAAGAACCAGGATAGCCCCAACATCTAAGGAACAAGAAGTCCCAGAGCTTACAGATGGGGGTCACTGAGGACACAACTCTAATTCCCTTCTATCCCTCAGTGTCCCCACCTGAAATGGGAGTTCTCAGTAGAAAAAGGGCTTAGCTCACTCATGCACACTTCTGCTGGAGGTGGAGGTAGAGGGACTTGATTGCCAGCCTCACAGGACCTCTGCATTGAGGAAGGGTGGCCCCCCCACAGAGCTGACAAAAATGGCAAATGTCCAGCACAGCCTCCTAGAATACCATCCTGTCTGTCATCTTCCCCTCTGTGTGGTTTGAGGACCCTGTCACTTCAGCTGGCCTGTGAGCTCCTGCTGGGCAGCTCTCCTACCCCAACTTCTCCCAGGAATTTCACACACAGCGCCATGTATACGGTAAAGACTTAATAAATGATCTCGGAATGACTGCATTAAGCAAACAGTCCCTGTTCTCAGGGTTTGGACTTAAGGCTAAGTGTTTTTGGCTTTGTTCAAATTTGCTTTCCCAGTAAAAAGAAAAACAAAAAACAAAAGCCAGCCATCAAAACAGAGAAAAAGGCCTTTCCTTGCATGTATCCCTAGGTGCCAAAGCTGGCTTTGAGAAGCTTGGGTGAGACAAGCACACTCCCACTCAGGCCCTAACTGATCACCACCACCTGGCCGAAATGCTGACTGCTTCCGCCTCTCACCCCTTGGCAGGGAGGATTCCCTGGTTCAGCACAAACAGGAGGCATAAGAGGGAAGAGCAACAACCCCACACAACACATACAGCACCACCTCAAACTCCATGACTGATGTAGCTCTATATATAGCCTCATCATTCATCAACAAATGATGAGGTATAGGAACCTCACTGGGTCCTGTCCCTGCCCAGGGCTCTTTGCATTGTCACTGCCTGCATTCTTCATCCAAGCTAAATAGAGTGCTGGGTGGGGTACTGTTTCTTGCACTATTTACAGGCCTCTGGGATTTTTCCTTATCCCAAAGAACTGTGAAAGGAACAAGCTGACCTCAGCAGTTTCTGCGGTGAGGTCACAGGGCGCTGGGAGAGCCACCCGAGCGCGGGAGACTGAACCCAAGGCCACTGAGCTTTAAAGATAGGGATAGGGTTAGAGAGAAAAGGGGGAAGGAAGGGCAAATTTGGTTCAATTAATTTTAAGCCTTATTTAAAAAAATTTTTGGTAAGGTTCCAATTATCCTCCTCAACATATCAAATTTTTACGATGTTCCAAATGTCAAAGTTGGAAAGAGGTTACAAATGAAAACAATCTGGTGACACCTAAAGCCCCAAATAAGCCAAAATTGATCTTACTTATTTAACCACCCTAGGCTAAGTAGCGTTCAAATGACCTGTAAACTAGAATCTAAATCAACCTTCCTCTCACTATCACAGAAAACTCTAGAATGTGACATTGGGGAAAATGGGCTTACATCTCAAATGCACCACCTCCTCTTCCGTGGTCCTGGACAGAAGCTGAGCCTGCCAGTGCCTGTGGTCATCTGTAAAATGGGAGAGTAAGGCTTGCCCCAGTTCCTGCAAAGGTTTCTTTAGAGATTCAAAAGGTGTTGATGCAAACGAGAATGCCCCAGAAGTGGGGTCACACTGAGCACTCACGTCTAGCGGGGTACTTAGGTGGCTCCTCAGTACAACACTGTCCATATCTACCCCCCTTCTCTTCATGGCCTTTACTTTCACTCCTTTCTCAAATATCCTACTCTTCATCTCTTACCACATACTTCTTTTTGAGATTCCTCTTCCCCCATTCTAGGCCTTGGTTAAGATTTCCCAAAGATATTTTCATGTACCGCCAGTCCCCAAAATGGCCCACAATAAAAGGAGATTCTAAGGACAAATCAGTTTGAGAAACAATGAGCACCATAACCCCCTTCCAGAAAGTCATAATTCTCGTTAGGGCTCTGAGAAGCTTTGCAGGAAGGAAGCTTGTCTACCTGTGCATCTTAATTAGTTAGTACTTTCATAATTAATTTGACCACAGAACTCATTTTTCAAATATTGCCTATTAACACTCCCAAAATTACAGCTTGGGAAATGTCCTAGATGATGTTTATGATGTAATGATGTTGCCCATTGATCAAATGCTTACTATAGTCAGGTGTAAACACTTAAATCCCAATGAGGTGAGTGGCATCATACATAGCTAGAAAGTGAGACTGCGTTTAAAGCCCAGGTCTGGCTATTTCTGTTTTACAAACAAGACTGAGGAAGGTAAGCATTTTACCCATAGTTTCATAGCTAGTGAGCAGTGGAGTTGGGCCATGAGCCCAAGTCTAGCATCCAGGTCTGTCTACCTAATGAAGGCCCCAGTCCCGATCACTGCAAAGATGAGCCTGTGGCCTGTAGGCTGACTTCACACAGGGCCTGTGCACTAGAGGGGTTGCCAAGGCATGGCCTCCACTCTGGAGTCTGGATGACCAAGGGTAGAGTTGGATCTGTGGGCGGCCATCCCAGCGTATGGCCCACAGCAACCCATGAAATGGGACAGCCACACCCCTGCACTGGACAGAACAGGAAACCCAGGTCCAAGAGACGGAGTGGCTTTGCCCAGGATGGTCCCCCCAGGCAGCAGCCGTGCTGAAGTCCTGGAGCGCTCCAGAATTCGCCCTCCACCCCGCCCTCCCAGCTCCAGAGCTTGTTCCTGCACCCACAGTGCTCAGAGCTGCTTCTCACTAATTGAAACCTGTTGTTCTGCCTGTTGCTATAAACACGTGGACAATTTGCATAAGTATGTGATATTATAAAAGTTCCTGAAAGATCTTACCCATACTGCTGGCACAGGGCCCAAATGGAAAAGCCAGGTAGAAAGACAATGTGTGTGTTATTTAAAAAAGAGAGGAAAAAAAAAAAAGGAAAAAAAAAGTCTTGTTTTCTTTCCTTGTGCAGGTGAACAGGGCAAGAAATGGAAAGCGTATCCAATCCAGAGGCAGTGAGTGTAGTTTGCTTTGTTTTGTTTTGTTTTGAAATGACTTGAGAGTTATTTTTCTTGCACCTCCTAAGCTGCCTGTCACATTTCAAAAGCTGGAATGAGGCTGTTAAGATTATATAAATGGACTAGTGTTTTGGAACAACAGGCTCCCAGTGCTGCAGACTCACGGAGGAGGCCGTTCAGGGATCGCTGCTTCCAGTGGCATCACTTCACAGATGTGGAAACTGGAGGCCGGGACCTGCACAAGGTAGCCACATCCCAGCTGGAAGTGGGGTCTGGAACTCCTGATGTCCACACCAGGGCTCTCTCACACTGCCCCCAAACACTCCAGAGTCAACCCAGCTGCTCACCCTCATTTTCAGCAGAGTAAAATACACACAAAAGCAACAAAATAAAATCAAATTCTTCCCCAGCTTCGAGGTTCAGCGAGCCCCCGGCCCACTGAAGATCTACCTGCTCCAGCTCTCAGAGCTCGCCAGCCCCTTAGGACCACCAACCTTGAGCCGGGGGTGGTGTGTTCTTCAGCATACAACCCCTTTTAAACTTGTGAACTCCTCTATCAGGGGGGTGTTGTTGTCCCTGTTTTCCAGATGGGCAAATTAGGGCTGAGAGAAGTTAAACAATGTGCCTCAGTTACGCAGCTAGAGGGAGGCTGTCATTAAAACCCAGGCTAGCTGAATGCGAGCTTGGGTTTCATCACTTCCTGAGGTTGTTGGAGCGATGAAGCAAGACCCCATTCATGAAGTGCTGGCACAGTGCCTGGCACACACTGGGAACTTTAACAGTGTTAGGTCCCACCCCCCATTGCCTGCCCCAGTCCTCCATTAAGCCCAATAGAAATGGAGTCTACAATATGCAGATGTATCAACGCCTGGTTCACCTAAAATGACCTTTTCTTCAGAGGAACTTAAAAACCTGGTTAATTCACTTCAGTAGCCCCCAAACACTAATTTCCATATGTGCTCAAACTTGCTAACATTTGAGGGGTTGGTTGGTGGTTTGCAACCAAGCAGATCACCATTCAAGAAGCTATTATTAATACATTTTCTAAACACGTGAAATTGACACAGGGGTCGTTCATCTTATCCCCTCTCCAGCCAGGCATAAAATCCTCTCACCATTGCGGGCAATCGAGTTTGAGCAATGTTCTTGTTACGGTTGCTTGGTCCCCACCAACTAGTCTCTCTGTACACGTTTTCAGAGGTCTCCCACGGAACAGGCAAGCAGCATGACTCACTGTGGGAGAGCCTGAGCTGAGAGGGTGGAAAGAGAGTAAGGAACTCAGGAGACCTGGGAAGCCAAGGGCTTGGGCCAGTGAGAGTTCCCTCTGTGACAAGGGCTTAGGAAGAACAGCTGTGTCTTCCCACTGCTTCACTGTGGGGCTTCCCACACCTTGTGCAAGTAGGGGAGCAGATCTGCCCTGCGTCCCCTGCCGATAACATTGCTGGAGCCACATGAGAAGGGTGCCAATCTATCAGGCTCTTCCTCCACCTTTCCTCACCCACCACCTCTAGGCCACAACACCTGGGCCTCGAAGACCAGTGTTCAGGGGCAGAGGAGGCCTGCATCCATGGGGTGGGGGCGGGGCGTTGCAGCCACAGCGCCACAGAGATGGTGTCAAGGCTAATAAAGGAAGGAGATGATGGGAGGGGAGGGAAGTGGGAAGTAATGTTTACTGAGCATTTACTGTGTGCCAAGAACTTGACGCTTGTAATCTTATTTAATCCCCACAGAAGTCCTGTGAGGTAGGAATTATTATCTTCTTTGTACCAACGAGGAAACAGAAGGGTCAGCAAGGTTAGGTAAGTTGCCTGAGGTCATATGACTCCTGGGGCAGAGCCAGAATTTGAATGCATCCTTTAGACTCCAAATCCTACCTCCTCTCTGTGAGCACTGGAACCCTACCAGATCCTGTCAGCTCCAAAGTGCTGACTCTGTCACTCACCCATGTTACCTTGTGAACCTGAGCACGCCGCTCACCTTCTCAGCGTCTGTATCTGCAAAATGGGGTTGCGGTAAGGGTCAAGTGAGATGCGCACACAACCTGCTTAGAGCGATGCCAGGCGCGCTGTAGGAGTTCTGTACGCATCACCATTGCTTTTGCCTTTACTGCTGCTGCTGCTCCTACTGCCGTGGGAAAGTCACTCTCCCTCTCTCTGCCTCGGTTTTCTCATCTATTAATATAAAATGGGTGGACTGGACTGGATGATGCCTCATCTTTCCAGAAATAAGATACTATTACTCTGCTCAGCATTTAGTCCAAGTTTATCTCCCCACCAGCCTCCCCATCAGGGCCCCTGTAGGGCTCCCAGCTCTCACAGCGCAGCCCTGGCCTTCCTGGCGGCCTGTTTTGCCACCGCTCAATCCCTTCAAGCCTTCACTCCTACTGTTCACCCTTCCGTGGTTGTCCCTGCTTTCCTCTGCCAATTTGAAGTCTATAGTTCTTTCAAGGCCCAGATGAAAACTCAACTCTTCCATGAAACCACCTCTGGCAAGCCCCACCCTGCGATGACTTCCCCTTCACTTTAAATTCCCTCAGCTATTGTGCCCATGGTCTGAGTCACACTGCTTCCAAATGGCATGTACTGTCTCACGGAGGTCTGTTTGATTTACCCAATTCCCTAAAAGTAAACCCCCCTAGGGCAAGGACCTTGCTTTCTGCTTCGGCACAGCCTCATAATGCCAGTGCAGTCTGCCTTCGTGCTTGGCCAATTGAGGGCCGCTGTGTGGGTCATCTGTCCTCCATGGATGCTGGGCGTTTCTCTGGGGAAGGAGCCTTCTTCAGGCTGCTTAGGCCTATGAGTGTGGTAATAGGTCCCCTCTGCCCTCAAGGAGTTTGCAGAGGGAGAGAGGGAGATGTCTAAATGTCCCAAGTGCAATTCAATATGATCAATTCTATGGCAAAGGCACAGAGGAGGGGTGTCCGTGCCTGGAGAGGAGGGGATGGCCTCTGCAGAAGAGAAGCCCAAGGATGAGCTGGGTTCCCAGGGAGAGGCAGGAGCAGCCATTTCCCAAGCTGCACAGAGTGAGAAGAACCAGCGTGCCCTGGTTTATTGAGCTAGAGTAAAGGGTATCTTTTAGGGGACAGAAGCAGATCAGGGACAGTGGTAGAGAAATGAAATTGGAAACACAGTTTTCAGTTATCTAATAGCACTAGAACTTTATCCCCTTGGCCCAGATGCTAAAGACTGTAAGAGCTATGTAAGGAGGTTTATTCATTTGTATGGTATTAAAATGTCCTTAAAAAAAAAAAAAAAAAAGGAGGCTGGGTGTGGTGGCTCACACCTGTTTTCTCAGCATTTGGGAGGCCAAGGCAGGAGGATTGCTTGAGGCCAAGAGTTTGACACCAGCCTGAACAACACAGCAAGACCCCATCTCTACAAAAAATAAAAATATTAGCCATGCATCTTGGCAAGCACCTGTAGTCCCAGCCACTTTGGAGGCTGTGGCAGGAGGATCACCTGAGCCCAGGAGTTTGAGGCTGTGGTGAGCTGTGATCAGTCAGGCCACTACGATACAGCCTGGCAACTGAGCGAGACCCTGTCTCTAAAAATAAATAAATAAATAAATAATCATGGTGATGGTAGTTTTGTTGTTTGTTCATTCCATTTTGTTTTGTTTTAATGTTTTTATTTGACAAAATAAGGCCTTGGCAATTCCATGTCAGAAAGGAAAATCGCAGGTCCAAATTCTTGGAACTGCTGCTTGGAGAGCCACTGAAATATGTGGAAACAAGGAGCAAGTACAATGTTGACTTAACTGTCAAGAGGCCAGATGAAGAACTTCAGAATCATTTCTGCTTTCTGCTGATGGGGATGGCAGATGTGGCCAATGCCACGATGGGGGCCTTACGGATGCAGAGGGAGGCCATTTGATTTGTTTTCGTGGCTTCAATCCCTGCTCTCCTGTGCGAGGTGCAGATCATGGGAGATGCCCACTGTCACTCCCATGGCGCTGCTCCTCCGTCCCTGGGAGGGAATGGAATGTGTTCTTATTCCTACAGAGTCTCCTGGGGCCAACTCTGACTTATCACCAATCTTCCTGTCTTTCAAAACGAGGGCTGACAACTGTGATTTCTCATCTCCAGGTGCAAAGGAAATTGTCCCTTGTAAGTGTCTGCGGCTCAGCCCATGCCCCCCCAGGGTCGAGCAGTGCCTGGCAGCTGAATTTGCACTAATGAGATTAAAGTCAGTTAATGTGTCAGAACTTTCAAACATTTTTGCCCAGATCAGCCCCAAATTCCTCAGGTAACAACTTCCCTGAATCAATATAATAGTAATTTCAAATCCCAAACTGTCCCTTCCAGGGCATTTCAGTCATTTTGTGCAAACAAGAGAGCAGTTGAGGGGGCCCCCAAAACAAAGGTGAATAAAGAGGGGTGAGGTGGGGGCTGGGTCTGACTTCCCAGGGGCAAAGGCATCTCCAGTCCAGCAGGCAAGGTTCACTTTGCTTAATGGTTTCTCATTTTAGCTGGGCTTTTGCTCCACAGATGGCTTGCCCAAGGCCACAGGCAGTTTGTGGGAGGCGTAAGCAATGGAAAGGCAAGGAAGAGGCATCCGGAAGGGGCAGGAGGAGGCACAACCTGGACTTCACCAAGAGGGTGGGACTAGCAGGGCACAATGACACAGGAGACTTCAAGGCATTGTATGAAAGGGGCTCTCTAGCCGTCGGCCCAGGGCAGCAGGCATTGAAGAGTTCGCTGGAAGCCAGGGGGCTGGGGAGGGGGGAAAGGAGGATCCCTTGTGCTGAAGGGATCATGGACTCGGAAAAGACACCGAGGCTTGGGGGAAACAGCAGAGACTGGATCCTTGTCTTAGCTCATTGTGTGACTTGGGCAAGTTAGGGCACCCTTCTGGGCCTCGGTTTCCTCAGAATAAAATGAGGGCGTGGCACTGCTGAGGTTCCTTTGGCTCTGACGGTGTCTTCCGAGACACTGTCATGCTTCCTACTTTTGTTCCCTCCTGAGGCACGAGCTCCCCGAGGTCTGGGGCTGCAGCCAGTTCCCGGGCTGTGCTGTGGATGGCTGGTCTCTGCCACCGCCCCGCTGCAGGCACACGGCAGGCAGCCTGAGCTGAGGGAGCACACTCTGCAAGCCAGGGCAGCCCTCGGGCTCCACGTGTGCTGGGTGGGATTCAGAGAGCTACGCCAGCTCTAGGAGGGTTTCCAAACACACACACCAGCTGTGTGTGCACCTCCGGGTCTCTGGCGCTGCCTATTTGGGGCTCCTTCCACTCCTTCCACCTCTTCCACTTCCACCCATAGGCAAAGTGTGTCCTCCTTGACCCTCTTCTTGTGTTGGTCGCTACTGTTGATGAAGCAGGGACAAGTTGCATGGCTGCCTCTGTCCTCTGCCCACAATATAGAGTGCCCTTGTCTAGGTAAATGATCATTCATTGCCTGCCAGAGAGGCAAGATGTCAGGAGAAAGCAGAAGGGAATTCTAGCACGTGACTCAACATGGACGAACCTTGAGGATGTTGTGCTAAGTGAACTGAGTCGGTCACAGGAGGACAAATATCATGTGACTTCAGCTACGTGAGATACCTAGAGTAGTCAAAACCACAAAGACCGTGGAATGGCGGTTTCCAGAGGCTGGGGGACGGGAGGTTGGGAGAGTTATCATTTAATGGGGATGGAGTTTCTGTTTGGGAAAATGAAAAAGTTTTGAAGATGGTGGTGGTGATGTTTGCACAACAACATGAATGTACTTAATGCCACAGTAGTATACGTTTTAAAATGGTTAAAATGGTAAATATTATGTTATATACATTTCACCATAACAATAATAAAAAAAAAAGTGGCGGGCGAAATCCCTGCACAAGGGAAACTGGTTTCATCCTCCTCTGGGCTTCTTTACCCGGTTGTCAAGCTCTGGAAGCCCTAATCCTTTGTTTATTTACTTTATCAGCAGGCCTGGCGACTTCCCACTTGCACAGTTAATAGGTAGATTCAGGATACGTTGACACTTCACTTGGTTTTGGATTTTTAACACTTTTTTGTCTGGTGGCCATTTGGGAGTTCTTGACACCAATCGACACACAGGACAGTGCCTTGCTGGGCAGCACGAGGAGGTGGTGACTCGGCCACACAGAAGACTCGGGGGAAGGGGAGGCGAATTTGGAGGGTCAAGTAAGAGGACAGAAATAGTGGAGGCGGACAGGATGCGAATTCGCTCTCAAGGCTCAGAAAGGCAGAGAGGGACCAAGTGGGGGTCAGGGTTCCTCTGACAGGTGCAAACGCCCTGCGGGAGGCTGCCGTTCTCACCTGCAGTGACTCACAGGAGCACCACAGCATTGCAATTCTGCCCAAATCCACGTTCATTGAGACCTCAGGAAAGTATGTTATCTTATCTCCCTCACTCTGTCTCCCCAGTTCCTATCAGTCTAGTCACTTCTCATCACCCCTTTCCATTTGCATCAGAGCTTGAGTGCCAGGGGCACTGGGCTAATTCATCACCCTTGGCCCGTGAGCACAGGTGTGCTTTGTCAAGATCTCCACGCCTGGGGGAAAATCAGCCTTTGGCTCCGGTGGCATCCGAACCAGTCCAGGTTCCAAAAGCCTCAGCATGGGACTCTGTGGGGCATCACCTATTTCAAAATTAGCATCACTTGGACACCTATTTCAGAGCAAGAAGTTACCTCAGAAATCATCCCATCCCATGGTTGTTCGTGCTCCTCAAACAACCATATGCATACAGATCACCCGGGGATCTCGCTAGAACGTGGATTCTGACTTGGTAGGTCTTCGGCAGGGGAGGAGGGGCCCGCGGATCTGTAGACCTAACATATTCCAAGGTGGTGTCTAAGCTGCTGATCCCTGAACCACACTTTAGCAAGAATCTAGTCTGGTGATTGTCAGCCCTGACTATGTATTATAAAATCACCTGGGAGCTTTAGAAAAAACACAGTGGCCTGCACTTCACTCCTGGACGTTATCATTTATTTGGTCTGGGCACAACTAGCTACTATTTGTTTAAAAATCTCCCCATATGATTCTAGTTCTGTAGTTCTCTATGACTGAGAACTACAGCTCTGATCAGATACCTTAATTTTATATCTTTCTCATTGAAATTATCAGAAAAATCCTACCATCACTGTCCACCTGGCTGCTCCATTCAACCTGGGATTTGATTTCCTGTCGTGAGAAAATTAGCTGTTGTGAAGTCATGTAACACTAAGAAATAGCACTGGCTATACGACAGGCATCACTCTAAGTGCTTTACGTTTGAATCTCACAGTACCCCCTGAGCTGGATACTGCTACCACCATCCTCATCTTTTACGTGGATGTGGCAGCTGAGGCACAGAGGAACAAAGGAACTTGTTGCAGGTCACGCAGCCAGCAAGCGACAGAGCCAGGATTGCAGCTCAGGAAGTCTGACTCCAGAGGCAACGCTTGCAAACATGTCGTCACTCTGCCTCCCTGTGCAATGCCAAAGACGGCGGCAATCCTACAAGGATGTAGCAAAGAGATTCTTTTCAATTAAAACTTGTTTTTTATGTCAATATGCCATTTTTTTTCAGCCTGAGTTTTTGTTATTTCTTTGGATCAAGTTCATTTCAGTTTCAAAAATGAACCGTGACACAAAGCTGTGTGTGTCCCTTTCTTTTCTAGTTTCTATTCTACCTTCCATTCTGCAGGCCTTTGTGTTGGGATACTTGCTGATCCCGGGACCCTGACCCGAGTCCAGGGTAATGTTCTGGGAAGGAGATGCACATGGGCCTTGGATTTCAAGCTGCATCTTCCCTTCCTCCAGGGTTTGGAGAATCCCACAGGTTCCGGTCTGGCAAGGCTTATTTGCAGAGTGGCCTCTAACATAATCTGCCTCATCGCCTCGTCTTCCCCCCCCCACCGCCCCCAGTCCCTTGGCATATAGCTCTCCCTACCAGAGACGTCCCCTTAGCTCCTACTTCAGCCCAGCACTGGTCCACCTCAGACTCTGAGCTAGATGGTTTAGTTACTGGAAACTGAAGAAGGTCTGGCCCATGGCACGTCGTCTCTAATAACATTAGTACACGGTGTGGAACCAATGGGGTAAGGCACATCTCCAGGCCATTAGTCTAAATAAAGCGTCGTGAGATGCCCTCGAATCCAACATAGTGTCGACTGGCTGAATTGCTACTAGTTTGGATTTTATGTATTACCATGGGCCTCCCTTAGTGCAAATGAACAAGAATTAACTGGCGTATTCTCAAGTTAAAAAGGCGTAACTGGCCAGAGAGGAATTTCATACGGTTCGATCTAAACAGATTCAGAGAATTTCAAAGTTAGAAGCTTTTTGAGAAACCATCGGCCCTTTTCCAAATGCCTGAGTGCCCTTTATCTGACCTCCTAGAAACGACCACCACCTCTGCATGGCACCTCTGCTGCCAGGGAACCCAGCACGCTACGAGACAGTCAGTTCTGTTTTCAGATCATTGCTGTTGTTGAAGTTCTTACCTAGAACAAGTTCAGACGAAGTCAATGTAACTTCTACCAACTGATCCTGGCACTGCTTCCTAACGTCACACACTTCCAAAATCTGGTTTCTCTTCCATTCAACAGCTTTGCTTTAAGCAATTTGCAACAGCTATTATAGCTTCCTGTGTTTTCCTTTTCTCCCAGTGAAGTCTCATTTTCACTATCTCCGTGCATGGCAAGCCTTCTCCTGCCCTGGTGGCCCACCATGCACTGAGCTCGGGCTAGAAGCCCGTCCCCCCAGGGTGGGGTGCTCCCTCACTTTCCCTGGGCACCCACCTTCTGTGATTGCTGTGGGTCCCAATGGATGCAAACCAAGGGCATGGAGCTTGTGGTGAGCCCTAGCAACCAGGCCTGAGCTGCCACCCAAGGCCTCACGACCTTGTCAAGCAGAGAAGGGACCAGCTAGATTTTGATTCTCCGCCTCCTCTCACGACTGATTTTGGCCGGGCCGCAGCACTGACGAGGACAGCCAGGCGGTTTCAAGCCCGGCACTGGCTCTGAGCAGCCGAGAGCGGGGCCACTGTGAGCAGAGCCCCTCAGAGGGCCCAGCAAGCCCCAGGCAGCAGGACGCCCCCTTGCTGGTCCTTCCCCGACACTCAGGGGCAGTATCGTTCTGTGAAACTCCCTCCCTGTTTTTCTGACAACGCACAGATCAGACAGGGTGATGGCTCCCCCCAGCATCTCCCAGGGTGCCACCTTTTTGTCACTTGTTTGTCTTCACCCAGGTTTCAAGGATCTAGGTGGGTCTGTGTGTCATCTGTCTTAGACTAAGAGAAACAGGCAGATTCCTCTGGAATCAGCTGAGCAACCAGCTGGGCTTCAGTGAGCTGCTCAGTTCCTATTTCCGACCCCTCTGCCCACCATGCCGGGACCACCTGCTGCCCCGTGGCTGCGGGTGCGGCTCTAGACAGCGCAGCCTGCTGTGCTCAGAGCAGCCTGCCCCAGATGGGGGGGTGTTGCTCTTTGTGCCCAGGCCTCAAGCCAGGCGTGGCCAGTCAGCCACCCCGGGTGCCTACGGTGCTTTACCACCTAGGGCTCCTGAAGTAAGTGAAGGTGATGGCCAGTGAGCACCTGAACAGACGCACAAGGAGCCACCACTTCACACGCACCAGGACGGCTAGAACAGAAAAGACAAAGGATAGCAAATGTTCGGGAGGCTGTGGAGGACCCGGAACCCACGTACACTGCTGGTGGGAACGCAAAGGGGTGCGGCTGCTTCGCGAACAGTCTGGCAGTTCCTCAAAATGCTGTACAGCGTTACCACGTGACCCGCAGTTCCACTCCGAGGTGCGTGCTCGAGAGAAATGAGCACACCTGTGCACACGGACACCTGTACGTGAGGATGTCCAGCAGCACTATCTGTAACAGCCCAAAGGTGAAAGTAACCTGAATAATCATGGTGTGATGAAAGGATCTGTTTAAACAGTAGCGTAACGATGCGACGGAATAGCATTCAGCCATAAAGGGAATGAAGGACCCACCTGTGCTACGGCAGCGACACGCCTTGAGAGCACTCTGCTGAGTGGAGGAAGCCAGTCACGAAAGACAACAGATTCTACGATCCCGTTAATATAAAATGCCCGGAATAGGGATATCCATGGAGACACACAGCAGGTTCGTGGTTGCCTAGGGCTGGAGCGTGTGGGGATGGGGAACCACAGCTCAGGGACACAGCGCTTCTTTTTAAGTTGAGGGATGTGCATATCTGTGACTATACTAAAGGCCATTGAATGGTACACTTTAAATGGGTGAATTATATGGTATATGACTTGTATAGCAATAAATTCGTTGAAACTAAAAACATAGTAAATTAGGCTGGGTGTGGTGGCTCACGCCTGTAATCCTAGAACTCTGAGAGGCCCAGGCGGGAGGATCACTTGAGCTCAGGAGTTCAAGACCAGCCTGAGCAAGAGTGAGACCCCGTCTCTACCAAAACCAGAGAAAATTATCCAGGCATGGTGGCGTGTGCCTGTAGTCCCAGTTACTTGGGAGGCTGAGGCAGGAGGATTGCTTGAGCCCAGGAATTTGAGGTTGCTGTGAGCTAGGCTGACACCACGGCACTCTAGACCAGGTGACAGAGTGAGACTCTATCTCAAAAAATAAAAAATTACATAGAAAATTAAAACAGTAGTAAATTCCTATAGAGACTTAAAATCAATACAACATCATTAATGTACCGATCTGGTGGCCCTGCTTGAGACTGGCGTGTGACACGGACCGAGAGCCTCTGCTCTCTGCCTGCTCTCCTGGCTCTCACTGGCAAAGCCCTGGCTGCCTGCAGTGTGCTTTGGCCTCTTTCCCTGCATTCCACCCCATGCCATCCCTCGTTGGGCTGTACCATCTTCCGAGTTCCTCGGGCACTTCACACACAGTCAACCCAGGCTAGTCACCTTCCTCCAAACCTAAGGACTGCTTCCCTGCCACCATGCATTCATTCCACGGGCCCCATGGCTGTCCAAACCTGCACATCCTTCACAGCCCTGCTCAGACAGCTGAAGGGGAGAGTCCTCTGCCGGCCCAGCCCTGGCTGCTGGCTCTCTGGAGTCTCAGACACAGCACTACCCTCCCTCGTCTGGCTTTCCTCTCCTATAAAATGATGGGATTGACTACCAGCTCATTCCGAGGAAGAATTAATTCCTCGAGATGTCCATAGTGTTTTTCAAAAGACAGCAGCATGATTAAGTAAATCTGGGAAACACTAGATTAAACAGGCTTACTTACTGCAGGACTTCTGAGAGCCTTTAATACAGTAATGGGCGTTGCCAGCCACCAAGAGGGGGGTAGGATTTGCAACCTTCCCCAGGTTTTTAAAACCACACATGTGCATGCACACACACATTTTAGCAGAATATCTTGCCCTACCAGGAAATGCTGGACCAGTTGATCTTTAAGGATCATCCTGGATCCAAAATATAAAAACAAAAACTACTATTTTATTAATAGAAACTGTCACTGTCGTATAAAACCTTGCCCAATTCCTCTGCTTTAAAGCCTTCTTTACTCTCCCTGATTTCCCATGACATTATATAAATACACACACACACACACACACACACACACACGTCTTTGTGAGCACTTATTCTACTTTATACAGTGAAAAAAACTCATTTTGATTCGTGTCCAGCATGATGTAGTGGAAAGAAAAAAATAAAAACAGGCCTTGGAGCTACACAAAGAAGCTGGGCCCATATCCTGGCTCTGCTACCAGCCTGCTGTCTCTGGGCTGCCATAACAAATACCATAGCCTGGGTGGCTCAGCAACAGCAGAAATGTATTCCTTGCAGCTCTGGAGGCTGGGCAGGGCCTGCTTTCTGGTTCATAGAGGGGGCCTTTTTGCTGTGTCCTCACATGGTGGAAGGGGCAAGAGGTCGCTCTCGGGCCTCTTTCACAACCGCACTAATCCCATCCCTCATGACCTAATCACTTCCCAAAGGCCCCACCTCCTATGTCGTCACCTTGGGGCTTAGGTTTCACATATGAATTTTTAGGGGACACAAACGTTCAGACATAGCACCTGCTATGACCTTGGGCAAGTTAAAATCTCAGAGGCTCGATTTCCTCATCCTAAAACATGGGAATACCAATGCCTCACCTGGAAGACTGTGGTGGGGGAAGCCAGTGGACACAAAGCCCCAGCCCTAGCGCCTGGGGACATCACTAATCAGAAGATGTCATTGTGATTATTCTTTCTAAATAGTTTCCTGTCTCCCCTGTAAACGCCTTGAGGGCTCACCACATCCCTGTCACCTGTACACCTGCCTGATGCCAACACGCCTCTGAGCACACAGTAGGATTTTCAGAAAGGTTGACTGAAATTTGTTTTATTAGAATGAATTAATCATGGAACTTTTCAGGAAAACAGGTAGCACCTCTGCCTTCCACTTGGGCTGCTGGATTTAGGATCTTGGCACTTTTCTGTCGGGTGACTTGACGCAGGCCTGTGCGGGATCCACGCCCACTTTTCTTTGGGGTTAGGATCCCTACCAGGGCTGTCCCGGGGCAAACAGATGACGCTGAGTTAGGAAGCGGGCAAAGGAATTGAGGCAGCAAAATTTATAGAATTTCTTCCTTGTGATGCCCCAAGGGGTCTCCTAAACTCAACTTTTGGTGTAATTAGCCAGGATTTTCTGATGATTTCTCATAGATTAACAATTATGAGGGACATTAGGCCTAAATTAGGAATGGTCCTTGGAGTATATGCACTTTGCAGAGAAGGCAAGATTTACATTTGCAAAATGACTAAAGAGTAATCTGGCAGGCTTTCCTTGAACCCTTAAATTCAGATAAATTCCTTTGTTCTCTGCACACAAGAAGTCTTTACTTCCCCATCTTAACACGCGTCATATTTGTAATTCTTTGCTTAATTTGTCTTCCCTGCTAGATGGTAAACTCCACCAGGCAGGGACCAAGTCTTACATCTGCAGTATCGTCGGGTTGAAGAGTTGATTCGAATCTGCATTGTGAGTTCAAGCTCTGTTAGACCCTGTGCCAGAGGTAAGCTGCTGGGGGATTCGGAGAGGGGAGAGCTCCACAGAGGGGCGAGCGCTGAGAGGGTCCTGCACGACGTGGGATGGAGCAGAGCAGGAGGAGGCATCCCGGGGGCATCAGGGGGCAGCAAGAGCACGCGTGCAGAGCCCAGAGGGGTGCGTCTTGCCACCGCCTAGCTCAGGACCTGGCGCTTAACACACACCGGCGAGTTCAGTTCCACGTGGCATCTCACAATGGTATTAGAAAGAGGAGAAAAGGGAGGAGTAGAGAAACGCAGGTAGGGGAGGCTGCTTCATTCAACCTCTCTCTCTGTCACGCCCCATGCACCCACCAGTCTGAAGTCCCGCTGTGGCTAAATGCTGAGGTCCAGCCCAGTGTGTGGCTCTTGCTAATGGGACTTTGACCTGTGAGTGGGCTGGAGCAGCAGGAAGGCACAGCAGACCATCTGGCAGCCTTGGCATATGTGTGCTGCCAGCAAACAGAGGGTTGATAGAGTAATTAGTCTCATTACAGGGAATCCCATGGCAAGAAAATGGGACAGGCCATCAGCTTTGCTGGTGGGGAATTACACCCCACAGAGAGAGCTCCCATGTCTGCAGACCTGTGGCTTGGTGTCCCTGCCCATGACTAAGAAGCCTGCTCACCTGCCCTTTGTCGGAAAGCAACCATCACTGCGTTGCTCCCTGGTGGAGCAGCCGACAGGACGCGGCCTCCCCTGTGCAAAAGCACCCGTTGTCCTCAGCTCCACCACTGGCCAGCTGTGCAACCTGGGACAAATTACAGCCTTTAGTCCTGTGCCTGGAGAAGGGTAAGCATTCAATAGATGTGGCTGTTAATAATAACTATAGAAAAATAATAATAATATCATTATTATCATTGGTGCACATAACTAAAAAAGCAGATAATAGAGGTTTAGGCAGATAATTTGTTAAGTTTTCATGTCTGTGTTTATCTATTCTGACACAAGATCTCTGGATCAGAGATCGGAGAGCTTTTATTTACTCACAGAGCATCTTAGCAATGCCTGTTCACTACACGCCAATTCCTCACGGGGGAAGCAGGGGAGAGAGAGAGAGAATGAGCACACTGTCTGCTCCAGAATGTAAACATGTAAGCAAATTCTCTCCGGAGAATTCCCTCTGGGGAAGGTCTCTAGGTCTACTGCCCTTAGAATGTAAGAGATGGCTTGGGGGGAGGTAAGCCTCTGAATTTCCCCAGAGCAATTCACTACCTCTAACTTCCAAGGCCTGTTTAACCATTCAGTCATCTTTTAACCCAGGTTATCAGAACTCTTTGCTCAGCAAACCTGGACAACGTGGAAATGTGAAAATATTGAAGGAGATTGTTTCTCAACAGCTTTCTCTGACCAGCCGGCAGTTTGAGTTTCGAATGCTCATCCCTCAACACCCATATGTGTATGCGTGTGTGCAGATGTCTATGCATGTGTGTATGTGTGCAAATATGTGCCGATCTTTGCACATGTGGGCTTATACATCTTGTGGGAACTTATTTGTGTACAGCGCCTGGAGAGGGATCGAGGCTTTTATATAGAAGAAAGCTGAGCTGGGCAGAGGAAGCACAGGCTGTGAGTGCACCACGAGCACAGAGGTAGGAGGAAGGTGTGCGGGAGCAGCACTCCGGAGTCCTGCCTTCAGCACAACTAGTTACGTGACCTGGGCAGCCCCTCCTCGGTAAATCAGTCCCCTTCCCTCTGAAATGTGAACTATTACACAATCATGCCTACTCACATAGGCTCCTGGAGACTCGAGTAAGATAACATATGTGGAAGCACTCTGAATGGTATGAAAACCAGACAAATCAAATGCAAGCTATTATTAGTGATACTTTGCCACAAAATTCTGGTAAAAATGTGAATAAGGTGCACAGCATAGTACCTAGTGTATAGTAGGTGCTGAATAAATGTCAGTTCCCCTCTGCACAGAGAGGGTGCTCATTGTACTGGATAGATGGAGGGAGAGCAAGAGGGAGGGAGGCCTTTAGCAGTGCTCCTCCCTCCAAAGTACACACAAGTGGCTTTGCACAGAGCATTTAGCTTCCCTAAACCCCAGCTTCCACGACTGTAGGGTGGGGGCAGAATACCCCGACACCCCTGCTCAGCTTCCTGACCTGCTGTGCCGTCTCAGAGGGGGAACTGGAGCAGAGACAAAACGGCGGGGTGCTTAGAGTGGCTTTTCCTTCTTGAAACACAAGAGCAGTGAGAACAGAATAGACAACTGGGATCAGTTGTTTGAGTTGAAGGCGCCCAAGGCTTTGTTCCCTGAGCCTCTGCTCTGTGCTGTGTCTGGGGTACAGACACCCCCTCTGCCCTGAGGCTGAGTCTAACAGGGGAGACAGACGTGACACAAGTGGCCCAGTGAAAGCTGATGAGTCTTGAAGAGAACTCGGTGAGTCTCCATTCCAGCTCGGTTCTCCCGCATTCCTGGGCAAGCTCCTCTTGCTCAGTCCAAGCAGAACTCTTTCCACTCCCAGTCTGTTGTTTTCCGAAAGCCAGAGGAACTTCTTGGATGACTCAGCTGGGGAGGATGAGGAGAGAGGCAAAAGCTATGAGTTGGTGAGGGGTCCCCATGGCTGGGCGGCTGATGGGGTTCTGTGAGAACGGCAGGTAGAGGCGAGCTGGGAGGCAGGAGAGCCCTACAGGAGAATGGCTTCGGGATGCCCCGGGGAGGATGGGGGCCCAGCTACAGGGTGGAAGCTGCAGGACCACCGACTCCAAGGGAGTACGTGGACTTACCTAATGAAGCTATCGGTGTGGCAGTGTTGGGTAGGCAGAATAATGCTCCCCCATCCCCCAAAGATATCTATGTGCTTTGTCCTAGTCCCTGGAACCTGTGGCTATGCTACCTCATGTGACAAGAGGGGATTTTGCAGAGGAGATTCAGTCAAGGACCCTGAGGTGGGGAGATGTTCCTGGAGCATCCGGCGGGCCCAAGATCATGCAGCGTCTTTATGAGTTAAAGGCTGAGGGGGTGGAGTCGTGGTCACAAAGAGAGTTGAAGGTGCTCTGTTGCTGGCTTTGGAGCTGGAGGGAGAGCCATGAGCCAGGGAATGCGGGCGAGCTCCAGAGCCAGAAAAGCAAGGAAGGGAGGCTCTCTCCAGAGTCTCCAGACAATGCGCCCTGCCGACGCCTGGAGTTTAGCCCAGTGAGACCATTTCAGATTTCTGACTTCCAGAACTGGAAGATGGTAAATCTATGTTGGTTAAGTCACTACCTTGTGGTAATTTGTGACAGCAGCCACAGGAAACTCAAACAGTGGTGGAACAAGAAATAGGTTCTACCCTTCTCTGGCAGGACATGAGTCTCCAAGATTCTTGTGTACCCCAGGCCAAGAGGACCTCCCTACCGACCTCTGACCCTGAATCATATTGCTCATGAGTTGGGAATTCCTGGGAGCTTTCTGTGTGCCGGTGCAACCCAGTTTCGCAGCCCTGGCTAGAAGCTGTCAGCTCCCCTTCTGTTGCAGTCGATGGAGTCCACACCCCCAACCGCTGCCCTTATTGGGCACTTACACCCCAGGCCACTATACACCGTCCCTAATCGCCTGGAGCCAGGCCCCACACAACCAGAGACAGCGCTTGTACCCAGAGCCTGCTGAAATGGTTCAGACGCGCCGATCCTAAGCCTGCTCGCCTGCCTCGCCCGTCCCTGCCGGCAGCTGATACAACAAAAGCACTTGCCTGTGGACTGCACCCCCGTCCTCAAGGCCGACCCCGGGGCTTCCCTAGTGGCCCTGCGTGCTGCTCTGTGTTCTCCCCGGGGACCTGTGGGTGAAACAAAGCTGTAGCACTCTTTCCAGCTTTCCTCACTTGGTCTGCGTCTGGCCTCACCCCACCTCCCCCACGGAAGCGTGGCTGGAACACCGGGCGCCATGCTAAAGCGCTCTGAGTGCCTTCACTTGGTTAGCCTTCAGCACAGCCCAGTGGAGGAGGAACTGTTACTGTCCCAACTTTACGCGAGGAACCCACAGTAAAGCGAGAGAGGCAACCTGCCCACGTCACACAGCTGGCAAGTGGGGGACTGGGGCCCTCCCCACCACGCCCTGCCCACCGCGGCTGAGAGGGCACTGCCACGTCCCAGCAGGGCGGGGCGCTGCAGGTTGGCTTTATTTTGACTCAGGGGCAATGAAGTCACATGGCCTGTCTAGCACTCTGCACTTCCCAAATGACATTTGCGCCCTCCCAGCGTCTCTAGGAGTCTAGAGGCAGCTACAGCTGGAGAGACAGCAAAGCCAGGGCCGCCCTGAGATAGCAAGGTGACTTAGCACACCTCATCGCCATTTAATTAAATTAAACATTCCCGGGCCAGATCCATGTCCCGCACTGGCAGCTGGCTTCAATCACCTCTCTCCTTTGTCTGTTCTGGCCAGTGAGTGCTCAAGGGTGGCTGCTGGAGGTGCCAGTCTGCCCAGAAGTCCCTGCTGAGACAGATCAGTTCACCAGCAATGTCTGGCCTGAAGAGAGGGGGACAGAGAAGATTCCAGAGACATCCTTCTTCCTGCGGTGCAGCAGCGAGGTGCGTGCACTCCTTGCTGGCCCCTCCCAGGCTGTGGCCGTGACCTCTGGGCAGATAGAGCTCATCTCATCTTAGTCTGGGGAGCCTCTGAAACAGTGCCTGAGACCAAAGCCTGTCTCCAAGTGGCCGGGATGGGATTCCAGCAAGCAGGAGGGACACACAGGGAGTGACAGGTGAGAAAGGAACTCCACTGGAAAAGTGCGGGCTGGCCACTACTCAAGGCGACTAGACTGCAGTCCTCTGGGACCTTCAGAGGAGCTTCATGAAGTGTCTCCAAATAGTCCACCCAGGGTCCAAAATGGGAAGCGTTTCTCCATCAGTCCTCATCTCTCCTTGGTCCAGGCCTTGACCAACAAGCTTGAATGCCCCCATACTCCCAGTTGCCCACGTACAAGTGCAGGGTGGGTAGCAAGTGTTCCTGGCACAGACCCAGGAACCCACACACCCAGGTGAGGCCCTATTACATTGGACCGGTGCAAACTCATCCAGGTCTGCCTGGAACTATTGCCACAGCATGGCTGGATGTTGTTCCCAAAAAGTATCCAAGTCCTGGGTGGACTCTGAACGCCTCAGCGCGTAAAGGGCATTGCAGCCCCTTCATATCCAACAGGTTGGATAGGCAAGAAAAAAAGGGGGCAAATATTCCCAAGTAAGTCCAAAACCCAACAAGTTTAAGCCTTAAGCCTCCAGAATAATCCTTGACTCTGTTCCCCGCCTCCTGGACACACTGGGGTAGGGGTTGGGCCTCCAAGGCCCTGGGGGGCTCCACCCCATAGCTTTGCTGGTAACAGCCCAGTGGCCACTCTCACGGTTGCAGCTGGGTGCCTGTGGCTCTCCCAGGCTGGCATTCCTTGTAGCTCCACAGTTCTGGGCCTAGTGGGGACTCTCTGCAGCCACTCCAACCCCCGGGTCTACTGGGCACTGCCCAATGGGGCCTCTTTGCAGTGTCTCTGCCCATGCAACAGACGGGCATCTGCTGGGCCCCCCGGCTGTCCATGGGGTCCTTTGAAGCTTGTGGGGGAAGCCCTGCCCCGCGACTCTTGCATTCTGCCATATACCTGCAGACTCAGCACCATGCGGATGCTGCCAACGTGATGCTACCGACATTTGCCACCTGCGCCTTCCAAGGCTGTGGCCTGAATCACACCTGGGGCCACCGAGGAGCAAGTGCTGCGTGGGAATGTAGACAGCAGAGACCTGAGGGGGCCACAGGGAAGCCCAAGGTCCCAAGGGTGCCCTAAGCCTCCCTTTTGACCTACTTTCTTCCCCCAGGGCTTGGTGCTCTGGGCCTGTGGTGGGAGGGGCTGCCGCGGTGATCTCTGACGCCCTTCAGGGTCTTCTCCCTTGTCCTGATGCACGGCCTCTGGCTTCCTGCTAGACACCCTCATCTCCTCATCAAACAGTTGCTTGGCCACACCTTGGTTTCCTCTCCAGAAAATTATCTTTCATCCTCTACCACCAGGTGGCCAGGATGAAAATCCCTAACTTCTGTTTCCCTTTTAATTATAAATTCCACCTTTAAATCCTTCCTTTCTTCTTGCATTTTCCCATATGCAGTTAAAGAAGCCACACAGCATTAGATATTTCTTCTGCCAGATAGCCAGGTGAGCAGTTCCCAACCTTTTTGGCACCAGGGCCCAGCTTCATGGAAGACAAGTGTTCCAGGCCAGTGGGGGTGGGATGGCGGGCGGAGCTCAGGCAGTGATGCTCGCCAGGTTCCTAAGAGGCCGAGCCCAGCCACTGCCCTGGGCCACGGCTCTTAAATTCTGCCTTTCACAAAACCCCTGGGTGCGAACACAATTTAGCCAAGATCGCTGCTACTTTATAACAAGGATGACCACGCTTTCAGTTTCCAATCTCTTTTTCCTCAATTTCCCTCTGAGACCTCATCAGGCGTTTACCATTGTGTGCCTGCCAGCGTTCTGGTCACGACCACCTGGGTACCCTCCAGGACGTTCCAGGCTTTCCCTGCAGCTGTCTTCTTCTGAGGCCTCAGCAGAAGGCCCCTTAACGCTCCATCCACAGAAATCTAGGCTTTTCTCGTCCACCCCTCCACGTTCTTCTCGCCTGTCCCATTACCCAGGTCCAAAGCCCCTTTCACATTTTCAGGTATTTGTTCTATAACAGTAACGGGCCCACTATGCTGGTACCAATTTTCTGTGTTAGTCTGCTTTGTGCTGCTGTAACAGAATACCTGAGGCCGGGGAATTTATAATGAACAGAGAGATATTGGCTGACAGTTCTAGAGGCTGGAAAGTCCAAGGCGAAGCTCTGGCAAAGGCCTCTTTGCTGCCTCATCTCTTGGCAGAGGGTGAGAGCCAGAGGGGAACAAACCCGCCCTTTCACGATGGCACCAATCCCACCTGTGTGGGTGGAGCCTTTATGACCTAATCATCTCCTACAGGTCCCATCTCTTCACACGGTTACAATGACAATTACGTTCCAAGGTGAGTTCTGGTGGGCACAAACTTTCAGACCACAGCAGACCTCAAATATCAGTGCTGAGTATTAGGCTCATTTCTCTTCAGGGTCGTAGTCCTCAAGCCCTGGCCACCTTAGAAATACCTCCACCTGTATCTTTCCACTTGTAAGGTCCCTTTATGCTCTTCTTCCGATTTTCCGCCTCTTGGTGGCCTCCCCTGCCCAGCTTCTTTGCCTCCTGCCCCGCACCAATAAGCAACAAATGCACAGAGCCAAAAGCCGTGTGTAGAAAGTTGGGTTCACTTCAGTAAACCTTCCTCCCTGCAGTATCAGGTCCCTCAACTGTTAGCAGTTTGACAGATGCCCTGTGCCTTTCAGCAGAAATTTGTATTCTCTCGGGCTCTTCCAGCTGTTCTCAGCAGACGCGCTGCCTGCTATAAGCTATCCCGCTGTGGATGGAAGTGAAAAGATCTCTACAACCTGTGGGCTCCTGAGCATCTTAAAACGTGACTTTACTAAGTCGGTTGCCTGCTCAGTGGCCTTCAGTGTCTATTTCTCATCACTCTGAGTTTAAATACACTGTCCTCCCATCCCGGGCCCTTCCTAACCTGGAACAATTCAATGATCTAAACTTGTTTTCCAGGAATCTTCATCGCGGATCTTTCATATCTGTTAGGTCAGATCCTTCACTCACTCTTTAAACACTTGGTTTTCCATGATATCTGTGTGATTCGGGGCAAATTACCCAACTCCCTGTACTTCAGTTTTCTTGCTTATAAAATGGGGATATTAGCACCTACCTCTTAGGGATATTATGCAGATTAAACAAGCTAATGTAGGAAGAGTATTTTGAAAGGCATCTAGCACTTAATAAGTATTGGCCATTGTTCCAGCCTACAGCTTTTTTTCTTCCTCTCTCTCCCCAGTGAAAATGTTCTCCCCATTTTCCACTAATCCTTTCGAATTAGCGGAAATTTGAATTCCTTGTTCTTCAAGATCCAGCTTAATTATTATGCTGTTTATGTAGAAAAAAATCCTGTATCTACATTTTTACAACACTTGCAGGTCTGAACCACATTCCTTGCCTCTTACGTAAGAGCTGTAGTCACTAAGAGCTGTTGTCACTGTCATTTATGACTCTACTCCTAGGTTTCTTGTCAGCCTGATTACATTAATGGTAAATAGCGTGTTTCTGATAGCAGTTCTGATGAAGGGTCTCATTTAAAATGTTGAGCAGTTTAAAATCCATGCCGAGGTTTCTAAATGTTTGCTGCACATTTGAATCACTGGGGTTTAAAAAAAGCGTCCAAATACCCAGGCCAGTCCCATATCCGGAACCAGTTAAAAAAAACCCTGGAGTGGAACACGTGCCTGAGTGCATTTTAAGTTCCCCAGATTTGCACGGGGGTTGAGAACTACTGCTCTCTTCTGAAAGTAAGAGGAATGATTTAAATGGCACGAGCCTCTGAGCAACATCTTGAAGGTGTTTGCCGGGCAGAAAAGTGGTGGTGAGGGATGGAGACGGTGGAGTTCCCGAGAGAGGGAGCAGCCTGAGCAGAGCATGGCGCCGCGGAGACCGCATCATGCCGAGGGAGCGGTGTGGTGCTCAGAGTGACTCTGGCGTAGGGGACGGGAGGAGAGGGAGGAGATGAGCAGCTTGGGGCAACACGTGAGAGTTTTGAATCTTTGGGGGTTTGGGGTAGGGTACTGACCAAATCTCACTTGTGGGTTGCAAAGATCCTTTTGGGAAAAAAAATGGGAGGAGATTTGGAGGAAAGAACTAGACTGGAAAGGACAGGATACAAATTAAGGAATTTTTCCAAGGTCCCCATGCAAGATGATCAGGGTTTGGACCAAGGCAATGAGACACGGAGGAGGCATCCCGAAGCCAAAGTCCCTCAAGTTCACCTTACTCAGCGCAGAGCTGCCCTTGGCTACTCTCCCAGGCACAGATTTCTTGCTGCCATGAGCAGCATGCCCACTTCCTGTACTTCTCAAGGAGGGAACCTCCCAGTCACCACTCAGAGCCCCGTGAAGCCCCTTGCTCTGCCTGCCCCAACTTGCCACCGCTCCTCACTAAGCCACTTGCCACATCTCCCCACTTGCAGCCATGCCCCTCGTGCAGCTGGGAGGTGGTTCTCTCCTGCAGGGATGACCACGGTTTGGCTACCTGCCGGGGTTCCACCTTTCACACCAGCCCTGAGTCAGACTCCAAATGTGGGCACTACTGCCCTCTGCCCCTCCTTGTTAGGCATTTGAAGATAAGAAATGTTCCACTGTCCTATTACTATCACTCAGAGCTGTGAAGCTGCCTACAGGGATTCTGGGCTACCCAACCCCACTCCCGGAGTCCTTCCCAGTGGTCTCCAGGCAGCCCACCCATTGTCACCCCTTCATTCAACTTTCCCCTTTACTCTCACCCAACCCCCCTGTAACATGATCTCCTGGGAAAAGTATAGTCTTTGGAGTCAGGGAGACCAGCTTTTGAATCCTAACTCCACATTTACTCGGGAAACTCACCCAGTGCCTGAGTTCACTGTCTTAGGTGATAAAATGAAGACAGCCCATCTTGCCTCCTAGAGTTTTTGAAGGGAATAATTGATATAATCTGCCCAAAACACATAGCCAGAGCCCAGTTATCTCCTCCCTACGGAGACCAAAATCCCATTCATTTTGCTGTTTTCTCCTCCCTTCCCCTTCCCTGCTCTCACTCCTTCCTTCTTGCTACCCCGGTAAGATTTACTGAAGAGAACTCTGAGGTTCCAGCCTTGTCTCTGCCGCTAACCTGGTAGCAAGACCTTCAGCAAGTCACCCTCTGAGCCTCAGTCTCTTCATCTACAAAATGAGGCACGGCGGGAGACGGCCTCCGAGGGCCTGTCCCCTGACAGGGGCTGTGCTGTGCAGCAGGTCTGAAGTCCCATCTCCACAGGGTCTCTCGCGCTGTGGCACACGGCCACAACTCTTCCTCCTTCACCCGCATTCCGCTGCCTTGTCGGAACATGTCCCTTCTGCTTTATTCTTGCTCTTCACGCTGAAAATGTTTATCATTAAGGATTTGTGTCAGAATGGCTGGGGGCAGGGTGGTGAAATTATTTCTGCACGTTGAGAGGAAGAGTCTTGGCTCTGAAAGAGCAAAAATGTTGCCCCGAAGGGGAAACGTTGTCCTTCGAGGGGCTGTGTCCTCGCCGGCCCCACCCTCGCGGGAGCTGATGGCTGTGCTCGGCCCTGCTCGGGACACAGCGAGCAACCTCACCAACCTCCTCCCTGCTGCTCCTCCCTCCCTCTCCCCTTCCCTCCCTCCCTCCTTCCTCAGTGTAGGCTGACGGGGGTGAAAATATTTAACCAAAATTCATCTCAATTTACAGATTCAGCACAATCCACTTACATGTTCATGCATTTTCTTTCATTTAACAAGGTTATTGAACATCTATAATGTGTGAAGTACTAAGCTTTAAGGCTGTAAACATGAATAAGACCGCTTTTGCTGTCCAGGAATTTACTGTCTATTTAATTTACTCACTTAACAAACCTCTTGTTATTTTGTGTCATACGGGACTCTCTGGACGCGTGAGTATGGAATGAGAGATGTTGATCAGGGACCGAAACCTGTGAGAGGAAAAAGGAAGAAAGCAGAACCGGGGGGAAGGGGAAGCTGAACCTTCTGCGGGTCTGACCGACCCCCAGGAGCCCGGGGCGGTGAGGACTCTGGTCAGGGTCATCCCACCACGGCCCAAACGCGGGCTCTTTATACCCCTGTGTGTTAGTTTTCTGGGGCTGCCACAGCAAATTATTACAGACGGAGTAGCTTAAAACAACAGAACCTTACCCTGTCACAGTTCTAGAGGCCTGAAGCCCAAAATCAAGCTGTGGGCTGCGCTCCCTCCGAAGGCTCCAGGGAAGATCCCTTCCTGCCTCCGGGAGCCCCTGCCTGCTCCGGGTGCTCCTGGCCTGCAGCAGCATCGCTCCATCTCTGCCTCTGTCCTTCCCCGGCCTCCTCCTCGGTGCGGCCGAGTCTCAAATCTCCCTTTCCGTTTACATTTTTGTTTTGTTTCATTTGTTTTTTAAAGTCTTTATTTTTTTTTAGAGCAGTTTTAGGTTCACAGAAAAATCAAGAGGCTGGTACAGAGATTTCTCACATACCCTCTGCCCCCACATGGGCACAGCGTCCCCAGCACCAACACCCCCACGAGACTGGGACATTGGTCACAACTGATGGGCCCACAGCCAGTCGTCATTATCACCCAGGCCCAAGGGTACGTTAGGGCTCACTTTTGGTGTTGTACATTCTATGGGTTCAGGCAAATATGTAATAATGTGTATCCACCATCCCTCTGTCTTTTTGGTATAAGGGCACCTGTCATTGGATTCAGGGCTCACCCTAAATCCAAAATGATCTCACCTCAAGATCCTTAACTTAGTTAAATCTGCAAAGATACTTTTTCCAGATAAAGTCACATTCACTGGTTCTGGCGGTTAGGACATGGATCCACGTTTTTAGGGCCACCATTAAACCCACTACATCCTGTTTCACTGAGTCACCAAATGTGGACTGCCTCAAAAAGGGTGACCTTCAGAGACAACACCCTCTGTAGCGGAGGCTGATGCCACAGGAGCTGGAGCTAGAGGTTGTCTGATGACTGTTCCCTGCACATGCGCAGCGAGTTCTTCCCAGAAGGGGATCTGGATGCTGGGGATTCTATCTACTGCACATGGCCAAGGTCCATGCTAGGAACCAAAGGCAAAGTGGTAACTAAAATCGGACAGAGTCCTTGTCCTTACCATCCGTGCAGCCTAGCAAGAGGATACAAGTATTAATCAAATAACCTCACAACCCCAGGCAAACTGGCTGCAGTGGGAAGTACTGCCAAGAAGAGGTTCATGTGACCCCAAGTGTCTGCGGAGGGGAGACCTGCTGCGTTCCCTGAGGTGTACAACAGTATTTAGGACAGAGGCAACCGCATGCGCAAAAGTCAGATCATCGTGCGTTCAAGAAAGTCAAAGAAGGCCAGGCGGGCTAGAGTCAGAGAGCAAACAGGAGTGAGGCGACGTGAGCCTGAGGAGGTGGGTAGGGACCAGTCCAAGCGAGGGGCTTCAGGACATGTAAAAGGTTTGATCTTCACCCTTAGAAAAGCAGAACTTTATTAAAGAGTCTCAAGAAAGGGGTGTGTTGAGTCAGGGGTCAAAAATGACCAGACCAAATCGCGCTGGAGGAGAGATGCACGCTGCCACGGGAGCTGGGTGGAGCCGCATTTGAGGAGGGAAGAGAAGCAGCAGGGAGGCAGGCGGGAGGCTGGGTTGCAGGCGCCTAGCCAGGAGCTGACGGGACCTAGGACTGGGTGACATAGTGGGGATGGAGAGAAATCGATGGATTCCAGAGAGATTCAAGAGATAGTTAACAGATCTGGTGAAGGACTGGCTGTGGCCGTGCGGAACACCATTCAGGATGACTCCTGGGTTTCTGCCTCGTGCAAGCGGATAATGAAAGGTGATCCTCGCTGAGACAGGGAGCATGAGAAAAGATCCAGAGTGAGCAGGTATGGAATGTTCAAGAAGCTGGAAGGAGTCGTTCCTTGTGGGACTAAGAGGAGACCACGGGAGTCAGAGGGAGGTTGAGCATTCTTCTGCCTCCCTCCTCATCCTCGTGCATACACCTCTGCCTTTGAGATTCACTCTTCCCGTCTGTGCCTGTTACCACCCTGCCCCGCGTCACTGGCACTGGCAGCTACTGACCCGACTCTTGGTCCCTACCTACGTTCGCTGAGGATGTTGGCTGGTGGCTGGGTCTTTCTCTCTACTTCATGTCATGCTGTCATCCTGGGTCACCTCCATGTTTATATGTATGATAGACCCTGTAGGGCAGAACTAAAACAATATTTTAGTATATGTGATGGTGACTTGTTTTTGCTTTTAGCTAACAGCCAAATTCCGCTTCTGTAAACAAGGCTTGCTTGCTTAACGTTTGGTTACGATAAGAGCTAAAAACATGCTCCAATGTAGAAAAGCAACTGCAAGTAACTTCCTGCTAAGGGGACCAAGGCCAAGGCGTAATCAGAGCGTGAACAGCTTGTGCAGGGAGTATGCGTATGTTCCTGGAGCCCTGGGGGTGGGGGGGAATCTCTTATCTGCAACAGGCTCCAGCAAAGAGTATAAAAGACATGCACCCCCGCTGTGTGGGGTCCCTGCCCATGAAAGAGACCACTGCATTGGTGCTCGGGGCTTGGACCCTAGCTCGAGCTAGTCAATAAAAACTCCTTTGCCTTTTGCAGCCTCAGTGACTCTGTCTTTCTGTTCCCGGGGCCGAGGGGAACCGGCTCTAGCACCCCGGATCTCCCTAACTCCCTTCACCTCAGCTACTCACACCCATGGGCACCCCTTGTCCTTGCCAGCCCCACGTCAGATCTCAGACCTCATACTCCCCTCTCTGAATAATCTTCCATTCTTCTAGCTCATCATTTAATCCCATAACTCCTGTTCTTTTTTGGTATAATTTCTTAATCCAAACTGTGTTTATCGGCAGGGTTTTCCACTCACTTTGGTTCAGGGTGATTTCCGCGCTGCTTTCTGCAGGAGCACCTCTGTAAGCCTCGCTTTTCCTCCCGCGGGCTGGCTGACAGCGGAGCAGCCAGCACACAGAGCCGTCTGTGCGTGGCTAAAGGCCGTGCTGATTTCACAGCACCCTGGGCATTGCTTAGCCAGGAAGTACGAATGCGGCTCTGCGCCAGGTGGTTCTCCTTGTGTTTCCTCTTCTCCTCTTCTGGAGAGGGATGAAGGGGATCTTTTGCAAGAGGCATGTTCTTTTGGGGAGGTCACCACTGCCAGAAAGGCTATTCTTGATCCCTTTGTTTTTTCCTAATTAACCCATTGCCAGACTTCCTGCCTTCCCTTCCAGCTTATCTCCATAGCAGTAGGTTGGATGAAGTATTTGGGTATTTTAATTGTAGTACAGGAGAAATGAAAATGTGTTTATATGCTAAGAGGAAAAGGCTAACAAAGAGGGAGAGGGTGAAGTTATAAAAAAAAGGGAGTGATTGCAACTAAATGTCCAACAAGAAAGGAGTAACTCAGCAAATAATGAACTTTACCTCAGTGGGATGTTTTGCATATACAGAAAGCAGAAACACAGAATTGTTATACTATGTGTTATAACTACATAAACAAAGTGTACATATGCATAAAGTTTAGAAAGGAATAGAGAAAAATAAAAAATCCTTATGTCAGTGGAATAGGATTAAGGTTGAGCATTTTCTTTGTAAATTCTCATTATTATTGTAAAAACATTTAATAAGAAGAAATGTCTTTTGGAAAAGAAGAATGGATCCTATCTAAATTTTTGAGTAGGGACATAAATTCTAACCGTATAACATGGAGGTGAAAAGACAGATGACTGTGGGATCACAGCTGGCTTTGCCACTTGCTTAGTCACTAAAACATCTAAACCTCCGTTTTCTGGAATATGTAAAATGGGGATGATAATAATCATTCTTTCATAATTGTGAGGATTAAATGAGATAAAGCATGTCCTTATGGTGTGTGGCACACAGGCAGTGCTAAGTGAATGTTACTGATTATTATTGCTGCTGTCATCAGCGCTGCCAAGCTCTGAGTCAGCTGCTCTGGTCTTGGGATGTTTTCGCTGCGATCACAGGTTGGCACCATGGAATGAAAAAAGGACATACCACGCAGTTCTGTCTCTGATTGAGCTATATAAACTTAAATGAGTTAGTTAACTTATCTGAGACCCAATTTCTACATTTTTTTAAAAGCCTACCTTTTAAAATCACAATTTTAAACCTGCTGTCCGAGATCTGGCCAGGGCTTGTCTCGCCAACCTCATCTCAGCTCTCTTTCCGAGGCTCCCAAATCCCAAACTAACTCCTTCTGCTTATCCTTCAGGTTTATTTCCTCATTTTCTGCCATCTGTTGGATTGATGCAGTTTTCTTTATTCCCTTATTACAACTCTACTGATTTATAAATTATATACTCTAATGCTATTAATGTTTGATATGAATATAATGTTTTAGCTACTGTAAGCACTTTTCATAATACATGTCGCTATTGCCCAATACTTTAGTTTCACTGTTTTTATACTCTGCCCAATTAACCATTATTATTTTTCCTGTTTTAAGTAGTCAATGTAAGATATATTTACCTACCATGGCATGCAGACTGACTTACAACATTAACCATTGGCAGTAGAATACTGTTTTCAAAGTGACAAGGTAAAATCACTATAAACCTAGAATGCTACACACCATTCTTCTGAACATATCCTATTTTTCTCTCTGGTTGTTTCAAAACTGTTTTTTGTCTTTTGTGTTCTATAGTTTTACTATACTGTGTCTGGGTATGAATTTTAAATTTTTTATTATGCTATGTACTCACTGTGCTCCCTATATCTAAGGATTCATATTTTTATCCATTCTAGAAAATCCTCTTTGAACATTATCTCTTCCCCATTTTCTCCATTCTCTCATTCTAAAATCCATAAAAAACATAACTTAGCATTATTCTTAGTCTATTCCCCATGTCTATTAGCCTCATTTTCCTATTTTTCATTTCTTTATCTTTCTGAACTTCATTCTCTTTGATTTGCTTGGCCCTGTCTTCCAGTTTACTAATTCTCTCTTCAGCAGCCTCTAATCTACCTAATTTATTTTACTCTCAATGACTATAATTTTTACTTCTAAACATTCTATGTACCTCTATTTCAGGAAAACATGTTTTTTACCTCATGTTTTTCGTTCTCATTTTGTGTCCTTAATCATTTTAAAATATTTCTCTTACAGGCTTTTCAGCATATACTATTACCAAAGTTCTTAAGGATTCAATTCTGTTGTTGGTCAGGTCCCCTCTCTCTCCATCTCGTCTATTTCTCCTGATATCTTGCTTCTTTGTTTGTTTGGTAATTTTGGACTGTGAGCTCATCTTCAGTAATTATTTATTTATGGAAATTTGTGGAAGCCTGGATTATATCAATATTTATGTAAATGTGAAAGGAAGAGCCTGTGTCCTGCTAAAAAAATTATGCTTTTTCCAAAACTATCAGCCTGGGACCCCTTTTTTATTCATTATTTTTTATATATATATAAACATATATGTATACATATATTATCTTTATACTTATTAATTTTCCCCAAGGAAGAAGATTACGTGTATTTCTTTAAACCCTGAATCCTCATAAGATCTGTAGTTATGAATTTTCAGGGGATTTACTACCCTCCACCAGAACCTTAGCTAAGACAAATAAGTGTTCTCAGAACCCAGGCAAAGATAAATAAATGCTCTCATCATTTCCATTTACCTGCCAGAATATTTTTTAAAATCTACTCTTTTGCTGATGGTGCAACTTTATGAGAGTTCTGGATTACATGAGAGTCTCAGTTCTAAGTGCCCAATGTTCTGTTTCCTGAACCAGTATAAACATTTCAATCTAAGATATGGTTACCAAGATGGTACCTGATGTTCTGTCTAACTCCTATACCCTATTCCCACCCCAAGCCCCAGACAGTGTCAGTTTATACTTCCCAGTCTTGTTTTTACTTTCTTCTTTGCCTTGAGGACCTGAGGATTCTCTATTTCTTCTTTGCAAGCTCAGCTATGCACTTAAAAGGATGTTCACTATATTTTGTTGAGTATTTCTCCTTAACAGCCCTCAGCATTATTGTAATTAATTAATTACATAATTTTTATTTGATGTTTATGTTATTCATTGGTCTGAAGCTCCATAAGGGCAAGGAGCATGTCTATTTTGCTTAATAGTAAACCTCCAGGAAGGACCCAGCATACTGCCTGATATATAGTAGGTCACAAGTAAATGTTTGTGAGATGGATGAAGCTGTGAGATTTAAATGAGAAACTGTGTGAAATTAGCATACAATAGGTGCATAATTACTAGAAGGCACTTATTTGTAGTGTCTTTTACTATCTTCTTCATTTACGTAGATCCTCACTTCTGGAAAAATTACAAACTCCCATGGTAACACCTCATTATCTTACAGTTGGCCAACATGCTGCACCCTACAATCTCTTCTCCACTCCTGCAAGCCAGTTTGATTTGGAACAGCTCCAGGTGTGGAGGTTAAAATGCTATTCCTCACATTTGGGTCCTCTTATATTTCTTCCGGTGCACTGGCACGGAAGGTTGGTGGGGGCATGGGAAGCAGAGATAGGCATTCGAGCCTGTGGGGCTGGCTCCTCTGAGCTGTATCCCGGCATCTTTTCTTCAGTCTTCCTCTCCTCTCCCAATCTGCTGCTTTCTCCAACACGCTTCTGGGTTGTTATCTGACCAGCACAGAACTAAGTGCAAAAAGACCCAGGTTCTAGTCCAAGTTCTGCTTCTGACAAGCTGTGTGATCTTGGGCAGTTCCTTGTCTTCAGTTACTAATAAGGAAAATGAAAAATTTGGACTCCGTTGTATCTAAAAATCTTCCCTAATACAAATAGTTTATGACTTACTCTAAAATGTTTTGCCTGTCAGGCTGTCTTCACCGTTCTGTCACTAGCCAATCAGAATGTTTTCTTTCTCCAGCTTAGTTTTCTACCTTCTCACCCTCTCTGTGCCAGTTACCTGTCTCCTTCCCATCCCCACCTTCACCTCTGGCTTATTTCCTACTGTAACAGGTAAGCTACTTGAGGGTGGAGTAATATGTGTACCAGATTAATAAATGGTTATCATTATTATAATAATAATTACACCCTTATTTTCACCCTGATCCTTTTAGCTCAAATTAATCCTTCCCCACCCTCCTAAGTTGACAAGTAAATAATTCCTGGACTCTCCTAATTGAGGGATTTGTATCTTCCAGGTGTCTCACACTCCCCGAAACACCTTGTCAATATCCTTCCTGGTTTACCAAGGAGTTGACAGGGGCACAGATGAAAGAGGAGGCTCTTTCCAAGCCTTGTAAAGATTCAGTAACTTCCTCCTTTTTTTTCTGATTATGATAGGAAGCAATGAATGTTCTGGAAGGAATATTTGACTGGGTTTTGGTAATTCTCAGATTGGTCTTACTGGAAATATCTTGGTATCCTTGGGCAAGTCACTTCACCTCTCAAAGCCTCTCTGTCCACATCTATTATAAAAAGGGATTAAACCAGATGATTGCTAAGCATGGACCTTAGATCCCAACTCAAATCTGGGCTCTGCCACTTTCGCAGCTTCTTCACTGAGGGATCATTAACCTCTCTGAGGCTCGATTTCCTTTTTCCTAATTTTATAGCTGAGGTCAGCTCATAGGGTAAATATTTCAGTCTTAACTCACTCTGCTCCATCTCCTGTTCCAACTAATGCATCCTCTCCCATCCTCTCTCTCTCTCTTTCTTTCTACCTTCCTCCCCCTGCAAAGCAGCTCTTGTTCTTCATGTTGACTTGCCCCCGCCACCCTCACACTCCTTTGAACCACACAGGCTCAGGGTTGGACAGGCTTAATGCTCACCTGGCAGCCACCCCTCTTCATGTGCCCGAGGTCAGCAGCACAGAAACCCACACCCAGTGCGTGGTCTCCCCAGCCCACCTCTACCCAGCCTTTGCTGTGACTATCCAGTGACAAGGAGCACACACCTGTTGATCAGCATTGGCCATTTTGCGTCCCCTCTCTCTCCATCTTGTCTGTTCCTTTCAGCAGCTTTTGCCAGGTGCTGGAAAATATGTCCCTTTAGTTTTGCATCTGACAGCTTCACCCACAAGAGAGCAAATTGTTTCAATTTAAGAATCTTGGAGAATAAGATATTTGCTGGCCCCTCTCAGGTCAGATGAGAACATCACGGCTCTTGTAATAGTCATGTAAATGGGGAGCTGCAGTCGCCAGGAGAAAGGGGAAAGCTTGGCTGATAGAGTGGAGGGGTATTTTATAGGGATGTTCGTTCTAAAATCATGCAAAATCAAATATAGCATCTCTCATCCTTGACAATCCCCTAGGGATACACTATATTAAAGAATGAAATCCAGCTCTCAGTAAGGTCAAAGCTGCCAGTGTCTCCTCCAGTGTTGGACCATATTGCTGCTTCCTCACTAGATGATGCCTGTGGATCATGTCTGGTGGCCACGCCACACAAACTACAGCAAAAGCAAGCAAACAAATCATAAAGCACAGACTCATGTTCATCTCACCGAGATACTACGTGGGGCACATGTGGACTGGATCGGTGCCAAGTGGAATGTCACTCAGATTGCTTATATAACCAAGATTGCAATTTCTCTCTCTCTCTCCCTCATTCTTTTTCTCTCTCTTTTTAATACAGTTATACAACTGGACTCGTGCCAATTAAAAGCAGGACAAGTCCTTTCCACTCTACTTCCACAAGCCCCTTGAGGAGCTTACAGCCTGGAGACAGACTGGTAATGGGCGGTGGGACAGTTGTCACAATAGAAGAGGCACCTCACCCAGTGTGGGAGGCTTCTCATCTGTTAGGAGAAGAGACATCCAGCCTGAGACCTGAAGGATGGATGTGAGTTGGCCAAAGCAGGGAGACTGTGCCAAGTCCAGGAGGCAGGTTAGCACATTTCCTACTAGCTCGGTACAGGCTTTGAGAGCAGGGAGAGAGGCAGGGCCCAGCCATGGAGAGCTGTGAACGCCATGCTTAGGAGTTTGGAATTTATTATGAAAGCAATAGTGAGTCATTGAAGGAGGGGAGAAACATGATCAGGTTCTATATTAGAAAGAAATTCTGGTTGTGATTTGCAAATCTGATTGAAGAACAGCAATATATTAGAGCAGGAGATGAGTTAAGAACATTCTGGTAACCCAGCCCAGACATCGCAATGGCTCAGATCGTGGGCTAGAAAGACAGGGCTGAGGGAGAGCTCAGCGATGTCCTCCCAAGCATCTGGCTTGAGAGACAGAGGATGGTGATGTGTCACTAGGGTGGAGAATAGTGACAGTCACTTCCCAATTTCCACTCGGTTTCAAATTACTCGTCTATTTCTTTTTTTTTTTCTTTTTAAAAAATTTATTAATTTTTTTCACATTTGTTTATTTTTATTTCAGCTTATTATGGGGGTACAAAAGTTCAGGTTATATATATTGCCCATGCCCCACCATCCCCCCGAGTCTGAGCTTCAAGCACATGCATTCCCCAGACAGCGCACATCGCACTCATCATGTAGGTATACACCCATCCCCTCCCCCCACTCCCCACCTCTGTCTGACCCCCAATTGGTGTTATTCCCAAATGTACACTTAGGTAATGATCAGGGAAACCAATTTCCTGGTGAGTACATGTGGTGCTTATTTGTCCATTCTTGGGATACTTCACTTAATAGAGTGGGTTCCAACTCTCTCCAGGAGAACAAAAGAGATGCCATATCATCGTTATTTCTTATAGCTGAGTAATATTCCATGGTACACATATACCACATTTTGCTAATCCATTCATGAATTGATGGGCGTTTGTGTTATTTCCACATCTTTGCAATTGTGAATTGTGCTGCTATAAACATTCAGGTGCAGGTGTCTTTTTTACAGAATGACTTTTGTTCTTCTGGGTAGATGCCCAATAATGGGATTGCTGGATCGAATGGTAGGTCTACTGGAATCTGTTTAAGGTATCTCCATATTGCTTTCCATAGAGGTTGCACTAGTTTACAGTCCCACCAGCAGTGTATGAGTGTTCCTGTCTCTCTGCATCCATGCCAACATGTATTGTTTTGGGACTTTTTGATAAAGGCCATTCTCACTGGAGTTAAGTGGTATCTCATTGTGGTTTTGATTTTCATTTCCCTGATGATTAGAGATGTTGAACATTTTTTCATATGTTTGATAGACATTCTGATATCTTCTTTTGAAAAATTTCTATTCATGTCCTTTGCCCACTTTTTGATAGGGTTGTTCGATTTTTTCTTGCTGATTTTTCTGAGTTCTAAATAGATTCTTGTTATCAGTCCTTCGTCTGATGTGTAGTATGCGAAAATTTCTTTCCTATCATCTCACTTCCTCCCGTTTCTCTCCACTTCCAGACGATGGAGACGAGGATAGCAGAGGCTTTCCTATCTTCACTGTGTAGGACAATGAGACAAAAGATCCAGGCAGAAAGATCTCAAAAAGTGTCTTCCAGTTGCGAAGACTTTGACTTCTCAGGCATCTAAAATGGTGCCTAGGTGGAGGCAGAGGGAAGGGTGGGGGACGATGGGGTATGGAGACATCAGTTGCGGGGACAAGGAGTTATGCAGGTGGCAGTGGAGAAGCCATCGCAGGCCCCTCTCCCCTTGGTGGCACGAGTCCTGGTGTGCCAACTTCCCCAAAGTTCCCAGTCCCTCCACGTCAGGACTTTCCTGGGGACAGCTAACCTTGGCCATAGCGCCTCGCTCCGGAGGAGATTGCCACACAAAGAGCCATTGAGAAAGAAAATAGAGGGGAGACCATGAACGTGATGGATTCCTCCCAACCCTCCCCTTTGTGGTTGTAGACCAGAGGGCACACATGAGCCCCAGTCCTTAGGATTAAGAGATTACTTTTAAAAAAATAAAGAAAAATAGATAGTGTTAATTAATTTTTATTTGAGGCCTCCACCCTCTTCCTGCTCTCTATTCCTCTTTTGTCTGGTCCCAGGCAAAGCCCATAGGGGAGGCCCCGCCTGTCAGCAGAGCTGCCCACTCTGCAGCTGGGAACTGACTGTGGCCACTGTGAGCCGCCCTGCCCCGGCCACTCCTCTTCCCCCTCCAGCTCTTCTTGCACAACGGCTGAGCAGGCAGATCAAGAGTCCACCCTGTGCTTTTCTTTCTGGGCTTCTCAAAGGATCCCTTTGTTAGTGAATGTCAACCTCTCCCCAGAGGCCTGCAGTTGGAGCCAAGGAGGCTGAGCCCAGATGAGATGGTGGCTTCCGTGGGGTGTCAGGCAGATGGGGTCTGGCTGGGGGCCTCCGGGGTAACCTCGGCACCTGTGTATTTTCCAGGGTGAGAGGAGTCCAGCACTTTCAGTCTTTTATAAGACTCATCTCCTACAGGAAGCCCCCCTGATTATTCCCAGTCCTGCCCCGTTTGTGTCTTCACTGGGCATTCTCTCAGGCTGGCATGCAATGCCTCCCTTCCTGAGGCATTGAACGTACCAAAAAAAGGCACATGCTTGGGTCAGAGACAAATTTGAATCCAGGATTCATTCAACATCCTGTGCTCTTTCTACAACACCAAGCTCTCTGGTCCACACAGTACTCCAGAATCAATAATTTTTAGAAGTACCCAGTGGAGAGGTCAAGTCCATTTTCAGGTCTTGTACTGCTCCCTTGCAATGCTCAACACTCACTCATGGCCCAAGTGCCAGTGCTCAAGCACAGTGGACTCTGCCTTTCTGGAAGCCTGGGGTATTTTAGGAGTATTTAAATAGAGATCCTCACTGCCCAGGCCTCAGCGCTCCCCTTTTCCAGGCAGGCGCTGTCGAGGGCTTCTGACGCTCGGGCTGGAATACTAAGCAGCCAGCCCAAGAGGGGAACCGGGCCAGGGAGCTTGCACAGCTGGTGTTATGTTCTCCACTGTGTGTGAGTTCTCACTGTCAGGCGTAGCAGAAAGAGGCAGCTCATGTGGGAGAGGCAGCACAGAGCACCATTTCAGAGTGTGAACTTTGAAATCAGATGGCCCAGGTAGGCTCAAATATTGACACTGTCATTTATTCATAGGGTGGCGCTACAGTCTGAATGTTCGTGTCCCCCAAAATTCATGTGTTGAAACTCGTGCCCCCAGTGCGATGGTATCAGGAGGTGGGGCCTTTGGTAGGTGATTGGGTCATGAGGGTGGAGCCCTCATGAATGGGACCCAAGAGAGACCCCTTTCCCCTTCCGCCATGGGAGGACACAGCGAGAAGGCACCTCTATGACCAGAAAGCTGCTCCTCACCAGACACTGAGTCTGCTGGTAACTTGTGTTGGACCCCCCCAGCCTCCAGAACTGTGAGAAATAAATGTTTGTTGTTTATAAGTCTGTGATATTTTGTTATAGCAGCTGGAACAGATTAAGACAGTTGGTCTTAGGAAAGTTTACTTACCTCTCTCTAAACTATTTTTTATATAAAATATAAAATATTGTATCTGTAAAATGAGATTCATAATAGCTACCCTAGGGGGTTGTCAGGAGGATTAAATGAGGTCATATAAAGTACTTAGCACACAATACTTCTTCTTTAATAAGTGGTGGCTGGTGTAATTAAAGAGTTCTGTACTGACCAGCCCGTGGTCCAGTCTGAACTCTGCTTCTCACTGGCTCTATGACTTTGAGCAAGTTGCTTAACCTCTCTGCGACTCAGATTCCTCATCTTTAGTGCCGGGGCTGACGCACTGCCAAGTTGCCTTTAGACTATAGTATTCCTTAAGGTTTATCTGCCTGTCTCGTCTCCATCACCGATTCCCAGCTCTTGGCTAAACCTCTCACACAAGGGCAGGGACCGCTGCTCTTATAACCCTAGAGCCAGGGAAAACAACCAAAGCTTAGTGGATATTTGTTTCTTCCAGTAGAAAAATCCCAGTTTAGGGAGCTTGGATTATCTTCTTTGGAGCCTTGGGGACCCACAGTGTAAGCCTGGAGCAGCTGAGAGGGCTTCACCAGCTGCCTGAGCTTAGACAATGCAGAGACGCCCAGGCGCCGTCAGATCAGGATGCTGCTGGACAAAGGCTGATGAGGGCTGGGGACTGGTCACCCGGGCACCCCAATCTCACCTGACTGGGCTTGAATCCAACCAAGATGCAAGGACATAAGTCTGTGTTACGTCAAGGAGGATGAAGCTCTGACCCCTCTTTCCTTTGCTTTCCAGAAAGGTGTAAGCATGACAGGTGTTTGAACCGGGTTACTTTGCCATCTGGGTGACATAAAGTAGCTAAATGATCATCTCATGTCCTCTCTTCATTCTTTTTCAAAATCAGCAAATAAAAAACAGAAACTACAGTAGTTCCCTGCTTATTTGCAGTTTCAGTTACCTGTGGTCAACCACAGCTGGAAAATATTAAATGAAAAATTGCAGAAATAAACTATTCCTAAGTTTTAAATTGTGCACCATTCTGTGCAGTGTAATGAAATTTTGCATCATTCTGCTCCCTCCTGCCCACGAGGCGAGTCAATCCCTTTGCCTGGGGTCTCCACGCTGTCTACACTGCCACCGTTAGTCACTCAGTAGTGGTGGGTTATCAGGTCAACTGTCATGGTGCTGCAGTGCTTGGGTTCAAGGGATCTTCAGTGAGTGAGCTGTCCCAAGGCTTGGCAAGTCTGAGTACATTTCAGAACACATTTGAGTAAGGCGCCCTACCCCTTCCAGGCCTGAGCGCGCACCTGCCACAGGGAAACCCAGCCCCTCCCAAAGTCTCTCCGGGTGTCTAGGACTCTTCTGCTTGGTCACATGTGCTCATAAGTGTGGTCTCATCAAGACACCCCTCTCCCCACCGGCTCTGTGGCTGCTGATGCCCACGTTTGCCCCAAGGGTGCTGAGTCCTAGGCAGAGCTGGGAGAATGTCCCTCCACCCACTGTGCTGTAGTTGGTCACAGCTTGTGCCTGGAGCTTAACAAAGGCCCTCGTGGAAATGGCTTCTTTGCCTTTTAGCTCTGCTACTTTCTCCCCAGAGTCTCCGAACCAGTCCACAGACAACTGTCAGCCCTTTCGACATTCTCCTCGGTGTTCCCTCTTCTTTTCCCACGCGGCCTGCTGCTTCTCCTGGCTGGGTTTCTGCGCAAGGGAAGATCCTAGGCACAGTGGCACACACAACAGAGAGCTTGTAAGGTGGGCCGGTGAGGCCTAACTTCATTTCTCAGAAGCATCCAAGGTCACATCTGGAGAAGCAAAGATGTCCTGTCAGGGTAGTGTAAACCAGGATTCTCTCCTGCTTGAATTGTTTGTTACAGCAAGGCCCTGATTCCTCCCTGTTACCACGCTCCTTTCTTCCGGGACGCTCTCCAGGCTGCTCCCCGACTGACCAGCTACCGCCCAGCGGCAGCTGCCCACTGTCTACGGGATGGAGTGTGCCCTGCAAGGACCTGTCAGTCCAATCCCAACACGCGCTCTTGGCCTTGTGCCCCCAACGCTACCTTCTTCGCACCCTCGAATACAGCTGTGGGGTTCTCTTTCCAATCCCTTAAACACGCCAAGTGCCGTCTGTGTCTTCAGGGTTGACACTGTTTCTTTGCTGTGCCTCCCTGGGTGACCACCCACTTACCCTCAGGTTGACTAAATCTCACTGAATTCTCAAAGCCCAGTTTGCGTAGCATTTGCTTGTGAAGGGCCCCCAGCTTCCTCTCTCCTTTCCTGCGGTAACAGAATTCTTGGGAAGGGTTGGGGCTTAGAATAAGAATCCTGTGTTCAAATCCCAGTCCTCCTAACTATGAGCTATGTGAAATATTTAGCAAGTTACTTAACCTCCATAAGCTTGCCTTTCTCATCTGTGAAATGAGGATAATAATCCTTTCCTCACGGAATTATCATAAGGATTAAATGCAATAATGTATGTGAAGTGCCCGGCACATTTTCTTATGACTGTTACCTAGGGATTTATCTTCTCTGAGCTTCAATTTCCTCATCTATAAAAGTGCAACTAAAATGCCTCATATGGACATTTTTTAAAGTTATTTATAAAGTATTAAGTGTATATTCATGAATTTCAGTATTTTTGCCACATGTAACATACATTATTTAATATAACATTTCTATTATTTTTTCCCAATTAGGTTTAAATTGAAGATTTGGAGATATTCAAACTATGGTGCCGCCACTGACACCTTCCTCAAAAAGGAAGGCCTTGGTATGCAGTGGCGCTCATTACCTGCGAGTCCTCTCCCAACCCCACGCTTTCCTTCTCTCCTCTTCAGTGTTCCCCAAGCCTCTCTATGTACATCTCTGTTAGAGCACGTATTTTACTGCATTAAAGTCATCTACTTATACATTTATCTTCCCATTTAGAATATAAACTCTGAAAAACATTATATTCCCTTTTTTATCTTTTCATTATAGGAAATTTCAAACACACACACAAATGGATGGTCTGATGAACTCCCCTGCCCTCATCACTGGACTTCAGCGATGATCAACTCACCACCAGTCCTGTTTCATGTGTTGCCCACCCCACTCCCTCACCCTCTCCCTGGGACTATTTGGAAGCAAACCCCAGGTATCATGTCATTTCATCTGCATCACCACACCAAAAAATTCAGAGTAATTCCTTAATATTGTCAAATGTCCTACCAGTGTCCACATTATGTAATGATTTTTTGCTTTTGTTTTTTGCTAGTTGGTTTGTTTCTTCAGTTCATTTGCTTAAATCAAGATCTAAGTAGGGTTTATATGCTTTTTATTTTTTTTATTAATACATAATAATTGTACATATTCATGGAGTACATGTTACATCTTGATACAAGCACACAACACACAATGATCAAATCAGGGTAACAGGGACATGATTCACCTGAAACATTCATCATTGTATATGCTTTTTAAATCTCATTTAACTCCTTTCTTTTTTTACCTTGCAATTTCTGTTGTTGTTGTCTGAAAGAATGAAATCATATGGTATTATTTAACATTTCATTTTCCCCTGTATTTCTTGTAAATTGACAGTTAGATCTTACAAGCTTGATCAAATTTAGGTTTGATTGGTTTTTGACAGACTGTTTTATAGAAGGTATCGTCTTTTTCATGAGATATGTAATGTCTGCTTGTATTTTTGTGATATTTTGTGATCATGGTGTAGGTATATTAATTCAACAAGAGTTCCATTCTAATTCTATTATTCCTTTCTCATATATTAGTCCTCATAATTCTATAAAGAAAATTTTCCCCTAGTTGACTCTTAGGTTAATTTGAGGTATAATACTTATGAGAAAGGCAAAATTATGCTTGATACTTTACCTTTATTTGTCAGTTTTACAAATAATGATTTGGAAATGCATCAATTGGTTTTTTTGTTTCATCATGAACTCATGGATTTAAACAGATGTGATGGTTTTCAATCCATTACAACCAAATTTTCCCATGTATGATTAGTAGGAGTTTCATTGTGGCTCCAGAGTCATTTTGACACAATCAGTATTTGACAACATTCTGGCTTCCTAGTATGACAAAGTATCTCAGGCTTATCTTGCACATATAATGCTGTAGACTTGGGCAAATCATCTCTCCAAAGGCCCCTGGTTCTTTTTAGTTGCAATAGTATTTATAAATGACAATCTGGGCGTGAGGGTGTGCGTGAACACTGAGTTGCTCATCATGTCTAGGCCCCTCCCTTCTTGTGCAAGGAAATAACAAGATAAAATACGTCACAATTCGTATTCATGCTTCCAAGCCAAATTCAGACTATACTTCTTTGTTCAGCTAAGATGAAGTATTTTATATTAGAGCAACTATTTCACTGAAAACAACTGTGAAAGTTCAATGTAAAAATGAACAAAGCTATTTTATGACACTAGAGGAAAACAAAGTCAAACATAATTCAAGGAGCCAACATTTCTAAGAGAACACAATACGCTGGTGTGAATCAGGCATTCTCCAACATTTTTTTCCCCCTTGGGGACTTCACTAAGAAGAAAACGGAAACCCGGAGCTTCAGTTGTCTCATCGGGCCACAGTCTGCAGCCTGCCAGGAGCCGGGCGGGCGGCACGGGGGAGGTGGGCGACCGAAGGCCCAGCTGCACCCACAGCCGCTCCCCGCCACGTGCACCCCCGCCCAGGCCCGCCCCGAGTCGGGTCAGCAGGGGCCTCGCTGCAAGCCGCGCGTTCGTATGTGCGGGGTCAGGTCGCGCTCCGGTAGGAACCCAGCGCCTGACGACCTGGGGTGCAGGCCGGGCGGTGACCAGCCCGCTCCCCCTAACACGCCACTCCGCCATGGGAAAGCCGCCTTCCGCAAAACCGGTCCCTGGTGCGAAAAGGGTTGAGGACCACTGTCATAGAGCACTAGCCTTGCATCAGCCGTTCTCCAGTCATTGGGCCATCAAAGCTCATTCTCTAGGACATTCCTCAAGAAGGCAACAAAGGAACAATATTCTCTGCGTTCTCACATGTTCGTAACAGTTTGTAGCTTTCACATTTGAAAATCTGTTTGACTGGACATGAAATCCTTGATTCACATGTTCTTTCCTTGAGTATCTTAAATATATTACTTGATTTTTTTCTTAGGTAAAGTGTACTGTCAAAAATGCTAAAGACAATTTGTTACTGTTATCCTTATAAATAAATTACCTAGTTGCTTTAAACTTTTTTAAAAAAATTGAAAGTCCAATAGTTTTAATGTTGATTGTTCTGCTTCAATTTTTATAGGTACATAATGTTCTCTTTCAATATGTCATTTCAAATCTTTTAATTTCAGGAAAGCTTTCTCATTATAGTTTTTAGTATTTGCTCTGTTGCATTGTTTTAGCTTTCTTATTTAGAAACTTCTATTATCTGTATATTGGCTCCTCTTTGCCTGTCTTCTGTTTATCACTTCCTCTTGAAGCCTTTTTATCTCATTTTATGAATTATCTGTTGACTTTATTTGTTCTTGTTCTTTATAGTTTGGTCTGTATTTCTGAAACTATTTTCTTTCTTTTCTTTTCTATTTTCTTTCTTTCTTTTTCTTCAGCTTCTTTTCATATTTCCCTTTCTTCAATCACTTCATTTCTAATTTTTTTTTTTTTTTTTTTTTTTTTGAGACAGAGTCTCGCTCTGTTGCCCGGGCTAGAGTGAGTGCCGTGGCATCAGCCTAGCAGCTCACAGCAACCTCAAACTCCTGGGCTTAAGCGATCCTACTGCCTCAGCCTCCCGAGTAGCTGGGACTACAGGCATGCGCCACCATGCCCGGCTAATTTTTTCTATATATATTTTTAGTTGGCCAGATAATTTCTTTCTATTTTTAGTAGAGATGGGATTTCACTCTTGCTCAGGCTGATCTCGAACTCCTGACCTCGAGCAATCCACCTGCCTCGGCCTCCCAGAGTGCTAGGATTACAAGCGAGAGCCACCGCACCCGGCCTAATTTTTTCAAATTAGGTTTAAATTGGAGATTGGGAGATATTCAAACTATGGTGCCACCACTGCCACCTCCCCCAAATCCTCTGCCTCTCTTGATTTCATGTCCTTTTAATATGCATTTGTATCCTCAATGCCTGGCTTATAACAAGTGCTTAATAGTTGCTTGCTAAATCATATTCACCATCACAGGTATCATATTTATAAATGCAAGACAAGGTGATCATTCATCAAATAAATATATATTGAACATAATATATATGAAAATATTTGTAAGCCTCAGATATTAAAGGATTAGACAAAAATAACATATAGTAATCGAATTACTGGAATGCATAAAAATTTGCAACTTGATTACATGGATTTCTGCTAAAGTTAAGTCAAAGCAAATGTTTCAAACTTACTGTTGACATTGCTTTTGAATATACAGAACTACCTTGTTCAAGAAGATACACTTGGGAATGGGATGTGTTGGGGGAAAGATGCAGAAAGAGCCCCGGGTGTCGGAGAAGATAGAAGGGCAGAAACATGTCATCCCTACTTACTACAGATGTGGTTTCTGGGCCAGGTGTGGTGACTCACATCTGCAATCCTAGCACTCTGGGAGGCCGAAGCGGGAGGCTTGCTTGAGCTCAGGAGTTCGAGACCAGCCTGAGCAAGAGTGAGACTCTTTCTCTACTAAAAATAGAAAAATTAGCTGGGTATGTGCCTGTAGTCCTAGCTACTGGGGAGGCTGAGGCAAGAGGATCACTTGAGCCCAGGAGTTTGAGGTTGCAGTGAGCTATGATGACACCACTGCACTCTACTTGGGGCAACAGAGCTCTGTCTCAAAAAAGAAAAAAAAAAGTGATTTTTGTTTTAAAACAAGTTAAATACTTATCTGGTTATCTTGGGAGAGGGGTAAGGAATTATATTTAAGGGTGGAAAAATTAATAAAGCATAAGACAAATATCCTCAGATTGAAAGTTATATTGTTAAAGCTTTTGCGTCTTTCAACTATTATACCTATCCACATGAATCAGGCTTTTCCTTATACTATGTGATAAAAAAACCAAGTACAAAAAGTAAGTGCATGGGATACTACTCAGCCTTAATAAAAAAGGAATGTCATCTGTGACAACATAAATGAACCTGGAGGACATTATGCTAAGTGAAATAAGCAAGGCACAGAAAGATAAATACTACATGATTTCACTTACATATGGAATCTAAAAAAGTCAAACTTGTAGAAGTTGAGAGTAGAACGGTGCTTAACAAAGACTAGGGCAGGGTGGGGTTGGGGAATGGAGAGAAATTTATCAAAGGGTACAAAGTTCCGGTTAGACAGGAGGAATAAGTTTTCAAGATTTATTGCACAACAAGGTGACCACAGTTAATAATAATATATTGTATATTTCAGAACTGCTAAAAGGATAGATTTTAAATATTTCCACCACAAAAAATAAGTATATGAGGTGGTGGCCATGTTAATTAGCTTGATTTAATCACTCCATGATGTACACAAACATTAAAATGTCACATTGTATCCCATAAATACACACAATTATTATTTGTCAATTCAAAAATCAAAATTAAAAAAAATAAGTGCAGACTTTGATTCTGGGAAGATGGAGTAGATGTATTAATAACTCCCTCTATTCCTTCTGCTAAGTACAACTAAAATCCCTGGACTGGATATTATACATAAGACAATCATGAGACAACTCTAAAAAGTAGGGAGAAGAAGACCAGTAGGGATTTGGGGACTAGAGGAGTGAGTTTCCCATTGTTTCATTTTGGCTCATCTATCCCAGACTTTGAGCTGAAGAAGCCAGCAACCTAGAAGTGCCTGTGGTGCAGACCAAAAAGAACCCCAACAAAAGTCTGTTCTCTGGCCAAAGAACAGGGAAGGGGAAGCCTAGCAAGAAAAAACACGTGTAGACAACGGCTGCTGCACTCCAGCCAGAACACACACACACAAAACATTGGTGTCATCTCACACTCACACCAGCAAAAGGACAGTGTGGATCATAGATGTCTACCCTTGCAACTCTGCAGTGAGGTGCCCCCAGACCACTGCCAGGGTGGTATCAGAGAAAATCAAGTAGAGAGCTGAGACTTTCATCCCCACCAGCTGAAAACAAACCCTGCCTCTCACTATGGGATGGTTGAGACCACATGGGGAGCCAGATTTCCACTGCCAGCTGGCAGTAACAAGGTGTCCCTTCTTTCTCTCCACTGGGATGTTGTCAGAGGAGACTTACTGAAGAGTCAGGACTTTCACTATCACCAGTGGTAACGAGGCTACCACCACCGTGGTGTCAGTGATGTCCACACTGGAAGCTGGAACTCCCATTCCTGTCTAGAGGTACCGAGAAGCATCCCTTCCTTCAGAGGTCAATGGAGACTAAGTCGAAAACCTGGACTTCTGTCTCCACCTGCCAGAGTGGTGTCAGAAAAACCCAGCTAAAATGGAAGGTTTAAATGAAAGCCAGAGTCTCAGAATATAATACGAAAATGCCCATATTTCAATGGAAAATTACTTACTATACCCCAAAACAAGAAGATCTTCAGCTGAATGAAAAAAAAAAAAAGACAATAGATGCCAACATCAAGATGACAAGAGATGTTAGAATTATCTGACAAAGATTATGAAGCAGCCATGATAAAAATGTTTCCATTACTGATTTTCAACCAGGAAGAATGAATCCTTGTTAACAATTTCTTCAAAAGTAATTATCTGACTCAAAAAATGCTCCAAATTTACAACTGATATATAATTATTATTTTAAAAAAACAACAAACTTCACATATAAACCAATCCATCCCATTAACAAGCCAAGAACCAAATTCTACTGGTTATCATGAGAAACATTAACTTTAGTCTCTAAAAATTTATTAAGCATATTCAAAATCCATATCATTTGTGTAACTAATATATGAGAATGGAAGCCTGACAGTAAATTTATTGTATTAACATTAAAAGCCAATGTACAAAAGTACCATCAAAGTTTGTAAAGAAAGTAAAATATGTCAAAGGATCTTTTAAGTGTTTTGACATGAAATTACAAATATGCTTGAAACGAATGTAAAAATATAAAGCTTCTACAAAGAAATAGAAATTCTCAGCAAAGAAACAGAAGATGTAAAGAAGAACCAAATGAAGATTTTAGAACTGAAATATATAGTAACTGAAATAAGAAGTTCAGTAGATGAGCTTGACATCAGAAAGGAGCGGACAGAGAAAAGAATCAATGAACTGGAAAGATACAACAAAAGAAATTACCCAGTTTGAACAGCACAGGGAAAATAGACTGGTGAGGAAAAAAAAAAAAAAAGAACAGAGGTTGAGGGACCTGGGTGATAACCAAAGATCTAACACTCATGTTATCTGGGTCTGGGAAGGACAGAAGAAAAACTGCAGGCCTGCAAAAGAGAAAATAATGATTGAAAATTTTCCAAATTTGGAGAAATATAAACCTGTAGGTTCAAGAAACAGAGCAAATCCCAAACAGGATAAACCCAAACAAATCAATTCCAAGACACATACAATTACTTCTAAAAACTAAAGAAAAAAATCTTATCTGCAGTAAGAAAGAAAAGATACTTTACCTATATGGAGGAACAATTTAAATTACAGAAAATTTCTCATCAACTATAGAGGCCATAAGGAAGTGGCACAATATTTTTCAAGCACTGAAGAAAAAGAACTGTCAACTCCGAATCCTATACCCAGTGAAAATATCTTTCAGGAATAAAGGGTAAATCAATACCTTCTCAGATGATGGAAAACTAAGATAATTTTTTGTCAGAATACATACCCTGAAAAAATGGCTAAAGGAAGTTTCCTAAAAAGAAAGGGATCTTGAACCATCAGGAAAGAAGGAAAAACATGGTAAACAAAAAGACGAGTGAATACATTATCTTTCTTTTTCCTCTTTATAGACTATGTGGTACTGGCAGAGGGAAAGACACATAGACCAATAAAACAATATAGAGAAACCAGAAATAAACTCACACAAATATGCTCAACTAATTTTTTTAAGGGGCAAAAGCAATTTAAAACAAGTAACAAATGGTGCTGGAGCAATTGGAAATTCCTAGGTATGAACCTTGACCTAAGTCTCATATTTTATCCAAATAACACAAAATGACCACAGATTTAAATGTAAAATATAAAATATAAAGCTGCTAAAAAATATAAGAAAAAATCAGGGACCAAGAACTAGGCAGAGTTATTAGACTTGAAACGAAAAGCATGTTCCATAAACGGCAAAAAATCGACTGGGCTTCTTCAAATTTAAAAATGTTTGCTCTGCAAAAGATCCTGTCAAGAAGATGAAAAGACAAGCTCTATGGCAGGAAAAAATATTTGCAAACCATGTAATCCAATAAAGGACTAGTATCTAAACACTCAATAGTAAAGAAAAAAAGCAAACAATCCAATTAGAACATAAGTAAGAGACATTTCACAGAAGGTATGCAGACAGCAAATAAGTGCTAGAAAAGATGTTCAGCGTAGTTAGCCTTTAGGGAAATGCAAATTAAATTCACAATGAGATGGTCCCACATATCTATCAGAATGGCCAAAATAAAAATAGTGACAATACCAAATGTTGGCAAGGATGTGGAAAAACTGGATCATTCATACATTGATGTTGAGAATGTAAAACGGTACAGTCACTCTGAGAACCAGTTTGCCAGTTTCTTAAAAGACTAAGCAAGCATCTACCACACGACCCAGTAATTGCAGTCCTGGGCATTTATTCCAAAGAAATGTTAACTTATGTTCACACAAAAACTGTAAACAAGTGTTTACAGCAACTTTATTTGTAATAGCCCCAAACTGCAAAACCTAGCTGTCCTTCAACAGGTAAAGGGATAAGAAACCGTAGTAGGTTCACATCATATATTACTCACAATAAAAAGGAACCAGCTAGTGATCCATGCAACAGCCTGGATGAATCTCCAGAAAAATATGCTGAATGAAAACATCAATCCCCAGAGTTTCCATACTGTATGTTTCCATGAACACAGCATTCCTCAAAGGACAAAATCAGAAACAGAGAGAACAAATGAGTGGCTGCCAGGGGTTAAGGATGGGGATGGGGCTGGAGGGAAGTGGGTGTGGCTATAAAAGGGTAATATGAGGAATCCTCGCCGTGATGGAAATGTTCTGTCTTGACTGCACCAGTGTCAACATCCTGGTCGTGATATTATGATTTTGCAAAGTGTTACTATTAGGGAAAATTGGGTAAAGAGTACACAGTATTTCTCTATCATTATTTCTCACAAGTCAATATAAATCTATAACTTTCTCAAAATAAAAAAGGTTATTTATTTAAAAGATTTTTTAAAAATAAGTGCATGCTAAATATTCAGGGGAAGGTGAAAGGGCCTTAAGCTGTGCTTAGGCAAGAAGGAACCACAGCCTCGCTTCTGTCACACCAGCGCCTCTTTATTGAACGCTTCCTCTGTGCATGGCACTGTCCAAGCTCTGTACATGCATTCTCTAATTTAATCTTTTCAACAACCCTAAGACATTTAAAGAGCTTAAGTGACCTCATACAAGCTCACTCATAAGTGGTAGAACCAGGAACTTGAACCACGATCTGTTTGACTAGAAAGCGTGTGTTCTTAACGTCTGTATTATACAGCCACTCTCTTGCTGGAGCAAGGGAATCTGTTGGAACGACATGGGTTCAGTAGTGTGACCTACTGAAGCTAAAAGAGGCCACGTGCCCCTTCTGCATGTGCAGTTCAGGAATGGGCCTGGGAAGCCACAGCATCATTTGTTCCTTCAGTCTCACAACCCAGCGCCAGCTATTGTGTTGGGTGCTGGGCACCCAAAGATGCAGAAGATGTGTCACCTGCCCTCGAGGAGCTCGCATGCCAGAGAGGGTGACCAACGGTGATTCCTGCACATGTGCTCATTCCCGTGGGAACATGAAGAGAGCTACACCCAATGCCGGGGTCAAGGGAGCTCCCTGAAAGTCATTCTGTCTCCTGACCTCAAGTCCACCTAATGAACTTGGCAAAAGGCCCTTCTTGGAGGTGGAGGTTGTAGGGGAGTGGTGGCATTTGTGGCATTTTCCTTTCAACACTTCACACAAAAATATACCAGTCAAGCCTAAAAACAAAAATAAAAAACTTAAATCAGGGTTATATTTAATGTCAGACTTGAAGGGTACTTTGGAAATTTTCCTGACTCTAGAATCTTCTGTGTCTCTTTGCCTTCATCTTTGTGAGGAAAAGGGGAAGAGAAAATGTAATATAATGGGAAGACCATGGACTTTTAAGCTAGCCGTACCTGAGTTCAAATCTTGACTCTGACCAATGTAGCCAATATGATCTCAGCAAACTATTTAATTTAACTGAGGCTTAGTTTCCTCATCTGTAAAATGGGACCATTAATATTCCTATAAGTGTTGTGGCAGCCATTTAATATGATGATGTATATAAAACATCTGACATATAGTTGGTGCTTATTAAATGGTATCTATTACTATTTTCTTCCAACATGAAATTTCTTTAACAGGAAACAGAATATCTTTGTGACCAAAAGGTAGGAAAAGGTTTCCTCAAGACTCAGAAATATTTGATAAATGAGACTTTATCAGAATTAAATCTTCTCAACAAAGACAGCATCTGGAAAATGAATAAGCAAGCCACAGACTGGGAGAAAATGTTTGCAAGACGCATATATCTGACAAAAGAATTATATCCCAAATCTCTTTGGGGGTGGAGGACCTTGCAGAGTTTCCGTGGCATTACACCGAACGTCTGTTCTCACTGTAAGCCCAATTTATGTAGATGGCCTGAAAAATTGCTCTAAGTAGCTACTGAACCCAAAACATACTATGAAACATGCTTATTACTTAACTCCTACTATGCATTTGTTCAGAGGATTTTTCTCTTACTTTTTCTCTTTATTGTGAAATCCATGAAACTCTAGTTCCACTAAGGAGCCTGCTTAAAATGCATACCTGAGGCCGGGCGCGGTGGCTCACGCCTGTAATCCTAGCACTCTGGGAGGCCGAGGCGGGTGGATTGCTCGAGGTCAGGAGTTCAAGACCAGCCTGAGCAAGAGTGAGACCCCGTCTCTACTAAAAATAGAAAGAAATTATCTGCCCAACTAAAATATATATATAAAAAAAAAAAAATTAGCCGGGCATGGTGGCACATGCCTGTAGTCCCAGCTACTCGGGAGGCTGAGGCAGTAGGATTGCTTGAGCCCAGGAGTCTGAGGTTGCTGTGAGCTAGGCTGACGCCACGGCACTCACTCTAGCCCGGGCAACAAAGCGACACTCTGTCTCAAAAAAAAAAAAAAAAAAATGCATACCTGAGTGTTTGCAGTATCAGCCAGGGTTTGTGTTTGCAAACAGGATCCACCTTGGCTAGTTTATACAAAAAAAGGAATGTGAGGAATTTTTTTAAAGGATATTAGGTAGCTCACAGAATTTCCAGGAGAGCCAGGGAGACAGATTCTGAAGCTGGCCAGCAACCACACTCAAGAGCTTCTCTAGCAAAAACATCTCTACAAATGCCGCTTGGCACCTGTAATGCCTAGAACTAGATGCCAGAAATACTAGTGCCACCTCTGAAGGTTCAGCTATCTTCAGCAATGCTCCTGCCAGATACTTGTTCCTCCATGTGTGGCCACCTCCTCACATAGCGCACACCTTAATTCAAGTCCCAGCAGGGAGGATCTGATTGGTAGAACCTAGATCACATGCCTACAAACTTAGTTTGCTTCTCCCTTGGAATAATTATCTTAAAATATAGGAAAGCTGAAAAATGTAGAAGAATGTTCAAAAATGCTTGCTGCCAAGATAAGAAATGGCTTTTTCACCCTCCTTCTTGTATAACAGTATCTAGAAAACTAAAAATACATCTCAGACACCTTTACAACTGTGACTCAGAATGTTATTTAGGATTCACCAATCTGATGCTTTTGCGTAAGATTGGGAAGGCAGAACTGAAGTGGAAACCAAGCAACCTCTGTTGAATCTCCTAACAAGCATAATCCTGGTTGTATTGAGATGCAGGGTTGGGTGGGTTTTTTTTTCCTTTGGTTAGTTTTTGTTTTGCTTTGTTTTGTTTTTTGGTCATGGTTGACAGGATTCCTAATATCCAATCCTTAACCTCATGGTTGTTAAAAGGCAGAATTGGAGGGCATGCATGTTTTGCTAATGTAAGTCTAGGAGACATCATTGGATTATGGAATTAATTGTTGCGTAATGGTGGCTTATTGTTTGTGGATGGCGGATAAGATGGTATCTTTCTAGAGTCATCATTTATGGTGGCAGATTCCTGATTCCTTATCTTCCTCCCTCTTTAAAAGGTAAGCAGGAAGCTTCCTTCACCTGACTGGCAAGTTTTGTATTTTTGTTCTACAAGTCATTCTTTCATCACTGCCAAGGATTTTCATAAACACCCAATTCCTATATTTAATCTCTTTCTGCTTAAAATAGCTAAAGTGGTTTCTGTTGTTTATTATTGAATCTTTTTTCTAATATAGGCATTAGTGCTATAAATTTCCCTTTAAGTACTGCTTTAGCTGCATCCCACAACTTTTGATATATTATATTTTCATTTGGTTCAAAATACTTCCTAATTTCCTTTGTAATTTTTTTAACTGATGAATTAGTTGTGTGCTATTTAGTTTGCAAATATTTCAAGTTTTTCTAGTAACTAATATAATTTCATGGTGAAGAGACAAAATACTTTGATTTGAATTCTTTTAAGTTTATTAAAACTTGTTTTATGGCCTAGGATGTGCCTTACCTTGGTAAACATTGTATACACCCTTGAAAATAATGTTTAATCTGCTGCTGTCAGGTGGTGGGTTCTGTAAATGCCAATATGATATGTCAGGATACTAGTGTTGTTCAATTGTTCTATATCTTTAATAGTTTTCTGTCTATTTGCTCTATCAGTTATTGCAGTAGGCATGTTAAAATTCCCCAACTATAATTGTGGATTTGTCTATTTTTCTTTGCAGTTCTATCAGTTTTTGCTTCATATACTTTTTTTATTTGTGCATATTTTGGGAGTATAAATGTTTAGGTTATGTATGTTGCCCTTGCCCCTCCCTCCCGGAGTCAGAGTTTCAAGCATGTCCATCCCCCAGACGGTGCACATCGCACTCATTATGTATGTATATACCCATCCCCTCCTCCCCCTCCCATCTGCCCGACGCCCGATAAATGTTATTCCTATATGTGCACTTCATATATTTTAAAGCTATGTTATATTAAATGCATGAACATTGGGGATTGTCATGTCCTCTGATGAACTGAACCTTTTATCATTATGAGCAAACCCTTTTTATCTCTGGTAATATTCTTACTCTGAAATATACTTCGTCTGATATATCACTTGAGTTTATTTAACCAGTGTTAGCTTGACATATCTTTTTCTATTCTTTTATTTTGAACCTAGTTGTCTCTTTGTATTTAACGTGGGTCTTTTGTAGGCAACATATAGTTAGATCTTGTTTTTTTAACCTACTCTTACAAAGCACTTCCCTTTAATTGGAGTGCTCGGACTATTTACATTTACATTTAATTGTTGGTTAGACTTGAATCTTTCATCTTGCTATTGTTTTCTATTTGTTCTACCTGTTTTTGTTTAATTTTTCCTCTTTTGATGCCCCTATTAGATTATTTCTATAATTCCATACATATAAATTTCATCTCATCATAATAAAAGGGCCAGTTCAAAAGAGGGCATGACAACATTACACGCTTATGAGCCTAATAACATAGCACATATATAATGTATTAAATGTATATATATATATATATATATATATATATCTTTTATACATACAGGTTGAGTATCCCTAATTCAAAAACCTGAAATCCTAAATGCTCCAAAATATGAAACTTTTTGAGTGCCAGCATGATGCTCAAGGAAATGCTATGGATTTTCAGGTTAGGGATGATCAACCTGTACTTTTCTATATGTATACACACACACACACACACGCACGCACACACACACATACACACACACACACACATAATGGTTATATACATATAAATATATTGATTTATTAGCTATTTTAAAGATTACTTTAAGGTTTATAATATACATCTTTAACTTATCACAATCTACCTTCAAATAGTATTATACTACTTCACATAAAGTATAAGAAGCTTACTACAATATACTTCCATTTCTCTCCTCTTGGCCTTTGAGCTACTATTGTCATACATTTTTCCTCTACATATGTTGGAAATTCCACAATGTATTGTTATTATTTTTGCTTAAGTAGTAAGTTATTTTTTAAGGCTTTTAAAAATAAGAAAAAAGTCTTTTATATATAACCACATAGTTATCATCTCTAGCACTCTTTAATCATTTGTATAGATTCAAATTTTCATCTGGTATCTCATACTTTTTATACACCTTTTATAAACCCCAAAATATATTGTTATTTTGTATGCATTGTCAACTGTCTTTTAAAGATACTCAAAACCATAAGAAAAAAAATTTTATTGACCATACAGTTACCATTTCCAGTGCTCTTCATTCCTTTGTGTAGATCCTGACTTCCATCAGGTCTCATTTTTCTTCTGCCAGACAGGTCTGCTGATGGTAAGATTTTTCAGCTTTTGAATGTTTAAAAAGTCTATTTTATCTTTATTTTGAAAGGTAGTTTTTTTGGGTGTAGAATTCTAAGTTGCAAAGGTTTGTTTTATCTTTCATCATTTCAAACATACTGCTCCACTATCTTCTAACTTGCAATGTTTCCAACAAGAGATTTGCAATCATCATTTTTGTTCTTGTATACATAATGATGTATCTTTTTTTGTTGTTGTTGCTTTTTAAATTTCCTCTTTCACGTGTTTTAATTAATTTAGCTATAATACCTTGTGCCTTGGTGTAGTTTTCTTTGTGTTTCTTATGACTGGGTTCTGTTAAACTTGTTGGGTCTGTGGACTTAAAATGCTCATCAAATTTAGAAAATTTCCAGCCATTATTTCTTCAAACATTTTTTTTCTGCCACCTACCCATTCTTTCCTTCAGGGGCTCTAATTACATGTATATTGTGCTGCTTGAAGTTGTCTCACAGCTCACTGATGCCGTTTTTGTTTTTTTCAGTCTTCTCTTATGTTTCATCTTAGATACTTTCTATTGCCATGTCTAAATCTTTTCTTCTGCAATGTTTAGTTTGCTGTTAATCTGACCCACTGAATTTCTCATCTCAGACATTATGACTGTTACAATAACTGTTTTAATAACCTGTCTCCATCACCTGTGTCATTTGTGATTCAGTTTTATTTAACTGATTTTCTTTCTCATTACAAGTCATATTTTCCGCTCCTGTGTATGTCTGGTTAAGTTTTGATTGGATGTCAGATGTTTGTATATGTTACTTTGTTTAGTGCTGAATATTTTTATATTCCTATAAATATTCTGTAGCTTTGTTCTGGAATTTCAATAAATTACTTGTAAATATTCTGATCCTCTCAAGCCCTGCTTTTACATTTAGTTTAGTGGCATCAGAGCAGCATTTAATCTAGGTCTGAATTTTCTCCACCACTGAAAACAAAACCCTTCTCACTACTCTATCTGATGCCCCATGAATGATGAAGTTTTACACTCTGGCAGATGCAAAGAAGGAACTATTCTCAGCCCTGTGTGAGCACCAAACACATCGTTCACTTTAATCTTTTAATGTGTTTTTTCCCCGTCCTTGGGTAGTTTCCTCACATGCATTCACAAACCTTTACTCTGGTGAAGACTCAGGAGGGATCCTCTACAGATCTGTAGTGCTCTTTCACTCCTTCCAGCTGTTTCTTCTTGGTCCTTTGCTCTACAAACTTTAATCATCTTGTTTTCTCTATACCCCCAGCCTTGTCTCCTCAATTTAGGGATGTCATCAAATTCTGCCTGGGTTCTTCCCTCCATTACAAGGGAGAGCTCCCCAGAAACTCTCTTTAGACTGTAAGTTGGTAACAATCATAGGGGCCCCCTATTTGGTTCCCATCTCTCAGGGATTATGTTCCCTCATTACCAGATTTTCAATTATTTAAACCATTGTTTATTATATTTTATTTTGTTTTATTATATATTTCAAGCGGGAGGGTAAATCTGGTCCCTGCTATTCTATTTTGACCATAAATCAAAGTCCTTGTTATCTACCATTGAATCTTGACTGATATATATGCCAACCTTGCCTCTGTTCGTTAAATTCTGCTGCTTGACCTCTGCCACCATAATACCCTCATCATCCTCATTCAGTCAGATAGATGATTTCAATGGTAACATCTTCCACATGCATCCCTAGCCTACAGAAAACAGCTGCTACAATACAACACCAGCCCACTGGTGCTCCCTTCACTAATGTTGCATCTCAGGGCTTTGGAAAATAGAGTATCTTCTGGGCTCTCTCAAGGACATATTTAATGGCTGTCTGAATGAGTCACATATTAAATTCACTGCAACTTTCTTTTTCTCCCTGAAGTCTTGGAATTTCTTCCTCTCTACATTTCTCCAACACTGTCTAGCATCTTAACTTCTATTTGGCATAGATCCCTGCTGATACTAAGTTTTAGCCAACCAACAAAAAGCCATTCTAATTACTCCCAACTATTCGAACCAGCACACTGAATCCAAAATCTCCACTAAGTGAACCCACATTTATGAATTTGGCCCAATCTAAAATTCTACTTCTACCCTCCACTTTCATCTACCCTCTTATCATTCATTACTATTCATATTTCCTAGTTTTTTTATACATTTGAAAAATCTTATTACTATTTTGCTTCATCTCCCCAGAATGACTTTATAATTTCCCCTTTGGCATATCCTAGGATCTTACTTTAGCTATAGGTCTGAAGGCAATGAGAAGTGGCTAACATGGTATGTGAGGACAAAATTGACTTCCCCCACTAAGGGAAATCCTTGACAAGGTAATTACAGATATCTAATCAAGGCAGGAGCAGCCTTAATAAGGAAAGAAGAAAGTATTTCTCCTGCGGAGACTTTAGGAATTGACATGTCCTTAAATGCCCCCACTTTAATTCTCCATGCCTCACTCTTCTCCAGTCAGTACCTTAACTTCCACATAAAAATCTTCTTAAGGCTATGAATTCAACCTATTTTATAATTCAGCATCCCATTGTGAATTTGATTTTCAATTACATCAGCCTTATGGCTGCAAGAGATAGTGTATAAGCTACCTGAGTATACAATATTCTTATGAGCTAAAATTTTTAACTTTTGATTTATCATTTTCTTTCTTTAAAACCCCCAACAGAGTTAGAAACAGCAAGTTCAGTCCATATTACTTGCATTCCTCAGCTCCTCCCTCATCATGGAGGCCACCAAAGCCTGTAGGAACTAGATCAGGTGACAATTTAAGTAATTGTTTCATCACCCTCTGTCATGAGCTGCTGAATCCCATCCTCTACTACTACCAAAATGATCATTGTCTTGCCTTCAAACCCAATCACATCAGATTACCAACCACCAAGTCTCCATTTCCTTGAGGATCTGTTGCTGGTAACCATTCCAAATACCAATCAGTACATTTGTGAGGGTCTTTAGATGAAAAGAGCAGCAGAATCTATTCTGCCAATTTAAGCAGAAAACAAAATGGTTTAAGAATATTAGGTCTGGCATGTTGTCTAATGCCTATAATCCTAGCACTCTGGGAGGCCGTGGCAGGAGAACTGTTTGGGATCAGGAGTTCAAGACCAGCCTGAACAAGAGCGAGTCCCCATCTCGCACATGCCTGTAGTCCCAGCTACTTAGGAGGCTGAAGCAGGAGGATCACTTGAGCCCAGCAGCTTGAGGTTGCAGTGAGCACTCTAGCCAGGACGACAGAACAAGAATCTATCCCCCCACCAAAAAAAAAGAACATTAAGTAACTCATAGACTGTCCTGGAGGCCAAGAGAGCCAGGCCTGAAGGTAAGCAGCCATAAACAATGTTCAATGATTCGGTCGCACAGGTTTCCTAGATGCCAGAAACTCTACCTCTGCCGCTGTCAAAGACCTGGAGACGTCTGCCACTATACCTGCTTGAAGATTTGAGATTACTCAGGTGTGGCTGTCTCCTTATATCACTTACTTCCAGATCCAAGTCTCATGGGTATGTATCTGAGTGCTGGAACCTGGATCCTATGAGTGTGCCCTGTGAGTGTGCCCTAGCTACATGAGGTCTGCAGTTGTGCATTTTCTGGCTCCTACTTGGGGAGAGAATGTATAATATGGGGTTACCAAAATGTAAGGAGAAGTTTAAAGCTGTGGGATTTATAGCCACTGTTACCCACAGTACACATTTATAAGTTTGTGCACTTGTGTGTATATGCACAGATGCACAACTTTAGTTGCCCTAAGAGCTCTGAACTTTAGAGATCAGTAGAGATTAGATTTTCTACCCATGTACTACTTTCTTCCACTTAAATGAAAGTGCCGGTGATATGAAAAGAAGGCAGACTAGCCCACCAGGCAGTCTTGCCTGAGGCAGGAAGGCTAGATGTGGTGTCAAAAGTGTGCTTCCCTCCTGGAAATTCCACCACTCTGTCACCATGGAGTATACCTCAGTGACCTTCGCTACAATGTTGCATACTGGTTCCTCTATTTATAAAGCAGAATTTCTGGGTAGGAGAGCACTGGCGACTGCCAGCCTGCCTCTGTGCCAAGGTAGGATTAGGGTTCTCTGCATTTTGGTCACACCAATCGCTCCCAGAAGAGACAGAGGCAGGCTGGGGCTGAAATTACAGTGTTCAGCCCTACCTGACCCCCATGGCCAGCCCATCATGCCCACTTTTGGGATAGCCAGTGTTCCCTGCCCCTTCTGGGGATCAGGTGGCTGAGGACTGCAGCCAGGGTTCCTCTGTGTGGTGATGGCGATTCCAGGGTTTGCAGCAGAAGCAGTATCACCTGGGATGAAAGGATTGCTGCCTCTTTCAATCTGATCTCTCTCAGAGTTATTAGTAGGCTGTTCTTTGGCCCTTTCTTCTACCATCATTCATTCAGGACTATAATTTGATCCAGAGCAATAGACCTCCAGATTAGGGAGAATCTTTCCCAGCAAGTGGGGCTATGTTGGAAGATGATCATTAGCAAGATCTATCCGTCAAATCCCTTATTACCTGCCCTCCCAGGACTCTGTAGAATAGAAGCAGGAGGCACAGCCCCTGCCTCTGGGGCACGTAACTCAACACAGACACGGGGGTTTGGCCGGGTCTGCAGAGGACAGATATGTGACAAAGGAGAGAAGGGAGCAGCTGACTCATAGGCAGAACACAAAATATGGTGCTGACCTCAAACCACTGCTGGCCACCGTCCCCCAGGTCCTCATTGCCACTTTCTGGAGCTATCTGAACAGCCTTCTCTCTGGTGTCTACACCTTCAACAGCTCCCTTCATTGGTCCACGCTGAGCCCCAATTATTCTCCTGCTCAGAAACCTCCAGGGACTCCCTGTGCGTCCAGGAGCATTTCTCAACCTTTTGGTTAAAAAAAAATTCAGAGTCTCTCACATGGTAGAAATTGTACTCTTATGATCTGCTAAAAATAACCAAAAGCTACTTATTAGGTTATTAAATATGAAATGTCCAATTTCGAATCCAAAGTGCAGTTTATTATATCTCAAACAAGAAGCAGTACAATTGATCAAAGTATGTGCCTAAACTATAGACATAGTTTTGCCATCTTAACAGTAGCTTGTTTATTTCAGCAGCGAAGAAGCCTGGAGAGCCAGTGGCAAGGAAATCTCAAAAGGTGTTTTCCACAGACTGTTGAGAATTGAATATTTTTCCTTGTAAGATGTGCTCCAAAGCCTGGAAGAAGTGGTAGTCAGTTGGTGGGAGGTCTGGTGAATAGGAGGATGACAGAGAGTTTCCAAGTCCAGCCTCTGTAGTTTGAGCAGTGTTGTTTGTGTGACATGTGATGGAGCGTTTTCTTGCAAGAGGATTGGCCTGTCTCTTTTTACTAATCTTAGCTGCTTAATCGCAAGTATCCTCATCATTTCATCCAATTGGTGGCAGTAGACATCCGCTGGAATCGATTGATCAGGTTTCATGAAGCTGTAGTGGATAATACCAGCCGTGGACCACCAAACAGATGCCATTAGCTTTTTTTTTGATGAATATTTAGTTTTGGACTGTGTTTCAGCACTTCATCTTTGTCCAACCATTGTGCCGAACACTTGCGATTGTGAAAAAGAATCCATTTTTCACCACACATAACAATATAGTGTAGAAATGGTTTGCCTTTATGTCTTGACAGCAAAGAAAGGCAAGCTTCGAGACCATTTCTCTTCTGACACTCATTTCATTCATGTGGTACCCATCTACCCAGCTTCTTTACCTTGCTGATTTGTTTCAAATGGTCCAATATTGTTGGAATAGTGACATCAAACCTTGCTGTTAATTCACGCTTAAGTTGAGATGAATTTGCTTCCACTACAGCTTTCAGCTCATCATTATCCACCTTGGTCTCAGGTCACCCACGTGGCTCATTTTCAAGATTAAAATCACCAAAACAGAACTTGTCAAACCATTGATGTGCTATGTGTTCATTAGCCACATCCTTCCCAAACACTCCATTGATATTTTGAGCTGTCTACACTGCATTGGTTCCATGATAGAACTCATATTTGAAAATAACAGGAATTTTTGCCTCATCCATGGTTTCACAAAAATTTGTGTAAAAAAATATGAAAGATAATCACAAGCCAAACCATGTGTTTGAAAGAATCAGGATGTATCTTCACAATAAAAATAAAATGAGATGTGTCAAAGTGAAATGGCAGAGATATCAACTGTCAAACTTAGTATTTAAGGAAATCAGGCATTTCTTACTTAATAACCTAATATAATTCAGGAAAATTTTTGTACTAAGTTATACCAAGCAGCATCTACATCCATTCAAAATAATACATGTTTAAGTGGGACATTATTTGTTCTGCCCAAAGACAAGGATTTTTGCATATTAGGATTTTAGTAATTCTCCTTTGCTTGCCCCATCCTACCCTGGAGGGTCTACTATTCTCAGCATAAATTTTGAAATTTGTCACAATTTAGCCACCACCCTCCTTCTTGACCAGAATCCCCTCAACTCCCTTTATGGGTCATTTATCCCATTTGGTCCACCTTCCATTCCTAAAGCTTGCTGTCCACAGCTTTGCTCACACTGTTCATGCTCTGAAAGCTTTTTCCTGCCTCTACCTCCCCTCCATCATCATCTGCCCAAATGCTCCCAATTGTTTGAAACAGAATTTAAATGCCACTCACCATCAGAGTAATCTGCTGGTCTTTGTTAAACACAAGAATTCCCTGGGCTCTCATCTCCCAGTTCCTTAATTTTGGGATGAGACCCAAGACATACAAATGGCCAACGGGTATATGAAAAAATGTTCAACCACTAATCATCAGGGAAATGCATATCAAAACCACAATGAGATAAGGGGTTAATATTCAAAAATATAAAAGGAACTCAAACAACTCAATAGAAAGAAAACAAATAACTTGATTAAAAAATGGGCAAAGGAACTGAATAGACATTTTTCTAAAGAAGGCATATATACAAATGGCCAAGAGGTATGTGAAAAAAATGTTCAATCATTAATCATCAGGGAAATGCAAATAAAAACCACAATGAGATAAGGGGTTCATAAACAACTCAATAGAAAGAAAACAAATAACTTGATTAAAAAATGGGCAAAGGAACTGAATAGACTTTTTCCTAAAGAAGGCATATATACAAATGGCCAAGAGGTATATGAAAAAATGTTCAACCACTAATCATCAGGGAAATGCAAATCAAAACTACAATGAGATATCCCCTCACACCTGTTAAAATGGTTTTTATCAAAAATATAAAAGATAAGTGTTGATGAAGATGGGGAGAAAAGGAAATCCTTGCACACTGTTGGTGGGAATGCAAATGAATACAGCCATTATGGAAAATGGTATGAAGGTTCTTCAAACAATTAAAAATAGGCCTCCCATATGATCCACCAATCCCACTTTTGGTTATATATCCAAAGGAAATGAGCACAATTTGTCAAAGAGACATCTGAACTTCCATGTTCATTGCAGCATTATTCACCACAGTCAAGATATGAAATCAACCTAAGTGTCCATTGAAGGATAAATGGACAAAGAAAATCTTGTGTGTGTGGATGTATGTGTATATATATATATATATATATATGCATGTATATATACATGTGTACGTGTATATATATATACACATACAATGGAATACTATTCAGCTTTTAAAAAGGAGGAAATATTGTAATTTATGACAATATGGATGAACTTCGAGAACATTACGCTACATGAAATAAGCCAGACACAGAAAGGCAAATGATGCATCTTCTCATACACATGTGGAATCTAAAATGTTGAACTCATAGAAGCAGAGAGTAGAATGGTGGTTACCAGGAGCTGAGGGGTGGGGGCAGGGAGATGGGGAGGTATTGGTCAAAGGGTACAAATTTTCAGTTAGACAAGATGAATAAGTTTTGAAGATGTGTTGCACAGCAAGGTGACTATGATTAACAGTAGTGTATGTTTGAGAATTGCTAAGAGAGTAGATCTTCAATGTTTTCACCACCAAAATATGATAAATAAATATGAGAAGTGATGGATGTGTTAATTAGCTAGATCTGATCATTTCACAATGTATATACATATTTCAAAACATCAAGTTGTACACTGTAAATAAATAAAATTTTTATTTGACAATTATACCTTAATAAAGCTTGGTGATGATAAAACAAAATAAAGTAAAATAAAATCATAGTGCACTAAAAGTCCCATTTAAAAAGAAACAGGGCCAAGATTTATGAACATGTTAATTATCTTTTCTCCATATGGCTATATTAAGTGACTTTGAGTCTTCTCTGATAATAAAGGTGGAAGTGACCTTAAAGGTAATCTAGTCCAACTTTCTACCCAACACAGAATGGAGATCAAATGGTCAGGTTCAGTGACAGCATGCCCTTATTTTCATATAGCTATAATTGTTATGAAAGGCATCCTTGATTTGGCAGAAGCTGGATAATGGCTAAAGCAAACCCATTTTCTCTTCCTGGGAGCACAGCTAGACTACATTTCCCAGGTTTCCTTCAATTAGAAACAGCATGTGACTAAGTTCTAGACAGTATCCCACTTGGAGGCCTGGGCCCCTAAACCCCCCACACATGTCCTCCACTGCATTCTCTGACCTCCTTGGCCAACTGGACTCAGAGCATTCAGAGAGGCACTGAGAGACGGCAGAGCCCCTAGAATGAGGTCGCTGAGGCTCAGCTTGGAGGAAAGCCACATATAAAAACCACTTGACAAGGAATATACAGAAGAGCCCATTACACGAGAAGAAATCGATTTCATTGTGCTGACAGAAATGTGGTGATTGTCTCTTGGAGCAGTTAGCATGCCTTAATTTGTGCAGAACTTGGTACCTTGAAGTAAAGTGCTGCCATTTCAAAAAAAACAACAAACAAAAACCTAAAATACATGACATTGGCTTAACAATGAGATGATGGGCAAGAAAACTGATAATGAAGGCTGGGAAAGGTATTTTCAATGGCAAAATATTTGGTAAAAATATTGCCTACAATAACCTGGAAGGCAAGCCCCATGGACGCTGAGCATGTAACTCCAGGGTAATGCTTGGAAAGAACTCAAGTGTTAGTGTGTATTGGTTGCATTGGGTACATATTACAATAAGAGATGAGCTCAGGAAAAAATTGACTTCTCAACAAAGATGAGATTAGGGGTTGTATTCTCCCACCCAAGCCTATCAGCTCAGCTAGTTTCACAGGAACAATAAGCTTGCTGAGGAAGCAAAGAAACAAATCAAGGTTGAGAATTATGCTTGAGAAAGAAACTTGGGTACTGGGACATGGAGCTGACTGGGAGCAAATAGAGTAGAAGCTCAGTAAACTTAAGGCTATTGTATTACCAGAAAACCACAAAACCATACTAAAACATCTTTAACTGTTCAAGCATCAAAGTAATCCTTTGGGGCCCAAAACTTGCATCAGCACGAATGAGCTACTAAATAAGGTTGTACAGCCTCCAAGGAGGCATCCTCCAAAATATCTGCTTTGGATATAGCCAAGTGGATATGGGAGAACCTACAGTGGGTGGATTCCAGAGCTGCAGTGAATGATGGACAAGGTGGTCCCTCCCAAAGAGAAGCAAGGTCTAATCAAAGAACTTCCCTGCCCCCCTCCTCCCTGCCTCCATAGGGGGATCTCACAATGCCTGCCTGGCATGTGTTACCAGTCGTTACAGACTGGTGATGGCTGTGTGTCCCCTACTCTTCCCTTTGTGAACAGGATACCCTGCCGCGGTTATCCAGCCCCCTCCCTCACAGTCTGTTAGGGGTGTGTGGATGCTGGGGGCTGGGATCAGGCAGACAACTTGTCTTTCTGCTTTACAGATTTCCACACCACGGGAAGCATCAGCTGGACCTGCCAGAGAGGTCTGTGCAGCACTGGGGAGCCCTGGGTTTGAGCTAGATTGCAATCCAGGGAGTCTTGTCGTCTTCAACTTGACAGCTGTTTAGACATTGGAAGACAGTGTTCATGCCCCCACCTGCTGTCTTTCCTTTTTCAAGTTATTAATAACTATCCTACATTTTTCCATCATGTTTTTCCTACCTCATGTTTTAAATCTCCCTTCTCTCTATGAATATGAGGGGAACAGAGTCCTTGGGACTGGCTAGAATTTTTCAAAATGACTCCATGGAAATTTTGGTTAAGTAAAACTCTTCTTGAAAGATCACTTTCTGATCTTACCCTCTCCATTTCCATCTGGGAAAAGATCCATGGATTGATTGATACTCTCACAGCAAAATCAAAGGAAAAATGAATTCGTTTGAGCAAAGCAGCATACAGGCTTTGAACAAGAGGAATTACGTTAATATTCTACGATGCCCTGCAGAAGCTTGAGGTGATTCATTTGCAACTACGTCAGGTCAACCAACCAATCAATACACACAGTTCTTAGGTTATTCAGTGCTCTGTATAGTCAAGAAACTGTAGCATACAAAGGTGAAAAGTGAAGCTTTTGGTGTCAGGAAAATCAGAGTGGTAGTCTTTCAAAGTCCCTTCTCCACTTCTTTCATACTAATAGAGTTTTAGTTGGGCACGTAGCCTCTCAAACAGTGACTGCAGTTCCCAGCCTCCCCTGCATCTAGGTATGGCCATATGGCTAAGTTCACACCAGTCAATTGGAGGTAATGTGCACACCGTCTTTGTCACTTGGGTAAAAGGAATCATTTGCCTTCCAGTCACTTCCTTTCTTTCCCCCATTCCAGGGCTACGTAAAATTTGGGTCTTATATTTGTGCATTGTGGTGATCCTGTTCCCCTTTCCACCATCCCCCAGGGGATAGCAGAGAAACAACATGGAAAAAGCCTCGTTTCCTAAAAGACTTCATGAGTCTGAAATGCCCCATTGCTCTTACTTTTACTTAGCTGCAGCCTATTATATGAGAAAGAAATGTTTATTGATTTTAAAATTTTTAAATCAAAACAAACAAAAAAGTTTATCTCTAGGGTTGAGTTTAGAAAAGAGAGAGTACAAGCAGAAGAAAAAGTGGGAGCTATCGGAATGAGTCCAGTGAGAAATTGGAATAGACGGGGAACATACAGCAGATGCAGTCTACTTAGGCTAGGTGGTGAATCGTGGCTGTTTGTCATATTTTATAGTTTATATACATGTTACATTTTATATTATTTTATGCAAACAGCTTGGTTGGTTAGTAATAATACTTGGTGAAGATCACATTGTCATCACTGGTCCACTCAATTCATTTCTTAAAAATGTAAAGTATGTCTGGTGCCAGGGTACACGCTGGGTTTAAAAAGAGATACTAGGGTAATCACTCTGTGGTTTTCCTGATGCATTGTATTAATAATAAATTTGCGTGCTGTTTCTCCTATTAAAAAAGAAAGAAAGAAAAAAGAGGGATACTGAAAGCAGGGCAACCACTAAGACGGTCATTAAAATAGTCCAAGTGAGTGACGAGAGGGTCAGAGGCAGAGCAGAGGCCCTGGGTATGAGAAAGCAGGACAGCACTAAAGAGTTAGGGCCCAGAAGACTCGTAGGAAATGTCCACACTCGGTAAACAGCTCTCGGTAGCAAAGCCTCAGGCCCATGTGGTGGTGTTCAGTGGTTAAAGAAATTCAGGTGAAAGCTGATTCTATACTCCTACAAACCTAGAAAACTGTTCTTGAATATTAATCATCCAATGTATTTAGTTAGTTGATATTAAATGGCAGGCCAAAACACCACATTACGTCTCAAACACACTTCTGGAGTACATGGAACAACTGTTTCTACTTCAAGTGCAATAATGTGATACCTATTTTTAAAATAAATATAGTAACAAATAAAAAATATTTAAAAACTTATTAATATATATTTTTATACTGAAAATATTTATGCTCAAAATTTAAAACTGATTTAAGGCATAACCATTGACCACATCTTTAGAATTCCCAAAGCCCACAAAAATCACCAGCTTTGTTCTGTAGACTGCAAGAATTCAGTATTTTTTTATATTACTCCAATTGTGTTTTGTTGAATGGCTTCAACCTAAAGTTCTAGCCTTGAATGAAAAATAAAATGTGTCTTTCCTGGGGAACTTCCTAAATTAGTTTCAAGAACTAAGAAAAACCACAGAATAATGGGTATTTTTTTAAAACCATGTAATGTTAAATTTATTTGTTGAAGTTGTTATATAGCAAGGAAGGGATTTGGCAATCACTAAAGGAATAAAATAAGAATTCAAAGCTTTCAAGCCAGTAGTTGGAGGAAAAGAAAATTTTTTAAATTAGATTAATTTAATAGAACTCAGAAAAAGGGCAGAGGGAAAGAAGTAAAGGAGAAGCATAGAAAATATGAAAAATGTGTGAGAAATACATTAAAATATATTTATAATCACAAAAAAAGTAAAAGGATTCATTTTGCAGTAAAGTACAAAGATTTTCTATTTGGAAGATATATATATGAATATAAAGCATATATATGTATTTTTATATATATTCTTTATAATAAACTCACCTGAATTATAAAGCAAGAAGAAGACTAAATTTGAAGTTGACTGGAAAATATATTCTCATTTAAATACAGATTTTATCAGTTTGGATTTTTAAAATTCGACATATGAATATATAAAAATATATATTTACATATTTTAAAAATATAAACTATATACATTTACATTCTTATATATTATATATTGATATTCTTGTTTATATTATATATACACACACATAATATATATGAACATACCAGAATCATAAGGACACAGAGATTTAAATTAATATTAGATAAATACTAAGATGATAAGCTTATATAAATATATTACTATTAATATCAGAGAAAATGGGCTTCAAGTAAAAAAGATAATTAGGAATAAAGAAAGATGAAGCCTTAATAAAAAGGTGACTGTTCACAAGTAAAATATAATGGTTCTGAATTTCTGTAAGTCTAATAATGTGTATATTAGTTTTCTAGGTCTGCCATAACAAAGTATTAAAGATGGCTTACACGAGAGACATTTATTTTCTCACAGTTCTTGAGGTTAGAAGTCTGAGCTCAAGGTATCAGCACGGCTGGCTTTTCCTGAGGCCTCTCTCTCTCCTTGGCTTGTAGATGGTCATCTTCTCCCTGTATCCTCACATGGTGGCCCCACTGTGTATGTCTGGGTCCTAATTTCCTCCTCTTATAAAAGCGACAGTCATACTGAATTAGGGCCACTCTAATGACCTCATTTTATTTATTTATCTAAGATATATTTTCCAGCCAGATGTAGTTAACCTCATTTTAATAATTACTCTTTGAAGACCCTGTGTCCCAGGACAGTCGCACTCTGAGGTACTCAGGGCAGGACTTCAACATATGGATTTGGTGGGGACACAATTTAGCTCATTGCAATGTGCTTCAAATACGTTTTTAAAATTAACAGAATTACAAGGGTTAATAGAAAAATTCACAGACGCTGTGGGAGATTTTAACACAGTTGCCCTCAGATCAAGCAGAAAAAATAATTCATACAGCTTGAGAAGTCTAGAAGACCACAATGAACAAGTCAGACCTATAAGAAATAGCACCTAAGTTAGATAAATACCTTCTTATCACTTACACATAGAATATTTCTAAAAATTGACTACCCCTATACCATGGAGCAAACCTCAACTAATATCAAAAGAATTGATATCATGAAAACCATTTTCTCTGACCACAATGTTTCATTTAAATTAACAGCATAACTAAAAGTATTTTTAATATTTAAAATATACTCCTGAAAAATTAATGTAAGAGATGAAATCAAGATTGAAATTATAAAATATTTCAAACTAACTGATAGAAACAGTGTATTTTAAAACTTCCAGGATGCTAGTAAAACAGCACTAAGAAGGAAATTTATAGCCCAATATGTATATATTTAAGTGAAAGATATTTTAGACATTAATAAGCTAAGTAGACAAAAAGTTGGAAATAATGCAAAGGATCATACACACACACACACACAGAGGAATGCAGAGAAGAAAAAAAGAAGAAATTATAATAAAGGCCAGTGCATAAAATAATGATATAAAAATATAAATATTAATATAATAATCAAAATCAGGACTTAAAAGTAAAAATAGCTACAAATAAAATAAACCTTTTTTTAATTGTAGTAGAATATTGTGGAAACTGTAAACCGACAAATAAAAAATTTTAGCCAAAATGGAAAATTTTCTAGGAAAATAGGATTTTCGAAAACTAATTCAAGAAAAGACAGAGACTACGAGTCAATCTATAATCATTAAAATTGATTCAGTAATTATATTTTATGCACAAAAAGTTCACCATGTTCAGAAGATTTTACAGTCAGTTTCTTCCAAATATTCTAGAAATAATAACTGTCTTACATAAAAATTTTTGGAAAGGAGAAAAAGTAGGAAAGAGATATAATTTTTTGAGGCTAATATTAATATAACCTTGATTCCAAAAAATAGTAATAATTTTAAAAGATATGTAGGCTCATGTCATTCATAAAAATAAATGCGATATCCCAAATAAAATGCTATTAAATCAAATCCATCAATGTATATAAAAATGCATAATTTCCAAGTAGGTTAATCTCTGGAATGCAAGAATGGTTTTATATTAGAAAATCTGTTAATCTAATTAATCACATTAACAGATGAAAGGGAAAAATTATATGATTGCATCCATAAAAGGAGCATTTGATAAAATTTAGCATCCATGCATGGTTACAAAACAATAAATTCTTAGCAAATAGCAATAGAACACCACCTCTTCATCTGCTAATAATTATGTGCCCCAAACCTACAAATGCTGGCACACTTAATGGTAAAACATTAGAAATATTTCTTTTAAAGTCAGAAATAAAGCAAGAACTCCAGCTATCACTACTTTAATGCCATATTGCACTGAGATACTATCCTGTTCAATAATACAAAAGGAAAAGGAAGGAAGGAAGGAAAGAAGGAAGGAAGGGAAGAAAGGAGGAAGGGAGGGAGGAAGGGAGGAAAGGAGGAAGGGAGGAAGAGAGGAAAGGAGGAAGGGAGGGGATTGAAAAGGATAAAACAAAACTGTCATTGTTCTCTGAGGATATAATTGTCTACCTAGAATATCTGAGAATATCTACAATTCCAATATTAGTACTCATGAGACAATTTAACAAAGTTGTATATATAATCATCAGTGTTCTTATAGGCCACCAATTTAAAACTGGAAAATATAATTTCAAAAAAAGACTATTTACAACATCAACAAAAACTATACAGTACCTAGGAATAATTCTAACAATGATGTACAGTAGGACATCTGTGAAGAAAATATTAGAAAATTATCAAAATACTTTTTAATTTAAAGAATTTAACTTAAAAAGAAGACTAGGCTGAGGCAGGAAGATCACTTGAGCCCAAGAGTTTCTCTGTGAGCTGTGATGATGCCGCTGCTCTCTAGCCCAGGAGACAGAGCAAGACCCTGTCTCAAAAAAAAAAAAAGAGAAAAGAGAAAAAGAAAAGAAAAGACAAGAAAGAAAGAAAGAAGACTATATTCCCTGAATTAATATATAAATTCAGTGCAATTTCAATCAATCGCCAACAGATTTTTTTTCACATAACTTGGTCATCTAATTCTAAATTTCATATTTCAAAACATCCAAAACAATTGTGTAGATGAGGAGACCATAAAGAAGAATTAATCTCACTAAATGGACTCACTAGAAGGCCAAATAATTAAATGAGCATGGTATTGTCACCAGGATAGACAGAAGACAGATGAAGTGTACAGAGAGCCCGCCCACAGACCTCAACATATGCAGAAGCTGGGTGTATGACAGGTATCATTGCAAATCAGCTGGAAATGGATTGGCTATTTAATGAATGGCTTTTATCCACATGAGAGGGAAACTCTATCCCTACCTCACATGATGAACAAGAAAAGTAAAATCCCGAGTCACTAATTTCGTCAAACAAACATTTAAAACTTACAGAAGAAAATTAAGAGAACTTTAAAAACACAAAGTGAAAAGAAAAGTCACAAAATGGGAAAAGATTTTTGCAACATATTGAAACTAAAAAGGGATTAGTATCTGCAATATATAAGAACTACTCAAATCGATAAGAAAAAAGACAAAGGATATTTACAGATGATTCACTGAGAAATAAATATGAACAATAATTATGTAAAAATATGATCCACCTCACTAACAAATAGAGAAATGCAAATTAAAATGACAATTAAATACCATTCACACCCATTAGATCCCAAAACATTAAGTCTGATAATGCTCTCATTCACCACTGTCAACTGGTGCACTTTGGCGAGCAATTGGCAATACCTGTTAAGCTGAAGACGTGAATACCGGCAGACACTGGCAGTTCTACCCCTCAGTGTCTATTCTAGAGATATTTGCAAACACACTCGAGATGTGCACAAGCATCTTTTCTAGATTCTCAGTGTTCTAAATTTCCATGATATTTGCCTTTATGTGGGTCTTTTCCATTCAGGAGCTGGGCATACAACATAGCTTCTTAATCTATAATAGAAATCAGTGTCCTTAAAATCTTGAAAATGTTCTTCTCTTATTTCTTTGATCAATTCTTTCACTCCAAACAACTTACAAGTGTAGATCTATGCCTGAAAACCCTGAAAACCCTGTAGTACAGTCCACCAGTTGATAATCATACCCATGATTTCCAGTCAACTACCTAGTGCATCATTTATTATTAATAATATATAGATGTTCAAGGATTAGGGACATTTGAGGAAAATCTCCAACATGGGAGATAGAGTCAAAGCAAACAAAAAGAAGAAAAGAAGCAATATACTGGGAGCTGCAGCATGGGATTTGGGGTCTGTGTTAGTCAGGGTTCTCCAGAGAAACACAACCAGTAGGAGATTATAAACATATTATCTCTGATGAGAGAGAGAGAGAGAGAGAGAGAAAGAGAGATTTTAAGGAATTGGCTCACACACTAGCAAAGGCTGGCAAGTCCTAAAATAATATTAATAATAATTTGAAAAGATAGACTGGTTTTATGGCCCATGCCTGTAATCCTAGCACTTTGGGAGGCTGAGGCAGGAAGATTGCTTGAGGCCAGGAGTTTGAAACCAGCCTGAGCAATAGAGCAAGACATCATTTCTACCAAAAAAAAAAATTTTTTTTTTTAATCAGCCAGGTATGGTGGTGTGCATCTGTAGTCTCAGCTGCTTGAGAGGCTGAGTCAGAAGGATCACTTGAGCCTAGGAGTTGGAGGCTGCAGTGAGCTATGGTGATACCACTGCACTCCAGCCCAGGCAACATAGCAAAACTCTGTGTCAAAAAAAAAAAAAAAAGATATATGGGCTCACACCACTCATAAAAGTAGATGCAAAATCACAAATAAAAAGTTATAAAATCAAATCCATCAATATATATAAAAACACATCATGTCCAAATAGGTTAATCTCTGGAATGCAGGGATGGTTTAATATTATATAATCTATTTCTCCTCCTCTTCCTCCTCCTCTTCTTCCTTCTTTCTTCTCCTCCTTCTCCTTTTCCTTCTCCTCCTTCTCCTTCTTCTTTCTCTGCTTCTTCTTTTTACAGTCCCATACAAATACAAAACCATTCTTAGCTTATGGTCTTTACAAAATACAAATGCCCAGGCCTCACCCTGCAAAGATTTTAATCTGGAAGGTGCGGGTAACTGGCCATTACATGTACTGCTAACATGCTCCTTGGTGATCCTGAAGCATGACAAAAGTTGAGGGCAGTCATTCCTTCCTGCCCCCAGTCATTCAACATATGTTACTGAGCTTCTGTTTGGGGCATACAAAAGTGAGGAAGGCAGGCACAATCCCTGCCCTATAGAGCTTACAGCCTAAACAGAGAGATAGACTAACCAGTGCTTTAAGTCCACAGAAAACTGGAAGTCCTCCTGAACCTGGAGCTCTGGGAAACCCCTTCAGAACAATCAGGGGAGGCTGAGTGTGGTGGGTCCTATCTCTACAAAAAAATAATAAATAAAAAAATAAATAATCAAGAGAGAGGGAGACCTGGGCCAAGCCTGTTGTCATATATATTATTTTAACACTTAGGGTTCTCACTTTTTTCCTTTCTGCTTTGCTGTTCAACTTGATCTTCATTTCAAATCTGCCTTAAACTTAAAAGTATCATGGTAGAATTTATTTTTTTTTGTTTTGAAATAAAACTTTTTATTTCAGCATATTATGGAGGTACAAATGTTTAGGTTATATATATTGCTTTTGCCCCACCTGAGTCAGAGCTTCAAGCATGTCTGTCCCCCAGACAGTGCTCACTGCACCCATGAGGTGTGTATATACCCATCCCCTCCTCCCCTTCCCATCTGCCCAACACCCAATGAATGTCATTACTATATGTGCACTTAAGTGTTGATCAGTTAATACCAATCTGATGGTGAGTACATGTGGTGCTTATTTTTCCATTCTTGGGATACTTCACTTAGAAGTAGTAGAATGTAGTACTACTTCTAAGTAGTACTTCTAAGTAGTAGTACTTCACTTAGAACCCAGTAGAATGGGTTCCAGCTCTATCCAGGAGAACATAAGAGATTCTATATCCCCATTATTTCTTATAGCTGAGTAATACTCCATGGTATACATAAACCACATTTTATTAATCCACTCATGTATTTCTGGGCACTTGGATTGTTTCCACATCTTTGCAATTGTGAACTGTGCTGCTGTAAACGTTCTAGTGCAGATGTCTTTTTTATAGAATGTCTTTTGTTCTTTTGGGTAGATGCCCAGTAATGGGATTGCTGGATCAAATGGTAGGTCTACCTGTATCTGTTTAAGGTATCTCCATATTGCTTTCTCACTGGTAGTTCTATTTGTAGCTCTTTGAGGTATCTCCATATTACTTTCCACAGAGGTTGTACTAATTTGTAGTCCCACCAGCAGTGTATGAGTGTTCCTATCTCTCCACATCCATGCCAACATTTATTGTTTTGGGACTTTTTGATAAAGGCCATTCTCACTGGAGATAAGTGATATCTCATTGTGGTTTTGATTTGCATTTCCCTGATGATTAGAGATGTTGAGCATTTTTTCATATGTTTGTTGGCCATTAGTCTATTTTCTTTTGAAAAGTTTCTGTTCATGTCCTTTGCCCACTTTTTGATAGGGTTGTTTGATTTTATTTTATTTATTTATTTATTTATTTTTGCTGATTTTCCTGAGTTCTATATAGAGTCTAGTTATCAGCCCTTTATCAGATGTGTAACATGTGAATATTTTCTCCCATTCTGTAGGTTGTCTGTTTGCTCTCATGATAGTTTCCTTGGCTGTGCAGAAGCTTTTAAATTTGATCAGGTCTCATTTATTTATTTTTGTTGTTGCTGTGATTGCTTTTAGGGTTTTCTTCATAAATGCTTTACCTAGGCGAATGTCTATAAGAGTTTTTCTAACATTTTCTTCTAGAATTCTTATAGTTTCACATCTTAGGTTTAAGTCTTTTATCTACCGTGAGTTGATTTTTGTGAGAGGTGAAAAGGTGCAGATCCTGTGTCAGTCTTCTCCATGTGGCTATCCAATTTTCTCAGCACCATTTATTGAATGAGGATTATTTTCCCCAGTGTATATTTTGTCTGCTTTGTCAAAGATCAGATGGCTATATGAGGATGGTTTTATATCCGGGTACTCAGTTCTATTTCATTTGTCTATGTCTCTGTTCTTGTGCCAGTACCATGCTGCTTTAGTTACTATAGCCTTACAGTATAGTTTGAAGTCTGGTAAATTGATGCCTCCCAATTTTTTCTTTTTGCTTAAGATTGTTCTTGGTATATGGGATCTTCTCTGGTTCCATACGAAGTGTAGAATTAATTTTTCTAGATCTGTGAAAAATGATGTTGGTATTTTAATAAAGATTACATTGAATCTTTAGATCACTTTGGGTAGCACAGACATTTTAACAATGTTGATTCTGCCAACCCATGAGCATGGTATGGTTTTCCACCTGTTTACATCCTCTGCTATTTCCTTCCTCCATGTTTCATAATTCCCCCTGTAGAGGTCTTTTACCTCCTTAGTTAAATATATTCCCAGATATTTTATTTTCTTTGTTGCTATTGTGAAGAGTATCAAGACTTTGATTTAGTTCTCAGTTTGACTGTTGTTGGCATATAGGAGTGCTGCTGATTTCTGTACATTGATTTTGTAACTTGAGACTTTGCTGAATTTGTTTAACAATTCCAGTAGTCTCATGGCAGAATCTTTGGGGTTTTCTAGATACAAGATCATATCATCACCAAAGAGCAATAGTGTGACCTCTTCTGCCCCCATTAGGATGCCCTTGATTTCCTTCTCTTGTCTGATTGCTTTGGCTAGGATTTCCAGCACTATGTTGAATAGAAGTGGTGATAGAGGGCAACTTTGGTCCCAGTTGTAAATGGGAATGCTTTCAATTTTTCCCCATTCACTATGATGTTGATGGTGGGTTTCTTCTATATGACTTTTATCATTTTGAGGTAAGTCCCATCTATGCCTATTTTGTTAAGCATTCTTATCATAAAACGGTGTTGAATTTTGTCAAATTCTTTTTCTGCATCTACAGAGAGGATTATATTGTCTTTGTTTTTGCTTCTATTCGTGTGGCAAATTACATTTATAGATTTGCGTATGTTGAACCATCCCTGCATCTCTTGGATGAAGCCCACTGAATATATGTTTTTCTCATCAGCTCATGGGTCATCATGGTAGAATTTGAAAATAATTCCACTATGGTGATTGCTGGGGGTAGGGGAAGGAGATCATGAAATGGCTCTCAGTAAATTCATAAGAAATGTAGGATTTAAAAATGAGAAATGCCTCATTTCTCCTCCTGCAACTGTCTTCCCTTCTATACCTCCTTGATAGTTCTTATATTCTCCTGTCTTTTCTTTCAATTCTGAACAAACCAGGTGAAAAGACACACCACAAAACAGTACAAGGGTGTCATGAAGGTGATCTCTAAGCAGACTAAAGGAGCTTTGCCTTCTAAATACCTGGTTATAAGTTCCTAAAGCCCTTGACTTACCCAGTCTGCCCTGAGGCTTGAGTCTCTAGAGACAGCTTTGACAGTGACCAGCTGCCCCTTATAATGTGTGTGTTATTTATAGTGATCTCTAGTCCCACACAACATTAGGACAGAAAGAAACCACAGAGAATCATTTCATTTGACTTCTTCATTTTATCAGATGTGGAAAGTGAGGCCAGAGAGATGATGAGTAACCTTACTTTACTGGTGATGTTTCCTAAAGAGCTGTGTGCAAATCAGCTTTTTCTCAACTAAGTACTCTTTTTCCCTTGACTTTAACTTAGACTGTTGGGGTTATCTTACTCTTTTACATGGGTGTAAAATCCATAAACAGTAATGACACTTACAGTGGCCCAGTGGGCCAAGGTAACCTGGCTCTATGTGGCTGTCTTTGCAACATCTGCAGTGTTCTTCTGGCCACGAGTGGAAAAGGACAACCCCGAGGGGTATGGCCAGCGTGAATGCAGGACACACTACGCTCATTGCTTGTGATGCACTAGCACAGACACGGTCTGTCGGGGTGGCGGGGGGAGGCAGAGGGAGGAGCCTGCTTTCTGTTCCCCTCCTCAAGCCTTGCTGTTTCCACAAGAAACACTATCAGGGAATTCTGTCTTTGCTGCCAGCTCACTCACCAATTAGACTTCCAAGAACAACTGGCTTTCCTTCCATACAGTCTCCTCATTTTAACCTTTTCTCCGTCTTTTACCATGACTACTCTCACCTCCTTTTCTCGAAATCTCAAAGTCCCTTACAGGTCTACTTTTAAAGCCATCTTTTCTCAGCTCAAACCATGTATTTCTCTTGCTTCAGGATTCCCCTGCCTTCTATAGAAAAAAACAAACCTAACTTGTATCCATGCATGTGTGCCTCCTCTTCTCCCTCTCCCTACCTATGTCTTCACCTTTCTAGACAGCTCACATCTGAGCCTAATTTATTCCTTCCACATCCGATCCCTAGTGACATAAACACAGACAAACCATCAGAGCCGGAAGGGAGCTAAGAGATTAACCCAACCTCTCTGGTTTACAAATGAAGAACCTGAGGCCCCAAAATAGTTCATAAAATAACAGGCACAATTTTAGGCAGGTAATTGGTAGAAACAGTACCAAAACTCTGGTGTGTGTCCTGACAGCTGCTGTACCTCGGGCTTCTTTCTACCCTACCAGATTTAGAATCAAAGTCCCATTCATTCAGTGTTCATTCAACAAACATTTCCAGGCACCAGGTTAGGATCTTGGGAAACAAAGATGAATGTTAAAAATACCTCCTACTCTCCTTTCAGCCAGAGCCGCCATCTTCCAGTAATTCACCAAAATGACGAATACAAAGGGAAAGAGGAGAGGTACCCAATACATGTTCTCTGGGCCTTTTAGAAAACATGGAGTTGTTCCTTTGGCCACATGCACGCTAATCTACAAGAAAGGTGATATTGCAGACATCAAGGGAATGGGTACTGTTCAAAAAGGCATGCCCCACAAATGTTACCAAGGTAAAACTGGAAGAGTCTACGATGTTACCCAGCATGCTGTTGGAATTGTTGTAAACGAAGTTAAGGGCAAGATTCTTGCCAAGAGGATTAATGTGCGTATTGAGCACATTAAGCACTCTACGAGCCGAGATAGCTTCCTGAAAAGTGTGAAGGAAAATGATCAGAAAAAGAAGGAAGCCAAAGAGAAAGGTACCTGGGTTCAGCTGAAGCGCCAGCCTGCTCCACCCAGAGAAGCACACTTTGTGAGAACCAATGGAAAGGAGCCCGAGCTGCTGGAACCTATTCCCTATGAATTCATGGCATAATAGGTGTCTCACACTTTGTGAGAAGCAGTGGAGAGGAGCCTGAGGTGCTGGGACCAGATCCGTGCATAGCACACTTTGTAAGAAGCATAAGAAAAGGACCTTGAGCCTTGCTGGAACCTATGCCCTGTGAGTTCATGGCATAGGAGACAAACCTAATAAAAGCCGCTAGACTCTAAAAAAAAAAAAAAATACCTCCTACTCTTAAAGAATTTCCAGTGGTGATGGGGCTGAAGGGAGGACATAGACATGTAAATAAATAATTATGAGGCATAGTAAGAGCTTAGCAGGTATACAAGGCAGGCCAGGCATCTTAAGGAGAGGAAATTGAGAAGCAATGTAGGCCTGAAACTATGTGGGGTTCAGGGAGATGCAAGAAGTTTGGTGTGGCTGGAGCACGGGTGGGTTCTTGAGAGGTAGGAGGGATAGGAGAAGTAGGTAAGCCCGAGATCAGGGAGGGGGTGAATCATGAGGGCCTTCTGGACCATGCATAGGAATCTTAACATTATCTTACATCATAGAAGGCACCTTTAAAGGTATTTAAGCTCTGGAGTTGCTTGACCAGATAGATGTTTAAAATATCACTTTAGGGGCAGAATAAATAATAAATGGGAGGGCCAAGAGGCCAAGAGACAGATCGACAGGCTATCGTAACAGTGAACAATACTGAGGGCCAGGATCAGGTTGGATGTGATGACGAGCAGTCGAGGATATATTTAGGAACAGCAGACAGTATTTGTAGCAATGTGGGTGTGGAAGCACACTGAGAAGAGAAGAGCTGAGGATGGCTCCCAGGGTGTTGAGGGGGTTGTGGTTCTAGTCACCAGAAAGCACAGAACGAGAACAGGTTTAAAAATGGAGGGGGAAGGAAAAATACTGATCTCAATCTTGAGAAGGTGAAGACATCTCACTGGCACATCACTCTCCTGGGAGACTGAACTGAAGATGCTGATTTGAGAGTATTTGTAGCAGAGATCATAACGGAAGCCTTGGAGGAGAATGGAATTGTCGAGCAGACAGAGAACCGAGCCTGAATGCTAGAGAAGGCCAATAGCAAATGTGCTGACAGAGGAGGGAGGACTCAAGGAGGAGGCTGAGAAGCTGTTGCTAGGGCAGGAAGGGGAGAGCGAGGACAGTATGAGCCAGGGAGGTGCAGGCGGGGGGTTGGGGGAGGGTGTGGCCAGTAATGCTGTGCTCTGCAGAGAAGCCACATAAGAATAGGTTTGAGCATTAGGAACCTAAGCAAGAACTCTGACTCTTAGGAGTTGGGAGCAGAAGACCAAATATAGTAGTGGATTTTAGTGGAAGAGAAATGAAAACGTGGAGACACTAAGTCTAGGTAACTCGAGAAACTCAGCCATGAATGGGAGAAATGAGAACAATAGCTGGAGGGGTGTACAGGCTGGGTGACAAGAACTTCTTGAAGCAGGCCCACGTTGCGGGAGCAACTGCCCCAAGGCCTGCATTCCCCCACATCCCAGACACTTACCGTGTAATAAAGACAACTGTGGCCTCACATCACCAGATGGAATGGAACTTCGCAGGTCCCTGAAAGGCCACTAGTACTCCCAAATGAACTTCCCAACAGACTGATGCTTGAGATTCATTTTTAAATTTGATCTTTGATATTTTTAAAAAAGCAACTACTCCAAGTTGGCCTATAGATTCAAAGTAATCCTAATGAAAATCCCAGCAAGTTATTTTATGGATATTGACAAACTGATTCCAAAGTTCATGTGGAGAAACAAAATACCCAGAATAGCCAACACAACATTGAAGGGGAAGAACAAAGCTGGAAGATTGACACTACCTTTTTTTTTTTGTAGACAGAGTCTCATTCTGCCACCCCAGGTAGAGTGCAGTGACATCATCCTAGCTTACCATAACCTCAGACTCCTGGGCTCAAACGATCCTCCTGCCTCAGCCTCCCAAGCAGCTATAAGTAAAGGCACATGCCACTGCGCCCAGCTAATTTTTCTATTTTTAGTAGAGACAGAGTCTCGCTTTTGCTCAGGCTGGTCTCAAACTTCTGAGCACAACCAATCTTCCTGCCTCAGCCTCCCAGAGTGCTAGGATTACAGGCATGAGCCACCACACCCAGCCCAACACTACTGTATTTTAAGATTTATAATAAAACTGCTGTAATCAAGACAGTGTTGTACTGGTGAAAGAATAGACAGAGCAATGGAACAGAATAGACAGCCAAGAAATAGACCCACACAAATATGTCAATTGATCTATTACAAAGGAGCAAAAGCAATAAAATGGAAAAAAGTCTTTTCAACAAATGGTGCTGGAAAAATTGGGCATCCGCCTGCAAAAAAATCTAAACACAGGCCTTACACCCATCACAAAAATTAACTCAAAATGGATCACAAACCTAAAAATAATATACAAAATATAAAACTTCTAGGAGATAACATAGGAGAACATGTAGATGACCTTGAGTTTGATGATGATGACTTTTTAGATACAGCACCAACAGTGAAGTCCATGAAAGAAAGAAATAAGCAGGACTTGATTAAAATTAAGAACTTCTGTTCTGTAAAAGAGAATGACAAGTCACAGAAAGAAAGAAAATATTTTCAAAAGACATATCTGATAAAAGACTGTTACCCAAAATATATTACAAAGAACTCCTAAAACTCAACAATGAGAAAACAAACAACCTCACTGAAAATGGGCAAAAGAGCTGAATAGACACCTCATCAAAGGTATACAGATTACAAATAGGCATATGAGAAGATGCTCCAACATTATACATCTTTAGGGTATTGCAACAATGAGATTTCACTACACACTTATCACAATGGCCAAAATCCAGAACACTGACAACACCAAATGCAGGCGAGGATGTGGAGCAGCAGGAACTCTCATTCGTTGCTGGTGGGAAGGAAAAATGGCGCAACTACTTTGGAAGACAAAACTAAACATATTCCCACCATATGATTCAGCAATCACATTCCTTGGTATTTACTCAAAGTTGAAAATTTATGTTCATACAAATGCCTGCACTCGGATGCTTATAGCAACTTTATTCCCAATTGCCCAAACTTGAAAACAATCAAGATGTCCTTCAGTAGGTGAATGGATAAATGGACTGTGATACATCCAGACAATGAAATATTATTCAGTGCTACAATGCGATATCAGAGCCAGGTGCAGTGGCTCACACCTATAATCCCAGTGACAAGAAGCTAAGGCAGGAGGATCACTTGAGCCCAGGAGCCCACTACACTCCAGCCTGGGAGACACAGCAAGGCACCATCTCTAAAGGAAAAAAAGAAAGAAAGAAAGAAATGATCTATCAAGCTACAAAAAGACATGGAAGAACTTTAAATGCATATTACTAAGTGAAAAAAGCTAATCTGAATGGGCTGTATTTATATGATTCCATTATATGACATACTGGAAAGGGCAAAACTACGGAGACAGAAAACATACCAGCCATTTGCAGGGGTTAAGGGAGAGGGAGGGAGGAAGAGGCAGAGCACAGAGGGTATTTAGGGCAGTGATGCTGTTCTGTCTGACACTGCAGTAGCGCATGCACGTCACTGCACATTTGTCAAAACCTGCAGAACGCACACTACCAAGAGTGACCCCTGACATAACCTGTGGACTTCAGGTGATAATGATGTGTCAGTCTGTGCCATTCTGGTGGGGGGTGTTGATAGTGGGGGACACTGGGGGGGAGGGGTGGGGGTATGAGAACTCTCTGTAGTTTCCACACAGTTTTCTGTAAACCTAAAACATGTCTAAAAAATAAAGTCTATTTTTTTAAAGATGAAAATTTATAAATAAATAAATAAAGCAATTACCAAGGGAGTAGATACAATGGAAGTGGTAATTTTGTCCTAAGTAGTCGAGTCAATATTGATTTTCTAAATTCTCTACTTTCGTAAATGTTACATTAATATTATTTTTAAACCATATGAAAGCAAACACCCTGTGGAAGAGAGACAGCAAAATAAGCCTCTTTTCTTTCATGTCAGCTCAAATGAGCCAAGCTGAGCATGCTGGGCGGTCAGACTCTGTTTGGGACAGAGCAGTGCTGGTGTGACATGCCAGAGGTCACATTTTTTCTTTTGTTTCCCCTTCTCGGTCCAGAAAAGCTCGCATAAAACCCCTGGGATGCTCCGATGTTCGCCTTCATTGGAGGGGTCGCCCGAAGTGACACGCAGGCTGCCACAGGGGGCACATCGGTCCTGGGGAAAGATGCGGTAGGACGTTCCTGCCCCCCTTAAAAAAGTAAAGAAAATCATAGAGTCACTGAAGGGGCCTCATTTTGTTGGGTGGGTGAAGGGAAACCAGTGTCAGCTTCTGAGAAAAGGACACCTTTTTATTTCAGGGGCTTAAAGAAAAAAAGTCCTTGCCCGGATGGAAGAGCGGGGAGGCGAAAGACAAAGTTCGAGTCTCTGCAGTGAGAGCCTGAGCTGAACTGGGCCTGAGGCTCCCGGTCAGCATCTGAGAGCCCAGAGCAGTGGCTGGAACAGGCAACTCGGACCTATCACTTGGTTCCGGTTACGACTCCCACAAGGTCACTAGCTGGCCGCCAGCGTGCTCCCCACCAGGCTACTGCTGGGACGAATCCTCCCAGCACCTCTCTTCCCCGCGCAGGTCTGATGCACGGCCCACCCGGCGCCGCAGACGTGACTGGGCCTGGCTACCTTCTGCTGCTAACGGGAGACAACCTCTCTAAACGGCCGTGAACTCGGGAAGCCCTACAGAACAGTCTCGCACACACATTTTCTGGAGAAACTGACTCTCTAAAATAATTTTTAATCCAATTTTTTAAGAGGGAATGCAGGTACCATTTTTAAATCATCTTTATTGAGATGTAGCGTATATACAATTGTAATATTAATAGTACATGTTTAATTTTGTATTTTTTGCTTTGTGCTCTTATTTCAATGATCCTGGGTGCGACTTGTAGTGTGGCTAGTGCTCCGTGGTCTCAGTAGCCACACTTGTTTTTGTGTTTACTTTTGGAAAGCTCCATGGCACCTGCTGAACTGCCTCTCATCTCCCCATCAATTACAACCAATTTTGGAAACTAGCGACAGGGACTAGATTGGAATTCAGAAATAGTACCAGCTTTAAACCGAGTGAATATAGCACTCACGTTGCAGAAGCCCTGCCCTGGAACCCACTGTGGGGAGTGGGGGGTTCTGTCCTTCCTGGCAGGATGGACAGTTGGCCGGGTGCGAGGCCTGAGCATAACACTCTGGGAACAGATGGCGGCACTCAGTTCCACTCTGGACTGTGGTTACATCTGGGGAGACTCTTAGGGATCTTCGTAACTTGGGAAAGTTTGTGCAAGCCAGGTTTCATCACGGCCGTAGTAAAATTAATCTCGAGACTGGGACTAAGACTATAATTATCATTTGACTCTCATCATAAAAGATAGATCCTAAATTCTTATTCATTCACGCATTTATTCAACAGAACATTAAGATTCCACTGTGTGTCAGGGACCATTCTGGGTGGTGAGGCCACAACAGTACACAGAGACAGGCAGGATTTATACCATCGGGGCACTTACAGTCTGACGGGAGACAGAGATTAAACAAATACATAAATGAATATATAATTGAAAACCATGTTATGTACTTTAAAGACAAGATAAACAGAAGATAAAAGAAGGACTTGACCTGGTTTGGAGAGTCTGTGCTGGTTTCCCACAGTGACAGTTTGAACTGACATGTAAAGCAGGGAAGGGAAGGAGGGACACAGCGTTTCAGGCAGAGGGCACAGCAGGCACAAGGGCCCAGTGGTGGCAAGTGGGCATGATGCTCTCAAGGACCTGCGAGAAGGCAAGTGTGGGTGGAGTGCAGAGCAGAAAGGGGGAGAGCGGTGGAACTGGAGCCAGAGAGAGGGCCAAGCTGGACTCTGCTGGCCATGTTGAAGTTTTTGGTCTCCTAAGAACAGCTGGAAGCCCCCTCAGGGTTTTTTGTTGGTTTTTTTTTTTTTTTTTTTCTGAGACAGAGTCTTGCTCTGTTGCCCGGGCTAGAGTGCCATGGTGTCAGCCTAGCTCACAGCAACCTCAAACTCCTGGGCTCAAGCGATCCTCCTGCCTCAGCCTCCCTAGTAGCTGGGACTACAGGCATGCGCCACCTCAGGGTTTTAAGCAAGAGAGTAACATAATCACCCGGGCTGCAGTTTAGACAGTAGATTGCAAAAGAAAAAATAAAGTAAGTGTAGGGGCCCAGTTATATACATCTACACACCAATGCAGGTGAGAGAAAATGGTAGCTTGAACTACAGCGGTGGGATAAAGATAATATACTGTGTAAGGGACACGATGGGATAGAAAAGGTCAAGGACACTTTCTGGGTCTTTGACCTGTATAACTGGATAGATGCTAATGCCATGCACAGGATGCAATAATTTACCTTTATGATTTTTTTTCAAGAAGGAAGGCAAGGCAGAATTGAGAAAATATCATGAGTTTAATTTTGCATATGTTGAGTTTATGATGCATTTTTCAGCAATTATGTGTACACACTGAGTAGACAGCTGGCTTACAGTTGAGGCTGTGGGAGTGCATGAGCTGGCCCAGAGAGTAAACACAGATCACAGAGAAGACAGAGGGCCTGTGGAGAACCTAGAGAAATGCAAGAATTCAATGGCCTTGGCAGATGAGGATGAGCCTGCGAAAGAACTCAAGAAAGAAAGGCTGAAGAGGTAGTGAGGAAGAGTACGGTATGGGCAAATCCAAAGAGAGAGGACTCACAACTGAAAGAGTGGGCAGAAGTGTGGGGAAGTCATGTAAGATGAGAACTGAGAATCGTCCCCTGGCTGCAGAGACAGAAAAGCGCTTCCATGGAGTGATGGCATAGAAGCCAGACTGGAGTCCACTGAGCAGTGAGTGAGAAGAAGGAAATGGGAAGTTTGAGACGACAACTCTTCCTAGGAAACGTGGCTGGGAAAGGCAAAAGGTCAACAGATGGGGAGGAAGGTGTACTCAAGAGGGCTTGTTCCTTAAAATGGAAAAGTTGATACTAAAATATTCACAAGAGAGATTTCTGTTTCTGCCCAAGATGGAATAACAGGGGTCAGCTCTACCCTCCTGCCTGAACAACACCAACAATCAGACAAAATGTAGAAAACAGTTCTCCAGACAATGGGCATGAGGGAACGGGGGACAGAGAGCCCTGTGAGATGGGAAAGCAATGAGGTGGCCACTGACTGCTCCAGTTTGCGGCCTTGAGAGAGTGTCCAGGCTGTAGTGCAGGAGGAGAATCCAGGCAACACCTGGTGGCCTCCCTAAGTTGAAGAGACAAAACTGAGAGTCCAGGGAGACTGAGGCAGCTGAATCATGCAGAACAGAGTAACTAGAAGGACAAAAGCTTCCCAGAGGTTAATCGCAGAAAGCTACAGGATGCCCCCATGATTACTCAACAGAATACTGATTATTTACGAAAGCATCAGAAGTATGAAATACTTAGGGGTAAATCTGACCAAAAATGTGAAAGACCTATACACTGAAAACTACAGGACATTGTAGTCTAAATAAATGGAAAAATATACCTTGCTCATGGGTTGGGGGACTTAAAATTAAGATACAAATTCTACCCAAATTGATCTATAGGTTAAATGTAATTCCAATCCAAATCTTAGTAGGCCTGTCCATAGAAATTAACAAAGTGATTTTAAAATTCATATGAAAATGCAAAGGAACTAAAATAGTCAAACAAATTTTGCAAAAGAAGAACAAAGCTGGACTTTTTATAATGGTATAGCAATTAAAACAGTGTGGTATTGGTGTAATGATAAAAAATAGATTTATGAAACAGAATAGTGAGTCCAAAGATAGAAAATCTAAACCTATATGAACAACTTATTTTTTACAAAATTGTAAAGTCTCTTCAGTGGATTAAGGATAATCTTTCAACCAATGGTTATGGAACAAGTGCTATCCACAGGCAAAAAGAGAGGGAAAGAGACTAAAGACAAAGAACTTTGATTCTTTTCTTATACCTTACCCATAAACTAACTCAAAAATCAATCAAAGACCTAAATGTAAAATCTAAAACCATAAAACTTCTAGAAGAAAACATAAGAGTAAAATCTTTGTGACCTCGGGTGAGGCAAAAATTTCTTAGATGTAACACAAAAATGACAATCCATAAAAAATAAAGCTTTTGCTTAGCAGAAGACACTAGAATGAAAAGACAAGGCATAGGTTTGGGAAAAATAGCTGCAAAGCATATATCTATAGTGGACTTGTATGCAGAATATAAAAAGAACTCAATAATAACAAAATAAACCAATTGAAATGGACAAAAGTTTGAAAAGACATTTCAAAAAGAAGCACATGAAAAGATGCTCAACATAATTAGTCACTAAGGAAATGCATATTAAAACCACAGGAAACCAGCCGGGCGCGGTGGCTCACACCTGTAATCCTAGCCCTCTGGGAGGCCGAGGCGGGTGGATCACTCGAGGTCAGGAGTTCGAGACCAGCCTGAGCGAGACCCCGTCTCTACTAAAAATAGAAATAAATTATCTGGGCAACTAAAAATATATGTAGAAAACATTAGCCGGGCATGGTGGCGCATGCCTGTAGTCCCAGCTACTTGGGAGGCTGAGGCAGGAGGATCACTTAAGCCCAGGAGTGTGAGGTTGCTGTGAGCCAGGCTGACACCACGGCACTCACTCTAGCCTGGGCAACAAAGTGAGACTCTGTCTCAAAAAAAAAAAAAAACACAGGAAACCACCCAAGTGCCCATCAATACATGAGTGGATTAATAAAATGTGGTGTATGTATACCATGGAGTTCTACTGGGCCATAAAAAATGGTGAACTACCCATTGTATTTTCCTGGATGGAGGTGGAGCAATGCTTCTAAGTCAAGTATCACAAGAATGGAAAAACAAGCCCCACATGTACTCACCATTAAATTGGTACTAACTGATCAACACTAATGTGCACATATGGAAGTAACATTCACAGGGTGTCAGACAGGTGGGGAGGAGGAGGGGATGGGTAAACTCACACCTAACAGATGTGGTGTGCACTCTCTGGGGGATGGGCACACTTGTAGCTCTGACTCAGGTGGTGCAAAAGCAATTTATGTAACCAAAGCAATTTGTACCCACGTAATACTCTGAAATAAAAAAAAAGAACCACAGTAAGAAACCATTACACACCAACAGGAATAATTACAAGTAAAAAGAGTGACCATCTTAAGTGTTGGTGAGGATGTGGAAGAACTGAAACTCTCACACACGGTTAGTGGGAATGTAACATGGTCCAACTACTTTGGAAAACAGCTTGGCAGTTTCTTAAAAAGTCAAGCATAAGCCTAGCCCATGATCCAGCTATGCCTAGGTATTCACCCATGAGAAAAGAAGAACATTCACACCAAGACGTATACATTAATATTCTTATGGCTTCATTTGTAATGGCATAAAACTGGAAACAACACCAATGTTCATCAACCAGTGAATGGATAAACAAATTTTGGCTTTTATAATACTATTCAGCAGTAAAAAAGAGTGAATTATGTATATACACAGCATGGATGAATCTCAAAATGATCACACTGAGTGAAAGAAGCCAGACAGAAACAGAATGCATACTGTATGATTCATTAATGTAAATCTTTAGAAAACACAAACTAACATATAGTGACAGAACAGTTCAGTGGTTGGCTGGGAGGAGGGGGAAGGAGGAAAGAATTTGAAAGGGGATGAGAAGACCTTTGGGGTGATGGACATATTCACTCTCTTGATTGTGGTAATGGTTTTACATGTATGTACATGTGTCAAAACTTGTCAAATTACAGTCACATGTCACTTAATGATGGGGACACATTCTGAGAACTGTATCATCAGGTGATTTAATGGCTATGTGAACATCCTAGAGTGTACTTACACAAACCTAGACAGTATATCCTACTACACTTCTAGGCTATATGTAGGTGTAGCCTATTGCTTCTAAGCTACAAACCTGTACAGCATGTTATTGCACTGAATATCACAGGCAACCATAACACGATGGCATTTGTGTATCTAAACATAACTAAATATAGAAAGGGTACAGTGAATATATGGTATTATAATCTTATGAGACTATTGTCATAGATGCATTCCAATGTTGACTAAGACATTGTTATGCGGTGCATGACTATACAAACTTTAAATATATGGGTTTATTGTATGTTAATTTTACCTCAATAAAGCTATTTAAAAATAATATTAATATTTATAAGATACATACAGGCATTGAAGGGGAGGGGATGAAAAGGGATCATCTATATGGTAAATTTCCAAAAGTTGGGAGTGGGGCATGCAAAACACAGGTCAAAGAAGTAGTTTGCATAGGGGTAAGGACACCTCTTCAGTAACAGGAGGGAAAAAGAGAGTGGGGCCAGATGGATGGGGGGTTGTAGGTTTGGTAGCAAGGAATTGAAAGAGTTCCCATCTAATGGCTTCTTTTTTTTTTTTTAATGGAAAGTTGAAGGCAAAATCATCTGCTGAGGATGAGGTGGAGAATGTTTGAAATAGTCATTGCAGATGGAATGTGATGTGTTTAGAGAGAGGAAGAACGGTTTCCAGGAAGTGCTGAGGGCAACCCAAGGCTGCTCAGCACGAACAGGTGGCGGTGCCCCTCTGCCCCTCCGTGCAGTCTGCTCCAGCAGCAGTCACACGCCCTGGTGCAGACACCGAGGAAGCAGGTAGTTCAGTTCACACAGCACTGGAGATTTCACTACACAGTAATGGCAAAAGGGTACGTGGAAAGGAAGTTCAAGGTATCAACAGAGCATGAAATCTAGGGTGAACAAGGAGTGAAATGAAGAAAGGAGAAAGCTAATATTTTGGGAGAAAATAAACCTATGGAATAGAGGTTCTGATGGCATTTCAGAATAGTTGTAGGGCAAATAGTTGAATTAAGAATAGCAAGAATTGAAAGTTGTGATCAGGGAACAGGATGTATAAAATAATAATTTTCAAGCTGGCTAAGTTTTGGATGTCGACAAGATTCCCGGTGTGGCTGTTGAAGTAGGACACTGAGGGTGACCAGTCCTGTGGGGTGAAGTTAAGAAAGACCATAAAGACGTGTTTTTGAAAAGATGGTTTGGATTTTGCTGATTGTATCCCTGGAGCATCATTTAACATGTCCTCTGTCCCTTGATGTCTTTTATTTTGATCTAGAAGTTTGATCCGGTTCAGGTTTGATATTTTTTTCTTTTGCACGACTCATTCGTAGGCAGTGGTGTGTACTTTTATTGGGACGTACATAATGCCTGGCTGTCTCTCTGTGATGCTAGCATACACTAATGATCATTACTCAGACTCATTAATTCCATGAGGTTTCAAATGGTAACATTCTATATCAATCATTTCTTATTCATTTGTTATCTTCTATAAAGAGAAACTTCCCTGCAGCAATGATTTAGTTACCTGGAGGCACAGTTCACATAGAATAAATGCCTGATGCTCTCCCTTTGTCAACCTAAATTAATAGCAGAGAGAGAGGCTCTCCAAAAAAAGAGTTTATTCAGGAGTGACAGGGATTGCAACCCGGGATACACAAGCCATGATGGATCATGGGCATAACTTGGGAGGTTGGGAGAGAGGAGATTGTTAGAGGCAAAGTGAAGGTTACATAAGTTGTTTCGAAACAATTACCCTTGGCTACAAGGATTAATAAGAAGGGTAGCATCACTACGGGGTTGAACAGGCAGTTGCTGGGCAGGTATTTTATTGAGGTAGCCTAGCAAGGCTGCAGTTCAGCAGAGTCTACTGCAACAGTCCCTGTTATCAGGCTATTGTGAGAGAGCACCCACGCACCCACCCTCTGCCCCCTTCGTGGCCTCCCAGCTCCATTTTGTTAGGGTTTGACATAGGTGACTCTGTTTTGATTCTGACACATCTTTATTGCACACCTTTATTTACTAGTTTTAAAAATCATAAGTTAGTTTCCCAACATCCTTCCAAAGGTAAGGAATTAGTTTTATTTTTTAAATTCTGAACACACAGATTTTTGCATATTTGATGTGCTTCAACCCATTGCAACTGTTATTCTTATTGTCACTCATACTGCTCCACCTTTGGTTGATGGTCACCTCTTTAAGTTGGCTCCTGTGTGCCCTACATCCTTTTCACATGACCTAGCTCTGCTGAATCTGGCACGAGACATTCCAAGAGAAACTTATACAAGCCTGACCCCAGATCTGGAATGAGCCATTTCTTTAAGGAGTCCTTGTTCCTTTTAGCATGAAATAGAATTTAGAAACCATTGTCTAAGTGCCAGGAGTTTTCATCGCCACTGGGTGAACCATTGTTTCTCAGTTTTAAAAAGGCAAAGCTAGAAAACATTTTTTTGAAGATAAAAGACATCATGAATTTATACTGATGTCAATGACTTTAACCTTATTGGAAATAATATGATCTATTTACAAATGAAGTACAAGGTGGAGAAAAGAGATAGAAGAGAAACCCATGGATACAAAGAGACTTAAGTGAAATAGCAGCTTGCACACTCAGACTAAGCCCTTGGCCCAGGCCACAGGCAGTCACACTTCACTAACCCATCTTTCAAAATTGAGATGGCGACGTCTTAAAGTCCAGAATGGCAAGAGAAGACATCAAAAATCAAAATGTCCTTACCAAATCTACTAAGTTTCACTCCTTAATTTTTTTATTTTTACCTTTTTAAAATTTTTATTTGTTTTTTATTGATATATAACATATTTGTGGGGTATATGTAATAGTTTTTACAGGCACAGGATGTGTAAAGATCAAGCTAGGGTATTTAGGATATCTATCATCTTGTGTATTTATCACTTCTGTGTGTTGGGAACATTTTAAGTGCTCTTTTCTAGCTATTTTGAAATATAAAATACACCATTGTTAACTATAATCATCCTACTCTGCTATCGCACATTAGAACTTATTCCTTGTATCTAACTGTATGTTTGCACCCATTCACCAACGTCTCTCACCCCCTTCCCCCACGCACACCCTTCCCTCTCTGGTAACTGTCCTTCTATTCTCTATCTCCATGAGATCAGTTCTTTCAGTTCCCACACATGAGTGCAAGTATATGATGTTTGTCTTTCTGTGCCTCGTTTATTTCACTTGACATAATGACGTCAAGTTCCATCCATGTTGCTGCAAATGACAAGCTTTCATTCTTTTTGTGGCTGAATAGTATTCCATTGTGCATATATACCAGCTTTTCATCTGCTGATTGACACTTAAGTTGATTCGATATCTTTGCTATTGTGAATAGTGCAGCAATTAGCTTGGGGGGGCAGGAATCCCTTTGATATACTGATTTCCTTTCCTTTGGATAAATGCCCAGTAGTGGGATTTCTGGATTGTATAGTAGTTCTATTTTTAGTTTTGGGGGAAATCTCCATACTGTTTTCCATAGTGGCTGTACTAATTTACATTCCTACCAACAGTGTGTGAGTTCCCATTTCTCTACATTCTTACTAGCATCTGTTATTTTTTTGGTTTTTTTGATCATAGCCATTCTAACTGGGATAAAATAATATCTTATTGTGGTTTTGGTTTGCATTTCCCTGCTGATTAGTGATGTTGAGCATTTTTTCATGTACATGTTGGCCATTTATATGTCTTCTTTTAAGAAATGTCTATTCAGGCCCTTTGCCACTTTTTAGTGGAATTATTTGGTTTTTGCTGCTATTGTATGAATAGTTTATGAATATTTTCTCCCATTCAACAGGTTATCTCCTCACTCTTTTGATTGTTCTTTTGCTGTGTGGAAGTTTTTTAGTTTAATATAGTCCCATTTGTCTATTTTTTATTTTGTTGCTTGTGATTTTGAGATCTTAGGCATAAAATCTTTGCCTAGACCAATGTCCTAGAATGTTCCTCCTACATTTTCTTCTGGTGATTTTATACTTTCAAGTCTTAGATTTAAATCTTTACTCCATTCTGAGTGGATTTTTATACATGGTGAAAGATAGGGGCCCAGTTTCATGCTTCTGCCTATGGATATCCAGTTTTCCTAGCACCATTTACTGAAGAGGGTGTCCTTTTCCCAATGTATGTTTTTGGTGCCTTTGTCAAAAATCAATTGGCTATAAATATGTGGATTTATTTCTGGGTTCTCTATTCTGTTTCACTGTTCTATGTGTCTGTTTTTATACCAGTGCCATGCTGTTTTGTTTACTATAGACTTGTAATATATTTTGAAGTCAGGTAGTGTGATGCCTCCAATTTTGTTCTTTTTGCTCAGGATTGCTTTTTGAAAAGATAAACAACATTTATAAACTGTTAGCTAGACTAACCAAGAAAAAAGAGAGAGAATCCAAATTTGAGAAAATTAGACATGAAAAAGGAGACATTATAACTGATACCTCAGAAATACAAAAGATCATCAGAGATTATTATAAACAGATAACATACTGGAAAACCTGGAGAAAATGGATAAATTCCTGGAAATATACAACCTAGCAAGATCGAATCAGGAAGAAATAGAAATCCTGAATAGACCAATAACAAGTAACAAGATTGAATCAATAATAAAAAGTGCTCCCCCGCAAAAAAAGCCTAGGTGAATTCTACCAAATATATAAAAAAGAACTAACACCAATTCTCCTAAAACTATTCCAAAAAATTGAAGAGGAGAGAATTCTTCTTAACTCATTCTATGAGGCCAGCATTACCCTGACACCAAAACCAGACAAGGACACACAAAAAAAAGAAAACTGCAGGCCAATATCCCTGATGAATGTAGATGCAAAAATTCTCAACAAAATACTATTATAGAAACTGAATTCAACAGCACATCAAAAAGATAACTCACCATGATCAAGTGGGATTTATCTCAGGGATGCAAGGATGGTTCAACATATGCAAATCAATAAATGTGATACATCACATCAACAGAATGAAAGGAAAAAAAACATATGATCATCTCAATAGAAACAGAAAAAGTGTTTGATAAAATTCAGCATCCTATCATGATAAAAATTCTCAACAAAGTAGGCATAGAGGGAACAAACCTCAACATAATAAAGGCCATATATGACAACCCACAGCTAACATCATAGTGAATAGGGACAAGCTGAAAACCTTTCCTGAACAAGAGGAGGATGACCACTTTCATCACTCCCATTCAACATAGTACTAGAAGTCCCAGCCAGAGCAATCAGGAAAGAGAAAGAAATAAAAGGCGTCCATATTGGAAAATAAGAAGTCAAATTGTCCCTCTGTGCAGATGGCATGATCTTATATTTAGAAAAACCTGAAGACTCCACCAAAGAACTGTTAGAATTCATTTTTAAAAATTCAGTAAAGTTGCAGGATACAAAATCAACACACAAAAATCAGTAGAATTTCTTTTTTTCTTTTTCTTTTTTTCTCTTTTTTTTTTTTTTAAGAGACAGAGTCTAGCTTTGTGGCCCAGGGAAGAGTGCAGTGGTCAATCAAAGCTCACTGCAGCCTTCAACTCCTGGGATCAAGCAGGCCTCCTGCCTCAGCCTCCTGAGTAGCCGAAAGTAGCATTTTTATACACCAGTAGTGAACTAGTTGAAAAAGAAATCAAGAAGGCAATCACATTTATAATAGCTACAAAAAAATAAAATACCTAGGAATAAATTTAGCCAAAGATGTGAAAGACCTCTATAAGAAAAACTACAAAACACTGAAGAAAGAAATTGAAAAGGACACAAATAATGGAAAGGCATCCCATGCTCATGGATAGGAAGAATTAATATTGTTAAAATGACCATTCTGCCCAAAGCAATCTACAGATGCAATGCAATCTCTATCAGAAATACCAATGACATCTTTCAAGGAAATAAAAAAATAATCCTAAAATTCATATGGAATCAAAAAAGAACTCAAATAGCCAAAGCAATCCTGAGCAAAAAGAACAAAGATGGAGACATCACACTCACCAGTTTTATTGACACAAATATGATTCAGAAAATATTGAGAATCCCAAATGTGACTTGTTGAAGAACATCTGAGGGATTTAACTGGATGTGTGGATGCCAATGCTAAATCTGGAGAATGGAATTTTTTATATGAGACTGAAGAAAAATGTAAATTTATTAAATATAGCCCAGGAAATATGGACACTTAAAAACTCTACCTTAGGAATTGAAAGAAAAGGTTTCTGCTTGATCTAGAGTAAAAGAATAGGATGTGGAATGGAGACCCCATGTTAATTTTGGCTCATGAAATCTATAACACTATAAAATTATTAGATAATATGAAATGCTTCCATGTTTCAGCAACACTAATTTAATGCTGATGTGCTCTATAGTTTTCCATTACTAAGCCCTCTCTGTTCTCCTGGGGCCTAAATTGTCTTCTCCAGGGTTTTGCACTTGACTTGCTGTAAGTAATTGACATGTGCCAGGACAATGATGGATTGGAAACTGCTCAAAGTTCAAAGATTGTCATTAAATCTTGCTTATATGCTAAAAGGGACAAAGGATGGTCATTTCTTTTCATACATTCCCATTCACCAAAAGAGAGTTGGATTCTTTTAGTTTTATGGAAATATGACCCAAAATAACATTATATTAGTGTTTTGTATTTATGTAAAATACACCTTGCATAGGTAAAATTATAAAGGAATTGTTTAATCTTGAAAAAGTCAAAATACAGTAAGTAGAACATTGGAAACTCACCTGTATAGATCACAATATTCTGATAGGCTATATTTGTAAATACTTTTTTTTCACCCTTATGAATAAAGTCGGCTGCTTTTGGAGCGCTCTATATAAGGTGGTGTTTTAAATAGTTAGATCCTGATGGTAAGTCTAAAATTGGCTTGATTCTGGAAAGTAAGTTTTTTATAGCTGGCTCTGTGTGCGGAAGCCTTTAGAAATATGCACTCATTTAAGTCTCTGATTTGCATGATCACACACTGGTGTCCCAGGGTCCAGATGGGCACAGTAGCTTTGACAACAAAAGCACATGTCTGTTATCCTGAGAAAACAATACAGGCTCCAGCGCATCCCAGGCTTTCATATGGGTGAATGAACACTCCCTTCTAGCTTCACATTTGTATGTGGAACATCTGTTTGGCTTTGTTTTCCTTTTCAGTTTTTTCTTTTTCTTTTCTTTTTTTTTTTTTTTATAGACAGGGCCTCGCTCTGCCACCCAGACTGGAGTGCAGAGGCTATTCATAGATGCCATCATAGCTCACTGCAGCCTTGAACTTCTGGGGTCAAGTAATCCCCCCACCTTGGCCTCCCAAAGTACTGGGATTGCAGGCTTGAGCCACCGCACCCGGCCAGAACATCTGTTTTGATTGTACCTTGTATGTGTGTAATTATGCTTTGTTCATAGTAACTTTTTCATATTATGGACTTTATTTGCATTGAACACAAACTGAAAACAAACTGCAAATATTAGTAAAAATAAATAAATGGCTGAAAGAGAAATCGAAAAGTAGAGGCAGGGGAGGAGCAGGGAAAGGAAGACTAGCTCAGGGGCCTTTGTGGGACAGAAGCAAGGTGATCTGGGACCAGAGTCAGGCACTAAGGCTGCTGAGACCTCAGACATCATTCCATGAACAGCTCGGAAAGAACAGCGTCCGCATCTCTAGCTAAAAACAGAGCACTCAGCATTCCAGCAGGGTCTACCAAGGTCCCACAGCTTCTGTTTGCGCCTCTTCCACGCTGGTGTGGAAAACCATGTCCCCTAATACGGTTTGCCACTCCACGGTGAGGACGCTGTCCTGTTACTGTGCTTCAGACGGAACCCCTCCCTCCAAGTTCCTGCACATGCTGTTAGCAGCCCCTTCTAAGGCAACTGCGGATGACAACATAGGCCAACACCCCGAACGTTCCCAAGCCTCTGGATACACCACAGAAGAGGTGGGAGGGGACCTGGACTTGTTGCTAATAGTGGTGGGCCTGTTCATTCATACTCAAGAGGCTGACTGCACGCCAGCCTGTGAGGGCAGGTCCTGAGAGATGCCCCGTTACAGCAGGCTAAGGGGCGCCGGCCCGGGTAGCTGAGGGGCGCAGGTTGGCCCGCCTCAGGGCTTTGCTCTGAGATCAGGCTCGGCCAGCTCAGCCTCCCTAGAAACAAGCACAGGCCCAGGTCGGGGAGACGCTGGGCCTCCCAGCTGTGGCAAGCAGCGGGGCACGTCACCTAACCACGTTAATTCTCAGGTCCTGACCTCTGAAACGGAGAGTAAGGATACCTCCCTGACAGCAGGCCGCGTGCATTCAGAAGACACTGGCCCAAGGCCTTGCTACCGCGGCGAAGCAATCTGTGTGTTTAAGGAGCCAGGTGCTTGGGCAGGGATGCCACCTGAAGCAGGGCAGCCCTGACGGAACCAGAGCGTTCGGATCGGGGAAGTTTAGGACCCCAAACGGGCAAGGGCTGGACTGACGTGCCCTGGGGTTCTTGGCAACCAGCCCGAGCAGGTGCCACCGAGCCTGCCCCACACGGCATGCAACCGGCACCGAGACAAAGGATGAACTCTAGACCCCAGCGCCCCGCAGCAGAATGACACACGTCTCGACGAGCAGGATGAGCGCGGGGCAACTCTGAGGGCCCTTGTTACATTCTTGAGCTGCAGGAGAGGCCACTGCTTGGGTTTCGGTTGTTCTTGGCCTCCCGGCTGACCTGGGGCGCTATTTCCTCCTCCTCCCCCTCCCGGTGCCTCCCCACCTTCTTTTTAAAAAATGTTTAAAGACTTTTGTCAGTGAATGATCTTATTCATGAAGCAGGCATGATGACAGTTCACAGAGCTAAATGGGCACTTAACTGTGTGTCTAATAAATCCACAACGAAAATAAACAGAAGGGAAGCGGGTTTGGGAAGGAAGGTCGGGCCGGCAGGCACGAAAGGAGCCTGTCGCGGTGATTTACACAGCTCCCCTCGGCCGGGCAGACGCAAGGGCTGATGGCGCAGGGCAGCAGGTACCGGCCAAGGCCGAGCCAGCCTGGATGGGGCACATACGCTGCGCGGGCAAGGACGCAGCAAGACGACCCCCTCCACTGCCCACTGGGGAGGCGAGGGCAGAGTGCAGGGAGGCCACAGCAGGCTGCTGCTCCCCACTGTCCATCAGGGTCCACACCCAGATTACAGATGGTATTACCAGGATCTTTCTGCCTGCCCCAAACCACCCTCCACCCAGGATTTGGTTGACAATCTGGGATTAGAGGCACATTCAGGTGAATTTAACAAACACCTGTTGTTCTAGTGTTAATCACCCTTCCAGGGGCACAAGGGGCCTACCGAAGATATGAGCCCTCTCCTCGTGGGCTTAGCCTGCCTGGCAAGGACATGCCTAGGGAGGAATCTTCCATGAATCACCTTCCTTGCCAAGAAAAAACACCATCTCCCTGGGTAAAGGAAGGTGTAAACATCACAAAAACCTGGCTGGAATCCCTGGCCCCACCCTCAAACTCACTACATTATAAATTTCTTTATAACAAGATTTAGCTTATTTGAGGCAGGAACATGTTACTTTGTCCCCTCCTTCTTGTCCCCCATAGTACTAGCGCAGGGCTTGGTACAAAACAGATGTTGAGGAAATACCTGTTGGCTTGAATTGTAGCTAATGGCGTAGGAAGCCCCAAGCACTCTGCCTTCTGGGGCACGCTGCCCTGGCTTCTGACCCTGGCTGCCCCGGGCCCTCTCTCAAGTCACCACCGTCTCTCCCAGTTTCCTCCTCTGCAAAATGTAAAGGATGTCTCTTGCTCCTGCCCATCCCAAGTTCTAGACTGAGTCCCCAGGTGCAGCTACAACCTTGCTGCATTACTCTCCCAGGCATTCCGTAACACGCTAGGGCCAACCCATCTCCCTTCAGTCACCCCCTAAGATCACAGGGCAAACCAGCCTCACAACCCACCACGAGCGCCCAAATATAATTTTGGACTAGGTAAGACTTTAATTCTTATTTTAGAAATGCCTCCACTGGCATTGTCTTCCTGCCAGGCCGCCTGCTGCAACACTGCCCAGGATCCCCTTGGGGGGAAATCCTGTGAAAGCATCTTCCCCAGAGCCCTGTCAATACCTTTTCCCAAAGGAATTAGCAAACTGACCCTTGGCCACCAGGGTCTTCAAGTGTGGACTCCCTGATCACCTCAGTCCCCTTGGCAGGCTCTGGCCCCGCAGGATCCCCTGGGTGCTGGGACTATTTCAGCAGACGACACAGATAACTTCACTCTACCTTCCCGCCTGTCTCTGAAGCGTGGTGGCAACCCCAGCCCTGCTGACAACGAGTGCAGCTCTAATACTGGCCAACAACCAGGGGAGCTAAGTTATGACTTAGGACCTCAGAGCTTCATGACAGTGAGCCGTGCTCACTGTACTGCCGAGAATGCAAACCCTCTGGACCCTCAAGAAAGACGTCAGCAGAAGGAGACGGGGAGACTGGGAGAAGCCAGATCCTCTCATTGCCTGTTTTGGGGACTTTGGCGACCTCAGCACAGATAAAGGAACTTGGAACATATAAACCAAAAAACAGCCTCCAGGAATTTACGCTTAAATAGAACAAAACTAATCCATGTCCTGTTTGGAAATATGGCAGGACCACAGTAATAATTACAAAAGGCGCATTAAGAGGACGAGGTGAGGGAGGAGTCAACAGGTTAGACTGGGGAAGAGGTGAGGTTAATTAAGGAACATTTGCAGGGAGAGGCGCCTTCAAATTCTTGTGCTGAGAAGCATCAGAGGAGAGCAAGCGGGAGAAAGGACCCTGTCCCTTGGGCACAGAGCACGCCCGGGCACCACCTACGGGAGCCGGATCCAAGAGGCAAAGGAGGAAGCGCGGTGCCTCTGTGCCGGGCAGGGGAGAGCAGCGATGGAAGGGGAGATATTTACACAAGGAGCAGCGGCAGCCACCCAGGGCTTTAGGCAAACAGGCAATTAAGTGCACAGAAATCCTGAGAAACAAGGTTTTGTGCAAGGACGTTTCAGCTCTTTAACCCCAACACTACCTGCCCCCCAAGGGTTCCTTCCAAATATAACAAGGGATAAGATGTAGGTAGCACCTACAGAAACCTTTTAGAGGATGAGGTGATTAGCGACTGACCCTGGCAGGAGAGACACTGGGGAGAACCTCGGGGCAGTCTTCCAGGCAAACTGCTAAGTCCCTGCCCACTTCCTGCTGAGTGAACACCACCAGACCAGGCTGACAAAGCCCTGCTTCTGTTGAGGACAGCCTGGCCTGGCCAGGGTGGTGTGAAGTCCAGAGGGCATGAGAAGGGTGGGTGAACTCTAAGCACTCTGTGGAGGCTCAGTGTCCTCAGACCCCCTCTTTACAACAGTTCTAGAACTAACCAGTCTCCGAGAGAAACTTAAAACCAGCCCATGTAAGGCTGGTCTCTGGCAGATCTGTTCAGACTAGTGTGAGGGCTCGTGAGACCCGCTGGTTACTGTTGGGTCAAGCTGGGGCTGCCGCTGTGTCTCAGCAAAGCTCTGGAGGCCTCGTGCAAGCAAACCGGGCGCACAGCGACCCAGGACAGGACCGTAGGCAGAAGCAGGAAAGATGCGCATGGAAGCAGAGGCAGGGAACCCCCCAGACCCCTACAGTGGGACAAAAGCTAAGTGTAGGGAACCTCTCCACGCAGACCAGGCAGAGAGAAGGCATGCTAAAGGGACAGACCCTCTGCAGGGAGTCTGGCCCCTGGGCTCGGCTCTCACCAAGGACCCTGGGAAAGATATTAGCCTCTCTGTGATTAATGGGCTCCTATAAAACTGGAAGAAACAGCCCATTTCACAACCTGTCAAAGTGCTTGAAGTGTACTCTCCAGGCTCCCGGCGGGGGCATTGCTAAAGACAGGAGGGCCAAAGTCCTCTGCTGGTCATCTCCTCCAAGCCGAGATTCATGAGGACTTGCCTTGGCTCTCTCCTTTTTCTGGAAAACCTCAAAAAAGCAGCAGGTGGCCAGACTCTCAAATAAACCCCTGAACCCACAGGGCCCAGCATCCTGGATGCAGAGAAGGGAGAGAACGCCTTTGCTTAGCAAGGCCTGACAGGCAGGTGACCGGGGAGAAAGTCAGGGGGCCCGAGAAAGACCGAGTGAGAGTCGGAAGTCACTGAGTAAGCCTGCTCCCGACCCCGCACGGAACCCACGCCGATCACAGGTTTGCGAGAGAACTTGGGAAGCAGTTTTCTGGCTGCCAGCAGTCTGAGGAGCTGAGGAGAAAGGGCAAGGTGAAGCTGCAGGAGGCACAGGGTGTGGCTCTGAGGCAAGGCACAGCCAGCAGGTCCCTACCCGAGTTCAAAAGGCCAGCCCTTTCCTCCAAAAATTAACAACAGAGCTACCATATGACCCAGCAGTCCCACCACTGGCTGTACGTCCAAAGGAAACGAGAGCAGTGTGTGAATCGGCCTGTGCACCCCCAGGGTCCCATGCACCCCCAGGGTCCCCACAGCGCCATTCACGACAGCCAAGCTGTGGGATGGGCCTGCGTCCGGCAGGCCAGCAGGTGCAGGACGGCGTACGTGCACCATGGAACACCACCCGGCCTTTAAGGAGAAGGAAATGCTGTCATTCGTGACATGAGTGGACATGGAGGACGTTGCATTAAGTGAAATAAGCCAGGCACAGAAAAACAAATACCACGTGATGTCACTTTTCTGTGGAATCTAAAAACGTTGAACTCTTACAGAAATAGAGAGTAGAATGCTACCAGGGCTGGGGGGTGGGGAAGTTGAGATGTTGGCCAAAGGATACAAAATTTCAGCTAGACAGAAGAAATGAGTTCAAGAGATGTGTTATACAACACACTGACCATAGTTAATAAGGTCTATGTGAAAATTGCTAGAAAAGTAGACTTTAAGTGTTCTCATCACAGGTAAAGCACAGTATGTGAGGAAATGCACATGTTAATTAGCTTGATTTGGCCATTCCACAATGTATACATATTTTAAAACATTATGATGTACACCATAAATACCCAAAGTATCAGCCAATTAAAAAAATAATAGCTTTTCTTTTTTAAGAAAAAGGCCCAGCCTGCTCTCTTTTTGAAACGCTGGGCAAAGTCATGCAGAACTGAGGCTGGAAGCCAAGCCAAGGGCTTGTAAGTGGAGGTAACCTTGGGCTTGGATCCTCCAAAACACAAGGAAAGATAATCTGAGGTCTTAAATTCACCAACGAAATACCTTCAACTCCTAGGAGCAAGACACAAAACCAAAGGTAACAGGCCAAGGAGTAAGCACTAGAAGGCAGAACCAGCACCCGGAACCTAGCAGTCGGGAATGCCAGTCCACACGCACACATTTATTGTGCGGTGACAGTCACTACCAAACACTTCAAAAAAAGACGTCATGAGAGCCCAGGGCAAGAGGTGGAAAAGCGCCCTTGGAAACCGGCATCCAGACCGCAGGCCTCTTGGGGTGGGGTGCACAGGACAGGACAGCTCCTCAGGGGTGAGACTGAGCTGGCACAGAACCCCCTGCGAACTCTGGCCGTTGTGCGCACTGTGGCGCATTGTGACCCCGCCTGGTGTGCAGATCATAAAGCTGCTGCGGGGTGGGCTGGAGGTGGGGGAGACAGCTTTCTACACGCTCTGTGCAAGACACCTCGCGCAGGCAGCTAGGTGTGGTCTGCACAAACTGGTTCTCAGAGGCCAAAGCCTTAACTGCTTTGTCTATTCACGAGAGTTAAGAAAAGACTGCTTTCTCTTGTTGATCTCAGTAGCAAAGGGAATGAAGGCACTGCCTTGGCAAAGTCAAAACTGCATCACTTTCCGACTGCCTGTGTTCGTGGAGAGCCGGCAGCCAGATGACTGAAAACACACGGATCTTTCCTGTTTAACTTTGAAATGAAATACACGGTTGTTTTAGAGAACTAGTCACAGGTTTTGCTTCCTAGTTGAGGCCACTGTTAAAGTTGGCTCGTATTCTCCAAGGCCCCGCCTGGGCGGAATTACCTGTGGGGCAGCACAGTGGGGCAGGCCGGGGAAGCCACCATCAGGGCGACCCTGCAAGATCAGGGCTCTGGGCCAGCACGCGTGAGAATCAGACAAAAAGCAGAGGCAGGGTGCCCACACACACACCTGAAGAGAACCTGAAGCCTACTTCTTTCCTGGTCTTACTAAAAATGGGACATCATTTTTAAATTTAAAATCACCGAGCACATCTAGACAAGTAGTTCTCACATCTGTTAAAAGATGCAGAGCCCCATCATCCAAATGGATACTTAATAAAGAAATCCAGAAAGGATAAATAAGAAATCAGTAAAAATGATTACCTATAGGGGATGGGGGCAAGGCAGGATGGGAAGGTTTCTTTTTTATAGTTCTTGGGGGGGGGGGCAGGGGGTGCTGGGGAAAGCCCCGCCACGCTCCTCCTTCCTCACCGGGGGCCTCAGTGCCACCTCCACGGCTCCCTGCACTTGGACACCGGTGGCCTGGCCCAGTCGCTCCTTTTATAGATGAGGAAACGAAGGCCCAGGAAGCCTGGCTCACTCCCCCCACGGGTCACATTCAGGAAGGGTTAGGTAAGCTCCCAAGAAGACACAAAGCACCCAATCCTTTTGAAAGATTTATTTTTAATTAAAAAATAAAAGTTATCTTAACACATCTGCATTGCAGCTTCAGGGATGGCAATTCAATGAAGCAAGAAAAACAAGGCTTATCAGTTCTTGGCTCACATGACCATCTTATAATGGGTACAAAGGCACACGTGTCTTCAAACAAACAAACTCGATTCAGAAACATTTCTTAAGAACTCAGAACTCCCTTCCCCCATCTTTTTTTTTTTCGCCTGCCCTCACCCTCCCCTCCCCCCCCCCCGAAAACAACCAAAAACATTAAATTCTCTTTTAAAACTACAGAAATAAGTGCTGTGTCAGCAAGGAACCTGGGCACACTCCCCACACGCCTCCGCAAGCCTCTGCGTTGATGGCTGGCTGCCCAGAGGCCGGCGGGGAGCGAGCTAAGCACCCTCCACTGCACACCAGGATGGGGCTTGCAACACAGACCCGGCCCCCACGGCGTCACCCAGCTGGGCAGGGAGCTCCAGGGTGCTGTCTCCCTTAGTCAAGGGCATCCGTGGCTAAAGCAGCCTTTCGGGAACAGAAGGGCCTAAGACGAGCAAGTCTTTCCCAAATGCCTGTGATGACAAGGCCATGGGAACCGTGGGTGGGAGGGAGACAGGTGACCTGTTGTTCTCCTCCAGTTTACTGGCTGTTGGAAGTTTTTCTCTCCCTCTACTCCCTGCCTTCTCTCTTTTCCCTTCCTCCCTGTCTCCCTCTTCCCCGCAGAAGAGTTTTACTTTAGCTCAATGGCAGGGGGTTCAGAAGAGGTTTCTGGCAACTCCCGGGGCTGGCCTGGTGGCTCTGCCATCTCCAAGGGGACGTCACCTGCTTTGGGTTCCTGTGCTTCACAGAGCTGCTCCTGGCCCCGGGGGGGCTCCAGGGGCTCCTGGCCCCGGGCCTGGCTGTTCATCTTCTCTTCAGCTTCAATCTCCTCTGACGTGGGGATGGAGTTCTTCTTGGGACGACCTTTGGGTTTTGTGGGTGCTTCCTGTCCACCTTTAAGAACCTGTATGAGAAAAAAGTTTTTGAATCCAAGGAATAACTCCTTCCCTCCACCTCCCTGCTCCCCAGTATAACCCCACACAGCAACTAAACCACTTCGTCGCAGCAGGGAGATCACAGGGTTCATTCACACCTTCATTCTGCAAATGCTCAATGCACTTTGGATCAATATCATACATTTTGGCATTGAATAAAGTGATCATAAACACATAGAAAATTCAACTTCAACAAGGCAAGAAATGAAAATTAGAATGTTAATACAATAACTATCAAGTTGACAAAAAGACAGTAACATTTGCGGCAAGCAGGAAAATAAACACTGGCACTCTAGTGTGAAAGTGTGATTGGTACCTTTTCAAGATAATCTGAGAATTCAAATCAAATATGTTAAAATGTGCATACCTTTTTTGACACAGAAATTCCTTCAGCTAAATTCTAAAAAGTCATCTGTTGGAGAAATATCTATTCAAATCCTTTGCCCATTTTTAAATTTGGTTGTAAGATTATTTGGTTGTAATATTATTGAGTTGTAAGAGTTCTTTAAGTATTCCAGATACAAGTCTCTTATCAGATATAAGATTTGCAAATATTTACAGATAAAAGATTTGCAAATATTTACTCCCATTCTGTGGGTTGTCTTTTCACTTTCTTAAGGATGTTCTTCACAGCACAAAAGTTTTTAATTTTGATGAAGTCCAATTTGTTTTTTCTTTTGTTGCTTGCACTTTTGGTGGGATATCTAAGAAGGTTTTACCTGATCCAAGGTCATGAATCTTTACTCTTATATTTCCATCTGAAAGTTTAATAGTGTTAGTTCTTACATTAAGGTCTATGATTTTTTTGAGTTAATTTTTGTGTATGGTATGAGGAAAACAATAAGTTCTTAATAAAAAACCTCCTTTTAGGTGAAAATCTGCTCAACTACCGTACTTTCTACCCAAACAGCTAACACACGAATGTGAAGGGGACATTTAATGAGGCAGAGATGCTGACAGACCACCTCTGGAGAGAAGACAGCCCTGTGTTCCTTTTCACCTAAGTCATTATCTGATCTTGATTTCCGTCCGAGTGCATGCTTTTGAAAGCACCCAAATGTGCCAAGATGGAATTTACATGTTGAAAGCAGCTCCACTCGGCATGAAAGAGGTTATACAAAAGTAAGTTGCCCCATGGAGTAATCAAGTTAGAAAAGGGCAGGTCTAAGGAAGCCACCTAATTGGCAAAAGAAAGTCCAGCCCAGCAATTAGAGAACACCACCCACACAGTTTGGATAGACCCCACCTGGCTGTTTTCCTACAGCAAGAAAAAAAAATCAAAACAATCAGACCATTTTCTAAATGGAATAAAACATTCCCGCGCAAGCAATAATTAGCAGATAACTACCCTCTTGGCTGGTTTTTGCACTCGACCTCTGGCCCCCTGCCTTCCAGCACGTCTGAGACATGCAATTATCTCAAAACCACCCTACACAAGGGTGTGCACATTCACATGCACCCTGTGGCCCTCGTCCCCAATTATTCCTAGAGCCAATTTAGTCCCCTTGGTCTAGAGAAGCCAGACAACCCATAGCACAAGAGGTCACATGCCTCTCTCTGCCTCTAGGAAGAACATCTAGTGCACCGCCTACTTTTATTAGCCATGCCTGCGGACAGCCCTCTGCCGAGCTCTAAAACCAGGTATTCAAATGTTCTGTTGCTGAGGATGTCAAGATGAGGCCTTTTGCATCCTTCCTGAGGTGCTTAGATGGGAGACAGGGATAGTCAGTGCAGGGAGAAAACTTCTCTCTCCCTCACTTTTCAGACAGGAAACTGAGCTAGCCAAGGGCAGAGCTGGGATTTGAACACAAAACCCTTGATCATTCCAATCGAACACTCTCAGCAGTATTTCATCCGCCACAATGTGAAAGGATGTGTAAAATGTGCCACCATTCTGGGTCAGGTATTTATTTGCAATTATCCAAACTCCCAGCAGACTCCAGGGGGCAGACAGATTAATGGGGGTGATTTTTGCTCTGTTTTCTCTATTGGCAGCTTTGTACCACAGTGGGGCCATGTAACTGATGACTGTGTCCATGAAGCTCAGAAACAAGTTTGGATTCTCCGGCGTGAATACACTGCTAGACACTGCTGCTCACGTCAGCTGGCTCTCTCGGCCTGCAGGTGGGATGTCCCATCAGACCCCAAGCAGAGTCCCACAGGTTCAGGCACTGACTGGGAGACAGCTGGGGAGGGAGACTGAGAAAGGACAGATGCCCAGGACTGCTATTAACCAAAACAAAACTTTAGAATCCCAGAAGCTTGTAGAATTCACTTTTGGCTTATCAATCCTGGCCTCCAAACGTGTGGATCCTCTGAAGACATGGATTTTGAGGATCGGTAAATAACAGTAATAATAATAATAACATCTCTTGGCTGCATCTTATATGGCAGGCCCTGTTCTAAGAGTTTTGGAGATTATCTCAGTTAATACTACAACCCACAAGGTACACGTTAGGCACATTCCTGATGAGAAACAGGCACACAGAGGTTAAGTAAACACCCAGGGTTACACAGAAAGCAACGGGTAACAGTCTCATGGAGTCACTGACTCTCTTGGGGACTTAGTGAGAAGGATAATGACAGTGCATGGCATGGGCCCACCCAGTTCTGAGACCAGGAGAGGAAAGTGATGTCCATTTGGATCCTCTCACGGAACAGAAGTCTGTTTGAGAGCTGAAAAAGACCCCTGAGTAAGGAGATACTGTCGGCCCGCTGCGAAGCACCAAGGCCTCCTGGACCTAAAGCCAACTGAAACGGAATAGAGGGTGAGCACCCGTCTCACGTGCAAGATTAGATCTACCCAGCCCGCTACAGGGTACCACCGCTGACCGGTCAGAACCAGTCAGAGATGCTATCCTGGTCCTGGCAAGGCTGCCCTTGGCAGGCGTGTGAATTAGTCTAAGAATCAACTGCTAATCTTTTTCCAGTTCCAATTAGGTTACTAGCCTTGAGACATCTTTATTACCCAATTACCTTTTCTTTTCCTGCCCGGTACCTGAAGAGATAGCCTTGAAAGAGTTTTGCTGGGAAAATATATGAAGCAATCAGGATCCCAACAATGCCCTGCTGTTCCACAACTGAGCACCATCCCCACACGCCAGCGCCCACCATTCTGAAGTACTTCAGTGGCCCCAAGGACTCTGTCCCTTCCTTCTGCCTGCAACACCCTTCCCACCGTCACTTGGCACATTTCCATTCAGCCACTAAAGCAACACAGACGACCCCTCTTCGCTGAAGCTCTCCCTTCTCCCTTCTGATTCTGAGCCCTGTAAATCCTTCTGCTGTTGCCCTGATCACTCTGTGTAACAATAATACTAGTTTGTAGGTCTTTTTCCCCCACTCGACTAACTACCTTCTTATAACTCTATTTTTTAATGGACAGGGTCATGTCTTGTTTTTGCATCTCTGTTGCCTGACAAAAGCAAGTGCTCAACAAATTACTGCAAAAGTGAACTGAAAGCCGAGCACTCTTGTCTCCTAAAAAGACCTGAATCTGGTCGACCCACAGAATGTTCTCTGAGGTCAAACTGCTGAGTTTCTTCCATTTTGGTCTACAAGGCATTGACAGCCATCGATAACCAGCCCACAGCTGCGCCAGGAGCACAGTGGCTGGTGAAAAACAAGTGACGTCAGAGGCAAAGGCACATGCGTCGTCCCACGGGTGTCGGGCGGTGCTGGCAGGGAAGGCTGGCTGTCAATTCCTTAATCATCTGACTCACAAAAAGATTGCTGATAACCAATTTAAACAATGCTTCTGCTACTCAAGAGACATTGATTTCCATGCCGATGATTGACGAGGAAAGAGGTGCGTGGTGGAACTTGCACAGAAAGCAGTGAAGGGACTTGCCCAGAATCAGCCAGGGAGAGGCAGGCATGGGAACACAGCCCGGCGCTTCTCACTCCCCGGCCAGGTTCTAAAGACCAATCCCCCAGAAGGTCTCCACTGTTAAGTTTCGTGTGTGTCTTGGCACTGCAGAGTTTTTGGAATGACTATCTATTTAACTAAATCCATTCATCCTCCAATCTCTACTTCTCCCTGCAATCCTCTCCAACACCTCTCCTCTGAACTCTGATGAACTTATAAATCCATGATAAACAACCAGCACTTAATTATAATGTGCTCCCTAGCTGCTCCCTGGGCCTTGTTTCTCTACAGATCAGAAATTCCCTGAAGGTAGGGGTTATATTTTATTTCATTCCTTCCTATAGTGCCTAGGAAAAGGCATGGTTCACAGGGAGATGCTGAATACACGTTTGTCGATTCATGCAACATCCGTGTGTTTGTACATGCAACTGGCATTGCCGCCCTCCTGCGTGAGCACTTCAGGAGCCAGGCTGCCTCCATTTGAAAGCCCTTCCATTTCAGGGTCAGGTTGCCCCCAGTTGAAATTATGAGATTTGCCCAAGAATTCATTTTTGGGACCATAATCATAGCTGCTTGTTGGCTTTTTTTCCTCATTTTTCCCATTAATATTCACTGGCAATTTATTTATTTTGTCTTTTCCCCTCATTGCTAGCAGATACAAAGGAATAGCAAGAACTAAAGGTTTCAGAACAAAATTAGTGGATGAGACCACAAAACTGAGAAAATATCTATCAATTGACTTTTTTCCCCTGAAAAATGGGGTGGGGGACAACTTAGTTATTTGATTATTGTGAAAAACATATTCCAGCCCTTGAAATACCAGGAAGTATGGCTTGTGACCAGATGAGTTAGCAAATTAGAATGTCACTAGAAAGGATGAAATGCCTGGTCCATACAACAGGAAAAAGAGCCAGTGAAATTCAGTGAGGTTGTAAGGGACCCATGTCAGATGACACGGTGGCACCTGGTCGGTAGAGAACAGAGCTGGGCTTCTGCCCTCATCGCCAGCCCTTCACCTTTCTCTGGGCTTTGACCTTGTCTCTGTGGTTTACGAAACCGAGAAATGAAATACTCAACTACTTTGGAAAAATCTGGATTTAACAGTACTTTAAAAAAAAAAAGCAAAAGGATAAATGATAATGAAGTTGAGTTCTTCAAAACATAGAGAGGTCTATTCCAATAAGTACCCTTAAAAATCAAAAATGAAGTGTTCATTAGCCAGGCACTAGGGCGGCATTACAGAAATGGTGGTCGTTATGTCAGGCACCTCAGAATAACCTGGCTGTTGTTATTGTGCACATTCCCAGCCCTGTCTCAGATTTCTGGGATCAGAATCCTGGGAGGGGGCCCAGAGTCCGCATCTAATCTGCTACCCAGGTGACTCTGATGCCCACCAAAGTTTGAGGATCACTCCATTGGAGGACTGAGAGCTGGAAGAACAGATGTGTTCTCTCCATCATTATAAACAAAGAGTACTGACTTCTATTCTTAGCTTGTGGTAGGAGGGGGAAGGAAGTTCTTTGAAAAGGCTAGCCGGCAGGGTTAAAACTAGCAACTAAGAGGCTTGTGGGCTTTCTCTTTCTTGATTTCTAAGGAAATTGTGAAAAGGAATATCCCCCTGGTTAGGAAATCCAGGTCAAGAGGAATAGCTCACCCTACAGTCAAACAGCCTCCCTCCCCGCCAGCAGCTTAGAAGTCCTTCCATCTGCAACCCAGACGGCTGCGTGGTCCCCAAGAAAGTGCCTATCACATTCTGAACTCCAGCCCTGCAGTAGGAATCCTTCCCTCAGGATGGGCGTTCGGTTGGACTCTCTCCTTTCTTACCATTTTCTTCCACTTCATCCTGCGATTCTGATACCAAGTCTTCACCTGCAGCTGAGTGAGTCCCAGGGACTGGGCCAAGTCCAACCTGGAAGGCACGAGATACAAAGGAAGGATGAGGAAACAGGGAGAGGCAGTAGGGATGGGGTCCTGCTGACGAGCTCCAGCACTTGCCACCAAAGCTCCAACCTCCCGCTTCATACTCCAGTTCTTCCCCAAAGGGCTCTTCTTTCCTCCCAAGGATCCTATGGAGGAAGCTCTGGGAAGCTGAGAAACAGAAGCCCATGCCCAAGGATGCCTGTCCGTTCCTCATGGGAGCCCCACTCACCACTGCAGACCCCGTTCCAGTCCCTGCCTGCAGGCCAGCCCCTGGCTCCACGGCCCGTCCGCTCTGCACCCTCCACCCAGACGGCCCCACAGTCTCCACTGATCTCAAACCGCTTCGCACGTGTTATTTCTGCCTCTCAGCAGCAAGAGCAGGGCATGTCTTCCACTTCCTTCATATCCACAAAAGTGCCTATCACATTCTTAAGACCAGAAGCAGGGCTCCAAATACCTTTTGATGGATTGATTCATCCCTGTAGCTGCCCCAAACTGTTACAATGGTTAAAATGTTATGATCAATTAAATGTTACAAAGATTCCAAAGGAAACATTAAATCCATAGCCCTCCTGCCTTCTATTCTACCTAATCGTGGTTCTGCACTTCTCAGTAGCCATCTGAAAAGTCCTAAAAGTCAAAGCCAGTCCTGGGAAGTGTGCAGCTGGGGCAAAGCCCAACAGCACAGTCCCTGCTTCCTGAGCCCCACCGTGTCCCTGGCTGCACACTAGCCCCTAGCATGTGCTTGCTGTCTCATCTATTCTTTTCACAACACTCCGAAGTAGGTATAATTATCCCCATTTTACAGGGAAGTGATTCAAGGCTTAGACAGATGAGACTGTATCAGCACTATGGCCAAATCCTGCCTGCTCCCTGGTTTTGCAAATATAGTTTTACTGAAACATAAAGACGCTCATTCGTTTACATATTATCCATGGCTGCCTCTGTGCTACAACATCAGAATTGAGTAGTTGTGACAGATAATACTGCTCACAAAGCCTAAAATATTTACTATCTGACCCTGTCCTGGAAAACTTTGCTGACCCTAAGTAGAGGATCCTAGAGCAAGAGGTAGAGGCAGGATCCAAATCTATTTCTGTCTGACTTGTACACCACCTGCTGTATTGGGGCTCACCCCCATGCACAATATATTTGTATAAGTTGGATCTGCTAAAGGGAAACGCAGGGATGCTACAGCCCACAGAGCAGCAGACAACCTGAGTGGAGCAAATAGAATGAGAAAGGGAAGTCTGTAGCCAGGCTTCCAACCTCAGTCCTCGAGCCTATGACAATGACCCACATGGGTACGAACCCCAGGCCTACCTAAGCAACTGGAAGGACCGTCTCCTTAAGCCAACATTAGCTGCCTACCTGAAGCTCTAACCATACTCAGTGAAGCAGTGTGAACTAATGCAGCAATTTGGGATGATCACCTTTGATACAACTTGGGCAGTGACCCCCCCTTTTTTGAAGGTGCCCAAGTTTCTGAAGTTTGCTGTTTGTGAGTCTAAGGCCCACAAGCTCACACAAGCCTGTGCAGCCAAACAGACTGATCCACGGAGAGGCTCAGGTGTGTGTTCTCAGCTGCAGCTCTCTCTGCCTGAGTAGATCTACCCATCAGGGAGACCAACAGGTAGCAGCCCTGAGGGTTCCAGGTGCTAACTCTTGGCACTCCCTGGTGCAGCTGCCCGGTCCCCCTGCTCAGACCAGAGTGCACAATTTAAATTCCCAGTAATAAGCAGTCTTCCTTCAGAGACTGTGGAACTTGTCTTAAATCTGCATGTACATATATCTGGTTGTCCCTGCAGATGCCTACTGGAAGCTGGCAGTTTTATTGAAAGTTACTAACAGGCTAAAGCCAACAAATTCCCAGCACCAACAGCACTTAGCTCTTCCCAGGAAGGAGGCACTGCGTCCCGAGCAGTCATTCACTAAGGCCCAAGCAGGCCGGGGGCCACCCCACAGACTTCTGGTCTCACAGGCCTCCCTGGAGACCAGTCCCCCGTGGGCTATGCAGGGCCTTCCCAAGCCCAGTTCACCTGAGGCCATCAGGTGCATTAGTCAATGGAAGGTTCAGTTCACAGCTCTGCTGCTGCGTTAGCAAGTGGTGTTAGCTCACTTGGGAAAAATGCAGCCCTGACTCACTCTGGCTACAGAAACACGCTTCACTGTCATCAGCTTTCTCTCATTACCTGCCACCGTTACAAATTCTCACTTCCCTGCATATATGCTTAAGTGGGCTCACCTAGGAAACTGGAGAAACAAACAGAGAGCAGGAGGGCGAGAGCTGTGGGAGGAGGCCGTGCTCATGGCCCTGGTCACGTAGGGAGGTGAGGATCATCTGAGCGGGCGGGTTAAGGCAGCAGCTTCAGTGCCAGCCAGATGGTGTCCTCCCCAGGCAAATGAATCAATCCTGTGCAGGTCACCTGAGAGATGCCTGGGCAGGTAACAGGAAGCCCCAGGAGGTTTATCAAGAACTAACATTTCTGTAAAAACATCCCCTGACTTCCAGAAAATAAGCCTAAAATTTTACTCATGTGTGCAAAAAAGCCCTTTCAACAAGCTACCACGCACGCAACTCGTAAATAATGGTGCCCACTCCCCTGGCTGCACAAGTCCACAAGGCTCTCAATTACGTGCTAGGGGCACCAAAACACCCCTTTAATACCCGGAGAGCCCGTCAAGTAACACCTGATTCACAGACCTGTCTCCACTGTCTGCCCCAAGGCACCCAAAATGCACAGGTCCAAAACAGGACTCACCCTGTCCCCCCGAGACCCGTGCTGTCCTCTGCTTCTCACTTCAGTTAATGGGATCCCTGCTTACCTGGAGGCCCAGTCAGGAACCGCAGAACTCTCAGCTCCCTTCCTGCTTCCTCCCCTGATGTTGACTCTGTCCCTTCTCTCCTCACAATTGTTCTCCCATCTGCTCTCGCCTGTCTATTCCCACCATCACCCCTAATTCAGGTCTTCAGCGACTATCCCTGGATTCTGTCCTAACTGGTTTCCCTGCTCCATCTTTTGTCTCTCGGATCTATCACTTACGGCATCTCTGCAGAGACGATTCTAAAAGGGCAGTCTGGTCATGTCACCCCCGGCTCCTAAAGGCTGCTGACTGCCTGAACCACCAGGCCGCATTCTCAGCCAGGCACACGAGAGCCTTCCTGCCTTTCGGCCTCATCCCACCCCGACCCATTCGCACCTTAAGCTGCAAATGGCCCAGCCATTTGCAGTTCCTCCACATGCCCAGCAAGACAGGCTTCTTTCTGTGCCCTGGTGTGGGGTACCCTGTCCTTCCTGGCATCAAACCTCTTCTTAAATGTTTCCTACTCTGAGAAGCCTTCCCTCACCCCGTCTGACACATCTGTGTTCCTACAGCACCACACGAGCACCAGGACTGGGCTCACCGTACGTACCGTAGGTAGTTGTTATTCCTGCCCACGACCTCCTCCACTGCCACCTTTGGGATGTGCCATCCCTGCCCCAGTGCCCAGCACCCAGGAGACCCTCAGGTAACAGCGATGGTGCCTGGTGCACTGAATCTATAGGCAAATTCCCTCCCAGCCAGTGATTTGCAGACTCCTCTCTCACTTAAACGTTTATCAAAGAGCTACTAAAAAGCTTACGGAATTCATTTGTGTTTCCTTCCCTTTCTCTTTGACAAGACTGGGGTCAACCCTGATATGGACAGGCCGGGGGGCAAAAGCAGTGAAGGCTGTCGCGCGGCCACAGGCAGGCTGCGGCGGCTGCGTGGACTCCCGAGGGCCGACTCTGTCTAACCAGGGTTGAGCCAACTTGGGCCAAGGAGCGGATTCCCGCCGCGCGTCACAAAAGCAGTCGTCGGTGGCGCCCCGGCCACGCTGAGAGAACAGGAGTCTCCCCTTCTCAAGGGCCTTCGCCGCAGAGTCCCCTCCCTGCACGCTCACCTGTCCGGGGTGGACAAGTACTTCTGCTTCTGGAACTTCTTCTCCAGGCCCATGAGCTGCAGCTCAGTGAATATGGTGCGGCTCCGGCGGGGCTTCTTCGGCCGCGGCGCGGGCTGCTCCGTCTCCGACTCGCTGCTGGCTACGGCCTCGCCGCCCGGGGCCTCGGCCGCCACCGCCTCGGGGACCGGCACTGCGTGGCAGGACAACGCCTGGGCGATCCCCGGGGTGGCGGGGACCAGGTGGGAGATGACCGCGGGCTGTCGGGTGATCACCGAGAGGAGAGGGTACGCCCGGAGGGAAGGGGAGCCTGGAAACAAACAGGGAGGGAGGTCACCGTCACCGTCACGCAAGGAGCAGCGGGGGAAGGAGGCTGGGAGCCCTCGGAGGGCCACGCGCTGAGACCCTTCGGGCGGGCAGGGCCTCCTGCTCCTAAGGAGCTGCAAACGGAGGAAGGGGAAGAGAAAGCGGCAACTCGAGACCTGCGACTTCAGGCCGGGCAGGCAACACGGAGATCTCTTTGTGAGACACTGGAGCGGCCAAGAGGTTCCTGCAAGTCCTCCAGTTTTAATTGAATCTTTCCCCCCTCTCTCCCTTCTGAACCCCTAAATTCTTGGTCAGTGGGCCCAAGCAGATAAAAAGAAGTGGTCAGAAAAAGCTAGAAACACTTATTTCAGAAATCCAACCTAGATTTCCTGAGAACTACCCGTGGTCTTTATCAAAAGACATGCTTGTAACTATGAATTCCTCCTGAGAGGTCTCATGGTCCTTGAATCACAGCATTTTTCAGAGCTGGCAGGATGCTTTAGGATTATCTAATTCAACTCCCTCACTTCAGAGATGAAGAATAGTCCCAGAAAGGTTCAGTGACTTGCCTGAGATCACACAGCAAGGAAAAGGCAGATTCAGGAGTCAAACCAAGTTCTTCCGGCTGGACCGCCAGGGCTCTTATCACCACATCTCAAATCACACGGACTCATCACTTAGAAGAAGGGACCAGTAGATTCTAATTCCCATGAAAACTCAGGTCAACTATGACTGGTGCCCACAGCACTGTGTTAGGGAGGATTCTCAGGGTGGATCAGAGCCCAGCTGACCAAAAGGCACCGATGCTGAGGTTGGTTAACAGTGTCTGCCATGGACATGCGCAGGGGCAGGCTACGGTGGTATCTGTACTAGTTACATGCCACTCCTGCTGCGGGAATTTCAAGGCAAGAGCACTTTCCCATCCAACAATCTGTTAAGCCTTTAAAGTTCCAGTAAAGAGCCCTTTCCTTTCATTATTCAATAAGCATCAGGTTTAAAATGTCTCAATCATTACCTATGTAAATCATTTCATCTCTCAGTTGTCACCTGTACAGTGAATAAGAACAGCTGATCTCAAAGAATCCTTCGAACTCTAATATACTGATGCTGCAAAGTCCCTCTCGTCCCACCATTTGATATCTCATGGCAACGGAGAAGACTCACGGCTGCCCCTGGGGCTCCGTCCAGCCTGACAAGGGGCTACTGAGCAAGGCAGGCATCTGAGCCGAACCCACTGACATCACGGAAGAGACGTGTGTTCTCGCTCTTTTCTCCGGGTTGGCATTTCTCTTCTTATTCCTTCCCATGCCTCTGCTTGGACCCCAGTCACAAGTTATTAAAACCAATAACTTCTCTTGTTCTTTGAGTATATTTCCAGCAAGGCCCAAGGGAAACCACAGAGCTGTTAAATAACAATAAATCACCAAGTGCTACGACTTCCATTACTCTCCTGCCAACTCTAACACTTGAGGTTTTGTGTTGCGGATTCTTTTTAAGGAAAAAAAAAAATCATCGCGAATGATATCTTATAGCAAGAAAATGAGAATGCCTGGGCTCGTGGATTGGATCTCCCAGCATGCATGATGAAATGATGCTTCTTGAGAAAGAATCTGAAAACTTCTTAAACAGGCCTAAGATGTTTCTCATCTCAAATCACTTGACTCCTTTAAGTCTGCCATTTCTTTCAAAAGAGACTACCTTTCTTTAGCAGGCTAATTTATAACCTAGAAACTCAGGAGCTTATCAGTATAGGAAATGACTAGTTACCTAACTGTGGGAAAGGCTTTTTATCACCTTTCTCTTTTGCAAGAGGGTTAAACATTTTTCCCCTAACATTGAATAATATTTGAAAGTGTGGTAATGTATCTAGCATTGGCAAGGATATGGGGAAACAGGCACTCATATATTGTTGAGGGGTTTGTAAAACAGTATAATCTTTTAGACGAACAAACTAAGCAGTATCTACCAAGTTACTAACAGGGAATACTGCAAGCTGGGGTCTTTGTGTACAGAGATTTACATACAAGTTTATTCACTGCAGTCTTGTTATAATAGTGAAAAGGGGGAAAGAACCCACATATCTACCCATAGGAAAGTCCACCTATCATATGGACTACAATGTAACCATTAAAAAACTATCTCAGGCCAGCAGCGGTGGCTCACGCCTGTAATCCTAACACTGCAGGGGGCCAAGGCGGGAGGATCGCTTGAGGTCAGGCCTTCAAGACCAGCCTCCGCAAGAGTAAGACACATCTACAAAAAAAGTAGAAACATTAGGCAGGCGCAGTGGCATGCACCTGTAGTCCCAGCTACTCAGGAGGCTGTGGCAGGAGGCTCGCTTGAGACCAGGAGTTTGAGGTTGCAGCAAGCTGTGATGATGACGCCACTGCTCTCTACCGGGGGTGATGGAGTGAGACTTTGTCCCATAAAAAATTTTTTTTAAATAACTATTTCTATAAACTGATCTAGATAGATGAACAGAGATATCTATATTATATATATGAATTAATATTGTTAATATGAGAAAATATCTAAAATATAAAGAGAAAAGTATGATATAAAATAGTTTGCATTATCATAAACAATCTCAGGAGTGTTGTCTGCATTTATGAATGCATTTTTTAAAAGTCCAGAAAGCTAGTTACCAAACTATTAACAGTGATAACCTCCAGGGAAAGGGTGGGAGTAGAATAGGATGAAAAGGAAAACATATGTATTCATCTAATCCTGTTCTCAATCCTGCCATAAATATTCATTGAGCACCTGCCACCGGCTACCCTCTGCTCTGGAGGCTGGGGACACAGCGATGAGTACTGCAAAGCCCACCTTCAAGGAGCTCACAGTTCAGTAGGAGAGGCAGGCAGCAAACAAATAAACAAACCAATATATAATATAATGCCAGGGAGCAACGAATCCTCTATTCACAGCACAGTGAAACATGGGGCGGGTGGGGAGGAGGGCAGGCATCTCAGAGCAGGAGTCAGGGAAGGCGACCCTTCAGCAGGTGAGCGAGCGCCTCCCCACGCAGGAGAGCCTTGAGAAGGCACAGGGCCCAACGCCAGCACGGGCGAGAACCAGCAGGTGCGGAGCCCTAGAGGGGGAAGCAGTGTGGGTTCAGGAACAGCAAAACGGCAGAGTGAGCAAGGGGACACGTCACAGGACAGTAAAATTTAGAGAGACCTGCCGGAGCCACATTATGCAGGGTCTTGTAGGCGAAGGCAAGTCATTTGCATTTTATTCAAAATGTGATCAAAAGCCATGGGTGAGAAGTGGGCTGGGGAAGGACACGATCGGACAGACGTCTTCAAGGGACCCTGTGGCTCAGGGTAGAGGCCGGGCTGCAGGGGCGGTTGTGGGAGCAAAGAAACCAGTGAGCAGGCAAGGCCGTGTTCTGGACCAGACAGGCAGCAGCTGTGGCAATGAGGGTGTCAGACTCGGTACATTTTACGGTTAGGGTTGAAAAGACTTTGTGCAAGGACTGAACGTCAGGTCTGAGAGAGAGAGAGTGCCAGGTAATGCCTGGATTTTTTATCTTAGCAACTGAAGGATGGATGGAAGGACTGTGCCCTTCACTAAGATGGGAAAAGACTGGGGAAAGAGCAGCACTGGCTGAGAAAGCCAAGATTTTCATGTCAGACAAGTTGCATGTGTTAAGAGGCAGCTGGATAAACCCGTCTGGAGTGCAGGGAAGAGGCTGGGCTGTAGACACGACTTTGACTCATGGGAGTGTATGTGGTATTTTGAGCCACAGGATTGCATGAGATCACCAAGGGAGTGAGTGGAATAAAGAAATAAGGAAATCCAAGGATGGAGCCCTGGGGCACACCAGCCTCTGAGGTCACAAAGAGGAAAAGGAGCCAGCCAAAAAGACTGAGAAGCAGGGACAGAGATGCAGTGGGAAAATCAGCATGCCGTGGCATCCCAATACCTAGATGATGCTTCCGTATTATTTACATTTTGCACATGCAAGTATTATTTTTGTAATTAAAAAAAGTAAAAGACTAAATGAGCTTTAAGTTTCGTTCTCATTCTAAAGTTTTAATATATGTTCAATTTGTCAAAAAAGTATGATCATTTGACCCCTGTACCATAAGTAGTTAAAATTTCTCCTAGAAAGCTAGGCAAAGAAAATAAATCTAGAATCCCAGAAATGGAGTTTAAAATATGTGTAGTTTAATGCACTTCTAGTAAAACAGACATTGTGGGTTTCCCTTGGGCAAAGAGGACTCTCTCTGCCTGCTTAGAATCAAAGGGTCTAAGGAATTTTCTCCTTTTATGTTAGAATATATTTGATTTCTCATGTTAGTAGAATCCTATTCATTCTTTTAAAATAAACACCACTTAACATGGAGAAATAATAGCCTTTTGAACAAGTGGTGCTAGAGCACTTGGACATTTATATGCAAAAAAATTGAACCTTGACCTCAGACATTATTTTTCGAAATCACTCAAAATGGACCATAGACCCTAACGGAAACACAAATTTATACAATTTTTAGAAGAAAACATAGGAGAAAATCTTTGTGACTTTGGGTTAGGCAGAGAATTCTTAGCTATCACATTGAAAGCATGAAGGGTGAAAGAAAAAAGTAAAAAAAAAAAAACTGGCCTTCATCAAAATTAACAATTTTTTTTCTCTGCAAAAGATAATATTAAGAAAATGAAAAGACAAGCTGCACACTGGGAGAAAATATTTGCAAATCTCACACCTGACAAATGATTTGTATACGTAAAGAACTCACAAAGTTCAAAAATTAAAAAATAACCTCATAAAAAATAAGCAGAAGTTTTGAAAAGACACTTCTCCAAAGAGGATACATAGATGGCAAATAAGCACAGGAAAAGATGCTTAAGATGATTATAAGGGAAACGCAAATTAAAGCCACAAGGGTATACCACTACACATCTCTCAGAATAGTCTAAACATTTTTATAAACTGAAAACATCAAGTGTCAGCAAGTATGGAGAGCAACTGGAACTCTCCTACATTGCAGGTGGGAATGCGAAATGGTCCAGCCTTTTTGGAAAGAGAGTTAGCAGTTTCTTATAAGGTTAAACAAATGGTCACCATATGACCCAATAAATACCTAGGTATTAACCCAAGTGAAAAGAAAACACAAAAACCTATAAGCAAATATTTATAGTAATTACCAAAAACTGGAAACAATCCAAATGTCGCTCAACTGGGGATGGATAAACAAACCGTACAAACATACAATGAAATACTACTCAACAACAAAAGGGAAAAAACTATTGCTAAACACATCATGGATGGACCTCAATGATTACACTAAGTGAAAGAAGCCAGACTCAAAAGGCTCTACGATTCCATTTATATGACATAAAAGGAGAGGCATCACCAGGGATGGAGGGCAGATTACTAGAGGTTAAGGGGATTAAAGGGACAGTACAAGAGAACTGGCTGGGGTGGTGGGGGTGGGGGTGATGGAAGAGGAGGCACTGAGACTGTTTTCTATCTGATTGTGGAAGCAGTTATACACTTTTTGCATTTATCAAAACTCATCCTTACACTAAAATAGTAAATTTTTACTGAATACAAATTTCAAATAAATTTTATAAGAAATAAAAAACAGTTACAAGCATTTGTCACAAAAGAAATTTGAAAAGATTCAGAATCACATAAAGTAGAAGACTACCCTTACCACTTTGAACCCCTAAATCTTAGAGGTAAACTTACAGAATTGTTCCTAGTCCATACAAACACACATATGACCCAAGTCTAGTAATATGTGTGTTAATCTATTGAAAATATATAGTTACAAGATGTTTATTTTGTAAAATATAAATATGTCACATTATTTTTTCTAAATTGATAGCCAACAATCCTAACACCATATATTGACTAGTCTGGTGACTTAAAATGCCAGGTTTAAGATATAATAAATTCCCTAAGAAATGAAGTTTGGAGTTTACTATAAATAAATTTTTGCTCATCAGAATTCTGGAAGTCTGCTGAGGAATTTTTATCACCAAGATTCTGAAAATCTCCTGCTTTCTAGAAAAGCAGCCAAACTGGGAAAAGAACTACCCTTCCCAAGGGCTGCCCCCTGTGGTCACACAATGGGAACACACTGTGTGAGGGGAGGAGGAAAGTTAGGAAACCACATGGACCAGAGAAAGGGGGCACATTGTTGGAGGCTGCTGTGAGTCTGTCCCTTTGGGAGTGTGAAGGCTATTTAGAGAGGATTTCTGGAAAACATTTTAGGGGGTATCCTGCATAAAATCCATTAATACACTCCTTGAGAAAAACTCAAATAAAGGTCTTCCTGTTCAAGGCTTCTCCAGTCAGATTTCTGTTGTGCGTGTACTGGACCATACGGGGTCCTAGAAATAGTTGGTAATCTCATGTATACGTGGTTCTGTTTCTGGGACTCTCCTGTTCTACTGAACTGACATATGATCCTATTATAGGACCATTCCACTTTAATTATTGTGGGTTTTTAGAGAGTTTTGTTATCTGGTAGAACAAGTCTCTCTCTTTATTCTTTTTACAGAATTTTCTCGACTATTGTCATTGATTTATTTTTCTAGTTGAACTTTAGAATCAACTTGTTAGGCTCTAAGAAAAGCAAGTCCCACTAAAAACTTGATTAGAGTCACACTAACCTGAAAGATTAATTTATGGAAAGACGTTTCTACCGATGATCCTGTCCTCTGGTAGATTGAAAAGCAATTGCTGGTTATTTAAAAACGGCTTTTGGAGATTCATGCAATTTGGTTCCATAAAGCTTAAACCTAATGAAAACCTTCATTAGAAAAAAATAAATAAATAAATAACTTCTGATGAATGACAGGGATTTAAGGCAACATCCTCATCACCAAAGTCTGTAGTTCCAAGAATCTTGTCCCAGTGTTCAGATGCAAATTCAGTGACAAAACCGTACTCTCCCCTCACCAGCTGAGGGCAGCCTCCTGAAGTTGGAGGTGCACACGCAAAGCTACTCGTGATGCTGAGAAACGTTTGGGGGTCTTAGGAGGACCACCACTGCAAATAACTGGAATTGCAGCGGGGCACTGTCTTGAGTTCCTGGTATCTGATACGTCTCTGAGGCACAGAAGGAACGGGCACGGCTGGAATGGGCGTCAGTGGTAATGTAAGTGCCACAAATCACTGAATCTCCTGGAAGGCAAACCCATGGGGAGCAGAAAAGTGAGACAAAATATACTTTAGCCAGCTGCTTGCTGTCTTTTCTTGTTTTAATATATGACCTGACTTCCAACCAAACAGCATCAGCCTGGAGCTTTAATCTCACAAAGTGTTCATGTACCACCACTTCATACTCTTGTAAAAGTACTGTGAGATAGTCCAGCCATAAATCTATATTTTGGCTAAAAATCAAATTTAGATTTTAAGAATAGGGCAACATTATAAACTAATGCATACATAAGGGCCACTTTGGTTACTGAGAAGGCAGATAATGTATAACCCTAAGTATGTCTTTCTCTTTTCCTGAGAATTATCACTATGTGAAAATGTGGACTGAAGACAGCTGCCCTGCCACCCTGGATCATTTACATACACTTGTGAAATTCAGGCACATTATCTGCTACTGAAAAGGAGTGATGATTGCAATAAACCAAAGGCACTGTTTAAACAAACACATTTTTAGTTGACAAAAGGAGTGTAAACATGACCGCACTGAATGCATTTTCTAATAGTTATTTTTCTTCAACCAATTCCCTTAACCAATGTTTCCCTATAAGATGGATATCACATAACTGTGTGTGTCATATACCTAGAAATACTTCCCTGCAAATGTTTGGCCTTTTTCAGACTCTGTTTTTGGATTTAAAAACCTGAATATACTCATGGCTGGCTACGCTGAGGGGCACCCAGGGAGTCTGGGGAGACGTGGAACATCTGGTAGGCTACACGAGTGCTTCAGACGCGCTGATGCTGGAAGCTGTCTGCAAACTCATGTGTGTGAACATGCTTGGGCCAGGCATGCACCCAGGCCAGGGCTGCTGACTCCTGGCACGTCTCCTCAGGGTAAGTTCTCCTTCACGGCAGAAGCCAGACCTCTCCAGCTATGGCTGTACTTGACCCTCAGAGCAGAATCCCAAAGAGTTGTTTCTGTTCACACACACCTCCTGAGGGCTTCTCATCCATTCCTCCAACATACCAGTCCCCAAATTGACTCCCCACACCCACATTTCCGGTTGACACAAGCAAGGGCCAAAGGTCTGAGTGGATAAGAATCTCTAAGCTGCCTGCTTGAATGATTTATGTTCCAGGAATGTGTGACCTATATATGCACAGAAAGCTCTGTAGGCACGCAAGCAACACACACAAAGACTTGGGTACAGACGTGTTCAGGTAACCTGAAAGGGGGACTCCACAGAACAACTGGGTAGCTACAGCTGAGTTTCCTAAGAAAAAAATCATCACATCACCCATACCAAATTACTCCGCTGGGCTCCCATTCCTACCAACTGGCTGGAAATTTGGGGTAGTGGAAAGACTAGGATCTCTACCCCTCACACAGAGTGACCTTCAGCAGGTTACCAAAACTTCCTTGGGTTCAATGTCTTCATCTATAAAGTCAGTTCTCCCTCCTAGATTATTGCTGTGAGGATTCAATGCACTGATGTATGTGATGTGCCCAGGGGGCACTCGACCTATTAGTTCCCTTGCTTTCCCTCCCTTCACTTAGTTTCGAGATGCTCTGTGATTGAGCCAAATTAAAGTGGACTAATTTTCTTATCAAGGAAGCAGACCTACTTGTGAAGGATGTATATGTATCTTCTTATCCTCGGTGTATTCACATGCAAAGCAAGATTTAGCAACAGCAGAGTTTCTCTTTGCGGCAGTGGAGGCCTTCCAGTGGCCTTGCAGCCTTTGACCCAGACTGACAGCAGTAAGAGAGCTACGAGAAATCAGTGGAAGGGCTAACCTGGCCAGGCACTTCATAAAACTACCAAGACTCCAGAAATAGTTACTTTGGTTTTGCAGACCCATAAAAAAAATTCACAGAACAGCTCTAGAGTTCCAAGGCACAGCCCTTCTCAAGGTTAGTAAAAAGCAAGTAAGGATGGAGTTGGGGGGACACGAGATAGAACCAAAGTCAATTTCTAAACACTGCAGGAAAACAGGTTAAAATTACTTTGCCCTGACTGACGCTGAGAGCGAGCTGCAGAGAGTCAGTGTTAACAGACATGAAAGTTCAGTGACTGTGTGTCCACGTGCGTAATCTGCAAGCACGGCAGAGAGGGGACAGTGGGAGGAAGGAAATACAAAGAGACGCTGAGCTGCCTTTTAACTTTGTGATACACCAAGTTTCTAGCCCATGAAGACTGAATGAAACAGACCCACTCCCTACAGCTTCTGGCTTTATGTGAGGGAAGAAAAGAGAAAATGTTTTCGGAGGCCAACTCAAAGGCTGACAAAATGTCTTCGCCATTAACAATCTCATTTATAAAAGGAGGGGGAGCATTTTGATCACTTAAGTGTGAATGAATTGGAAACATGGAGTAAATTTATTCCAAAATTCATGTGAGGTTGCCATGACGTGGACTCTGGAATAGAGTCTAGTAAAATAAAAACTTAAGAAGGTTATAAACATTTAAAAATAAAAGGTAGAGAGGTAGAGTGGGGAGAAAACACTGAGGGGATTTCAAAGAATGAAGAAAGCCTGGAACGTGAGCAGAAGATATCAGAGCAACACAGGTAGACTGACCGCATTGTGCCATCTTTTCAGATTCTTTATTTTGCAAAGAGAGAAGCTCAGTCTTATCACACTCAACCTGCAGCATCATCAGCACTGTAGATGCCCACAAAATCACTGGGCTGCGCTGGGAGCTAAGTGAGATCAATTAAGCTAGACCAGCAGGTAGGTGTCTGGACTTTCCCCTGCTGTCTAACGTGGCGGTCACCCACCCTGCAGCCTCCACCACTCCTCATCCGCCTCAGCCAAGGAACACACGGCAGTGGCATGGTCGTTCTCCTCCTAGCCAAGCTGTTTCTATATACGCCCACACCTGCTTTCATCCATACATCATAAGCACTCACTGACGGAAAGCTGCCCAGAGCAGCTGCTGTTTAGTACAAAGACAGAATTGATCACTGCTCCCTTCATGCATTCACGCATTTTGTTTGTGTCCTTATTCTAATTCAAACCTTCAATTAAGTGTTAAGTTGTTTACTCCTCTGTTTTTCAGGAGATTGCAAACTTCCTTGGGACAAAATAAAAAAATGCATCTTCCTAGCACTTAACTCGATGCTTTATTGAACTGATTTTTGCCTGGAATGAGTGGATTAGGGCTGGAGATGTGGTTCTGACCCCCGTGGTCTGTATGGCCTTGGTCAGGGCATATTTTGAAGCTTCTGTTTTCTCTTCTATAAAATGGCAATAACGGTACTTCTCCATAAGCTTCTTGGACAGTAACACTGGACAATGAGTATGAAAGACAATGAAGAACTATTCCCAAAAAAGGCACTTTTTCAAACACCCAATTGCCCAGCCCCAACTAATATTCCATATTTTAGAGACGCCTGTATTCACTAAGAAGTCACAACGCTGCTTTCTTGTGCTGACCTAATCCACCCCTTTGCCTCGTACTTTGTGCTCAATAATTTCTAGCTAAGGTCCTGGCACTCCCAGAGGCAGAGTCTGCTCAAATTTTACCAGGAGGAACCCTCTAGTCCACTTCCATCATTGGAGAACTCTACTCAACAGCTACTCGGCTCTGTGCTAACTGGCAGAGACACGAAGAGAAGCCACTCCTGATCTCTGCCCTCAGGAAGCTAACTGTCTAAAGTAAAAGTGAAACAGGAGAACAAGGAAGCATGCGGCCCCTGCTGAGCGGTATGGGAACCGCAGGAATACAGGGCAGACCGCCGGGTTCTAGAATGTGCCACGCCTGGCAGTGAGGTGAGCTGTGAGAGCGGCCGCCCTGGCTCGTAGGGGTGAAGGAAGGAGTGGACTCCAGAGGCTGTCAAGGACCCGACAGGACCTGGGAGAGACCTGCCTGGGCTGGGGAGAAGGGGCAGACACACAGAGGAGCAGGAAGACTCAGGACTCTCGAGGTGACTGCCAGATGTGGACCACCATCGAGAAAAAACTGAAGTCTGCAGGGTGGGAATGTGTGGGAGAAAAGATGAAGCTTACAGCTTGAGGTGACAATCAGACACCCGAAATCAGGCATAGTCACAAACTGGGGCTTCCCGGTAGGGCTCTGAGATGGACATAGATTTTACCCAGAACCAGAGTGGAAGGGTTGAAAGTAGAATGCATCCCCTGAGAAGAAAGACGTAAGAACTACAGAGGAGGAAGGCCTGGGCCTTGGGGTGCGTCTCCACCCACAGGGCTGTGAAAGCAAATACAATAGAACCAACAGAGGAGATGGACATTGCAGCCCAAGAGGCAGCAGCACAAGCAAAAGAGTACAGCGGCAATGAAAGTGGCCAGAGAGAATCTGAGAAAGGTAAACTTTCAACAAGGTGACTCATTAACGAATCTTTTGACGTAAGTTTTGAAACTTTCTCCCCTTCTCTAACTTCCAGGCCTCTATTCATGGTTTAGGAATGTCCACCAGGCAGGCTCAGAAGATGCGCATAATGTCAGGGCACTGGGAAAGTTTCTAGAAAAAGCCAGTTACCAGGAGGGGACGGGTAAAAACCTACCTATCAGGTACAATGAACACCATCTGGGTGATGGGCACACGAATAGCCCTGACTTAAGCATTATATTAAAATAAAAGGTAATCATGTAACAAAAACATTTGTGCCCCCTTAATATTTTGAAATAAAAAATAAAAATAAAGAAAAAAGAAAATAAATTTAAAAGCCACTTACCTTTCTGCAAGTGGCCCCATGGGTCCACAGGCAAGCTTCTGATTACCCAGAAAGAGAATACATCTGTCAAACTCAGAACATCTTATGTCAAAATATAATTTTAAAAGCCTAATCTGATTTCATTCTTCTCCCTACACATTCTAATCCTGGTTCAAATATCTTTATGGCTTGCCTTAGTTGCAAAGAATTAGAAACAAAGTAAGATAAAAGAGAATAAAATTCAATTCCGTTCAATGAATGATGGAATACCTAGTGTAACTACTGTGCCAAGAACTGAGAATAAAACAATACACAAGACAGACCAGATCCTTGCTCGGCTATAGTTTAGCCGGGAGGGCAGGGTGCTATAAGGCAGGAGGATCTATTCTGACCAAATATAGGCTGTCAGTATTCCCCTGAAAGAGTGGCATTTGACTGAGATTTAGTCTAAGGATGAGGTTAGCTAAGATTCCAATCTGAGACAAACAGTGAACACTAAAAAGGAACAGGTCAAAGTGTGAGATCCGTCAGCATAAAAAAGTATGCAAATTTGTCAAATTCAGTCCCCAGAAAAGGTGCAAAACCAAAAAACCCAGAAGTAGAAAACAGGCCTCTGCGATGTGCACCTAACTGAAGAATACTTAAAGAACTTCTGAGGTTGAAATTGGTTCCACTGAGCAAGGAAAAGTGGGGAGAACTCCGTGCTAGAACACGAAGGCAAGCCATCAAACCGGAGCACCGTCAGCAAACCAGCGTCCGGGAAGGCCCCAAAACACAGTCGATAATTGCATTTCCCACCGCGACGATGACTGGCATGTCCAGCAGCTTGTCGGCATCACGCAGACAGCCACATGATTCTATGGAACCCCATTTATTTTCTCTTCCTAGCATCCCATTATTTTCATATAAAAATGTGCCCTTAAGTATTATACAGCTAATGTGCTCAGGGGACAAAAACTATGTTGCAAAAAAGGACTCAAACTTTGAAGGAATCTACCCCATTGAAATGAGGAGGAAAGAGAAGTTCTGTGATTGATGGAGGAATCTCGTTAGATGGAATGAAAGAGTTACTCCCTTTCTCTTACTCAAGCTGTTAAGATCAAATGGCAGCCAGGGTGTCCCCAAATAGTCATGGGAACGTTTTACATCAGACATCAATACTGACTCATGTTTGAGTCTCGCTCTTGAAGGTACCCCCATAATAAGGGGTAACAGTCTCCCTGTCCCAGGGAACGGAGCTGCGGATCAGGGCAGAGCAGCGTCCCTGTCCCATCTGGCTGTGTCTATTTCGTTACGCCCAACTCAGCAAAGGACCGGCAGAGGCAGGAGTGCCGTAGTGCCCTTTAAGGTAAAAGTGAAGACATTACACAGATGTGTTCTTAGAATACTGTAAAAGCCTCCAGAAATAGCCTCAAGCAGCCAAACCATGCCAAAATCTCAGTGGAAGCCACCCATTCCCATCGTTTACATTTTTAGGCCTATAATGAAGTTATTAGAGTCAGGTTCAAGTTGTCACTTTTCTAAGGTTGTAATTAAATATAAACCAATGGTGACCACTTCTTAGCCACTCACTCACTGATTAGGGCTTCTGGCTGGTCAGAGTTCAAAGGGGAAATGATTGGCCCCAACACATTGACTCCCGGTATTTTTGACTGACTCCACTCCTTCTTAATATTCTAACTAGCAAGGAGCTATACAAGCCTCAGTTTGAACATTCTCTGGGCGTGACAGGCAAAGATAATCGGTCAGAAACACTAAGCCACCTCATTTCTCCTGAGAGATTGAGAAAGTTCCTGTAGGAAGAGGTTTTCTTGCCAAACTTTTCCTTCCCAAGCACCGTTCCTCCTCCTTCTCCACAGACTAAACATTTGCAAGTCTTTCTTAACCTCAGCTCCCGCCTCCACCCCTAACCACGCTCTACTCCCTCCACAGCCACCGCTGAGCGTCAGGGCTGGGTAAGCAATCTAGGACCCAGACACCAGCAAGACCCCCCAACACTGTGCAATGAAATGGCAAAACTCAAGAGTCACAGTGTGTGAAGATTTAAAAAGCACATTCAGACTTAGTCTATGTACCAGCCCCGGCCCTGAACACACCTGCAGACCAAATGCGAAGGCCTTGCATTTCAGGTGCCCACAGGAGACAGGAGATGTCTGAAGAAATCCACATCTCTGAAATTCGGTAAGTCTTTCTGGTAATGGACTCTGAAAAACCTAAGAAGGGAGCTAAAAGCCTGGTCACAGCAGATCCAAGCATGAGAAGCCACGGGAAACATCTGGAAGATACGGAAATTAGTGGGACTCAAGCCACCAATTTACTCCAGAAATGACTAGGGTCATCTACTGCTTCAGATAAGACTTAAAATGGGATGTGGGCATGTTTTCTTCAGGAGGAAGGGAACAAAGGAAAGTTGGGGGAAAGGGAGAGGAGTTTATTTAAATCAAGTCTGGACCAATGTCTTGTCTAAATATATTTTGTACAATGAAGGCTACATCGATTCTTCAGCTTACAACTCTTCAAACAACTGAGTCCTAGGAAGAAGCCACAAGCTTCTAGGACCCGATGCTCTGTGACCCGGGAAATGGTTTGCAAGCACCTGGTCCTTCTTGGGGAGAAAGGAGAGACGCTGAAGGAAACAGATGTGTGTGACAGACGACTTGCGACCAATGGGCTCAGCAGAGCAAGGCTTCCTGCTGACCTGAAAGCTCCAAACAGCTTGTAGGAAAGAAGTCTTGCTGCCTGGAGGAGTCCTGTAAGAGCATGTCCTGGGACGTCGTCATGCAGGCTTTGCTGAAAAAATAAGATAAGGCTTTTCCTGATGATTCTGAGGCCAAAAGAGGAAAAGGGCCATGAGGAGAACAACTCGCCAGGCTGAGCCCGCATGGTGAAGTCATGGAAAACACCAGAGAGTCTGTCTTATTAGGCAATACAAGCACACTTAGAACTTGTCATTATCATTAATAACACTATCAAAACATGTATTAAGAGCATAATTATAGGGCCTATCACAGGGAGTGAACTGAGAAAGTTACAAAGCACCAAAACCACTCTTGCTCATAAAGTCCACATAATGCGGGCAAGGGAGGGAATCCTGTAATTTTTAAATTAAAATAAAGGATTTAAGATTAAATAAAAAATGAGATAAATTAAAATTAAAATTTAATAGTATTAAGTAAAGGTATAAATGAGCAATATTTCACTTCTTACCATGACTTAAAAAAAATGAGATGCTTAATGCCTCAAGCCAAAAAGAACAATGAGGCTATTCATCCATTAATTACTATCTCATTATTTGGGAGCTTTGTTGACAGCACTATTGTTCACTTTAATTATTTTTGGCCTAAACTCTTTAGCCCTTATGAAAATCATTAGTAATAATGTATTTGGATTTCTCACACCTAGCTCATGTAGTAGCTTCACATACCTTTGCCACTAGTCACCATCAAGGCACAAGGTCTTTCTTAAGTGAACACGTGACCACAATCAACAGAGCTATAAACAGGCTCTGATTCACTCCCTGCTTCTCCCATTGCTGTCATTTGCATGTCATGCTAATGTATGATTTAAAGCCATGAGTTAGGTATAAATACAGTATTATGGAAGCCTAGGGAAAAGATTTATGGAAGTTTCTCATCCAAGACTTGCAGAACATCTCGTTCAGTAGAGAAAGGCCTCAAGTTGTTAAAGAAATACCTGCACCCAACCTAGCAGCTATAATTAATACTGAAGAAAAGGCAGAGGAATGAGAAATAAGTTTATTGGCATGCTGAGCAACATTGCCAGAGTCTGACATTAGAATCAAAGACTGTACTTATGTAATTCCTTTATCTCAAAGGCTCTCAGATCAGCCGTACAAAATAGCTTAGTCACAGGGCCTACATTAAATTACATCCAGCACTGAACTGAATCAAAGGTCATACAATCCTTACAAGCCTAGAACTAATGTAGCTAGAACTTAAACCATTTCAGAAAAATCACCATTTGCCTTTTTGAGTCTCTGAAGAATATGCATTCTCAACTCCAAAGCCTCCCTTCCTTCCGACAATGTCAGAACGTTCCAACTGGCATCAGACATCAATAACCCGAGATGTCGCCCGTTCCCACACACCCGCAGTTACGGCGTCGCCACACAAACACAGCTCCTCGGGGACTGAAGGTGCTACTTGCTGAGCAACACTTCATCGTGTCCATATTATTCTCAGTGGTATCTACTCTCTGCGATTTTTCAGACACTCTAAACATGGAGTGTCACCACGACACCAACAGACAGACCGTGACATCTGTGTATTACAGACCTATTTCAAGCCTGTCTAAGAATGTACTTGGAAAGAATCTTGTTATAATTCAGGCTTGTCTATACTGTGGCTGCACAGTGTATACTGTGAAGGGAACACAACTTCAATGGCCCAGGATCTAAAAAGGCTCTGGACTAAGCAGGTGAGGCACAGCAGAGGACAGAGGCACCCAACGGACGTCTGTGCAGTGCGCAGTCAGTCCTGAGGCTTCTCAATCCCAGAGGACATGTGTCTTCACCCCGCCTGCCAGCACAGCACCAGGGATTCTTCTCCAGAGAAACCAAAGGGCCGTAGCAAAAGACCTACTGGCACTGGTGTGTTTACCGGTCCCCAACTAAACAGCTTGCTCCCTACCCGGATCCCCTGCCTGGATACCCACACACACATTCACTCGTGTACACACACCTCCCCTCCCACGCAGTCTCAGAGTCTCATTCCTCTAAAGGAAGAGACAAGCCCAAGTCACTAAACACATGAGGAAAGCCTCAAACATAAAAGACAGAAATCAAACAAACAGGTGAAAAAAAGGGAAACTGGCATCATTAGAAACAATTCAGGGAGCAGAAGAAAAACTTAAAAAGAAAACTATCATTAACATCCTCAGAGAGATGAGAAAAAAATATTTTATTCATGAAACAGGGTCCTATAATATTTTACAAAAGGAACAATTAGAGAAGGAAAGAACTTTTGGAAAATAAAAACATGATAGTTGAATTTTCACAATAGAAGACAAGAGTTGGAAGATCAAATTAAGAAAAAACATAATAAAGTAGATGAAAAACACAAGGATATAGAATATAATATTAACAACAGTAGATCAAATACAGAGAAAATATTAACAAAACTGTCAGGTACTGTTCTAAACATTTTATGTTTATTTGTAAATGTACATTTACATTTGATCCTTGTAACAAGACAGCATCAATACCTCAATTTTATAGATGAGGCTATTAAGGCTCATGAAAGCTAAACATCTTGTCCAAAGTTCTAAGATAGGATACAGTCAGGACACAAAGTTCAGAAATGTGAAGAGAAAAATAAGAAAATTAGTGGATCAACCCAGGACTTGCAATATTCAATTACTGGACCTTCCAAAGAGGAGAAAAAGGAAAAAGAATGGAGGAAATTATAAAAGAAAGAGTATAATAAAATATTTCTAAACTGAATTAGGTGGCTCTACCATCTTACCAACGAATGTAAAAAGACTCACCAAAGTACATAATTATTCTAAAATTTCAGAAAACTGAGGACAGAAATAAAGTTCTGAAGGTTTCCAAAGACAGGGAAAAAACAAACTTGAACTTTTGATATCACAATAAAAAAACACAATTACTGGTAAATGTTGCTCTAAGGCAGAACTTAATTTTACCAGCTGTTCTAAAGTCATCAATTCTAAAAATGGTGAATGGACAACAATTTCCCCATCTACTAATATATTCACTTGTTGCTGCAGCAACTGAAAGATATTCCTGTTTTCAAAAAAGGAAAACAAGTCTATGCTTAGTCAGCTTGACTAACAAGCCCCTAGAATGTGTATGTGGTGGGGGAGGGAGAGATTCTAGGACAGACCATTTTAAAAACTGTACTTAAGCTCTTTAAAAGCAAGTGCTCAGATCCTATACTTCTAGGTAGTATCCTAGATGTGGACTATCTCCCACATCCTTAAATATGAGACAGGGAAAGGTGGGCAGGATAAGAAACATGAACCCCTCCTCCAGGGAGAACATTCAATTCCAGAGCATGCTGTCCTTAGAGGTAAGGAAGTTATTCCACTTCAGTTCAATTTTAAAAAGTAAGTTGCTAAAGGGAGGGAGAGGTTGCTGAGAACTTGCCCAATTTCTCTGAGAGCTTCTATGTTATCGCACAGTATTTCCTGGCCCCTGAGGTCCAAGTCACCCCAGATTCTGGATGATGAATCTGACTCCCCTTTGATTAGCCTGAGGGCAAAACGGTCAACGCACATCTCTCAGGGCTCATGTTCAACCAAATGCAATGGGTATTCATGTGGAAACCTTCTCATGTAATAAACAGTCAAAAACATGTCTTGGGCACCTGTGGTAGACAAAACAAACATGGTTTCTCTTCTCACGGAGCTTAAGTCTAGAGAGAGAAAGAAAATAATCAAACCAATAAACAAGTATATAAGCAAATATTTAATTACACTTGGGGTAAGTACTGTGCCGTGAGAGAAATAAATGGAACTGAGTGGCGGAGACTATCTTGGTGAGGTCTGGGGTGGGGAGGCTGAGATACACAGAGTCTCCAAAGAGGAGACATCTCAGAGGAAATCTCAGGTTGAAAAGAACCAGCCAGAGAAAGACCGTCCCAGATAGTAGAACAATGTATGGGGAGGGCCAGAAACAGGGAAAAGCTTGGTATGTTCTGGGAAAAGCAGAGAGGATGTGGATGGAACAGGAGGCTGCAGAAACAGGCAGGGGACAGGCTGCACAGGGTCGAGACGTGCACGGCCCACTGGCCATCCATATTCAGGTTGATTAACGGCCATCTTACAAGGCATGTTAGAGGCTTTGGTCCTTGTTTTAGCATTCCCTTTCCAATATTTTTATCTAAAGTTTGTCTAGAAACATAAAAGGTATTCTTACCAAATGTTCTCATGTCACACAAAAAAAGCAATGTGTTGCATGAAATAATCAGGATTTTTCAAGCCTGGAATGGGCTAAAATCGACAGATCTAAACACATCCTCCAATGGCTTTGAGAAAGGAATCCAATCTCTTTAGGTTCTTCACTCATCACCAAACCTATTCTAGTCATCCTTTCAGCTCTCCAGATATCCCAGGCCTTTTCATGCTCATACTCTTGCCTCCAACTCCTGGCCTCAAGCGAGACTCCCACCTCAGCCTCCCAAAGTGCTGGGATTATAGGCGTGAGCCACCACACCCAGCCTGTGCCCCATCTCTTACAAAGGTTGCTCTGTTTGCCTGGTTCTCCTTCTTTACCTGGTTAGCTTTTATTTGTACTCTGAGCTTTAACCCTCCAAGAATGCTTCCCTGATCCTCCTCCCACCATCTTCCATTGCATGTGAGGGGTAAGTGCAACCTCCTTCATGACTGTAGAGCATCCTGCAGGCATTTCTATCGTAGCACTTAGCACAACATATTGGTGATTTCTGTTTACATGTATCTTTGCTACTAGACTGAACTTGAATCCAAAAAGTGTATCTTAGTCCAGAACTGCATTTTAGAAATAGCTTTTAGTAGAGTGCTGAATATTCAAAGTTTACTGAATGAGTAAATCCATTAACATGCAAAATATTTGATCTCACAGCTGTTTGGAGTGGGGATGGATGAAAGGTGAGATCTGAGCTGATCGCAGTTCAAGAAGAGCCAACTCAATTTAAGCCTTCATTAACAGAAGTGCAAATCACAGACCGTGCACAGAGTGTTGGGTCCACCTGTTGGAGCCAGGCTTTCAATGAGCACCAGAAGAGGGTGCTGAGAACAGCCAGCGGTTTAGAAACAATGTCATCTCAGGAAGTGCTAACAGAAGTTGTCTATGAGCTCCCAGAGAGGGAAAAAGCTGTCTTACTCATCCTTGTGTTCCTAGGAAATAGGTGATCAACTTAGGTTTCTCAAATGTGATAAACGAAGACGCAGGAGTCTGGTGTGACGTGGCTGAGCAGGGATAGGGAAAGCTGCCCTCCTCCCCACCGGCCACATTCAGGCAGAGTCTCTGAATGAAGGCCCTACAGCATGTAGGAGATTAAACCAATTAACTTCTCAGGTCCCCCCCAGCAAGCTTCAGGTCTTGGAGAATCTGCACTGGAACACATGCAAGAACAGAGGTGTGTGCTGAGAAGATCCTGCACTGTCCTTTTTGTAGACCTGTGTCAGCTTTGCTCATTAGACACCCACTCAGTGCTTCCTTGGTTTTTCTCCACAGCTTGGGTACTTTAAAACAAAAGAAACTCACAGCTACATTTTTTTATCTCATTTCTTAAAATTTCTATAAACACTATGTCATCAACCTCTCCAGTAGCCTCTCTGCTCTTTACTCCCTCTCGGTCTCTCATCATCACCATCATCTATTTTATGTGAATCCAAAACCTGAGGGTCAATGTCGCTGTTTGCCATGAAATTCAGGCTCACTAGAACTGAGACGTAAGGAGGGATAGTTACAGATGTGACTGATGTGGAGGCTGGTTAGCCCAGCACAGGGGAAAACTACAGGTCCACCCTCTTCCCAGGCCCCTGTCAGATCTAGGTCACTGATTCCTGTGAGGTGCCCTGCAGTGTCCCCTCTCCCCTACAGGCCCAAGCACTTTTATGGCAGTCGCCTCTCCTATAGTAGCTATGTCACTGCAATGCAATTGTTGCTCCCACATCTGTCTCCCCCACTGCCTGAGGCTCCTTGCAAGCTGGCACTGTGCTTCATTCACCTTGTATTTTCAGATAGGTCACATGACGGACAACATGGCCCGGCAATATGATCATGCACTTTGGGGTCAGACGGACCTGAATTTGAGTTCAGAGTCTGCCACTACCAAGTTGGGTATCCCTGAAGAATTAGTCTCAAAGCCCCATTTTTCTAAAGTGCAAAATGAAGACAAAAATAATGACTATGCCATAAGATTACTATGAGACTTAAATGAAATTTATATGATTTTTATTAATGAAGAGCTCCTTAAACACTTGCTTTAAATAATGGGCACAGGAGATTTTAGATGAATGTTTGATTATCATGGTTTAGTACCATCCATTTCTTTTTAAGTATTGGTTTAGAATTACCATATGCAAGGCACTAGCTATGCTCTGTAGGTAACAAATATGTTTAAGAAAAAAACCTTTTTGTCCAAGAATTCATAATCTAGTAAGGAGACAGATAAATAATATACAGAGGCACCTATAAAGCAAGGCAGTCCATTAAACAGGGAGTAAAGAATAAAAGGGTTTTGGAAATTCAGTGGAGAGAGTGAATATTTCTGCCTCGAGTGTTCAAGGAAGGAGAAGGCAAAGGAACTACACTCTGAATAACAGAGAACTTCACTCGGCATAAGGAAGGAATGTAAGCATTCTAGGCAGAGGGGACTCAGGACAGAGGCATACACACAAAACCACAAACGACATGTCAGTGAGGAAAAGTGGTGGGAAACAAGCATAGACCAACATCAAGGTGCAAAATAGAACTGCTAAACTTTTAACCTCTGTTGCCTTTTGAAAGTCATTGTTCCTTTGTTCTCCTGAAAGCCTAAAGGATACGTCTGAGCTCTCCCTTCTGTCACATGTATTCCCAAAACAACCCAGTTTCCTCTCTCATCTTCAAATGTGAAGTTATTTTTTACCAAGTAGGGAACTGTTACACTACTTGTCCTGGGAGTAATGGCCTGAACTAAGAGTGTCAGTGAAGAGACAGACAAAAAGGACAACTCCACAGTTTATGGAGACTGATCAGAGGGGAGGTGTGACGGGGACAAATAAAGGGGACTGAGCTTCACGCCAGTGTGAGGACGTGGTGGCACTCCCACCGAATAAGTGATGCTTCACAAGAAAGGGCTCTTTGGGAGGGAGCAGTAGAGGAAAGAAGGTGAGTTTGGTTTCGGATTTGCAAACTCTTATCATCCAAGTGCAAACTCATCTCCTGTACTAGAAAATCAACCCAAGTCACCTACCCTCCGGAGTGTGAGTAGCCTACTCTCAGCATATTAAAGAGGGTTATTTTGTTTTATTATACTGTAGTTGTAGTTGGGATGTCTCAGAATTGAGCCACATCCAGGAGAAAGAAATGCTTCTGTCCAAATTCTCTGAGTCCTTAAACCCCTCAAGGCCTTAAAAACGACTGGATTTCCATTGCATCAGACGGAAATCTCTCCCAGATCAAGCGATGGTCACAAGGATGCAAAAGACGGATCAAGAGGATATATGTATGAATGTATACATAACCCGCATATTTTTTGCATACTTCCAAATTGCATTGTTTATGCAGCTGTTCACAAACTCGGCTTCTCTGTTTATTTTTGTCCTTAGAGGAAACAGAGAAGAGCATTCTGCCTATTAGGCACAGCGAGATCAAAGAGTCCCCTAGCCAGCCTGAGAGTGCACCCTTCTAGCCTTCCATCCCACCAAACATCAAAACGAGCCTGATGCCCTCGGAATGGCTCCTGCACCAGGAAGCTCGCAGAGGCACCTGTCCGAACCCTCCTTTCACTGCTCACACCAAATGGACAGGCTTTGTGTTTTCCTGGGAATGAAACATGAAGTAACAGCAAACGCCTCAGAAGAGAAAAGCGTTTCCCACCAGGTTTATTAAGACACCATGACTCTCATAGAGCAGGTAACATCACTGTTGTTTTATGAACCATGTTGGGAGGGAGAAAAAGCCTGGAAAGGTCAACTGACAAACCAAAGGTTATCCGCAATTTGTAAGTGGACTTAGGAAGTAGGCAAATGGCAAACACTTGCTCTCTCTCTTGGGCCAAGTGGAAAAAGATTGACGCCCTCTGTGTTTTCTTTCCCCATCTCTGCTGTGTCACCCTCTTAATTGGTTCTAATCACCTATAGCAAGGTGATTAAATGTCACTGTGGAGTGACATTGATTCCCGGCACCATTTTTGTTGGCCCATGAGACAGGCATGCCCTTGTAATCTGTGAATGGGGCATTGTTCACCACGCCAGCCTGCAGCCTCCCTCGCCGCCCTCCCAAAGCTGACCAGGGCTTACTACAGGACACGGCAGCAGCGATCGGAACTGTAGCAAGAAGGCTGGGTGGCAGTATGTGTGGCTGTGGGTCTCAACCATTCTCCTTTTTGGAAATGTCAGGGCAAAATGGATACTGGATTATTTCTCATAGAAACTTTAATCATTATTTAGAGTAGGTTTCTCATGCTGTCCTTACACCTACTGATCTTTCTGTGCCTTCAGAAAAGTACAAGCTGCCATTTGATCCAAACTCCAGCTGCAGTAGAAGCAACCAAAGATTATCTCAGCAAGAAACAGGGCGAGGGCTAAGTTACTGGCTAGGGACACTCTCCCAGAGTGCTGAGAGGGCACTGAGGCCCAAGACAGTAGTAGGGCATGTTGGGAAGTGGTGGTCCAGTAGTGAAGGCTGTGAGACCACAGCACCCTCACGGAGGAACTGGGAATAACACCAGAGACAGACCAGAGTTCACATAAGCCTTTAAATATGACCTAGGCTGAACACAGTGGCTTATGCCTATAATCCTAGCACTCTGGGAGGCCGAGGCAGGAGTATCACTTGAGCTCAGAAGTTTAAGACCAGCCTGAGCAAGAGTGAGACCTCGTCTCTACTAAAAGTTAGCTAGGCATGGTGGCACACACCTGTAGTCCCAGCTACTCAGCAGGCTGAGGCAGGAGGATCGCTTGAGCCCAGGAGTTTGAGGTTGCCGTGAGCTAGGCTGATGCCACGGCACTCACCTGGGCAACACAGTCAGACTGTGTCTCAAAAAAATATATATATGTGACCTAACGCAGGAATCATCCAGTTTCCATGATAAAAATTGTTTGCAACACTGCTCCACTATACCTACCACCTATTTTGTAGGCAAGAAGTAGTGGAAAGGAAGAGATGATTTCTAAGTAAACAACTGACAGTGACCACTATTCCAAACAGCTAACTCCTAACTAAGAAACCTAAAGAGGCTGGAAAAAACCATTTGAGCTCAGAGCTCTGGAAAGCAGGAGAGCTGCTGGTGAGACCATTTCAACTCAAGGGCACGGTACCTTACTCCAAGGACACAATTAGCATTCCACCAAGGTCTTATTACATGCCAATTTCTCCAAATATGCATTTGCATAAAGAAGTGATTTGCAAATATGACTCTTCTCCTCTGAGCAACTTCTTTTTTTTTTTTTTTTTTTTTTGAGACAGAGTCTCACTCTGTTGCCCAAACTAGAGTGCCGTGGCTTCAGCCTAGCTCACAGCAACCTCAAATTCCTGGACTCAGGCAATTCTTCTGCCTCAGCCTCTTGAGTAGCTGGGACTACAGGCATGTGCCACCATGCTCGGCTAATTTTTTCTATATATTTTTAGTTGTCCAGCTAATTTCTTTCTATTTTTAGTAGAGACTCAGTCTCACTCTTGCTCAGGCTGGTCTCGAACTCCTGAGTTCAAGCAATCCTCCCTCCTCAGACTCCCAGAGTGCTAGGATTACAGGTGTGAGCCACCACGCCCGGCCAGTAACTTCTTTACTGTGTACTGTTGGGCTCCTCACGTGGCCTGATACTGCCTTCCTGGAATGTCTTATGTTCTGAGACTTTAAGCTCCTGGAGGACAAGGACCTGATTTTCACGTTAAAGTTGCCGTTGTTGTTTGTTTGTTTTGGATCTCCCTCAGTGCCTGCAATGGTATCTTACATACTTCAGGATTCAGTTAGCAGTTGTTGACTGAGTCATTAATTGACTGATTTCTCCTTTACAGGATACACAGGGAACCTAAGCCAAACGACTTAGCGAGCCAGTTAACCCTGTGACCACCTACAAACATAATGAAATGATTCCTTTAACTTCTAAAACATTAAATTTCATAAAAGTACTTTCATAAATAGCTCATTTTTCTCTTTATAAAATCCTGTAAATGAAAAGGCACCATCATGAGCCCTTTTCAATACTGAACAGCCTGCTTAATCACGCACTGACTTTTACATTCACTCTTTCATTCATTCAACAGCTGTTGAATGCTTATCATGCCAACACTAGCACAGTGCACCTGACAGTTTACACGCACAGCTTCTCATTTAATGGTCATGACAATCCCATCTAGTAAGTATTAGTATGCCTTTTTAGAGATGAGGAAACAAACGCTCAGAATGCCTAAGTAATCTGCCCAAGCTAACATGCTAAGAAGTGAGACATGCTAAGAAGTGAGAATCCAAACCACGTCTGTGCCTCCAAAGCTTCAGGCTACTCCTAGCAAACAGTGACGCCTCTCGGAGAAACCCTGAGACGTGGCTGGGAGCCCAGCCTCACCCCTCCGGAGCAGCAGCTCCACACATGATCCACACTGCAGTGATTCACATTTGTTCATATATTTCTATGTAAAGATGTTCATGTCTTCCTCATATTTGTTTTTTCTCTTAAGAGAACATCGTCAACCATGTGCATTGGAAATTGGCCTTTATTTCTTTAAATCAATCCACTCATCACGAGCCTTTACCTTTGTGCCCTGGATAATTTTGGCCAAACAGACTAAGTTTGCATTAAGCACTATGTATACACTGCAGGCTAGAGTTAGTTGTTCCTTGATATCTCATCTCTACACACTTATGTCAATCTATAATCAATTCAACCTCTTTCTAACCACAAAACTGCACGATCAAATTAATGAAGCCTAAAATTTTAAAAAAATAATTACAGAAATAAAGCACTTTATTGTAACCTTTTTTCAACCCTTCGGTCTCCTCCGGGACCCACTATCATCCACTACCCAACTTCCTCATAAACCTCAATCTCTCTATACTTTCCTTTAAACCAAAAATGCTCAAGTCTCTGCCATACTAAAAATGTGTTTTCTTGACTTATAGCCATTTCTAACACTCTCTCTCTTTCCTAGCTTGAGACAAATGTCTTAGTCCGTTTAGCTGTGCTATAAAGGAATACCTGAGATTGGGTCATTTATAAACAAATGACATTTATTTGGCTCACAGTTCTACAGGCTGTACAAGAAACATGCTATCAGCACCTGCTTCTGCAGAGGTCCTCAGGTTGCTTCTACCCATGGCAGAAAGTGAAGGGGGTGGCCAGTGTGTGCAGAGATCACGTGGTGACAGAGGAGGCAAGAAAGAGGGGAGGTGCCAGGCTCTTTTTAACAACCAGCTCTCGGGGCAATTGACAGAGTGAGAACTTACTCATTATCATGAGTACATCACCAAGCCATTCAGGAAGGATCTGCCCCCATGACCCAAATACCTCCCACTGACCCCACCTCCAACACTGAGGATCAAATTTCAACATGAGATGGAGGGGGCAAGTATCAAACTGTAGCACCAAGTTTCTTGCAAGACTATGCTATCTCCAGTTTCTCATTTCCCATTAACTCCTAAATTTACTGCAGTGTTGACTCCGTCTCAGGCATTGCAGCAGAAATAGTACGTCAGAGTCATCAACAGCCATTTCCACACCCTAAGTGTGCAGCACTGAGTGTGCACCCCTAAAAAGCTCCCAGACACCACTGGTGCTGCTGACCACACTCTGAGTAGAACTATTCTGAACACTTCTCAGTTTTTATGCAACTGGATCCCCCAGCTGCATTTAGCACCGCTGATCGCTCATTCCTTTTGAATTTCTCTTCTTGACACTCTTTTCTGATTTTTCTTTCATCTCTCTGAGTAGGATTTTGCTTGGATGCCTAATTCTCTCCTGCTCATTAAATGCTGGGATTTCACCAGGCTCCATCCTCGGCCCACTCCTACCTGTGTCCTGGTTCATCATGTCTTGCCTGGATGATGGCAAAAGCCTCCCAACAAGTTCTCCAGCCTTCAGTCTTTCCCTCCCAAACTCACCCTCCACAATGATTCTCCCCAAACCCAAATCCCATTATGCCATTCCCTTACTGAAACCCACCCAGGGATTCCCCAGAGCCTACAGAATAAATTCTTGACAGCACGAGCCCCCTCCTCTCCAGCCTCGCCTTGTGACACTTTATATTGTATTAACATTGGCCTGCTCGTAGCTCCCAGATGCATATACCTGTTTCAAGCCACTTTATCTCTGGCCATATTTTGCCCTCTTCTCAGATGGCCTCACCCAGAAGTTTCATTCCTCTGGCTAATTCTCATTCATCCTTTAAGATTCAGCTCAGGTTTTCTCATCCAGAAACCGTTCCCTGGCCTCTTCCTGCTGCCTCGTCCACACACAGGGCTAAGTCCCTTCCTTTGCACTCCCACGGTGCCTTCATGCTTATTACCTCTTTGCCAGCAGTGTCTGGAGTATTTATTTTTTTTTTTTATTTTTATTTTTTGAGACAGAGTCTCACTCTGTTGCCGGGGCGAGAGTGCCATGGCATCAGCCTAGCTCACAGCAACCTCAAACTCCTGGGCTCAAGCAATCCTCCTGCCTCAGCCTCTTGAGTAGCTGGGACTACAGGCATGTGCCACCATGCCTGGCTAATTTTTTCTATATATATATTTTTAGTTGTCCATATAATTTCTTTCTATTTTTAGTAGAGACAGGGTCTCACTCTTGGTCAGGCTGGTCTCGAACTCCCGAGCTCAAACGATCCTCCCGTCTCGGCCTCCCAGAGTGCTAGAATGACAGGCGTGAGCCACCGCGCCCGGCCTGGAGTATTTAAATTAACTTCTAACAGCTTGTATTCCTTTGCAACCCCACAAACTCTTTGAGGGGATAATCATCGTTACAGCTGCTCCCTCGACCTGGCAGAGAGTGGGTGCGCCATGAATGTTTTTGGAGCTCCCTTCAATCCCCACTTCCCCCGTACCAAGTGAAGCTGCTGACTGACTGGCTGAGCAGTCGTAAGTGCCCTTTGGCTCTGAAGGTCTATGGAATGTTCTAATCAAAGAACAGCTCTCTGATGCAAGAGACACAGCAGCAGCTGAAAGTCCAACTTGCTCCCTCTGCTCTCCAGACCACTTGTCATCCCACTTTGCCCTCCATCAATCTGAAGGTCTCCCCATGAGAACAGTAATCCAAATAATAAGCTGTCTAGATACCTACGCTCTGGGAGAGCCCACAGAGCTAAAGCACCGTATGTTACAAACGCAGCACTCCACTGCTGGGCTAATCTCCTGGGCAGAGCTCAGCTGACCAAAGGGACTATCATACAGGATAGTCTGTTATGATACTCCTTGAACAGCTATTGAGAAGAGTGGTTATGCTTTTTCCCTTTCTGAAAATATCCCTAGAATTGAACTGTAATCCCATAATGGAAGAGGCAAACATGCATACATAATCATATTTTGCATTTCCCTAGGTTTCCTATTTGATATTTAAGAATCTCTAAGTACTTCACCAATGAGCATAATATCTCTGTCCAAAAAGAGAAAAACAGTTCAAAGGAAGGGAAACAACTAACCCCTGTCACTCTGGGGCTCATTACAAAATCCAAAGTAAACTCAGTATATCAAATGAGCCTCTATTCCTGGTGAAACACAAAGCCCTAATTTCATCAAGATACGTGAATAACACCCTGACCTACCAAGGCAGCAATAATGAGAAGGAAAAAAAGAAGTATTACTTTATAAAGCAACAGTAAGTCAGAAACTACAAAACTACAAAAGCATATAATTCACCATAATAGTCTGCATTGCACTTCTACAATACAAGTGTTAGGTTGAGTTTATGCAGGTTTATTTTAAAGACAAAACTTCTAAAGATGCATTTGAGGTTGCATTGTCATTAATACTCTACAACATCTTATACAATGACATCTACAACACTATATCAAGACTGGTGACAAACAATAATTACTCTGAAGGTCATGAGATCCTTAACCATCGAAAAATGTTCCCACATATTCATTACAGCATTCAGGAAGAGGAACTCCTTTTAGAGATGTTCTACCTCTGCTAGATCATTCCTTTCAGCCTGCCTATTCATCCTCCCTGGCCCTAACTGCTACCCCAAGTCTCAGTCTGGGGTAGGGGCCCCTCAGCACACCCACCCTCCCTCCTGGAATTTGTCGTATGATTTTGTATGGGTAACTACGTAGTTATTCATCTGTATCTCGCACAAGAGTGAGGCAGGGAGGGAGGGGCTTCGACACTCACATCACCATCATATCTTCAGTCCTTTGCATAGCAGTTGGGGGGTAAATGCTCCATAATTTTTTTTTTAATGAACTCTAGTTGAAACAACTGCTGGATTTTCTTCGTTTTAATCAAAAAGTTCATTTAAGGGTTAAATTTAATTCACTAAGATTTTTAATGTAGATACTATAAGTTTTTGAGAAACTTGTTTAGAATCCAATTTTGTATAAAATCCAAAAAAGTCAGTTACCCATACAATTTCCTTGTATAAAAACGTGCATAAAAAGAGGCATGTGAGCTCATTAATAATTTTATTTCCAAATGGGTCAGCACTCTCAAATGATGCTATAAACATTTGGGGGGCATTTTCTAATGTCTGTTAGCACAGGCCAGATTCTTTCATGAAAAGATGCCTAATACCAGTTATGTGCTTTAGGTGACTTAATTCTTTCAGTTTCTTAGCACTGTTTCTCTGAAACTTTTTAAGGGTATTATAATTATCACATCATCAACTTTATGGAACACTAAGAGGGCAAGAACTACTCTCTCCCTACTTCAGGGGAAATTTATTTATGTGTGGAAACGGTGTGACCTCCACGAGCTGCATGGACCCTTGCTGGCAATTACACCAGCCTTTCTTCTGGGTATCCTGGGGCCAAGGGGTCAGGGGTTCTGGTCTTTGGGGACACAGTCACTGTCTACAACTGCAAGTTCAAATCCCATGTCCTGTCGCTCTCAGTGTCCTCATCAAATTCCAGCATATTCTATTACTCCAGTTCCTTTTTCATGTTTAAGCTGTTGTGAAGAGTTGCTATGTACTGTTTAACAGCTGCCGTCTCACTCCCTCCCCCCACCCAAATGGGTTATACTTTAGTCCTGCAGATTAACTTGAAATGAACCAATATCCTCACGATGAAGTACAGTCAATACAAACTTAAAGAATCTTTTTTAAAAAAAGCAAAATAGCAGACACTTTATTATCTAAAAATGAGGCCGTATATTTTCTCAAGCTGGAGCAGATTATTCCAGATAATTCAGTCTATTAGCTAAGTGTGACAAGCTGCATATTGTACATACTTAGACCAAAAAAAAAAGGCGGGTGGGGAAGGGAGCAGCAACATCTGAAAATTGCAAGTGTAAGGCCAGGGCGATCCCCAGACAGGGGAAAGTTCAACTGTGTGGAGAAAGCGGGGAGATGCTGAATAAGAGAAAACACATGCCTACAGTAAGAAAAGTACCATTATATAAAGGAACTCCAGGCAATTTAGTAAGGTTCAAAATCACACTACTTTTAGCACCTACTAAGTGCCAAAACATATGCTGGTGCTGGAGCACAAAGATGAGGAAGGCACAGTCCTAGCCTGAAGGAAGCTCAGAGTCCCAAAGGAGAGACGGTCACTACGAGGCGTTGAATAAGCCGGTGCTACCGGAGCACAAAAGAAAGAGGGAGGCTGGGGTATGACTAGCGATCCTGCTGCCTCTGGCTTCCTGCAGACCGTGCCCTGGCTTTCTGATGTAGAAACATCTAGGATTCTACTTCCTTCAGAGGTGAAATCTTTTGTCCGTATAAGATCCAGGAGATTGAGCTCATTCAAACTCCACACCAAACCCCAGCACACAGGTGTTATTCTACCTATTTCGCAGTCGAGGACAGAAAAGCTCAGCAGCTTGCCCAGATCACCAAGTAAACAGCAGAGCTGGAAGTGGAATCCGCACCATCAGGCTCCAAGCCCTGCTGTCTTCTTAAACCAGATTTTAAATGTTGAGAGATTCTCCTGAAGCAGAAGTCAAAACCCACCCCTGGAAAACGAAGAGCTGAGCAGCCCAAGGGACTAAAGGAGTGGATTCCTTCCCTGCTGAACCACGGCTATTTCAGGATGGGGACAGAGGGAGCCGGCTGCACGTGGCACTGGAGGGGTGTGACCAGGAGGGCCAGGGGAGATTCCAAGAACATGAAAAGCCTCACACCCAACCCTAAATGCACGGAACTCACTGCCCACTAACCCAGTCTAATCCAAATGACCTCATTAAGATCTCTCTTGCAAAGCTGCCGCTCCCCTAAGAGGGAAAGCCCGGGACAGGCTGTGGACAAGCTGTCAGAGAGAGGCCTGTGCCATTATTTGTTGACACAACAGCAGGATCCCTCAAGCTTAGTGCTGGTCTTCGAACACCACTGACGGCAGCCGAGTTGTAAGACAATGGAAATATTGTCAATGCCAGAAACCAGGCTATGGGAACTAAATAAAATCTCTCTAGGCTCAGCACAGTCAACAGGGTGGAGAAAAGCAATTTTAAAAATCAAACCTCAAACTGTCATTATAAATTTTATTAGTGACCTTGTTTTTAAAACCATATTAAATAAGTTAAATTAAGATGCACTGAAGCAAAAAATATTATTATGAAAAGAAGTGTTTGGCTTCTAACTTAGAAATGACACAACAGATTCACAGAGCTATTTTAGAGAAGTTGTATTTAAAGGGCATAGCAGGGCTCAGTGTGATCTTGGTCAAGTAATTTAATTTCTCTGGGCTTTGGTTTTCTTTCCTATCAAAAAATAAAAACTGGACCATAGATTCTTGACTGCTCTAAACCTCTGTGCCTTTGCACAATTCTGTAGATTATTTCAAAAAGTTTTTAAGGTCCTTTTAAGCTGAAAAATATTAGAAATAAACATTTCTTTTCCCATCTACAAATAATCTGATTAGGGAAGAGACCATCTTACCTATATAATATTTTTTGTTTTTGTTGCTTTGGATGAATAATGTTTAATTTAAATAAGACAGCACTTCACATTCTAACTGAAATTATTTCATGTTTTAAAATTTTTTTTCTTAAAATATTTACAAAACCTTCACTGGTAAATTAGGAAGAGTTATTTTCCTTGATTTGCTTTAGAAATAAAATAAACAAATCATTGTTCAATTCTGGAGAAAAAAAAATTAACCAAAAAAGCAACTAAAAATAAACCTGTTTAATAGGTAGTATGTGTCCCAAAATAAAAACTACGTCTATTTGTTCAAGGAATAGATACTAGAATTTGCATTAAACTGTAAAACTATTCTCATAGAAAAACTAGTTCATTTAAATGAGTCCTCCCAATCACTGGTTTAAAAAAGAATTTAACCAGAACGTTCAAAGCAGCAAAAATAACCCAAAATGCATCTATTTAAACACTGGACACCATATATCGATGAAAGTGAGTGGGCTACAGCTGCACACAACAGCAAATATGGATCTTGGAACTATAAGGTTATGTGAAAAAACAAGTCACAAAAAATATACGCAGTATGATAACATTTATATAAAGTTCAAAAGCGAGCAAAGCTAAACAACATATGATTTGGGGATACAAACATATGGCAAAACTACAGAGAAAAGCAGAATATGAACTGAGAACTGAGATGCTGGGGACCTCTAAGGGGGGAAAGCGTCAGGGAGGGACCCACAGGCAACCTTGGAAGGAATGTCCTTTTCCTTAAACTGGGTGGTGGGCACACACAACTATTCACGTATTGTTATTCTTTTATCTTATATATATTTGAGTTTTCCTACTCAATATTTAATTTCAAAAAATATTAATATGAGAAAATTTATTTAAATCATATCCATCCCAGAACAATGCCTAAGGCAGTGAAACATAATCGATAAAATATTGAGCTGTGAGGTGTGTCCCTGCCATTAACTCACTTCGCAAATTTGGACTCAAATAATTCCCTAGAGCTTCAGCTATGTCAGAACTTCACCCTCCATTAAAAAAAAACATGTTATAATCATTCCAGGGATAGTTTTATATGGCCTAGAAATAAAGAACCAGAGAAGAAAAATCAAGTCAGTAATAACAAAAGAAAATCCAAAATTTTTCAAAAAATATTGCTGAGAATCTACTCTGTGCCCCATACCATGCTTCCATGCTTTTTAAAATAAGAAATTCTTGAGCCCGGCTCCACAGTAAGCAAGAGAGTTCCCTAAGCCCGACAAGGTTGGGATTCATCTTCTGCTCCTCCGCCCATATTTCATGAGCAGGGTTTTTTCTCTTCATTAGCACTGCAGAAACCGGAGACTGGCCCCTTGATGTAGCTAATCTCCATACAGCCCAGAACCTTATCTCCTCTCCTCCCCATCCTCTCTCCCACAAAGAGGGCCACCTTTCTACCTCTCAGTACCCGTTTCCTCACCTATCAAATGCGAAGGACAAAAGGATCTCCTCATACGATTGTGGTAGAATTAAACAAGTTAATTCCCACAAGACATTCACAACAGTGCCTGGCACAGAGCATTCCATGAGCGTTTGCTGTGATTGTACATATTACTGTTATTATTGGTTTTTTGCCGACATCACCTTTGATTTGGAGTAAGAAAATCAAGTGTAGCATGTACCACATGTACTTCTCTTTGAGGTAGAATTTTAACTACCAACATCAATCATTTCTTCCTCTGAAGTTAATGGACCTTCCACCTGCACATCATCCTCCCCAGCTCCCTTTTAGTGCTAAGGGCTAACTCTAAAGGGTTCTCAGCCTACTGGCTGTGTAACCCAACAGTGCTCAGGAAGTTGTGGCCAAATCAGACTAATTTCACATCTCTCACTCCCCAGTGGCTGCATTAGCTCAAAGGCTGCCTTGGAGACAAAACTCCACCTTGGCCCAAGTGTCTAAATGCAAATAGGGGCAACCAGGGCACCAAGAGAGTCATGCTTCATCCTTCCCGAAAGGTCTGGCAGCCCCCAGCCCTCAGTAGCTGCAAATCCCCAAGGCACACAGTCTCCTGCATGTCCACAGCAGAACCAACGATCCAAGCAAGTGCCTTATCCAGCCACGCAAACCTTTCCAGGTGGGGCTGTGCTAATGTGATTGCGTAACTGTTATTATTGTTGCTATTATTTCTAGGGATGGGCAACAAGTTAAAGTCAATTAAGAAACATATAAACTGTCACCCAGATCGCAAACTGAAAAGTGTCAGTAATTTTGATACTCCCAGCCTCATCCTCAGATTCCCTCTGGGAAAACCAGTGAGGGCTGGACCAGCAGAGAAAGTCCCAAAACCACTTTATTGAATTCCAATCACTTTATCGTAAACATTTTTGATCCCTCTCTCGGTGCAGAAAATCTTTGTGTTATTTCTAGAAACGCTTGGAAATTTACCCTTAGAGCCAACAGTCTGATCTCAATTTAAGAGTGTCCTTGCAAAATTCCCCACTAAACTCCCACTTTCAGGCCTTTCACACATCACAGGATGACAAGAGAACCCTGGTCTGCGACGGATCAAAGGAGGTATTTTTGTGGCCTGGAATGACATCATAGGTTGTGGATCAGTAATAACCTTATTTCATAACTGAGGAACCTGCTTCCAATAGTCCAGCTCAAGTGTTGGCAGGCTTTTCCTGTCCAGGGCCAGAGAGTAAATATTTTAGGCTTCATGGGCCATGCTGTCCCCATCACTTCCCTCTGCTGTTACAGCACGAGAGCTGCCACAGACAGTACAAAAACCAATGTGCGTGGCTGTGTTCCAGTAACATTTTTATGTATGGACACCGATATCTGAATTTCACAAAATTTTTACAGGTCATGAAATATTATTCTTCTTTTGATTTCCTTTCAATCATTTACAAATGATTAAATGACCATTCTAAAACCAGCTAAAAACTATTCTGAGCTCATAGCAGTAGAAAAGTTGGTGATGGGACAGATCCCTGGTCCAGTTATCTCCAAAAGCACAGTGATATACGTAATTCTCGGGAGGCTACACAGCATCCCTCCCAAGAAGTCTCTGCATGTTCATCACACTTTTACCTTTTCAAAGAGATAAATTAGTATTTCTTAATCAGTCTGGGGAGGTCTGTTGTGTTTTATAAATAGCAGAAACAGAGGCATTGAAACATCACAGAGTGAGTCAGGGATGGTCCCTAGAAGACAGGATTTTGACACGATTTCTTCTTTGAACTCTGCTTCCAAACTGCCTCTTCAGTCAAGTGCACACAATGTCCTGTGTGGTACTGCATGAACACCATTACTATATTGTACAATAATGCAACCATAACGATCTTTCGTGACCCAGGATGATGCAATTCAGTGCATCATTAGTACACATGATATCTGGGCTGCACGTGCATGGGGCGTGTGGTTGCCCAATCGAAGTCACTGGCTGCTGTCAGTTACGAGGAACGCCTCTGAAAGTAAGCACGTACTCACAGGCCATTTCCAAATGAAATCTTCCATCCTCGTTTTAAGATTTGCTTTTCTCCTGGGGATAACAAATGCTGAGCCAGCACTTAAGGATCCACGTTTCAGCTGACTCGTTTCCTACCCTGACCCTTCCTTCCCCATTCGCCAACATTCCTCGCCCACCCCACCCCATTGCTGCCCGCTGCCCTCCTGCCAAAACACAAGCACGCACACTTTGCGTTTCTGAATCCATAGGTTTAGCAAAATATTCTCCTCCAGCTGCCAAAGATCCGTGTCTCCAACTGAGTCCTATGTCAATAGTTAAGAAAATTCAGACTCTGGTTCTGAGGACCTTAGGGACTAAGTCATCTTCTCACCCCTCACAAGCACATCCCACCCCCCAGGGCCGTGACGACACACCCACCTGCTTCCTTCCACCTGGCCCCCGCCCCACGGGCCCGGCATGAGGCCACAGGAGACGGTTTGTAGCAGCATCATACACGGCTGGACAGGCACTGCCGTCGTCACCGGGGCTGCCCTCACGCACGGGGGGCGAGAGCTCCTCCTCAGGAGGATGTCCCTCACACCGTGGAGGGCACTCCCTGACTGAAGCGTTCCACCAGTGGGTGCTGGATTCCACACGGCGCCAGCGGTCGGCTGAGAAACAACTCCAGAGAACCCACGCCGAACTCGTGGCCGCCACCGTCACGGCCGCCACCCGTCACCACCACGGACCACTCGAGCGAAGCCAACCCACCAGCACCGCCAAGGCTGCCCCCAGGGCCTCTGGAACCCACGCTGGGTCCCACCCGGTGCCAGGAAAATGACTGGCTCTCAATCGGCTACCTGGCCCACACCACTAATTAGAAAAGAAAGTCTCAGTGAAGTTATTTTTCTCGTTCAGTGCTCTGAAATAAGAATACTTAAGATTCTCAATAAGAGAATTTAGAAGAGAGCAAAAATAAGAGAATTCTTATTCTCTTCTAAAAGAAAAGACCATCCCTAACTTTACTCCTCAAAGAAGAAAAGAAACCAAACTTGTTGGAAAATTCGGCCACTTTTCTCGGACAGTTCTTGAGAATCTTACAGCTGCACGATGAGACATTTCCCAGAGGCGATTAATCCTGAGCAGCTCTTATAAAAAATAAAGTAACAAAGCACATCTTGTGATGTTGTAGTGTTGACCTGTTTGCACCACTCATTTACGAATTTATAAAATTCTGAATTCGTATTATAACACAAAAAGGTGAGAGGAATGAAACGTACCTATTCACGAAAACTCGGACTCAAACAGCTCACAGACCACCCAGCAGCTACTGTGCCACGCAACCAGGAGAATGCCCTGGAGCAAAGTGATTTTTTAAAGATATTTAATTTTTCTTGAGTTTAATTCATCAATAATGATAATCTTTCCCTAAAGGGCTGTGCCTCAGTCAACCAAGATGAGGCTATTATTAGAAGATAATTATTTTTAATTGAAGCTATCTATTAATTATTGAGCACTTTGTTGCCAGGAACTATGTTAAGAGCTTTCTATATACATTATCTCATTTAACTTACACAACTAAACCTATTATGCAGTTATTATTATCTTCATTTTACAGATGAGGAAATTGAGTATCAGAGAGGTTAAGTGACTTGCCTAAGGTCACACAGACAATAAAATACAGACAAACCCAGGAACATCTAACTCAGAACACATACAGTAGGATCACTCCACTAAATGGTTTCATATGTTTGCATCAATCTCATCTTTAAGCTGTTATCTCCACTTCCAGTGGTTCCCAAACTTGACTTTGTTTTGTTTTATTTGTTTGTTTGGTTGGTTTTTTTGAGACAGGTTCTCACTCTGTTGCCCTGGATAGAATGCAGTGGCATCATCAGTAGCTCATAACACCCAGCTAATTCGTCTATTTTTAGTAGAGACAGAGTCTTGCTTTTGCTCAGGCTGGTCTTGAACTCCTGAGCTCAAGTGATCCTCTTGCCTCGGCCTCCCAGAGTGCTAGGATTACAGGCATAAGTCCAAACTTGACTTTTCATTGTAATCACAGAGAAAGCTTTTTAAAAACAGAGATTCCCAGAACCCACTCCAGCTTGGCCAGATACAATGTGGAAAATTAGCCTCTTATTCTTTTAAGTAATGTCAAACAAATAGCCAGACTTTTTTTTCACTGAATTTTATATTGTTTGCATATTCCCTAAAAACTATGCCAAGTGTTCTCTCTCGCACTTGGTTGGCTTTTAGATGTTAAACATTTTCTCTCTAATTCATTGTAATGAATGAATGAATGAGAATCCCACATGTGACTCCCCTAGGAAACCTTTATTCAAAGAATCACAGCTCACGGAAGCACAGCGACCAGAAGAGCAGCTGCTGCACAGGCAGGGACGCTGAGCCCCAGAGCAATGCGGTGACCTGAGAGTCACATGGCCAGGCCCACGCAGCAAGGCTACAGTCCCCAACCACCTCGCTTCCTCCACAACCCACTGCCTCTGGGAATCCCCTGGAATCTCTCAGAAACTGGCACATAGTAAATGATTATAAATGCATGTAACAGAGTTAACAAGTTCAAAATAAAATTCCTCCGGAGCTGACACATTAACTGGACCTTGTTATACACACACACACACACACACAATGTAATGTGGAGCCCACATGTAAAAGGACAGAGCTGAGTTCTAATTTACACACTTTCATATAATCATACCCAGTACAGAACTTTACATTGAAAGACACAGATGCGAGTTCTAATCTCAACTCTGCCATTTACTCGTGTGACCTTGTTGCCATTTCTTACCCTCTTTGAGTTTCTCTTTCCTCCCCTGAAAAGCAGTGATAATGTTAATAGCAACTATTTCATATAGGGTCTCCATTCAGTTTAAATGCATGTACACACACAGGCACCTAGTGCAGTGCCTGGGACGTGGTTACCATTTACCATTGTGGTTATTTCTATTTGCAGCTCCCTGAGAAGTGAAGCACATTCTGTTTAGGCAGCTCATTGTTCTATCCGCCAAAGGCCCAATCTCCCAGTAGAAAAACACAAAGCTAGCACCCCATGTTCCTTTATGCTGCGTTCTACACTGAAGATCGAAAACATGCTTCCAATACACACAGCAGCCCACCGTGCTAAGAGCATTAACAAGACATCATGATATCCAGGGATAACAAAATTAACAACGCCCTCCCCAAAACTCTCCTCTGGGGTGATTTACCAATTATTTCAGTAAAATTTTTAGTCATGAAAAAGAAAGGACTCATATTGGAACCATATTAAAGTATCTTCTCCCTCTCTCTCTCTCTCTCTCTGAAATGTGCTTAAAATTTACCCTAAATATCCTAAATCCTCGCTTGTCTTTTCCCAGGTAGTTCCAGAGAGAGGATTCAAAAGTGGATCTGTCTGTGCATACATAGTAGTAACACTCATTGGGTGTCGGGCAGGGGGAGGAGGGATGGGTGTATTCACACCTAACGCGTGCAGTGTGCACCGTCTGAGGGATGGACACGCTTGAAGCTTTGACTCAAGTGGGGCAAAGGCAATACATGTAGCCTAAACATTTCCATCCCTGTAATATGCTAAAATAAAAAACAAAAATAAATAAAAAAAATTTAAGAGGTGGATCTGTCAGATTTGTTGCCAGCGAGCAGACTTTCATGGGTTGCAGGAGTAAGTTCTCGTTTTTTTCTGACTTACATAGTCGCATGGCAGCTCTCTAGAATAGATTGCTGGATAATGTTTCCTGCACTCACAGCCCCAAGCCTGGTCAGTCCACTTCACGAGGAATAAAGTTTCCCTGGAGAGATCGAGGCAGCCGAGAGAGTAAGACACAGTCGTTCAAATGACCCGAAGCATCCCGTGTGGCCACCAGGGTAAGATAAAACGCAGAAGGCCCTGCTCGAGCCACCCAGGGGAGTCTGCAATGAGTCTGACAGAGCCACCACCCCGTCAGTCAGGACCAATTTGGCTACAATCCTGATGTGGTCACCCATTCCCGCCGACCGCGGCTGCACAGCCAAGCACTGCAGTGCAGGACTCCAGCCACAGGTGGCCCCGGTGCTGTGATCTGTTTCTCTGCCTGTGCAGCTGGGCAGGGAGCAGCGGTCAGGGGAGGGGGAACACTTTGGCCAACTCCTGACTGTAAAAACTGTTTCCTCCACACTAAGGAGTACTTTCCCTCTGGAGGGACACAGAAGGACAGAACTCCCAAAAGGCCACATTTCTGCCAAAATGTCTAAGAGCTGCATTCCTACACGGGGACTATTTTGCAGAGAAAAGACAAATGTCTTTGCTGTTAAGATGGGCTAAATAAAGTATCTGCCGGTACAGTTGCCACTAGGGAGTAATGTGGTCTAGGTTAACTCCTCCAAACGCCAGGACAACCGTTTATTACTGTTAACAGACATCTCTCTGTGGGATTACCATGGTAACAGTTCATCCCTTCCAACAATCCCTGCCACCACACATTGAACAAAGTTTTAAATCAAATCATGATTACAGAATACAAAGAGAACTCATAGATAATATGCCAACGTCAACACTATACTTCCCCACTAAGAAGCTACATGTTAACATTTTCAGGTTCTTTGGTATTCAATGACAGCCATTTCTAGACAATTTTTGTAAATGAAGTTGTCAACACCAATGGACCGCTGGCCAAAAGCTAAGGGTAGTACATTGCCGTATCAGCAAGATGCAATCAAAGGCAGTTTATTATGACTTTAAACATCATTAAGAAGAGAAAAAACCTTAACAACTCTCTCTTACATGATTACTGATGGATATTTGGGGGGGAAAACCAAACACTTCACCAGTAATTCCTTCAAGAGCAAGTGCCCAGCTCAGAGACTATTTACTCACATGCCAAAGCATTACTAAGGGAACAGTAGTTATCTTGGTGACAAATAACACCCCCAACCAGCCAGGGAAGTTTCGTAAGATCCAAAAGCCAATTTCAGCAGCCACAGTGGTTGTTTTAGTGTGAGTCGGACATGTGTCTAATTATAAAGTGTTCTCATTTTCCCACTGTGAGACTTTGTACAACAAGCTCCGTATTTAAAAGCTGCTGTTTCAGGATAGAAAGGCTATTAAGAAAGCCATCAATAGTCCCACAAGATTAAGAGTTTCATGGACACGTGTGGTCTCATGTACTATCATTTTTCAATGTTTATGTTATAAAAAATTTCAAATATACAGAAAAGTACAAAGAACATCTGTGTACTCACGACCAGGTTTTGTCACATTATAATGCTTAACCATATTTGCATTAGGCCTTTTTTTCTTAAAAAATAAATAGTTACATAGGAATATAAAAACCTGTGGTTAGTACTCCCCAATCCCATGCCCCTGCCTCCCTAAACAATATGTAGTATTAGTTTACACGTTTTCAGTCATTTATATAAATGGTGTCAGACTACATGTGCCAATCTACAACTTGTTTTTCTCTGAGCATTGTGTTTCTAAAATTTACCTCTATTAATGCAAGTATATCTGGTTCAATTATTTTAATCACTGCATAGAATCTGATTGCATAAATATAGCATATATTGTTTTAAACTTTTTCCTTCTGAAAGAGCAGTTAGATTGTTTTTGATTTTTCACTAACCTAAACACAGAAATGAACATTCTTATATGTGTGTCATTTTGCACACATAAAATGATTTCTCCAGGCACATACACAAAAGTGGAACTGGCAAATTGTAGGGTTTGTGCATCTGCAGCGTTACCAGGTGTTGCCAAACTGCTCTCCAAAGTCATCGTACCAAATAACACTCCCACTATCAGCATTTGAAAATGTCTGTTTTGCCACATCCTTGTCATCGTCAACTGATATTGTCAGATTCTTTAATTTTTGCCTATCTGATGACTATTAAACAGTACCCCACAGTAATTTGGGTTTTTCTGACTACCAGTGAAAAGGAGCAAGCATCCTGAGATGCTTACTGGCCACCTAGACCTTCATTTCTATGAACTTCCTCATTGTAGCCTTGGCCCATTTTCCTAGTTGCCTTTTTTCTTACTGCTTTGTAAGAGCCCTCTTTACATCCTTGACTTTGGGAAAGTTACTTAACTTCCAGGGGTTCCCCATTGGCAAAGTGGAGATAGGGATGTTTTAAAGCTGATCAAAAAGCACTTAGTCCAGTGCCTATTATACGTCAGGCACTAAAAAATGAGGTCTATTACTATCATTGTTATGCATATGAATAAGGTTCAGGGTATAAAGTATTTCTAGCATTTCTCCCAAGTTTGTGGCCCCCTTCAGATGAATACTGCAAGACTCAAAAAGGGGAGTTTCAGCAACTCTCCTTTCTCAAGATATTTCACAAAGATAAGAAGACATAATATCAGTATTCCACTGTTTATAAATTGCCATTAGGGAAATGTGCAGTCAACTCCCCGAGATATTGCTTAAACTAAATATCGAAGTTACACTTCCATCAACCCACATGTGACTGTGACCTTGTTTGTGAACTGGCCATTATCCTGAGTCTCAGCAATGGTTAAGGCACACAGTGAAAGGGATTCTGGGAGACAGTGGTGGGCAGTGGAGGCTGGCAGGTTAATCAGTATCAGGGACCTGCCATTACCAGCTACCTCCTGAGGTGGAAATACAGCCAGGCCAGAGACTGCTCCACTTCCCCACATGTCATTGTAAGTGATCCTTGAATAAGAAATGCCAAGGAACAACCATCATATCATTTATCAAACACATAAGTTGGGTTTTTTAAAAAATAATGACCAAAGTACACTGACCTCACGTAGGTGGCAGCCAACCCTACTCAATGTCCACTGTGAAACTACTTATCTAGTCCCCATGCCCCGAAGAACATGTTCCTAAGGACACGTGGTAAACTGCAGAGGCGCAGTCCCACAAGCATCTCTGCTTGGACGTGGAATGTATTTAGTTTGGTGCCGATATCCTCCCAGACTGGCTTCTCTTCATTCGCCTTTTGACCTTTGCATGGAGGAAGGTTCGCTCGTCCTTATGAACCCTGCCAGCGGCGTCGGGAAGCACACGAGCTGCCCTCCGGACCTATCAAGTAGTCCTGACATCAGCTTCAACTGGCGACTGGCTGGGCCCTTTTCACATATACTCGAACGTCACCTAACGTTCAGAATTGCCTCCCTCTGTATTCGATTTCAACTGGCACTAAAGAAACCAGAGACTGTCCTTACTGACCATGGACAGAGAGGCCCTCTCCCCTCCTCTTCTCTTCAGAGCAATCATACAGAAGATTCAACTTGAGCCCAAATATAATTAGACCATCGTCTGATATCTATCTAGCTGCACGGCTTTCTTCCTTAAACGTGTGCCAAGTTTCCACTTTCAAGAAGTTAAACTGCCATATAAAAATCCCTGATGATGATGATGAGTAATTAGACACTGTAATGGAAAATTAACTGTGTTTTTATTTTGAGCATTTATTTTAACAAGACTTTTCTATTTCTAACTGTTATTAAACCGCAGTAAACATAAATTAAATCCTGAGGGTTTGCAAAGGTTTTCTGGTTCAAAAACAAACAAATAAACAAACAAAATACCTCCCTTCCTGGAGAATATTTACTTTGTTAATGCCACCAACAAAGTCATGGTCTGAGCTCCATTATTAATAAATCCCAATGCTAATTCTACTTCTGTCATCCTTGTTGTGGAGGAAGAAACCACCATTTCAACCCCTCAAGCAGCTAAAACAGAGGCAGGCACCACCAGGCAGGCCGGACAGGCTCTCCACGTGTGGAGCCTTCACGAAAATACCCTCAATCCTTCTCTTTTTGTCTTTGTCATGCTGCTTCCAAGAGAAGTGTGCCGCCTGCAGCAGAGTGGTTCGTGAGGGTCCTGCGAGCACCTGCGGGCTTCAGCAAGCTCTGGGGCAGAAGGCGGCGGCCAATCCAGCTGTGGTCCATCTCTAGCGCCACACTAGAACCACCTACACCACAAGGCTAGAGTAAGCCTTCCCCCAAAATGGACGCAAAATGAGGATTACATCTATGCATCCCACCCAAGTCCTCGCAGCCCTCTAACCATATTCTGGTTAAGAACTGGCCAGGGGGCTTAGCCATAGGACCCAAGAACTTTACATCCATTAACTTCACTTTGGGGCAGGACACGTGGCAAGTGTGGCACTCAGCTCCACGACGTCCACAAAAGTTCACAAGTTTAATACAAATGAGAGAGCCTCAGACCACGTGCCCTACGCAGCTTTTCACCTCTACTGCTCCCCCTGCCTGACCTCAAAACAAAATTCAAATAACACCTAAAAATGCTTCTGGTTTAATATTCACTCAGTCCTCCACTGTGAATGCTAAATGCCGAGCAGAGTTCAGGCTGTGGATCTTACCCCTTAATAGGCCCTGGCATATGTCTAAGTAGAATTAACTTTAGCCATTTACTATCCACAGACTGACGGCAGAATTTCAGAAGCCACCTTTATTTTTCCTGTACAGCGATTCAGAGGGACACTGTGCTATGGCGCTGAATCTAAGTGCCCTGAAGAATTTGAAAGAAATCCACTCTTATCTCATTCCCTATTCTCTTCTTTTTTTCCTTTTAATTTCTCTTTATAATTTAAACAACCTTTTGCAATCCTTACTGCTGTTTTTATAGATGTCTGGGATATGTCAAACTTAATCTTTTCACTTTGATTGCTAGAGTGTGCTAAAACTAACAATTTCATACTGTCCATGCTCCTATCACAAATTCGGTCTTCGATCCAGAAATACACCAGCGAGAATACCAGCATATCTGTAGGAAATCAGGCTCATAAGAGTTTACGTTTATTAATATATACACACACGATTTCATTTGAGTTGTTTTTAACAAAGTTAATTTGACATCTTTGCTGGTGATAACACCCTTTAGGTGGAGTTCAAAGAGAAAACTCCACATGGTTAAGCAAAAGTATTAAATTGTCAAAATGTTCCCCATCCCAATTCCAAGCTGCCTTTCACATACTCTAGAGAACAACAAAGAAAGGCTTGGCAGTGGTTGTACAAGCAGTTTAGAGGGATTTGTAAAAACACCCTAACTGCTAGTCAAGATTTAGAATAAGCTTAAAAATAATGGACTCAACGACAATGCCATCACCAAGCAATATTAATATTTGTTGAGTTAAATTATTGAATTAAATGATACTGAAGATTACAGACATTTGGAGAGGTATTTCAACTCATAAACAAAATTTTCAATCATTTTCCTATTTGTTATTAGAAAAATCAGAGCCAAAGAAGACGCTGCTAATGAACTATTCACAAGTTAAAGCTGACTCCTAAGGAACCTCTTGGCATCTCTACTAACAAAGGAGTTAAAAAACTTTGGCATAATGACATAACAGCTAAGGATCCCTAAAGAGCTCCATTCCAACTATATTCCAACGATGGATGAGTCCTAGATCCTGTGCACACCTCGATTCATTGACCCTTAGAATGGGAACAGAAGCAGCAGTCATGAGTAATTGCTAATAAAAGCCTGTGTGCCTCTGGCAGAAACACAAATGCTTGTTGATAATGATCATTTTCCCAGACCCTGGTTTATGTTTCTCCATTAACATTCCAGCGTCCAACTCTCAGGTTCCCAAGATCCTATGGATTTGGGTCTCTGACTAAAAGACCAAAGACGGAGCTGAGATTTGGGGAATCGCATGTGCCAGCTCCAAGAAGCAGTAGCCGGCCCCCCACCCCCAAACAAGTCAGTACATATGTCGGCACCGCACTTAATTTTTCACTGAGATGACAACCAATCTTTGTGATAAAAATGCACTCAAGGACACCACCCCAGAGAACTTGCTTCTCTTGGACCCACCAAAGGATAAAATGTTCTCAATGCTACCTTCTAAGATAAACACCCTTCCCCAAATGCCCCTTTTAATTGGTTGGTTGACTATCCCCTGGGTGTGACTGCAGGTTTATCCCGGGTGTGTAACGAAGCGGAAAAGTCTTCCTGATTTCTAAGTACCCTGACAAGGGGGATGGTGGTGGAGAGAGCGGATTGAAACTATGTTGAAACAGTGATGTTCCCCTGGCACCTTGCAAAATGGATCTCCTACTTGGGGAGATTGGTCCATGATCTCTACGACCCCTTCCAGCTCTAACTCAACCGTCAGCTCTGTAGGACTGACCACCGAAGGTCAGACAGAGGTGAGAGATCCAACAGAACCATTCTGCCAGAGAACTGGGAAGAATTCAGATGATAGGTTTTAGTGGAATAAATAAAAGTCCAGTACTGGTCACAGGTTGTAAAATGTCCAAGTTTCTATGCTCACCTCTCCCCAAGTGTGCATGTGCATTAAATGTAGGGTAATTCTAAGTGTAAACAATTACAATAAATTGTAAGTAATTAGAACCACAGATTCAATTATCAGTATCCTCATATGAAATCCCTTAGGATAAATTGCTACATCCTTGTTTTTGTGAAGCAAGTTATTATTTTTTCCAAACACCCGTCAAATTTACAAACTCTGCCTGTTTCTAAAGAGCTGACTGAAAGGCAGAGCCTTCAAAAATGACTGTGTGGCCACCTCTGCGATCCATCTGATCCTGAGAAGTCCGCTTTCTTCAAGTAACTTTTTCATCTAGAAACATTATTCACAACTGAAAAAAAAAAAAAAAAAAGGAAAACAATGTACCCTAACGCTGGATGGTATTTAGGAAATCCTAAAGTGAACATCATTTGTGGCCTTTTCGATCGTGGTCAACGTTCCAATGTTTATGAGAGATCGTTACTGAAATCTAAATGGCAATATATTTCCATTCTGAATGAAGGTTACTGTTAGCAGATTTAAAAATAAGACCAACTTGTTATATACTAAATTAACTCTAAAAAAAAATCCACCCCTTACCAATGGCCTTAAAAGACTTTTTTCAAATTGAGGCTTTCTTTGGGCTTAGTTTCTTAAATTTTATTTTAAGTTTAATGATAAACTTTCCTGTAGTTGGTCTTAGAATCCTTTTCAGTGTCTATTAAGGTGATTTACAAGATCTACTGGGAAACAAATTCAGAAACAGCTTTCTAGGACTAAAATTACTGCATTTTTAATAAGAAAGGGGCTGTTAAAATAAACAATAATTTTTTGATGGAGAGAATTCCATTAGGGTTAGAGTGTCTAATAATAAATTACTGTCAGATAATTATCTGCCTGATGAAAAATACTTGCATTTCTCAGTTTGCTTGAATACGTACTCTTCTACCTGAGGAAATTTAGTATTATAAATTGACATTTGGATTAATAAATCTAAACAACATGGACTTCTTCATTATGTAGAAGTTTTTGAAACACTGTTTTCTTTCCACTCCAATTTTATGTACTTATTGTCCATGCCAGTAACTTTTTATTTTTGAGCACATTTTTTTATCTTACTTTTCATTATATTACCTGACACAGTTCACTTCTGTTACAGTTACTCAAACCATAAATAATCAAACAAAAGGCTGAGGAAGTTCGGTAACTTTACTTCCAGTTTATGCCTTTCACTTGATTTGAACTTTTTATACATTGGCTCCACCAACACTGCTAAGCAGTTAGCTCTATACAGAAAAAAATATATAATTTTATTATGGATGTCAGCAATTTATTATGTTTTTTAATTAATAAAAAAAGATTATATTTATCCAATCTAGGATTTTTGATCCTGAACTTAACTGTTAAAAGCAACAAAAATGCTTTGAAAGTATGGTATTTGCAAAACCCCTGAGAAGTCACTAATGGGATTCCCATGATCTAATACTTGTAAGGCTTTGACTGTAATTGTAAACCCACTGAAGGCTTATGATCTGAAAGTATGGAGTATTGTAGCCAGTTTTTATGGGTTTAATTCCACCAGAAAATCCCAGTTTCTACATTTTAATTCTCAACTAGAGCAAAATCACGACACATTTTCAAAAGAACAATCTGAAGGAAGCAAGCACTAGAATAATAGGGCAAGAAAACCATTGCCAACACTTACCCTCTGCCACAAACCATCATTCTAAAAGCACAAGACCAAGCACAACTTTAGTCCATGATATATGCTGCAATTCACTTTAACACTCACAAAACTACATATGAATCATTTTATTTTCATCTGAATTATTTCCCACACAAGGTTCAGTAAACACAGAACTTACTCAGTCTTCATTGACTGGATGACTATTTTCTGAGGCTTATTTATTACTCCTTTTCTGGCATGTTTTCTTCTATGATCCAATTCTGTGACTCCTATAAGCCAGGAAAAGCTGCCTTCAAGTTAATGCAGAGCACAAAGTCACGGAAAATTCTGCCAGCACTAGACTATACCTAGCAGTTTAGGAGAAGTTGTACTGTTTGTCCTAGAAACTTCCCATATGCAATGCTCATGACTCAGACAGATCCTCTCTTTTTCCTCAAATGGATTGGAGTTACTATAGCAAATGACAATTTGTACTCAAAACAAGATTCAGACCACCTCTCCTATTCAATGTATACGTAGACTATTCATCCAAGAGTCCACACACAGCCGACATGCAAATGTAAAAATATCAACATCCAGGATATCTATCTTGTTTCTAAAATTTCTTATTTGTTTCTTATTTCATATATTTCTTGGCTTTTAAAATTCAGTATTACAAGGTTTGTTACAGAATATCAGGCCTAATTCTACCTGACAGATAACTTCAAAAAGGAGTAACTGAATATAGCTCATTTTATAACCAAATACATGTAGGAACAATTAGATTTTAAAAGAACTTCACCATATGTGTTTATTATATATTTACTGATTGTCCTATAGGGGCTATCGATGAAACCAAGAGAAAAAGACAGGATTCCAAGCATTGTGCACTCACAGCCTGAATGTTCTAAAAATGTCTTTTCAAACCACTGCTGGTTCTTCATTTCATTCTTTAAATGTAAGTATAATTTAATTTATTTCATGCCACCCACGCAACAAACACAACCTCAAAGGATTTTTGGTTTGGAAGACATTCCAAACCAAATTTTTACCTTTAGTTGAAAGCACGGTCAATAATCTTTTTGATAAAAATTGCTTCAACTTCTTTTTCTTTTTGCTATACCCACGTTTCCATAACCTAAATCCTCTTAATGCCCAAGGCACTTTGAAACTTGGAGCTTCTCTTTAATGCAAAGTATTTTAAATACCTTTGGATTTATTTTCTATGTAAACTATGACTTTTTCAATACATTTATTAATTTATCTTTATCTTTCCTGTTGGTCAGCTCTTGTGGATAGAGGACACCAGACTTGAGCAACGTTTTTAGTAATTGTTTTTAGTCACTTAAGACAAACGGGAGTGACCTCTTCTGCTTGTGCCATAAACGCAACATACTCCAGAAATACTTTCCCAAAGGGAGATCAAATCATTTTAAATAAAGTTCAGTGAATTCAGGATTTTGTTGAGAACCTCAAGACATTGATTTACCTGTAAAATTCCCAGTGGAGACAGTGGGAGGTTGGGCAAGTTAACTCAATGTGAAAAGCAAGGCCGCCAAGCTCAAGTTGAAACCCACACCACCACTTCCTGAAACAATGATTGAGGCGCTGAACCAGGTCGAGTGTTCGAACTTTCTGACCGAAAACCGCAGCGGTGCCGGGAAGGAGGAAGCGCTCTCCTCCGAGCAAGGCAACCGGGCTTCCACGAGCAGCACCCGCCGGGCTGCAGACCCCTTCGCAATGCCCACCGCTTGCGGGGCGCAGGGAAGGACACCCTTAACTCCTTCCTCTCGCCCTCGGGTGCAAAAGCAGAGGCGACCGACGGGAGCGAAAGCCACCGCACCTCACTTGCCCCCAGCAGGGCGTCTTACCCGTACAGGAATGCAGGGGCTTGGGTCGCACGACCAGCGAGGGGCACACGGAGTACAGGGAGAGTTTCTCGAAGTAGTCGCAGGTCTCCTTGGAGAGGATCTCGTCGATCATGAAAGTCTTGTAGCGCCGCCTGGCTGCTTTGAGCTGGCCGGGCGAGCTCAGCCTCAGCTCGGCGTGGCAGTGCATGGTGAGCCGCGGCGGGCGCCCGCCGGTCCGAGCGCCGCTGCGAGTGCCCGGCCGGCTGGGGCCGCGGGGGCTGGCGCGCCGGCGGGGGCCTCAGCCCCGCTCCTCGGCAGCGGGGAGGCGGCGGGGCTCCGGGGCCTCGCGGAGGGGAGCGGCAGCGGGCGCGCCTGCCGCGCGTCTAGACCCACCCGCACACCAGCATCTTCGCCAGACCTTTTTGGGACAACGCAGCTGTCAATCAGCGCGCGCTTCCTGCAGGGCCGGGTGCGGAGTGCGCGCGGAGGGGCGTCGGCGCCCACCCCCGCCCCTGCCCCCGCCCGTGCGCCCCGGTCACGCCGACCTGCACTACTCGCGCCCCGCGGCTCTCCCTCGCCGCCTCCCGCCGGTCGGTGTCCCGCGCTCAGCTGCCTGGCTCTCTATTTTAAGACACTCACTTCGGCTCTCCTCCCCGCCCCCCTCCTGGGACGAGCTCCAGGTGTGTGTGCAGGAGTGTGCGCGCGTGTGTGCCCGCGGCACGGGGAGCGCGCGCCGCCCCCGCCCGCGGCCCGAGCCGAAGCCAGCCGCTCCTCCGGGCGGTGTCCCCCGCGCGCACCTTAGCGCCTGTCCCGCCACCCGTCGGCCCGGCTCCCAACGCCTGCAACCCTGCGGGAAGGCACCTCCGGGTCTCTTACTAGAAGTCCAGTCCTCGCCGAGGCTCCTGGGGCTGCGGGCCACAGCGCCGGCGCCCCCAGAGGACCACTGTGCCTTTCTCCTTCCTCGCGTGGACCGTTTCCCGAAGACCGTGGCCTCCCCCTCCCTCCGCACACAGCCCCGCAGCCCGGGCCGAGCCCGCGCGCTCCAAGCGTGAAACGTTTGCGCCGAAATTGCAAACTTGATTGTCCCGCCAAGATCCCAAACTATAAGTGACCCTGGCCCCATCCGTTACCCCAGTAAAAAACTACAAAAATAATAACTAATAAAAGCGTGCATTCTTCTTTATTTTAAACTCAGTTTATAAAATGTTTTTCCTCGCCAAAGGGCCAGCGAGCGCAGCGCGATGCCCCGGTGCCGGCGGGCCCTGGGGCAGTCAGCCCCATTCCGGCTGCTCTTAGCTCCCCATCCTGCCACGAACGCGGCTTTCGTTCCTTGGGTCCCTCGCGACACGGTAGGGTTCGGGGAGCCCTATTGGGTGGTTTGCCTTCTTCTTTCTGAGCTCCTAGTCTCCGAGTCTGTTCTAATCAATGTCTCTATGAACTTTTGTTTATAATTGGAATTGGTGGGTGACAGGGACCCCACCGAGCCTCCGCGCCCGGGACGGCTCCCGCTGCCTGCGCCGCGCCCGGCGGTCGGCGGGAACAGCCCGGGGCGCGCTCGTTTCCACGATTTTTTCTCAGACTTGGTGTGCACGGGGTTCAAAGGAAAATGCACGATAGGAGCACTGAGGATTGTATCTCGAGCGGCCCTCGGCAGCGCAGAGTTTCTGGCCGGTGACGTTGGCTCGAGGCTCGCAACTGGGAAGCGGCCCCGGGTCCCCGCCGTCTCTGCCGCGCTGCTTACCGGACCCCGGCAGCCGCAGAAGCAAGTCCACGCGCGCCTGAGCGGGTGGTTAAACTCAGAGGGAGGGACACACCTGGAGAACTAATAATTAGGCCCTTAGAGAAAATAGGTGTTAATAGACCGAGTCATAGCCTAGCATTAGACATAGCCCGCCACGCGTCTTTGAGGAACTTCAAGCCCGAAGTGTTTGTGAATTGATTCCCCTCCCCTCCACTGAGAACTGTTTCCGTTTATTCTCCTCCATGCGGAGGCGGCTCGAGGGCCCGCGACACCCGGGGCCAGGTGTCCAGCGGCGGCGCGCGTCCCGCCGCAGGGCCCTGGGGTCACCTGGTTGTGCCCAGGCGCTCCCCCTGCTTTCGCGTCGGGACCCTCCGGCTTATCTGCTGTCAAAGCGCGGGACCGGGAGCTGCTGACATCTCAACCCAGGCGCCGTCGCCCAGCGCCACCAACTAGGGGGTCTCCTGGACTCGGGCGGAGCAGGGACCCGCCGCGCAATGGGCCGGGGCCAGGACCGGGGGACTCGGTGCTCGCCCGGAGGACAGTCCTGGGCGGGAAGCTCTATGTGCCCCCAGGAAAGCGCACAGCTGTAGGCAGCCGCCTATTAACCGAGGGTTTGGCGGGATCCGAGAGCGCAGGGCGCGGGGACAACCCCACCAGCAGCGCCGACTGTGAGGCAGGCTTGGAGCGTTCGGACCCCAGCAGCTGAGGGACAGCACGGCGACCCGACGCTCCGCGAGGGGCCTGGCGTGTGCTCTCGGGTTGCGCGCACCCCAGGTGTCTCTCGGGGCCCTGCCTTTGCACTGCTCTCCTTTTCCTCAACCTCTGTGCTCCCTGGCTCTTCCCATTCCTTCCACCGCCACTAACTCCCTTCCCCTTTTCCCTCCCATTTCCCCCTTTCCCCCATTGTGCCCCGCACTTTGGGCCTCCTCTCCTCTGTCAAATTTCCCGCTTCTCTGTTCTCTCTTCTGCCCTCTTTTCTTCTTCCCACTGTTATTCTTGTTTCTCTTTTTTTCCTTCCCTTCTCCTCCTTTCTTTCTTCCCTCTTCCAAACGCGGGTCTAGACTCGCGCCCGTGTGCCCGTGCGGGAGGCTGCGGGCAGCTCGCCGGCGGGACCCTGCGCCAGACCAGCCGCCCCGCCGGCGGAACCGCCCTCGGACCAGCCTCGCTTTGGCTGCCGCGACCCCCACCGCTCTCTCTCCTCCCCGCTTGCCCTCGGCCACAGGCACACGTTTGCGCAGGCCCTCCCGGAAGACTGGTCGTTTGATTTGAAATTTGTGTGTTTTAACAGCTGAAGAAGTGAAACATCCCAATTCAGTTCCTTGAATTTTCCGTCTTTTCTATTTTCTGCTACACAGTCCAGAAAGGTCAGAGGGAGTCTATGCCACGTGTAGTGAGAGAGAGATTCCAGATCTTGGAGTCTGGAGATTCGCACTCTCTGTCGCTTACAACCTAAGCTGAGCCTAGTTTTCCCATTTGTAAACAATAATCAAAAAATCTGCACAAGGTTGGGCTTTCATAATCCACACCCTTATACAAACTTGTTCCCATCAATGGGAATGCCCTCCACACCCCATCCCCTCCCTCCTCTCCTGGAAAAACTAGTTGGAGACTCATCTCAAATGTCACCTCTTCAGTGAAGCTTTTCCCCACTCCCCAAGGCTATTGCTCTTCCTACCTCTATGTGGTGGCATTTCCTTTATAGTCTTCTGCATGTTTATTTCACCTACTGGACAATGAACTGCTGGTGAGCCAGCGAGCGCCCTATGCGGTACTTTTCCTCTTCCGTCACATAGTAGGTTGTCAGTGAACGTGCCATGAATAAATGAATGCATGAAAGCTGGGGAAATTAGATTATATAATATGTTAGATGGGACATCAAATCTTAATTAGTTGTGCTAACTTTGTCTTTCTCTTTAAATGAGTCTCTCCCTGTCTCTTGATAATTTTGGGTTTTTTAGCAATGGCATCTAGCCCAATTCCTTTGTGCTCCCATCTCCCCCTACTTCATTCTCTCTCTCCTGCTCCCAGACTATACAGTGCTTCTGTCCCACAAAGCACACCCCAGCTGTCAATCACAAACTGGGACTTTGGTCAGAATAGTCTGGGGTTTTGTTTCCAACATTAATGAACTGGCTGGAACAGCAAACATCTGCTATGGGACTCAAACCTTTTCCAGCTGCTGGAGACCCACAGACACTTCCCAGCCTCCTGTGACTGTACCCAGGCAGTGTCTGCTCCTGCACCGTGGAGGGGACACACACACAGAGGAGCAGGAGCATGCGCTGAGCCACACTTAGGCAGGCCTGGAAGGGGATGAAAACTGCACTCACCAGGAGGCTGCAGGGGATCGGCTCCCCCGCCCCCATCTGGCACCTAATCCTGGGGACAAAGCCTAACCTGAGAGAAGAGGGCAAGGAAATTTTGCAAACTTAGGGCTGGAGGTTCTGTCAGCTAGAAACCAAAGAATTCCTCTGTACCATTTCCCCTCATACCCAGTATCCCCACTCAAGTAGAACTCTTGACATTTAATAAAGCAAAATGGTTTTTAAAAATCCTAGGGTGATACTTAAATTGCATCTAGACTCTAGATGGACTCTGCTTGATGTTCAGCTTAACTTGCCTTTTACAATCTTGGGCTGTATGTTGATGTAGCTATTCAGAAGCAGCCAGGATATAAGTCGTATAAATACACTAATCCATTTCCCAACCATCGTTTCTTCAAAGAGCAGAGAAGGGGTCAAAAACACTTCTTGCATTCTCGTAAAGTGTATTTAATAACTTGTATTTCAGTCGCTAAGTTTTGAAATAGTTTCAGACATGTAGAAGCAACATGGGGAAAGCTGTGTAAGTTAATATTCCCTCAGGCCCCAGGGCCGTGCCCAAACTGCTATCCATGGCGACTGCACAGCAGCCTTAGATAACAAGTTTAGGGAGGTGTATGTGGAAGGCAGCTTATTTTTAACGATGACATTAATTTACAAAAACTCTCATACACTGCAAAGCATCTTTTTAAGAGAGAGCACAAATGCAATTCACTTGACAAAAGGGCTTGGAAAGGACTGAATAGATTCTTCTATCCTTCCTCAAAGCATCTTTCTGGAGGAAAAGTTTAATTTCAGAAAACATAAGACCATGGCTATATCTACGGAACACTGAACAGTCACACAAAGAGTGAAAATGCAGTAAATCATCCAAGGGTAATTTTTAGAGGCTTGGTACACAGATTAAAATTTGCCAATTATTTCCCTTTTTAATTTGTGATATCCTGACATCAAAGAGCCATATTTCTGCAAATATCCTGTGTGCCTCAGTTATCTCCACTGATGTAGCCAGGAAAATAAAATTTAATCTCTCCTAACTTTGTCCTAATATTGTGAAAACAGATAGGGAAGTTCGGGGTATCATTCGTTTTGACTTTTTTCCCCCACCGGCTATCCCTTCACTGATGAAAAGGCTGCAACAACTAGAAAGAAGCAGTAGCTTTAAATATGTGAGGGGAGAGTATCCTGGCTGTCTGGGGTTAAGAGGAAAGAACTCTGGAGTCAGACGAACCTGGGTTCCAGTCCCAGCCCAGTCATGTAGTGACTTCCCTGACCTCTCTGGTCCACAACCATAACATGTGTGCGGTGGCAGCAACTCAGAGTTTGCAGGAGGATTTCGTACACAAATCTGGCAGGAGATTGTGTACACAGCACTAACTCATGAAATGCCAGTCTCCATACCACCTTTACTTTTTCAATAAAATAGACAATTTGCTATCAAAAACCATCACAAAATAAAACTGTGACTTAAAAAGCACCGGAGCCTGCCTCTGCTGTTTCGTATGTGTTTGAGGGTGGGTTTTGCTCAATGTTCAAAACCCAGGATCAACCAAAAAATAAAGAGTGGGAGGGGCATGAGTAGGAGGGCAGGACTGTCATTAACTAAAGGAAATGGCCCTGGCCACCTAGAGTCCCTAGGTGCTACTTGACATCTGGCCCTTCAGTCATAGACTCAGCACATCTGCAGGCGTCAATTAGTCTAACCAGCACGTCACAGGGCATTGGGTCATTTATAATTCTGATTTTTTTTTTTTGTCTGCCAAAAAATGCCATGATCCTGTACACACTGGTGACATCTCATGCAAATCATCTCATAAAACATTTTTATTCTCTCCTTGGCCTCAAGCAGTCCCTGGTTAGGTTTCATGCGAATTCTCTGTAGTCTTCCCCAACACAGCGAGGCAGGAGTTCATAGAGAACAACGGTCCGCGGGTCATTAGCATTGCCCATAATCAAGGACAAGAAAGCTCCTGTGTCAGCTCATGCAGGGGAAAACTTATGCAGCCAGTCTGCCTTCTGAACACGTGAAGGGAAAACAACACTCACACAACACTCACAGAGAGCTTTGGATGATTAAGGAAATCTGCTGGCATGATTGTTACTATGCTCATACAGAACAATATTTACTAGAATACTGGGCGCAACATGGCAATCAGAGAACGTAATGGCCTCTGCGCTCCAGGTCCTTAAGAAAGAGGAAGTTTGCACAAACTCCTGGACACAGGTGCTAATCACCTACTTAGGTCTCTAAGTGTAGAGGGGGTGTGTGTCTGTGTGTGTCTGTGTGTCCACACATGCTTGCCTGTGCCCACACTCTGGAAACTCTTTCTTCCTTTCTTTCTTTCTTTCTTTCTTTCTTTCTTTCTTTCTTTCTTTCTTTCTTTCTTTCTTTCTTTCTTTTTCTTTCTTTCTTTCTTTCTTTCTTCCTTCCTTCCTTCCTTCCTTCCTTCCTTCCTTCCTTCCTTTCTTTCTTTCTTCCTTTCTTCCTTTCTTCCTTCCTTCCTTCCTTCCTTCCTTCCTTTCTTCCTTTCTTTCCTTCTTTCTTTCTTCCTTTCTTTCTTTCTTTCTTTCTTTCTTTCTTTCTTTCTTTCTTTCTTTCTTTCTTTCTTTCTTCTTTCTTTCCTTCTTTTGGAATGAGGACAGGGGAAAAGGGAATAAAAAGAAGAGAAATGAGATACATTTGAAAATCTTGTTTATTAAATAAATTCAAGAGGAATCCTCAATCTTATAAGGGGAAAAAAGAAAAAGCTGAGCGAGCCATCCTGCCCAAGTTTTCACAGCTGTAGTATCTTTCTGTCCTATGCTCAGCCCAGATTCCAAGGCTTTTATGCATGCAAAGAAATTTAGACTGTTTCTTTTTCTAAGAAATCTTCCACAATTTGAAATGTTTCTTACAATCATAACGTTTTAAAAGAAAGTTGACCTCTGTGACCTATTTATAAGAAATAATATCATCAACAGAGATTATAACACAGCGAATGTGCTCAAAGCAAAATAGAAAAACAAAAAAATATGGAAAATTCTAGCAGTGAACATTCTTATATAAGACACTCAAAAACTTAACAAAATGCAAAGGTATTGTTTTCTGGATAATGTGAGTCAAATGAATTTCTGCTTAGGTTTTTTTCATCTGGGGATTTTTATGCAGAGAAATATTTTACTTCACTTTAAGCAGACAGCCATAAGGACAATTTTTATAGATCTCTGATGCTGTGGGTTTTCCTTCATTACTTTCAAAAGTTACAGAGACGCTGAGATCTAAATAGGCTATAAATCACTAAAGTAAAAGAATGAGAGGTAGCCCATCTCTCCACATTTCAATTTCGCAAGCAGCCTGCCTTTTTCTATGGAATTGAAGTTATCACAGAACAGAATCCCCAATTCCATTGCCAGCCCACACATCCTGATACGTTTACTTAAGTCAATTACTGAGTCTCTTAGATTATGTCTACAGAAGCTGCCAAAACATCTGGTCATTTCAATCAGTTCAATAAAAGATTCTGCCAAGTCAGGAGAAAAAATTAGTCAAATTACTCATTTGTATAGGCAGAACAATGGATTGTTTTCTCTGGGTAGACAGTAAGTGGATATAGCTCAAAAGGTTTTGGTTTTCTCCTCTGAACCAGAATACAGTTCGTGGTTCCTGAGGGGCTATGATTTTTATCAGTTAATATTTGGGAGGTGTTCTGATGGATCTTCAGTCCAAAATGTAATGGGTATGAAGATGACTTGGCCACGTCCCTGAGACAATTCTGTGTTCATTTGAGTTCCATGTTCTCAAGGCTGGGGCCAAGCCAGAACTAAGCCACAATGGTGTTTGCTAAATGTTGAAAAATACAAGTGGCAGTACTAGAAATCACAGAGTAGTGCTTTTTCCTCTGGAATCCACTGGTTTCCTGTGTGCATTAGTCCTCACTTTGACAAAATCTGGCTCATGATTTGAATCGCCAAATACAGATGAAGATACAGCTTTTTACTGGAAGTTTTTTGCACAAAATGCTGCTCTACAAAATCAAAATAATATAGTCCCTTTATTTCTTTAGTCTATTGCATAGTATCTTCTTGGAGTTTGAAATCATTACCTTTATAGACTGCACAGTGACAGCCCCAAAGAGAAAAAAATGCTCAGAGAAGGAGGGGGGAGATTCAGGAGCCCAGCGTTCTGCCCCTACCACCCCCGTTTTCCTTTCACATTGGCATACTCACTCGTGGATTAAAAATCCTCTGATCCAAAATGTTCTAAAAAAATTTGGTTTAGAAATCTGTATTAGAATACAAGCTCTCACTTGAATAAATGTACTGAAAAAAGAAAACATTTTCATATTCATTTGGGGCAACATTAAGTACAGGTAACTTATCCATGTCTAATTTTATATGACTATGTTCTCTGTGCATAGATTTGAAGTTTAGGGGAAAAAAGACCAGAGACAATTAGGAACAATTATTGTCATAACTAAATGATATAAACTTTATATTAAGTGACTCATCCTCCTACTGAATATTCCAAAGAACATGCTCTCTTAGGCTGATATCTGTGTATAACTTGTTAAATGGCTATAGCTTAATTGTTAAGGGTTAATTGTTAATGAATTAGCAAAAAAGTCTTTCTGTCTCCTTTAAGAGAGAAAATAGCCCCGTTTCAAGAACAAAGAAATTAAAAGAAACTTGGGTTTATGGGTAGGAGGAAGATGATTTTTTAAAAAAGGGAAAGGTTTATTTAGAATCTCAGTATGAATAGAATCTTCTTTTATGAAAAAAAAGAAATTTTACTAATAGCTCAACTAAACTAAAGGGCAAAATCTGGGGTCCAGGGAAGGAATGATGTTCAGATAGCTAAGAGGGAGGATTTTAGTATGGACTTGGGAAGATTGGAAGTTGGTAGGAACACAACTTTTTGGAGAATTAGGCATAAGGACCTGGACTAAGAGTAGGATAAACTAGAGTGATCAACAGGAGAGTGGAGGGTATTTAACTTCTGTGGACAGAACTAGAATTTGCTTTCCCTCTGTAAGAGTAATTATGCAGAGTTTATGCCTTTATTTATCCAGTGTAATTTTAGAAAAGTAGGATTTACGGCCCTGAAGACAATGGCCCGGAAAACAAAAAGGGAGCAGGGCATGAAGGAGGGTACAGGAGAGAGAAGAGAGTGTGTCATTAAACAGAATATGCAGATTCTCAGGTTCCTCAGAACCTTAAAATTATTAACATGCACAAAGAAAAGTGCCCAACTTCGAATTCAAAGTTCAGAGTGCACACACCCCACATACACACAGGCTAAAGAGCCGACAAGTAAGTTACGGTCCTGATGACAAACTAAGAAGTCATTTACAAGGTAATATTTTGGAGCACAAAGACCCACATAAAAGAGCCTAAATTAGTCACACGCTGTTTGTGGGGAATATAAACTGGTATGACATTTCTGGAGGGCAGTTTGGCATTATGTCTTAAACTCTTAAATTGATCCAGCAGTCCCAATCCAGGAATTGAAACCAAAGCTGTGGTTCTCAAATATGATTGTACACATAATCTCCTAGGAGTGCTTGTTTAAAATCTGCTGATTCCGAGGTTTCTTCCCCCAGAAATGTGTAAGAATTGACATCTTAAAATAAGCAGTCCTCTTGATTTTCATACTGTTTAACAAACAGGTTGTCAAAGATATAATAATAACAATAAAAGAGGGAAAGGCTGTAAATAGAAAGAAATATCTTAGTTGTAAGATTCCTTAAAATTGAAGGAAATTAGAAAATCTGTCATTCCACCTATCTGAACCTCAGTTTCCTTGTCTTTGCAATAAAAGTACATACCCAATGGTGCTATTGTGAGATTAAATAAAGAAATACATATAAATGGCTTAGACGAGTGACACATAGTTAAAGACTAATAAATGTTAACTATTGGTAATGCAATACTGAGTGAAAAAGTCATTTTAATAATAGAATGTATAATATGATCCAATTTTTGAAATAATATTTATATACACATGTATATAAGTACATACAGAGATGTCTGAAAGCATGTTCAAATATGAACAGTGATAATTTCTTCATAGTGGAATTTTGATAGACTTCTTTTTGCAATTTTGTTTTCCTTGTTTTACAATTGACATTTATCATTTTTCCTACAAAATAGAATATCTAAGTTCAAAAATATATAGTTCACATTACATTTGCATAAAACTTCCATTTACAGAAAATTTTCACATATATTATCTTGTGAACTTCATACAGCCCTATGTATGAAAAAGGACATGTCCTATTATTCCTACTTTTTACACGAGGAAACTGAGGAAAAGTGGTTTATTTAAGGTTACCCACACACAGCTAAATCCACACTTGCAGATTCAAATCTCAAACTCAAGTTTTTGAGTCCAATATCACCACACCTTCTACTACTGGACAATGTTTCCTCACTGACTCTGGTCATATTTTTTCAAAAGAAATGGGATTCCAGTTTTGCAAGTTTCTATTTTTCATGTATCCACACAACTTCTTAAAAAAATGCTAAGCGCTTGATAAAATTGAGATAAATCGAATATTAAAAAGGTCGATATGAGAACATACATAAGTCAGGAAATAAAATTAGGTCTGCTAGAAACCTTAACCATCTCATGTGTCATGAGCTTTGGTTACTAGGTAATCCTCTAAATATAGGACTGTTAAAAGTTAACAGAAATTTCATGAGCAAGGAAAGTGAGCTGATAATCATGTAGAATGTGGACTGTCAACCGGACGGCTCTGACTTCCCGTAAGTCTTTCACCTCCCAGCCGTCCCGCGCAGGCACCTGGCCGGGTTTGCCGCCAAGCAGCCTTGGCTGTGGCCCACGCCGGAACCGACAGGCTCCTAAGGTGGCCGCAGCTTCCCAGGGTCGCAGTGTGGCCGTCACTGCCTCGACCAGATGGAAGGGACGCGCGACGTCTGTGCCGTGGAACCGCGTCGCCCTCTACTGGCGGGAAAGAAGGACGCCCTGGAAGCCCCGCGTCCGGGAGGTGCTGAGTCAGCGCTAATTGCAGGCCCTCTTGGCGCTACCAGGAGCTCCCTAGTTGCTATTCTGCAGATCAAGGGACGCTCTTTAGGTTTGACAGGGAAGGCTCTTTGCGGTCCCAAACTCTAGCCTTAGTCCTGAGAATTCTCACCATCAAGGATTTGAATTCTCCATCTAAGATAATTTTACATAACTCAGCTCTACTTCTGTTTAATAAGGGCATTTAACATGGGAGGATTTGGAAGCAGCATACAAGTAGAAAGTCTACAGCACACAACTCCAAGATCCAAGACTGTGCATCACAGTGGAAGAGAGAATGCAGCTGAAGTCCCACCCAGGTTTGCGTAAGTAAAAGCCCACCTCCCTGAGTTAGTCTGTCTCAGAGATCTGCTTAGTTTGTGGTGGTAGATCTCTCATATGAGCAACGATATGTACGTACATTACATTTTCATTAACTCCAGTACATGTTGTTTACTCTAGACCATGTTTTAATATATACAGCTTTTGTGGATTGGGTGCACTTACAGTACCCTGAATTTATAGATGGCACCTGGTAATTTAGGTTGTAAACTTATCTTGGAAAAAAAAAAGGAATGGCAAGTCTGGCTAACAAAAGAAAAATGTAAGAGGTAAAATGTTAATAACAGGATGAACATAAGAGAAATAGAAAGAACTCAATTTTTCCTACCATTGAGAGAAAGCCATGACCCCATAAATTACAAATACAAAGTCATTGGCAGTGACTTTGCTATTTTCCCATAAAAAGGCTGTTTCCTATTTTCCCCTTTCCTGCAATAGAACATCAGAGCCAATCACTCTTGCCAGGCATAAGAAAACAAGTTTGTGCATAACTACAACAACCATTCCTCCCACAAAAAATTTCAAAACAAAACTCCAATTCATGTGACAGGATAAAACTACCACAAAACTGTGGGCAACGATTGAGAAGTTGGCTGCAGTGGTGCCCTCCTAATGACTGTTTAGCCAATCGGATAACTGAGTTTGGAAACAGGACATTGTTATATTTCCAGGTATTTAAATACCATCTTTTTGAATGGTAACAGTTTCTTCTTTGTATAGCATTATATTTTCTTAACTGTGGCAGTGTGTTGTAAAAATGTGGTAGAGATAAATGTAGACAAATTGAATATTACAAATATTTATTGAACATCTACTTTGTCCCAGGAACTGTGCTGCTCCAAAGAAATATGGTGGTGAACAGTACAGACTTGTTCCTCCTCATAGTAACACACCTGTAGTGGAAACAGACAAATGAACAGGCAGCAATCACCAAGATCATCTACTGGGAGCTACAAGAGGACAAAGGAGGGACACCTAGCTCAGTCTTAAAAGGCATCAGGCAAGGATTTCAGAAAGAACTGTGATCTAAGCTCAAATCTGAAGGAAGAGTATGAGTTAGCAAGGGGTAAAGAAAGGTTAAGACTATTCAAGGCAGATAAGTAAAACAACCAAGGCTTACAGGCAAGTGAAAGTGTCTTGTGTCCTGGGACCTGCTACTGTAGGTTGAGTGTGGCTGAAGCACAGGTTTAGAGAGGAAGATGTCCAGAGAGAATGAGAAAAGAAAGAAAAGCCATATCATAAAGCATCTTTTATGCCATGGTATTGATTTATACTTTATTCTGAAAACAGCGAGACTCATTGAAGGGTTTATAGCAAGAGGGTGACATAATCAGATGTGAAGTCTGAACACCCTGGCCACGACGTTTATAGCGTATGGATAGGCGAGCAAACTGGAGACAGGGAACACGGTTAGTAAGTTACCACATTACCATGTTAAACCAAGTGAGAGGTAGTAGTCTTCTAAAGTAGTAGGGATGAAGAAAAAACGAAAGATTGAAGTGGTTTCAAGAAAAGAGGATCCATGAGACTCAAGGATAATTTTGAGGTCAGAAAATAAAGAAGTCAAAGTCAAGAATGATCTCATTTAATATCCTGAATATAAAAACTCTGATAACAACAAAAAGAAAAAAAATTAAAAATTGGGCAAAGGACTTGAACAGACATTTCTCCAAAGAAGATATACAAATGGCCTATAAGCACGTGGAAAGATGATCAATGTTATTAGTCATTAGGGAAATGCTAATCAAAACCACAACGAGATACCACTTTGTACCTACTAGGATAGCTGTAATCAAAGGAGACAGAAAATAACAAGTGTTGGCATAGATGTGCAGAAATTAGAACCCTTGTACATTGCTATTAGTAAAGTAACATGGTACAGCCACTGTGCAAAATAGTTTGGCAGTTCCTCAAAAAGCTAAGCATGGGGTTAGCATATTACCTGGCAATTCTGCTCCTAGGTATATAGACGAAATAATTTAAAACCGGAAATCAAATAGATATTTGTATGCAAATGCTCATTGCAGCATTATTTACAATACCCCAAAAATAGAAACAACCTAAGTGTTTATGGACCGCAAATTGGATAAACAAGATGTGCTGTGTACATACAGGGGAATATTATTTAGCCATAAAAAGGAATAAAGTTCTGGTAGATGCTACAACATGGATGAATCTTGTAAATATTATGCTAAGTGAAATGAGACAGACACAAAAGGACAAGTATGATTAAACTTATACAAAATACCTGGAATAGGTAAATTCATAGAGACAGAAAATAGAATAGTGGTTACCAAAAGCCAGTGGGAGAGAGTAATGGGGAGTTATTGTTAAATTGTTATAGAATTTCCATTTGGGGTGATTAAAATTTTGGAAATAAATAGTAGTGATGATGTCACAACATTGTGAGTATAGTTAGTGGCGCTAAATTATTACACTTAAAAATGGTTTAAAAGGCAAACTTAAATGGCAAATATATGTAAAATATTACATGTATTTTAGCACAATTTTTAAAATTAATAATGTACTAGACCAAACAAAACTCACATTAAATTGTACACCTTCAATGGGTAAATGGTATGGTATGTAAATTATACCTCAATATTAAGCCATAAAGAAAAAAAACAGCAACAATGAAAAGAATGGTACTCAGATTCTGACTTGGCAAATAAGTTGACAAGGCTATTACTCACTAAGATAAGGGGAAAGTATTCAGTTTAAGGAGTAAGTTCATCTTGGGTATGTTGAATTTGAGATGTCCATCAGATATACAAATGGAGATGTACAGTATACAGTTGACTATATGTGTCTGAAATTTGGAAAATAAATCTTAATTTGAGGTAAAAGTCAAGCTGGGAATGGTGGCCCACACCTGTAATCCCAGGAACTTGGAAGGCTGAGGCAGTAGGATCACTTGAGGCCAAGTGTTGAAGACCAACCTGGGCAACATAGCAAGAACAGTCTCTAAAAAAAAAAAAAAGTAAAATTCATAGGCCATCAGCATGTATATGTGAATTCGCACCCTGAGAGTCAATGGAATTAGTTAGGGAATATGAAAATGAAGAGATGAAAGAACCAAAGAGAGAATCCCAAGATTTATTGATATTTAAGGAGTACGCAAGCAGAGACATTCATAAGAAGTCTGAGAGGTAATATAGGAAGCAAAGCAATTTAAAAAAAGGACACACTGTGAGGAAAGTGTGACATTTTTCATATCTCTTGCCACTGTTTATAATCATTTCCTTTCTATTTAAAGAAAGAAAAGGTTGTAGAAATTGCAGAGAAGTTTCATAAGAAGAAAAATCATGCCTCTTTTTGTCTTGACACCTAAGTCCAAGTTGTTTCAAATTAGAAACCTTGAGTTTTAAACCTTCAGAAAAACTCTGCCATATATATCAAACAAATCTAACCGGTTTGCTTACTGAGAGAGAGAGAGAGAGAGAGAGAGAGAGAGAGAGAAACAGAGTCAGTGGGGAAAAAAAGCAGGTAGGTCACTATTCGTTGAAACTTAAAGGAAAAGGAAAAAATACTCTTTAATCTAAAAATCTTTTCCTTTTCTGCTCCTTGATGCTGAAACTCCTAGAACAGAAAATAAAATACTTTTTAAAGTTAGAAATAAGGTTTTAAAACCAAATACTCAAATCAGGAGACATATTATGTGAAGAAACACTGGGCAATAATCTTCCAAAACTGATGAAAGGCATGACACCACAGATTCAAGAAGCTCAGTGAACTCAAAGGAAGATAAATACAAAGAACCACAAACAATTAGGCACATCATAGTAAAATGCTAAATACTAAAGATAAAGAGAAATGTTTTAACATTTAAGCAGTCAGATAAAAAAAGACACATTTCTTTCAAAGAAACAATAATAAAAGAGAAGGCTAACTTCCAAATAATAAGAAATAAGGCTGACTTTTCACTGGAAACAATGGGAGGCAAAAGACAATGGAATGACACCTTTAAAAGGCTAGAAGAAAATAAACATTAACCTAAGAGCTATCCTACAAAAATATTCTTCAGACATTTCAGGATCCGCTATGGGGCCTTTGCAGCAACATGGATGAACCTGAAGTACATTAAGCTAAGTGAAATAAGCCAGATACTGAAAGACATAGGATCTCACTTATATGTGGAATCTTTAAAAGTTAAACTCATAGAAGTAGGAAGTAGAATGGTGGTTACCAGAGGCTGGGGGTGGGGAGTGGTTAGTGGGTGGGGGGTGGTAGAGATGTTGGTCAAAGAGTACAAAGTTTCATTAGATAGGAGAAATAAATTTTTGAGATCTATTGCACAGCATGGTGACTATAGTTAATAATAATGTAATGTATATTTCAAAATTGCCAAGAGGGCAGATTTTAAATGTTTCCCCCACAAAAAAAATATATGTGAGGTGATGGATATGCTAATTAGCTTGGTTTAGTCATTCCGTAGTGCATATGTACATCGAAACATTACATTGTACCCCATAAGCAGATACAATTATTTGTTGATTAAAAACAAAAAAAATTTTTTAAATTAATTTTAAAAATGCTTTTGAAAATGAGAGCAATATGGGCCAGATGCGGTGGCTTACGCCTGTAATCCTAGCACTCTGGGAGGCTGAGGCGGGTGGATCATTTGAGCTCAGGAGTTCGAGACCAGCCTGAGCAAGAGTGAGACCTCGTCTCTACTAAAAATAGAAAGAAATTATATGGACAACTAAAAATATATACAGAAAAAATTAGCCGGGCATGGTGGCGCATGCCTGTAGTCCTAGCTACTTGGGAGGCTGAGGCAGGAGGATCACTTGAGCCCAGGAGTTTGAGGTTGCTGTGAGCTAGGCTGATGCCACGGCACTCTAGCCCGGGCAACAGAGCGAAACCCTGTCTCAAAAAAATAAATTAAATAAATAAATAAATAAATATAAAGTGCTTAAAACCATAATAATGTGTTCTGGGTTGGGAATATATGCAGAAGTAAAAATAATGTAGGACAACAGTAGCACATAAGGAAGAAAAGGAAAAATGGACTTAAAAGTTGTAAGATTCTTGTATTTACTGGGAAAAATATGTGTCAGAAACCATGTGTTACCTGCCAAGCATAAAGTATTTACTCCCTGGTCCTTTACAGAAAAACTTTGGCAAACTCTATTCTATCTAGTCAACTAGACCAAGACACTTAAGTTTTAGTTGTATTGTTCAAATCTTCTGTCTCCTTACCACTTTTTCTATCGTCTTATTCTACCGCTGAGAGAAATGCATTAAAATATTTGAATCTAATCATAAATTTCAACAATAGAAAGACAGGTAACCCTATTTTTTAAATGGCCAATGGATTTGAGTAGACATTTCTTCAAAGAAAATATGCAAATGGCCAAAAAGTGTATAGAAAAATGTTCCACATTGTTAGTCATTAGGGAAATGCAAATTGAAACATCAGTGATGTACCACTTCACACTCACTATGTTAGCTATAATATTAAAACAAAAAAACAGAATATAACAAGCACTGAAGAGCCTGTGAAGAAATCGAGACAATATATTGCTGGTGGGAATGTAAAATGGTACAGCCACTGTGCAAAATTTAGCAGTTCCTCAAAAAAGTTAAACAGAAGAGTCACCATATGATCCAGCAATTGCACTTTGATGTATATACCCAAGAGAACTGAAAGTATATGATGATACAAAATCTCGTTTATAGCAGCATCATTCATAATGGGAAAAAAGTGGAAATAACTCAAATATTTTTCAACCAATGAATATTTAAATTGCATTACATTCTACAATGAACACTACACAGCAGTTAGAAATAATTAACAACCATTAGACACAGCAACATGCATGAATTCCATAAGCAAAATTTTGAAGATAAAAACTGAACATAATAGATTGATATAGTATGGTTCCATTTCTATTAATTTTAAGAACAAGCTAATTAACCTATAATGAAATAAATCACAATGATGCTTACCTTTGGCAGCTGGCATTGCCTAGGCAGTGCGTGTGGGAGCCTTCTGAGACACTGGAAATGTTCCATGCCCTGACTTGGATGGGAGTTAAATGAGTTTATACTGTTATAAAAATTCAAGGAGCTATACACCTAAGATCTGTGTACTTCATATGTGTTATACTTTTGTTTTTAAAAAATGTTTTTAAATGCCCTTAAAAGTTAATGACTGGCTTATTTAACCAAATTATAGAATGAGCAAAATATCCTAGAAAGGGGAGCCAGCTTCAGTTTTGTCTGCTGTTGGCCTTGCTGATGTTCACCATAAATAGTGTTAGGTTCTCAACTGAAAGAAGTCTAAAAACAGCATGGCAAAAACGAAAGAACCAAATGACCCATATCATATAAATTTGGGAATATTCACTAGGTGACACAAAAAAGTAAAATAATTCTTGGCAAGTGTGGTAGACAGGATTCTAAGATGTCCCCAAGATTTCTGCCCTCTGGTATACAGCCCCTGAAGCATGCCCAGCATTGTGTTTATGATGGGCTGTGACTCCTGTTATTACATGGCAAAAGGGATTTTGCAAGTGTAATTAAGTTCCCAATCAGTTGACCTTAAAATAAGGAGATAATCTTGGTGGGCCTGGCCTAATCACCTGAACCTTTAAATTGGGACCTAGGGGTCAGAGACAGAGACGTGAAGCGCAAGAAGAAATGCATGTTGCTAACTTGAAGATTGAGAAGTCTATGCGGCAAAGATGCAGGCAGCTTTACAGGCTGAGAGTAGCCCCTGCCTGACCACCACCAAGGAAACTGAGACCTCAGTCCTACAACTGCAAGGAACTGAGTTCTAGCAACAGCTCGGTTGAGCTTGGAAGCAGATTCTTCACCAGAGCTTCCAGACAACAACTCAGTTGCCACCTTGATTTCAGCTTTGTGATACCTTAAAGCCACACCATGCTGGAATTCTGTAAGCTAATGCATGGCTGTTGTTTTAGGCAGTTAAGTTTGTGGTGATCTGCTGCGTTTCCACTCAGCAAAGTGACTCTTTGGCCAATACAATAAAGCAAAAGTGATGGTGTAACTGTTCTATGTCTGTCTAGACTCAAGAGACTTTTCCTGTTTCCACTTGTACCTTTCACTTCTGCTATCACCATGAGAAGAATATGGCTGGCTAAGTCATTGCTCCCAGGAGGAGGAGAGGGACCCACAGAGAAGAACCAACTTACTCAGCAAAGCTCAGCCACAATCAGTCACCTCTCAGCCAACCTGCCAGTCCACATGCGTAAATGATTACTGTTTTAAGCCACTGAGTTTTGAGAAGCAAATTATGGCAATAGCTGATGATAAAAGAATCATGGGAATTTGAACCACTCACTGATGTAATTTACTTTTTGTGGCCACAAATCCTTTACTATTTCTTTCATCAAGAATTGGAATCTGTTTTCTTCCTCCTATGAATCTGAGTCAGCCTTTGACTCACTTTGACCAGTAGAATGCAGCAGAAGTGACACTGTGGCAGTTCTGGGCCTAGCACTTAAGAGAACTGGCAGATCCACTTTTTCTCTCTTGGAAGCCAGCGACATGTAGAAGTCCAGCTACCCTGAGAGACCACTGCTCTGTGGGGAGACCCAAGCCAGCTACGTGGCAAGAGAGCTACCACGTGGAGGAGCACCAGGCACGAGAGTGAAAGCCTTTGGACTATCCAGCCCAACCAACTTAGTGACCTCACAACATGGAGACAGAGCAAGGAGCAGATCAACTGCCCAGCCAAGTCCTGCCTGAACTCGAGACCTGCAGAATCATGAGGAATAACAAGTCATTGATGTTTTAAACCATTTAGTTCTGGGGTTGTTTGTTACACAGTAATAGATAACTGAAATGCTTGCACCTTCTGGATCTGTTTAGGTTTGGCCTCCTAGATACTATTTCCATCCTGCCATGACAGTCTAATGTCACAGTTTAGTTAAACAGATGAGACTCAGTTCAAGGTGAGTTGTTCAGGTTGCATAATCACATGGTGTTCCACAGTCAGACATTCAGTCTCTGCCAGGGCCCAATAATAGCAAGTCAAGTGCTCTTTTGAAATACAGAAAATAATTGTCCACACAAGAGGCATGGCCTTGCCCTGGGGTCTCCTATCAGAACTTGTCAGATGTGTATAGCATCTTTTTCTGCCAGAGATACTTAAAATAATTCTAGGTCTGCTGGATTTTATAGTGAAATCGGTGGGGCAGTTTGAAACAAAGTCTAGATCTCTGCCAAGACATTTCTTGTACTGGGCCCCATTAAAACTGGCAACCATGTAGCTTACCCAGTGCATGAGGCAGAGCAGCACACCCAAATGTCATATATGATACTCCTTAATCCAAAGAGGCCCACAGACTGTGTGCCCTTTCTTTGTGGTGAGTAGCGCAAGGTACAGCAACTTATGTCTCACTTGAAAGTGGATGTCCCAGCATGCCCCAGACCAGTAGGCCCCTAGTGATTCCATTCGCGCAGCAAGCAGTCTTGAGCTCCCGCCCTCTAGCACGCCTGCGCCTTACTAAGGCACCCCGCATGCTGCTCAGTCCTTCTGCAACTGGACCATCATCTGCTACCCTTCAAAGTTTGGTCACCCAGTTGCAACATTACAAATGCAACTCAAAAAATGTCATCAATTTCAAGGGCTAGCATGATATTCTATGTGATAGTAGGGTGATCAAACTCCCCCAGACTACATTATGCCAGAGAGAAGACTTGACATGGCTCTGAGACAGTAGAAGTAACACTGTTGCTCCTGCTACCTGAAAGAAAAGCGCTTCTGATTATCTTCTCTGACAGGAGCGGAAGGAGGAATGTGTTCCGTCAGCGGTTGCACACCAGGAGGCTGTGTTGACTTACTCCAGCAAAGAGGTCGCATCCAGGAGCACAGCTGTGATTGGCATGGCTGCCTGCCCCACCCCGTAACCATTCTCAGCCACTTACCTGGCTCTCACATGAACCAAACGGGAAAACTTCAGAAGGACACGGGAACCTGGGAAAGATTACATGCAGGACAGTGTAATTTTTTATTCCTTCTGAGTCCTCACATAAAAACAGAAAGAGTAACTAATAGAAAATGGACAGCATTTGCAGGGAAGCTAAGTGACAAGGCATCCTCGTGAACTGCACAATGCAATCAGTGAGGGCAGCTCACCAGCGGCAGGAGGCAGGCATGGTGTTGGCACAGCTGTGAGGAAGTGCGGATGGAAGCAATAGGGTATCTGACAAGTTGAGAACAGGTGAACCCAAAAACAGTACCTGATACTCCCTGGAAAATGTGATGAGCTAACTTGAGGACAGCAGCTGAAACAGCGGTTTTGCCTGGCCAGTGGTAGGTGAGTTTGAGGAGTCCAAGGTGAAGACCAAAAGGACTGGAGCAGCCTAGCGTCTGCCACTCTTGCAACTGACTCTCCACATCTCCCTCCCAGACCAGCACCCACACTGAGGAAGAAGACCAAAGAGTGAAGCCAGAATTCCACAGGACAGGCACAATAAAGAAAGACTAAGGAAGAAAAGGCTCAGATAAAGTAGAGGCAAAGGAAGAGAGAAAGGAAATCTCAAAAAGCAAGCCACCGTGTACTGAAACACTACCGTGACATTAGAAGAGCCACTCTGAACTATGCCTCCTTCTAAAAATTCAGGAAAACGAATTTCACAGAGGCATCAAGGTCAAATCCCATGAAAATTCTTACAAGAAAAAAAAAGACTAAAGACCAGAATGACACCCCAACAGACAATAAGACATGCGAAAATCTCATCCACAGAATAGGGCAAAGCTGTAAACTTCTATATCAGAATAATTTAAAAGACATTTTAAAAATAATACAAGTTTCTTTCCTTCTTAAATAATTGAGTCAAAGAGCCATTAGGCCCAAGCAAAGGAGATTGAGCAGAGAGACTGCTCGGCAGGCTCGGGGAAGGTGGCCAAGGAAGACCCAGTGGGGTCAAAAAATTGGTAACAGGGTAATTGAGCAAATAAGTAGAAATACAGAGGACAGTGGAAACCAGGTTTCTCATGCTCAGAGAAGGGAGTTGTGAATCTGAAGCCAGGGAAAGCTAGAAGGAACACTCTGTTGTTGCACTGGAATTGGGAGCTGGACTGGAACTGGAAGTATTGATGTGAACTGCTGATTTCCATACATAGAAAATAAGTAAATACGGATGTGTCTGTGTGTGCAGCTATAACTGTAATTCCTATCCCTGTTTACTGGGACTGTTTGGGAGCAGCAACAGTCCAACTGCAATGAGCACACCCAGACCTTGGCTTCCAAACACCATTCTCCAATAAGAGGAGACATGGCTAATGCAAGGGTGAGGGCAGGGAAAGTACACCATGAGCCTGGAACATCCTGTTGTGATCAAAAGTAAGGGAATTAAAAGAATGATGGGGCATATCAAAGGGACACAGAAACAAGCACAATGGGGCTTCCACTGGAAAAATCTGGGGCAAATTGTGAATCAAAATAAATAATGAGACTGTAATCCCAGCACACTGAGAGGCCAAGGCAGGAGGATCACTTGAGCCCAGGAGTTTGAGGTTGCAGTGAGCTGTGATGACATCACTGCCCTTTAGCCTGGGCGACAAGCAAGACCTGTCTCAAAAAATAAATAAATAAATAAATACAGTAACAAATTATATATCCTATTGCATAATATATATACACGTATACATAAATGAATAAATAAACAGGGAGAAGAGAAAGCCCTTCCTTATAGTAAATGCAAAGTTGTAAATATAGAAGGAATGATGGAATATGAAAATCACCATTTAGAAACCATCACAGTAATAAAATTAATTCAGACAAGAAATTAATTGTAATTTCTTGGATGTAATGTATGACAATACATCTTAAACTAGCGGATTAAAGTTGAATGAAGAATAGGATACTTATGTTTCAAAATATCTCACCACAAAGTAATTACTAAGTATAAACAGGATAAATATAACTTTGTGGTGGAGAAACTCAGTAGATAGCACTTCAATCAAATGATCAAAGTGACATCACCCGAGATAGAAAAAGTCAACACCATGTGCTACCTGATGGAACGCAGTAAGAGGAGTACAGCATCACGTTTGCAATGTTCCTGGTATTAACATTCAGGAACACAGGGAATGTCGTTCTCATGAGCCCTCCTTGAGGACCCTACAAGAAAATTCATTTCAGGCAACCATGATGCCTAGAGAAACATTGATATAAGGACTCGTGGTGAACATCAAACACACACTTACTTGTAGAATGAAGGCTAAATGAAGACTAAAAGAAAGAGGACAGTACAAAATGGTTATGTGCTATAGTAGAGTTCTCCAGAGAAACAGAATCAACAGTCTAAGTAGATACAGATTTAAGAGGCAATTTTATCATGAGAATTGGCTCACGTGGTTATGGAAGCTGAAAAGTCCCGTGATATGCTGTCTGCAAGTTGGAGAACCAGGAAAGCAGTGGTGTGATTCAGTCCGAGTCTGAAGGCCTGAGAACCAGGGAAGCTGGTGGTGTAACTCTCCATCCAAGGTGCAAAAGTCTGGGAACCTGAAGCTCTGAGGTCCAGGGGTAGGAAGCCGGCAGGTGGATGTTCCAGCTCCAGAAGAGACAGCAAATCTGCCCTTCCTCCTTTTTGTTCTAGCGCAGACCCCAAATGAATCGGGCGATGCTCCCTCACATCAATGAGGGCAGATCTTCACTCGGTCTACTGATTCCAGTGCTAATCTACTCCACAGCCACACTCACGGTCACACCCAGCTACCTGGGTATCCCCTAATCCAAGTCAAGTTGACACATAAGATTCACCGTCACATATGAATGAAAATATAGTACACCTATATGAGGAAAGCACATGGAAAAATTTTCAGTTTTTTTCAGCAATTATACATGTGGTGGTAGTTTCAGTGTTGAGACTTGACAGTTCTGAGACTGTCAAGTATATAATGTGGGTTAAAGTTTAGTTAGCCCTGTCTATTAAAGAAACAATCAACAAGCCAGCAGCAATGAGCATTCCTCACATCAGATTTCAATTTGAAACATCATTCCCCACTAAGAGAAATCAGAGATTCTTGGAGAAAGAGCTGAATGTCAGGTCTGGGGAAGGAAATGTACAAGAGAAGCCTAAATCTTGTCTTTCTACACAGTAAGAAGGAAGTTTTAAAATACTACTAGGATCTTGCCAAAAAAAAACCAGGGATCAAACTGAAAAAGCTTTCATTGGCCAAAGAAGGTACAATCTGAGCTCCAAAAAGAAAAATACATAATTACAGATGTTTAGGACTCCTCAAGTATGTTTAAGTCTATAAATTCAAACTGATATTTTAAAAAACCAATGGGTTACCTTTGGAGCATATTAAAGAACAAATTCATTATCCTGAAAACTGGTAAATACAATAAAAGAAAGGAATAAAAAATTTACTCTGTCTTTCTCATATAAACTACTCTACTGCTGGGTAACAGCAGAAGAGGGGAAATACCTTTTTATGAAAATACTCTAGCTAATAAACAAAAACAGAAATGGTAGAACTAGAATATCATCATTTAGCCATACCCAATGATTTAATAGATCTAAGTTTGAAACTCAACAACTGCTAATATTGTAAAACAAGACACTACCAGACCTTATAGACTTCATAGTGAAGACCACAACACTTCCTATACTCTTGCTTGAGTGAGATCAAGCCTCTGCACCCAGCTCTAAATTTTCAGGAAACAGAGGGATATGTTGAACGGCCCATGAATATTCAGTCAACAAAATCTAGATTGAGAAAAACTGTATAGAAATCAATCCATGGGTCAGGGAACAATGCGGGGATTGTGCCAGTTACTAAGTATACCTATTCCCACGGTACATATAGTCATGCATCACGCAAGGGCAGGAGTGCCTTCTGAGAAACGAGTTGCTATGAATTTTGTCATTGTGCAAATGTCCTAGGGTGCACTTACACAACCTAGACGGCACAGCCTACCACATGCCGAGGCTATGTGGTATAGCCTATAAACCTGCCCAGTGTGTTACTGTACTGTGTACTGTAAGCAACTGTAACACAATTATAAGTATTTGTGTATCTAAACATAGAAAAATGGTATAAAATATTTTTTAAACGGTATACCTGTAAAGGATAGCTTCATTAAAATCTTTTGGGACCACAGTAATATATGTGGTCCATTGTTGACCAAAACGTTGTTACGTGGCACATGGCTGTACTTGGACTGGGAAAGCAAGCACAGAATGGGGCTGGAGTCCCACTGGACTCACAGTGAGACAGACTAGGGCAAGAGTCCCTCATTTACTCACCATGTATAAGTTCCCATTCAGACCAGTGGACCACAGTAGCATTTCAAATATCTGGGGGTTAGAATCAGTTCAGAGACAGTATCTAATGTCCCCTGGAGGGTCTGGGTATTTCCCTTTCCCTAATTCACAATCACCCTGGCAAATGGCTGAAGATCCGACTGGAAAATACTTATGGGAAAATTCGTAATATATAGTCATGGCAGGATTATGTAGTCCTTTCTCAGAAATACCTGGCCAAACCCTCAAAGAGTTCTGGGGGCTGGGAAGTAGCTCACATCTGGGAACCAAGAAAGAAGCAAGGAATGCCCACACAGGAACTCAAGTTAGGTTTATGCCCAACTCTCTTATACCTAGAGTTTTTTCATTTACGTATACAGTGAGTTAGTAAATGGTCCATTTCATTTCCAGATATCTCAGGACTAGTTAGCTATCACTATACATGTTTTTGAGATAAGATACTCTGATTACTATTTCCACTGTGTAGCTTATTGGGTAAAGACGTCCATTGAGTCTGATGTTTAGGCATTTCCAATTAGCCTCTCCCACTTTGAGACCTCCATTATTCTCACTGAGATCAGGGAAGCCAATTACATTGCAGCATCTGTCACCATCATTTATAGTCTACAAAGGACAGTCAGTCATCACACGGATTCTAAAGGATGGCTGTGACCTCTCAACATTGCATTTCTTTTTTTAATAGTGTTATTGAGATATAATTCACATACCATCCAATGCACCCAATAAAGTATAAATTCAATGCTTTTGAATACATTACAGAGTTGTGCAACCATCATTCCAATCAATTTTAGGACATTTTTACTACCACCACCACTACCCCAAAACCCATACCTATTAGCAATCATTTTCTATTTTCCACCAACCCTAGACCTAGGCAACCACTAATCTATTTTCTGTTTCTAAAGATTTGCCTATTCTGGACATTTCATATAAGTGAAATCATGCAATATATGTATGGTCTTTTGTGACCACTTCTTTTATTTAGCATGCTTTCAAGGTTCATCCATGTTGTAGCATGTATTAATATTAACACTTCATTCCTTTTTTATAGCCAAATGATATTTCATTATGGATATACCACATTTGTTTATCCATTCATCACTTGGTGGACATTTGGGATGTTTCTACTTTTTGGCTATTATAAATAATGCTTCTGTGAGCATTAGTATACAAGTTTTTATGTGGGCTTATATTTTCATTTTTCTTGGTTATATACCTAGAAGTGGAATTGCTGAGTAGTATGGTAACTCTAGTTTAACATTTTGAAAAACTGCCAAACTATTTTCCAGAGAAGTTGCACCGTTTTATATCCCATCAGCCTAACATCTGCCATTATCCGTCTTTTTGATCATAGTCATACTAGTGAGTATGAAGTGGTATCTCCTTGTGGTTCTGATTTGTATTTCCCTGATGAGTAATGGAGTTGAGCATCTTTTCATGTATTTATTGACCAGTTGTATATTTTTGGAGCTATGACTATTCAAATCTTTTGCTTATTTTTAAATTTGGTTGTCTTTTCCTTGTTGAATTATAAGAGTTCTTTTTAACATATTCTGGATGCAAGTGTCTTATCAGATACATGTTTTACAAATATCTCCTCCCATTCTGTGGACTGTCTTTTCACTTTATTGATGGTATCTTTTCAAGCACAAAAAAAATTAATTTTGATGAAGTCCTTTTTATCTACTTTTTTCTTTTGTCATTTGTGCCTTTGGTGTTGTACCTAAGAAGTAAGTCATTGCCTAATCTAAGATCACTAAGATTTACATATGAGTTTTATAGTTTCAGCGCTTAATTTTGTATATGGTATAAGAAAAGAATTTGATTTCTTTCTTTTACATGTTCTTTACATTCAGTTGTCCCAGCACCATTTGTCGAAGACTATTCTTTTCACATTTTATTGTCTCGGCACCCTTTTAAAAAGTCAACTGATCTTAAGCATAAGATTTGTTTTTTAAGACTTTCAATTCTATTCCATTGATCTATATGTCTACCCTTATGCCAAGATCCTACTGTTTTGATTTTTGTAGTAGGTTTTGAAATCAGGAAGTATGAATCCTTATATTTTTATCTTTTTTCAGGACTTTTTGGCTGTTTTGGGGTCCTTTGCATTTTGATATGATTTTAAGCTTGTCAATTTCTGCAAAAACGCCAACTAGGATTTTGATAAGTATTGCATTGAACCTATATATCAATTTGGGGAATATTGCCATTTTAACTATATTAGGCCTTCCAATTCATGAGCATGAAATGTCTTTCCATTACTTTAGATTTTCTTTAATTTATTTCAGCAATGTTTTATAGTCTTCAGAGTGCACATCTTGTATTTCTTTTGCTACCAATGCAATTCTTAACGCCTTGGTGAAGGGAGTGCCATTTTGGGTTTCGAAGGGCATATGATTAGGGCATGGACAGACAGGTGGGGTGTACAAAGCAGACACATTCAAACATTCTATCTCCCTAAGCTTTCATATGCTTCCCTTTATACCACTCCTTTAAAAAGTAATTCTCAAAATCACAGCAGTGGACTCATGTGGGAATCGTTGGAAACACAGATCTCGGGCACAGCTCAGATCTACTGAATGGGAAACCCCAGCTGACTCATATGCAGTTAACAACTGAGAAGCATTTGCATGCAGTGACCCCAGGGAAGCTACAGTATTTCAACCTCACTGCCCATAGGCTGCCACTAAACCCAGGCTTCAGTTACAGGAACTAACGAACTGTCAGTGCCTCTTTCAAGTGCTTAAAACGACATATTAAGCCTCAAATCTTGAGTGAATAAATGCATATCAACCATTTTGCCTGTTCAAACTTTGTATTTCACAATCCTTGGTTTTGTTCTCTTAGAATTCACTCCTGTGCATGCTCCCCAGACCCATGGCAATGTTTATTAATCTAGGATGTGCTGGGATCTAATTCTCACAGACCTGGAGCCAAGGATGGCAGGTGTGGGGTCCTGAGGAGGACTGGCATCCTCCTGACGCATTTCCCCAGGTGCGGTGCTAAGAGACCAGCATATGCCACCCCAAACATGCCTCCTTAGCATGAGAGTTATTTTGAGAAACAGCAGCCATAGGAGAAGCTCTGAAAACTGAATAGAAGTTATCCTTTTGTAAGGGACATTTATATCTATACAGGAAATCTCCATTTGTAAGGGTGTCCCCCTTTCTGTAGCAGGAAGAGGAGGCTGACTCTTAAGCACTAGAAATCTTTGTCAATGGAAAAGGCACGGAATTAAATCTGTATAACAAACCTTGCCATTGTTTGCCACATATTTGACACCTTAGAACATTTTTGTCGAACAAATGTATATAATACAAGTGGCTATATGTGCTTAACCGCTCTAGAAAAAGTAAGGAATGAAAGTGATGAGCTCAGGGATTCTAATTTCTCCCTCAAGCATCAAAAAAATGACACGGAAGTTTCTGTATCTTCCCTGAAAGAAACCATTATCTCTCATAGCTGCAGAGCTGAGATCGCTGGAAAGCAAACTCAGAGTCTCACTCTGTGAGTGGCTAAATCACAACGTAAATCAAATTCCCAGACTTCCAGGGCATCTGCACCAAAGTGAAGCTGTGGATCAGGAAGAAGTGGGATCCTGAAAACTGGAATGTGGGCATATGGGCAGATCCTAATGAGGCTGCGGACATCGAACTCCTAAACTGTGCTGAGGTTTCTCTGCTGGTAGAAGCAGCCCTTCCTCCCCTGTGTAGAGGGAACCCAGCTTTGTCTGAAGAACCTATAATGGCCACGCTGAAGTAGCTGCCTTACAGGACACTGCTGATTCTCCTCAGGACCCGCCCTCACTACCCAGCTTTGCCTCTAGCCCTGTAACGAGACCCGAGTCCCAGGAGGCCCTGACAGGTGAGGTACACAGTGTGACCCATGAGGAGGAGTGCTGCACCCAAAAAAACTACATGATTTTTCCAATGAATATAAACAGAAATCTAGGGAATACTGTGGGAATAGATATTAAGAGTGTGGAATAATGACAGAAAAAATATAAAGTTGGATCAGGCTAAATTTAGGGATATGAACCCACAAGCAGAGATTCTGGGTTCAATGTCGTAGCCTGAGGGATTAGAAAGGGCTAAGACGGTTTGTTTAGTTGGGTGGCTAAAACATGGAACAAATGGTGGCAGACACTACATGGAGCTTCAATGCCAGAACAGCCCTGCTGTGCTGTCGAGGACAGCATCGAAGGCTCATGCGTACTGGGACGTTAGCACGGAGTCGGCATGTGCCACTCGCTCACCCACACTGGCAGGGCCCAGAGGACACACCTTCCACTCCGAATATGAGAAATAAACTTGTGAGGAAAACCCCAGCATCCTTGAAGAGCTCTGTGGCTGCTTTTCCCCATAGGTCAGAGATTGCAGAGGGAGCCACTGCCACTGAACTGGAATCCTCAAATACAAAGGGGACGATTGGTTCCCAGCGTGGCAGGGGCCGAGTGCCGGCTCATAGAGACCTACGGCATAGATGTCCCTAGGAGAGAAACAGACAGGCAATCTTTTAAATTCTTACTTAGTCTGTGTAATCTGAAGAGTTCTAGGTCAAGTGAACACAAGTCTAACTTTAATCACTAAAGCATAAAGTGTTAGCCCTTCAATCAATTTCCAGATTTGGGCCAGTTTACAGACCCTCGAATGAGGAAGGACCTGTCACACAGTCAAAAATTCATACTGTTAACCTTTCTCCTGTCATTCCACAAAGGGACTCGTGGCCTGCAAACCAGGGTGACTATATATTGGGGAAAAGGAAATAATCATATTGTTCAAAGATTACAGGACATTGCCTCTTAACTGAAACTAATTCCAAGAAACCCAACATATTACTATTGTCCACCAGGAAGAGTAGGGTCTTAGGGAGGTCAGGTGAGTAAAGGAGTTTTAGGTCTATCTCACGGTGGGCCAAGGACCCACCCCGTGGTTATTTCCCTGGGACCAGAGTGCATAATCAGAATAGACACACTCAGCAGCTGGAAGAATCCCCACACTGATTCAAGCAATACCACATTCCTGGGGGGACTGCAGAGATTAGTGCCACCGTCAAGGACTGGAAAGATACAGAGGTGGTGATACCCAGCACCTCACTTAACCTGCCTATTTGGCCTCTGCAGAAGACAGAGGGATCTTGGATTAACCAGCTGGTGACTCCAACTCAGTGGCTATTCCAGATGTGGTTTCATTGCTTGAGCAGATGAACACATTCCTGGTGCGCGGTATGCAGTATCAGTCGGGCAAATACTCTTTCTTCAATGCCTGTTAGAAGCAGTGGCAAGGCCAGCAGTGCACCTTCACTCCCCCGGGCACAGCAACCCCCCAGCCCTATGTCATAATTTAGTTTGCAGGAATCTTGATCATTTTCCCTTCTGGGAGCTATCACAACGATCCATTACAGGGATGGCATCATGCTGATTGGACCCAGTGAGCGGTAGGTAGCAACTACTCTGCACTTACTGTTAAGGCGTTGGCATGTCAGAGTGGGGATAAAGCTGACAAATACTCAGGGGCTTTGACCTCAGTGAAATTTTTGAGAGTCCTTCGGCATTGGGGAACCTCAAAACATCCCTTCTAAGGTGAAGGGATTGTTGTATCTGGTGCTCCCTGTAACCAAAAAGGAGGCACAATACTTTAGGGAGCCTCTTTAGAGTTTAAAGACAACATATTCCTTATTCGGGTTTGCTACTCTGGCCCGTTTACTGAATGAGAGCAGCTCTGCGGCAGGTCCAGGCTGCCATGCAAACTGCCCTCACACGTGGGCCGTGTGGCCCAGCAGACACAGCGGTGCCTGGAGTGTTGGTGGCCCATAGGCATGCTGTCTGGAGCCTTTGGCAGACCCTGTAAATGAATCACAGGACAGACCCATAGGATTTTGGAGCAAAGCCCTGCCATCCTCTATGGATAGCCACTCTCCTTTTGAGAAATAGCTTTGGGCTTGCTGCCAGGCCTAGTACAGATTGAATGTTTAACCACAGGTGCTAAGTCACCATGTGACCTGAGTTGCCCATCATGGCCTGGATGTTGTCTGCAAGCCATAAAGTTGGGCGTGCACAGCAGCCCTCCCTCCTCAAATGGAAGTGGTGTGTGAGAGCAAGCTTGGCCTTGGGTGATGCTGCACAGTATGCAAGTACCACCCAAAAGTGGACAGCTGCAGCGTGATAGCCCCTTTCTGGGGCATCCCTGAAGGACAGTGGCAAGGGAAATTCTCCTAGTGGGCAAAACTTTGAGCACTGCACATGGTTGCTCATCTTGCTTGGAAGGAGAAACGGCTGGAGGTATGAGGGTGCCCTGATTCATGGGCCCGGGCCAGTGGTTTGGCTGATTGTTAGGAGGGACATGATTGGAAAATTGGTGACAAGGAGGTCTAGGAAAGAGGTGTGTGTATAGCTCTCTCTGAATGGGCAAAAAAAATGAAGATATTTGTGTCCCATTTGAACATGTGTCCCATGTGTCACCAAAGGGTGACCTAAGCAGAGAAGCATTTTATTAGTAACAGCCCGTTCTGGGGATACCAGGCAGCCTCTTTCCCCAGACACCCCTGTCATTGCCCAGTGGGATCATGAACAAAGTGGCCGTGGTGGCAGGGATTAAGGTTATGCACGGGCTCAGCAACACCGACTTTCACGCACCAGTGCCCATCTGGCTGCAGCCACGACCGAGCGCCCCATCTGCCAGCAGCAGAGAACAACATTGTGTCCCCAGTGTGGCACCGTTCTCCAGGGCGATCACCTGGTTGACCAGGAAGGTTGCTTACACTGGACCACTTCTATCACGGTAGGGTTGGCACTTTGTTCTTACTGGAACAGACACTCACTGTGGATACAAATTTGCCTTCCCTGCACACAGCGCTTCTGTACAAATGACCAACCGTGAGCTTACAGATGCCTTAGCCAACATTGTGGTATTCCACACTGATCAAGGAACTCATGTCACAGCAAATAAAGTGCTGTAATGGGCGCGTGCTCACGGAATTCACAGGTCATACCATGACCTCCATGGTGCTGAAGCGGCTGGCTTAAAGAAGAGTGGAATGGCTTTTCTGAAACTCAGTTACAGTGACAGCCAAGTGGCCATACCTTGCAGGGCTGGGATGAGGTTCTCCCAGAGGCTGTGTGTTCTGTAAGTTAGCATCCAACATACGGTGCTGTTTCTCCCATAGCCGGGATTCACAGGTCCAGGAATCAAGGGGTAGAAATGGGATCGGCACCACTCACCATTCCCCGAGTGACCCACTAGCAAAATGTTTGCTTCCCATTCCCATGACTTCATGCTCTGGCGGCACAGAGATTTAGTTTCAAAGAGAGGCATGCTCCCCCAGGACACACAACAATGATCCCATCAACCTGGGAGTTAAGACTGCCACTTGGCCACTTTGGGCTCCTCGTGCCGTGCCTCTCAATCAGCAAACAAAGAAGGGAGTTACAGTGTTGGCTGAGCTGATTAATCTTGATTACCAAGGGGCAGCGAGGCTGCTAGAGCACTGTGGAGGTAAGGAAGAGTGTGTCCAGAACATAAGGGATACCTTAGAATGTCTCTTAGGACTGCCGTGCCCTGAGATTACAATTAATGGAAAATCACAACAACCCGATTTAGGCAGGACCACTAATGTCTCAGACCTTTAGGAATGAAGGTTTAGGTCATCCCACCAGGCAAAGAACTAAAACCAGCTGAGGAGCTTGCTGAGGAACTATGAATGGGTAGTGGAAGAAGGTAGTTAGATTAATAAATGCCAGTTGTGACCACGTGACCAGTTGCAGATAAAAGGGCTATAATTTTTATGAGTATTCCTTATTTTGTTATGAATATGTCTGTGTGTATACTCTGTGTGTGTATAGAGATGTACACACATATATGTGTGTGTGTATCTGCACACACACATATACTCTTTGTTTTCTGCCCTATCTTATCCACTTATCATGTAACTTAAGATATATAAACAATAGTTAACTTTATATCACAGCATGTAAGTGACAGGGTATCAGGAAGAAGGGTAAACATTGCCCAAAGATCTGCATCTTCTTCTGGGGAAGGACTGCTGCATTCTTGGCTGTACACAGGCTAGTCGTGTCATGTCAGGTGCAAGTGCGGCTTTGCAATTGTCTTTATTTTACTGGTTTGAGTAGGCGTGCATGGGTGCCAAGTTGACAAGGGGTGAATTGTGATGGTTAGTGGTACGAGTCAGCTTGGCTAGGCTACAATACACAGGCATTAATCACAGGGTAATCCACATGTTGCTGTGGGGGAATTTTGTAGATGTGGCCAATATCTACAATTAATTGACTTTAAGTAAAGATTGCTCTTGGTAATTGAAGGTAGGCCCATCCAAATATTTGAAGACTTTAAGTGCAAAAACTGAGGTTCCCAGAAATAGAAATTCTGCCTCAAGGCTGCAGCTTCAGCTCCTGCCTGAGTTCCCAGCCTGCCAGCCCGCCCCCAGACTGCTGCCCTGTCTGCACCCCCGCCGCATAAACCGCTCCTTCAACTCTCTCCCCCTCCCCTCCCTCAGCCCTTTCTCTATGCACACAACACACACACACACACACACAGAGTTACGTGTTGCTTAACATTCTGAGAGAGGCCTCGTTAGGACATTTCATCGTTGCGTGAACATCGCAGAGTGCACTCACACAAACCTACCAGGTGTATCCTACTACACACCTAGGCTTTATGCTGTAGCCTGCTGCTCCCAGGCTACAAACCTGCTCAGCATGTTACTGTACTGAACACTGCAGGCAACTGTAACGCAATGGTAAGTATTTGTGTATCTAAACATATGTAAACATAGAAAAGGTGCAGCAAAAATATGATATAAAACATAAAAGCGGTACACCTCTCTAGGGCACTTACCATAAATGGAGCTTGAGGGACTGAAAGGTGCTCTGGGCGAGTGAGGGAGCGAGTGGGGAGTGAATGTGAAGGCCTGGAACATTCCTGGGCACTACTGTAGACTTTATAGACACTGGACACTTAGGCTACACTACAGTTACCCCCCGCATTTTTTTCTTTCTTCAATAATAGATTAACCTTAGTTTACTGTACTTTTTCACATTATAGACTTTTTATCTTTTTTAACTTTTTAACTCTTTTGTAATAATATTTGGCTTAAAACACGAAGACATTGTACAATTGTACAAAATATTTTCTTTCTATATATTCTTATTCTATAAGCTTTTTTCTGTTATTAAATTTTCCTTTTTTTTTTTTTACTGTCTAAACGTTTTTGTTAAAAACTAAAACACATGGGAGGCTGAGGCAGGAGGATCGCTTGATCCCAGGAGTCTGAGGTTGCAGTGAGCTATCACGATGCCACTGCACTCTAGTCTGGGTGACAGAGGAAAACCCTATTTCAAAAAAAAAAAATCCTAAGACCCAAAAGCACACGTTAGCCTCGGCCCACACAGGGTCAGGATGGTCAATGTCACTGTCTTCCACGTCCACATCTTGTCCCACTGGAAGGTCAGTAACACACATGCAGCTGTCATTTCCTGTGATAACAACGCCTTCTTCTGGATACCTCCTGAAGGACCTGCCTGAGACTCTTTTTGAGGAGGTGTCACTCTTCTCAGAAATATGTCCAAAGCAGTTTGCTTGGTTTGTTTCTTTTTTTTATCACAGATTCGCGTGAGTAATGCATGGCACAACGACGTTACAACAGCTATAATGTCACCAGGGGAGAGGGATTTTTCAGCTCCTTTATAATCTCCTGGGATCACTGATGTACACGCAGTCCCTCGTTGAGTGAAGCGCCCCTGTGTGGCCCATGACCCTGTGTGTGTGTCCTATTGGTTCCTTTTCCCTGGAGAACACTGACTGATACACCATCCTAGTAAAACTATTACTTTACAGATGAAATAAAATCCTCAGAGAGCTCATTCAGGCAAAAAGACAAAATCACTTAGAAAGCTGAGAAAATTAGGTTGGCATCAGACTTCTCGGCAGCAACACACAAGGGAAGACAACAGCGAACAACACTGTCAAGAAACGCCGCGGGCGCAGTGGCTGGTGCTGCGACCCTGGCGACGTGCAGGGGAGGCAGAAAGGGCAGGTGGAGAGAGGCTGAGCGCAGCCACCTGACTGGCACCAGCCCCTGACGACCCTGACCAGGAAGTCGCCCGCCAAGCTGCCGGCCGCGACCCCGGAGCGTGGGTCCCCTACAAAGCCTTGTGCCCACCTTTCTGTGACGGCAGTTGCTGAGTGACCTTTACGGCCTGACCTCAAGACAATGCCGGTCACCTGTGATGTTTCTGAACATTTTAAAACGCTACCATCGCCCCACAAGAGCTCCCCATCCTGCTCGGAAAGGACCCCTGCTCTGGCTGTGCAGTAGGATCTGCTCTCTGTGTCCCTCTCGATAAACTTTCTGCCACCAGCTGCTCGCTCTCAAGTCTTTCCAGCACAAAACCAGGCACCCACTCGGCGAGTTTGCGGGGCTTTGCTCCCTTCACTGGGACACCCCTGCATGGCTAGCACTCGGGAGGCCGAGGCAGGAGGATGGCTTGAGCCCAGGGTGTGAGGATGCAGCCAGCTGTGGTGACGCCACTGCACTCCAGCCCCGGGGATGGAGCCAGACACGCTCTCAAAAATAACTTACCTATTGGGTACAGTGAGCACTGCTCTGGCGACAGGCACACGGAAAGCCCTGACTTCAGCATCATACAGTGTATCCACATAACAAAACCATTTGTGCCTCCTTAATATTTTGAACTTAAAAAAAGAAGAATCTCAAGGAAAGAAATTGTTAGCCATGAATTTTATGCCCAGAGATGGACTTCGGCTCTGCAGCACCAGGAGCCCCGCGGGCCTGCTCTCCAGAGGAACTTGTGCAAACTATTAAAGAAATCACTTTTGAAACCTTCCTGGAAACAGTCCTAAGGGCAAACAGCAAGTGAAGAAACACCTATGCAAGAAAATCTATGAAAACCTCGTAAGAAAGGTGAGAGTTTGTGGTATTTGAAACAAGACAGTTCCTGTCTCTCACTCTGAGCATGAGGAGGCAGAGGAACTTCTCCCCTGGGGGATCAGGACGTCGTGGCTTCTCATCCTGCCCCCAGATAGCTACCCGTGAGGTCCTAGGCGAGTGCAGCTGAGAGGTGGGTCTCCCTTCTGCCACTCAGCCTCACTTAGGGATTGATCTACCCTGGATCTACCCTGGGTTTGGCATGCTGAAAAGACGGGAGCTCTGATCACCTTTGCATTGGTCACTGAGGCAGGGGAACTATGTTAGCAGGGGTGTCCCCAGGGGCCCTGGCTGCTGCCCCTCCTCCCCACTGAACAGTCAGCTGCTAGAGCACAAGTGTCACTTAG